>NC_083231.1:24918682-25522276 GCF_032191835.1 Heteronotia binoei | reverse complement strand
GGGTAGGGGGGAGATACAAAGGAGAGGGAAATCATTGAGGCGTGATGTTATGGAGTCCACATCCCACCACAGACACTAAGATGTCATTTCCATCAGTGACCTGATTGATGTCTGGAGATAAGTTGTAATTCAAGGAGAACTCAGGGCCTCACATGGTGGTTGGCAATTCTATACACAGGAGTTCCACCTCATTCCAAAAAGAAGCTGCGCACCTTGAGGTATAATGGCCCCCTCTCAGACCTCTGTTTTTATCACAGGAAATGAGGGATTTATTCCTCTGGCCTTAGTCTTAAACTACTAGAACACCACAAGGAACTGACCTCTCAGCTTATCCACGCTTTTACATATGGGGTTCACTTTCCACCTCACTGGTCAACTATCTATAGAATAACAGACAAAGAACCAGGGGTCAGACTCTCTGTAAGACAAAAGTCAGAATCCCCATCTCAAGGTAGGAGTCCAGTAGCATGTTTAAGACCAACAAAGTTTTATCAGAATGTAAGCTTTTGTATGCATACTTCATCAGACAATGATGAAGTATGCATACATATGAAAGCTTACATTCCGAATAAAACTTTGTTGGTCCTAAACATGCTACTGGACTCCTACTTTGTTCTATTGCTTCAGACCAACACGGCTGCCTACCTGGATCAATCCCCATCTCAGTTCAGGCAATGAGGAGGGGAGGGGCTCTTGAGATCTCAGTTGTTGGGGGGTATTCTCAAATAGGTAAGTGCTTCCAGCTTCTGTTTTATATTTTGATCAGCATCTGTCTGCAGCTTGTACTTTTGTTGTTGTTGCTGATGATGGACTATATTGGGGAAGAGGGTGTTTGGGTAGTAGGGTTCCAGGGACTTTTGTTGCTATATTTACCCATCTTATAGGAAAAACAATAGAAAATCTTGTGGAGGCAGAGCTCTAATACTCCAGTTTCAGAAAGAGCAAACTTTATATTAAAAGAATGTAGCATATAGTTGAAACATAATGGGGGGAAGTGTGCAGTTGAACAGCAAAACCCCCCCACAACATTTGAGCACAGAGAAAATTAATAGGTGTAAATGCACTTTTCCCTCCCCCCCCTCCAAAGTCATCTCTATGATGGCTGTTTCTACACTTGACAGAAGATCCTCTCTCAGTACACATTTAAAATGTTCGTCTACATTGCATACTGCCATCACTTCTGTCTTGCTTTGTATTATCGCATAAGTCTTCTGCACTCATTTTCTTGAATTGGCACCAAAAGCGGTTTCACTCTGGAGTTGCTCATCACTTTACAAGAGTACTTTGGAACAGGAATTTTCTGCAGGCGGATTCAATGCTCATAAAATCAGAATGAACCCTAAGTGTACAAACCGCCGATGTTAAAAGAGATAACCTAGTAGTAACCTAGTAGTTCCATGTTTGCTGTGCAGGCTCTTTTAATCTCTGTTTTACCTTCTTCACCATTTGGTCATCTCTCTTCAGGCCACTTGCCTGTGTACCTCCGGATGTTTTGAGCTTGATTTCTCTAAAACCTGTTGCCAAGAAGGGCTGCTACTCCTGGAATGCCTCCTCAGAGAATGGCTGCCTCTTAAAAGGCCCCTTTCTTCTACCCAACAACTAGGCTTGCCAATCCCCACGTTCCGGCAGGGGTTCTCCCACTTTCCCAGGCTCCTTCCCACTCCCAGTCAGCTGGCCAGCAGGGGGAAGCCCTGCCCCCACAGCCACCATGTGCCTTTCCACCTCTGGAGGCTTCAGACTCCGCTTGGAAAGGCTTCCTCTTGGGATGGTGTGTCTGTGTCTTTAAGGCTGAATGGGGGTGGAGGGAGCAGGGGGAGAACAACACGACTGCTCCCAGTGGCTGTGAAAGCAGCCCAGACCCTCCGTTGGTTGCACAATCTTTTCAGAGGCCATTTGCATAGGAAAGGTAAACTTGAACCTTTGGTTGCTCTGTGTTACTTTGAAGAAGTTGGAAGTTCAGCAGCTTATGAGTAGAGATGCCAATCCCCCACTTCAGAGTCATCAGAAACGCTGGCGGGGGGGGGGGGGGGAAATGTCTGCTGGGCACTTCATTATTCCCTATGGAGATGGATTCTCATAGGGTATAATGGAGAATTGATCTGGGGGTATCTTGGGCTCTGGAGGGGCTGTAAATTTCCAGCATAGCATGTGATGACGCTCCTCAAAATGGTCTCCAAGTTTCAAAAAGATTGGACCAGAGGGTCCAATTCTATGAGCCCCAAAAGAAGGTGCCCCTATCCTTCATTATTTCTAATGTAGGGAAGGCATTTAAAAGGTGTGCGGTTCCTTTAAATGTGATGGTCAGAACTCCCTTTGGAGTTCAGTTGTGCTTGTCACAACTTTGCTCATGGCCCCACCCCCAATGTCTCCTGGCCGCACCCCAAAGTCTCCTGGCTCCACCCCCAAAGTCCCCAGATATTTCTTGAATTGGATTTGGCAACCCTACACCAAACCCCCTTGACAAACTATGCCAAGGTGGGAAAAGGGAAGCTGAAAGACATTTGGCAATCATGACCTTTGTGCAGCAGTTCTGGGGTTGTCTCCAGTAGCATCCAAATGGTTTTACAGCCATCCAACTCGGCGGCTTGGAATTCAGAAGGAACCGAGAAAGGGGGAGTAGAAGGGAAGCTGACTGCTTTGTGACCAGACTACCTGTAAAGGCAGTTTGAGCTGAACTCTTGCCATTCAAAGAGTGTAAACTCAAAATTCCTACACAGTTAGTTGGGGAAAGGACAGTTTATCACACACTTTTTGCTGATTCAGCAGAACCTAATAGCAACTCCGTCTTATTTGAATTTTATTTTAGTTGTTCAATAGATTGAAAGAGCCCTCTGGCACAGATTGGTAAGCTGCAGTACCGCAGTCCAAGCTCTGCTCACAACCTGAGTTGGAGACCAACGGAAGCTGGCTTCAGGAAGCCAGCTCAAGGTTGACTCAGCCTTCCATCCTTCTGAGGTCAGTAAAATGAGCTCGCTTAGGGGTAAAGTGTAGATGACTGGGGAAGGCAATGGCAAACCACCCCATAAAAAGTCCGCCAAGAAAGTGTCATGATGTGATGTCGCCCCATGGGTCGGTAACGACTCAGTGCTTGCACAGTGGACTACCTTTACCTTTTTTAGATTGAGTGGAGAGAAAGAGAGAGAGAGAGGGAGGGAAGGAGAGATGCCTGATGGCATCTCAGCCCAGTATCTTGTACTCCAAGTACAATCTTGAAGAAGCCTCATAGACCAAGCTGAGCCACCAAGCCAAGATATTTCCAAACCTCACTCTAGAAGGATAACGTGGTCAACAGCACTGAAAGCAACTAAGAGGTTCAGGAGAACCAACAGGGGGTTTCATTTCCCCAACATAGGTTATTTTCTAGGCTACCTAGGAAATCTGGGAGCTGGATCATCACAGCACATTGTTGTGATTAGATACTGGCCTATACAGTTAGTTGGGTCAAAGCTATGCAGTGATGGACTGTTGCAAAAGAGAAACATTAGAATTAGAGCCGTAATAAAAAGAGCAGAAGATTTGCTGTTAACAATCAGCAATGAAAATAGATTGCTAAATGCTTTTAGAAGTGCAAGCTGAACTTTTCAACAACCTTGAATTGCTTGCACTGTTTTCTATTTACTTAGCCTCAGGTAACTGATGCATTTCAGTTTGAACTGGTCGAATGTAGCTGTGAAATTAGATTTATTGGTATGGATTATTGCAGAACATATCCTTTCGCCACTCTATTGTACTTCCCTGTTTTACACTATAAAACAAATTTGCACTCTTTCTGAATCCACTACATGCAGTTGTAAAGATAGTGTTTTGCACTCATATTGAAAATTTTATATCCAGGACGTCGACAGACTTGTGAAGGCTGCAAAATCATGTGTCTGACATCCCATTTGAAATCATAACACTTACTTGGTTAAGTTTGGTGCAGAGCAGAGAACTCTAATCTGGAGAACTGGGTTTGATTCCCCACGTTTCTACATGCAGCTGCTGGGGATGAGTGGAGTCAGGCACAGTTTTCCCAGAGCTGTTCTCTCAAGAGTGTATGTTATAGGAAGAGGAAGGAAAGGAAATCATAAACCACTCTGAGACTCCAAGTGAAGGCTGGGGTATAAATCCAATATCCTCCTCATAAACATGCCTAGGAGTGAGCTGTACAACAAGCTTATTGGAGAGTCATTCCAACTGAACATAGTAGTAAAAGACCGAAGAAGACTGCAGATTTACACCCCGCCCTTTTCTCTGAATCAGAGTCTCAGAGTGGCTTACAATCTCCTTTCCCCACAACAGACACCCTGTGAGGTGGGTGGGGCTGAGAGAGCTCTCCCAGAAGCTGCCCCTTCACGGACAACTCCTACAAGAGCTATGGCTAAGCCAAGGTCATTCCAGCAGCTGCAAGAGGAGGAGTGGGGTAATACTTGCAGGACCAGGCTGCCCAGCTATAATTCTGAGCTTATGAGAGGTTCTAGAGGACTTCTTTGAATGATAACCTCTTTGTGATGGTGGTGGCACCAATCTAACCTGAAGAAGTTGGCACAAATTCTACTGCCCTGTCCATTGCACTACACTGGCTTTTTGAGGAAAAAGATAACTCTTCTAGAAAACCCAATGATCTATTTATTTCATAGTTCAGTCCACCTTTCACTCAAGAAACTTAGGCAAGCATATATGTTTCTTCTCTCTTTCATTTTACTCCAACAACAACCATGAGGGGTAACTTAGGTTGTGAAACAGCAAGTGGCCCAAGATTACCCAGTTAGTTTCCTGCTTAAGTGTCTCTCCCAGATCCAAACCCAACATTCTTAGCCTTGTACCACATTGACTGCACACCAGGTCTTGCCTTCCTTTGAACCTCAAGCTCCTAAACTCTTTGATATATATAAATTCAAGTCAACACAAGGCATGCACTTGTCTTTGTGATGAAGGATTCTCTAGGAACAAGTTCACAAATAAGAACATAAGAGAAGCCATGTTGGATCAGGCCAGTGGCCCATCCAGTCCAACACTCTGTCACACAGTGGTCAAAAAAAACCGGGCACCACCAGGAGGTCCATCAGTGCGGCCAGGACACTAGAAGCCCCCCCTGGTGCATTACTTGATTTCTTGTGACAATGATTGGGAAATGGCAACTGAATGTGTGCAGTAACCTTGCATTTGTAGTGATACAAGATCTGTAAGTTCTGTGTGGGGTGTGTAGGCCATGATTCCTCATTGACTCATGTATTTCAGTCTGCAGTTACCAAACACTGAGCATGTCCATGGGAACTGTTAACTAATTACCAGCCAAACTCTTACGCCCTCTTTCTGTATGGATTTTTCATGGCAACCCCATCGTTCTATTAAACCGGATCTTTGCTATGATATGAATCCATGTACAATGAAAGTGGAGAAGGGGAGCAAGATGTCTATGTTATCATAGGTAGCATGTGCAAGTGTTTCCTGATGTCTTTGTTCCCTCTAATCTGAGTTAGTGTGAGCTGGCTCACAGTTTTTCAGCCTCCGACTAACACATTTTTGTCTTAGCTCAAGAAGAATGGCCCCAGAGCAAACTAATGCATGCGGCAGCTCACAACTTTAATGCTGGTAGCTCACCAAGTAGAATTTTTGCTCACAAGAGTCCACAGCTTAGAGGGACTATTGGTTCTATGTGCACAAAGTCAATACGAATACAAAGTGTACATGGCAGCAGGGGTGTCTGAACGCATGGGTCTGATGGGCACTTACCCGTGGGCCCCACGAGCATAGGGGCCCCATACTAATCTGTGTATGATGCAGTACTTATCGACCATTTACATTTTTATTCCTGTGTGTAGTTGTCGTAGGGGTCCAGTACACTGTTTTGCCTGGGGCCCATAGTGCTGTTAAGATGGCCCCCCATGACAGGAACCATACCAAACCTTTAATGGCATAACAGTTGCAAATAAAAATACACAGAATATAAAATTTAAACGGAGATAAAATCAAAACGAAACCGAGCTTACAGATGCATTCCTACATGGTCAGATTTAAATGTAAGGATGTCAGCCAAAAATTCTGCCACAGCCTCGCTAACCTCCCCCTCAGTATCGTTCAATAAATAATAACAGGGTGGCAGAATAGACAAATCACGGCAGGTATTCTTCATGAGATCGAACACTCTGATTTGCCTATCATTCCATTCTACTGTCTATATAAACTTGGCAGTGCAATCTATTTTTTTTAACATTTCATGTATTTCCATTCTAAGCAGCACAACATTTGGTCAGAACTGGTTAATTTGTTGCATATAGAGCCACACTTTTAGTACTCCAGAGGTGTATAGCTAGCT
Organism: Heteronotia binoei; assembly: GCF_032191835.1. Classification (NCBI taxonomy): domain Eukaryota; kingdom Metazoa; phylum Chordata; class Lepidosauria; order Squamata; family Gekkonidae; genus Heteronotia; species Heteronotia binoei. The sequence continues at coordinate 25,515,978 of NC_083231.1, read as the reverse complement.
TCCATCTGTTAATCCTCTGTGATACACAAGGGTATCTGTCAAGTCCCCAGCCTCTAAGTACAAAAACCGCTGCCGGTATTCATTATTTCAGTGGATCTTTGTCTGTGAGGCCATGTTTAATTATACAGCACGTCAAACTTGATTATAACACTCACACAATCCTAACCATCAACCATGCCTGTTTGGTTGTATCTACCCACAAATGAGCTGGCAGCGTTCTTTGGACTAAGCTCATAACCCAGAGGTAAAGTGTATTTTTATACCGAGACAGGAATTCCAACATTCACCGATATAGCAAGAGACTAAAGTAATTGTGTTGGATTTACAGCCAGAGTGCTAGTGTTTATTGCCCTTGTGTTATTTTTCTTCCAGAGTGATGCCTAATTAAGGACAACAAAATATGGTTTACGATTGTGATGAGGCGCAGGCATTCAAATCTTCTTGGCAAAATGTCACATGCGCTTATTCAAAACAGAGATGAGAGATGCAATCACAAATGATCTGACTGAATACCTGCCTCGAGATGAGTCAGAATTCAGTCCTGGAGCTTTGCGCACACACACATACACCCCCCACCCCCGAATTTGAACAAAGATGCCTTCTGTGTGGAATCATCCTGTTGCCCACAAAGGTTAGCCCTCCTCCCAAGATGGTGGAAATGTTGCCTGCACTATGCAGATTGTGAGGATGCCAGCTCCCTCCTCCAGTCAAGACTCCTTCAACAGTAAAGAGCCAGTTTGGTGTAGTGATTGTGCGAACTCTTCTCTGGGAGAACTGGGTTTGATTCCCCACTCATCCACTTGCAACTGCTGGCATGGCCTTGGGTCAGCCATAGCTCTTGCAGAGTTGTCCTTGAAAGGGCAGCTTCTGTGGGAGTTCTCTCAGCCCCACCTACCTTGCAGAGTTTCTGTTGTGGGGGAGGAAGATAAAGGAGATTGTGAGCCGCTCTGAGACTCTGAGATTCAGAGTGAAGGGCAGGGTATAAATCTAATTTCTTCTTCTTCTTGACTTAGTTGCTTTAATAGGCACCCCTTTTCAGAACCTAAGTACTAGCTTTCCCTCACCTTTTCCTGCCAAAGTTTGACAGCAGTCAACTTTGCATCATTCAGTGTGATTTAGACTTTTTATCTTGGTTTATTCCAAAGCCAGGACGGTCAAAACTCTACCCACCCTGAAGATTGTCTGTCTATAAAAGAAGGACCCTGCGCCCTAGCAAATTGTTCCTCAAATTTCTGGTCCAGGTTTCTGCTGGTCAGAACTCTGGTTTCCTTCTGAGAACCTCTGCTACACTCTACAGGCTTTTCCTCCACTTTTCTTCCTCAGTGCTCTGCTCCTTGGACTTTAGCTGCTTCACTCACTTAACCTCTCCAGATCTCAAACTCCTGATGTAAGATTGTTTGTCCCTTCCCTAAAACTTTGCAGTTTCCTCCCGCCTACCTTTTTTATAAGTGTGCCCTCTTGTTGATGTGTGTGTGTGTACGTGATTGGTTAGGGAGTTAGTTCTCAGGTAATTAGTGCCTCCTTTATATTTTTACTCTTTTAATTTTATTTTGTATACAATAAAGTTATTTGCTTGCATGTACATAACAAAAGTCAAAAGATTTAACAGGACTTTAACACTAGTGTATTACCGAACCTTCTAAATAACTTTCACAGAATATTCAGTGTTCGTAGAATACCCAGGCACACCCCATCTAACTCTTCTTGATACGGAGGAATGCGTAGAAGCTCTCCATTCAAAGAAAAGAATGAACACGCTGTTTATAAAAAGAGATTACACAAGAGTATCAAAAACGGAATCGAGTTCAAGCGGTTTCTCTGTCCACCCGTAGCCTGAACTGTTATGGTGAGGGAGCATAAGTACATGGGAGGAAGGGATTGCCAGGTGTCCATCATCTCAGACCCTGCTGAGACTGTTTCGGTGGGGCCTGATGATGTCACAGGTGAGGGTTCAATGGCATGAATACAAGAGCACTTCCATAGACCACTGTACCATATTATATTCGTGTGACCTCACTCACAGTGATATGGCTCTGAAGAGATGGGCTCTTCACCAAAATAAAAATATGAATTAAAAAAAACCAAACACCCATGCTTGTGGCAGAAAGATTGGGAGAGCAAAGGAACACTTCTAGAGGATGCAGGGACAGGACTTGGTACCTGGCAGCTAGAAAGAAACAATGGTGTTTGTTTTGTTTTCTTGTCTATTTCCCAGGGTTGGATCTAGGGGGGCAGAGGGGGCAGCTGCCCCAGGCACCTGAGCAAGGGGGGGGCACCACCAGCACCCATTTCCCCTCCAAAAATAGGTAGATCTTCATGGTGGGAGGGTAGTGGGGGGTGCCATTTTTTAACTTTGCCCCCCCTCCAAAAATTGGTACATCTGGCCCTGCTATTTCCATCTGTTACGTGGGGCTTCTCTCCCTCACCCTCATCTTGGGATGGAGCAGAAACCCTTACCTAGCTGCTATCAGCCACTCGCTTGCTCCCTAACACCAGTGCCAGTTCTGATCACATATGGAAATTAACTATGAGCTAAATATGAAATATGCCCTATCTTCCCTATCTTCAAGTACTTGAAGGGCTGTCATATAGAGGATGGCGTGGAATTGTTTTCTGTGGCCCTGAAAGGTAGGACCAGAACCAATGGGTTGAAATTAAATCAAAAGAGTTTCCGGCTCAACATTAGGAAGAACCTCCTGACCGTTAGAGCGATTCCTCAGTGGAACAGGCTTTCTCAGGCGATGGTGGGCTCTCCTTCATTGGAGGTTTTTAAACAGAGGCTAGATGGCCATCTGACAGCAATGCAGATCCTGTGAATGTAGGGGGAGGTATTTGTGAGTTTCCTGCATTGTGCAAGGGGTTGGGCTAGATGACCCCAGAGGTCCCTTCCAACTCTATGATTCTATGATTCCCTTTTACCTCACAGAGGGGGCCTCCTGGGCACTTGTTGTCCTGTCTGGGTTATGAGCAGGGGCATAGGGCCCACCCCCGGACTGTCTCATTCTAGTTTTCTGCCTAGAGTTCATACTTTTCATGGTAGTCATTAAAGAAGTCAGCAACAAACAAGAAAGAAGTAAAGGGCCCACAGAGAAAAGGCACAGAACAGATAATGCATTTGGTCAGGAAGGGCTTATCAGGACAGGACAATTTTCTCCAAGCTTGTTGGCAAGCCCTATAGACCGCCAGAATCCTCCAAATGCACTCTGTAAAGGAAACCAGGTAATATCCAAGTGCAAACCCAGTGGGGAAAGAACTGGATAAGAAGAAGGTTGGAAGCCATCCAGGCTTTCCCCTTCCCTTTGTGCCTTTTCTCTAGCAAACAACATCTTTCCAGTTCCTCAAAGGCACAAGGGTGACTCCCCAGCCAGTCATGCGTAGCAGTGATTTCAACATGCAAGTCTCAGTGCAGCAAAAGAGCTCTTTCTCCATGCGCCACTGGATTCCCAAAGGGCACCTTGCCCATTAAATATTGAAGCTCACCAAGTTCGAGCCCTCTCGCCAATCTAGTCCTCCTTAGCAAAGGACATCGTAGCTATAGATAGATATTGACAAACCAGGATTGCTAATATATCAGTTAGCAAGCCATATTGCAGTGATGGGGAAATGAATACAGAAGCTGGCTCTGCCAAACTCAGTCTCTCCATCATTCCAAAAGGAAAACAGTAATAATGTTCTCATCTGACACCCCAGGGCCCCTGATGTCATTGCTGTGATGCGTGTGTTGCCTGTAAAATGAAAAGTTTTCCTAAGCATCGACGTCTTTATTTTTGGATACACTTTGTCTCCAAGTTTCATTCTAGTTTGTGCTGTTTGGAAGGAAACTCTATGCAAGACTCTTGTGCCATGCTGCCTGCCACCCTTGCCAGGGAGGAATGCCATTGCTATCACCAGGGACGTTTCTGCAGAAAGGCAAGGCAGATATTTTCCCACCTGCAACTCCACCTCCTGTACCCTCACTCTCCGCTATAAGGAAGTCAAATCAATACTTCATCCCCCCCTTTCCCAAAAGAGGGACCCTTTCACAGCCTGCCAAGAAAGCTATTGTGTGTAAATTTATATCTCGCTTTGTCCCCAGATGAGGACACAAAGCAGCTTACAACACTGTGCTCCACTCCTCCATTTTATTTTCACAAGAACAGCCCTGTAAGGTAGGTGAGGCTGAGAAAGAGTAACCAGCCCAAAGTTGCCCATCAAACTTCTATCGCAGAGTCAAGAATTGAAATTAGATGTCCCAGATCAAACTTTGAAACTTCCTTCCTTCCTCTGATGTACATGTCTTGTGGCTCTCAAACATCTGGCGTTTATTCTATATGGCTGTTACGTTAAGCAAGTTTGATTGTGATCCTTCCAAAGGATTCTGGGCCACTTCAGGACTGCCACCCAAACATCCATGCTCCCAGTTCGTGGAGCAACAGGAATAAAATGGGGGGGGGGGGAAGGTATCACTGAAGCTATGATGTCACTTGCAGCTTCAGAACCAGATGTAATATGTCACTGCAGAATGCTCTAGGGATCTCTCAAGCCTCTATGGTAAACTGTAGAGATTTGGGGAATTCTTAGACTGTCATGTGATGCCAGCTTTGAAGTCTCCACGCCCATTTTGCTCCCAGAGAGTTCAAACTGGAAAAATTTCTCTTTGTACTTTTCTGTTACACCTTTGTGTACTTTTTAGTAACTTCAGGTCTTTTTTAATTTTACTATTACCCACTACAGACTGGTCTAGCAGAAGCACAGGAAAGACTGGAAAGACATTGCCTGCTTCTGAGTATCTGAATGAATGAGTAGCTGAATGAAATTCTGAAATTTTGTAGAATCTCTCTTTTTGCCCCTCTTCTCTACACCTTTCTCTTTTGAGCAAAACAGAATTGATTGTAACCAGATCCTGAATCCCTAAAAAGAAAGAGTGAGGGAAAATAACATACCCAGCAATGTGAGCCAAGTTTTCAAGGTACAAAAAACTCTGGCAGGGAAGCAAATCCAGCCACCCCATGGTGCCAGCATGACCGACTGTGCCTTGGCTCTCGGAGCCATTGATGAGACCAGATTGGCCATCTCAGTGCTCTTGGTGCATGAAAATGCTGGGTGAGCACGAGCGGTCTTCGTTAAACATCCTTACTGTAGTGTTTGTTTGCAATAAACCAAGTGATTCGTGAATCTGTCTTGCTGGTCTATTTCCTTCTGACTAGGGGAGTCCAAGGAACCCGTGCTCTTCACAGGGAGCTCGTAACCCTGGATAAAAGTTTTTCTGTCCAAGAACTCCCCCGTTCTCACTTGGAAAGTTAAGCTTATAAAAATAACAAACTGCATATAGAATCTAACAAACATTTTGCTGGAGTGGTGGTGGGGAACCTCACAGATGAATGGAAACAAAAGCCTACCTCTTTATGCTATAAAGAAGACAGCTTGTTCTAAATTTGTGTAATTAAAGTGTCAAAAAGGATCTATTGGGTGTTTGTCTGCAAAGCCAGTCTTTTGTAATTGCAATTCTGGTTGAGCTGCTCACATTTTTTGGTCAACTACTAGTTTTCTTTGGATGAATAAGTTTTTTTTTTGGGGGGGGTGGCTGTTCCTTGTCCTCCCCAGACCCCACATGTTACAAATGCATATCACTACCATGTAAATTCTCACCATTTTTTAAGAAACATCTTTCAAATATCAGCTCTTTTTTTTCTTTGTGGCCACACCAGTATTCTTGAATTATCCTATATATGCCTGCCCTCTTTAGTTGCTGCATGGCTTAACACTCATCTGGCTTTTAGTAATCAATAAGTCTTTTTTGCCAGGTTTTCTAGCACTTATCCTCTGCAAATCAATATTTTATTACTATATCATCCATTCATAAGGAATCCATACTATTATTAGAGACATTTATTCCATCTCATGCAGTATTCGTGCACCACCGAATGCAGAATCGTTACGAGAGTGAGATATTAAACAATTATAGGATCGTTTTGATAATAAAAGATACAATATTCACGGTAGGGTTTTTGTTCATGTTGCTGATGAAAAGGTTTGTATGTTTTTTCTCTCTCTCCCCTTTTCAGCTTCTGATGTGTCTATAAAGGGAATCATGGTGCAGAAAAATGGCACACTGGAGAATACAAAGCTGTCATAAAAAGGAAGCACTCTGGAAAATAGTGGATCAGCTGTAACCACTGGCTGTACACCACACATCCGAGCAAGCACAGAATATGTTAACTCCAGCTGAAGGTGCAGGAAGGTAGTCTTTGAGGACTGATAACGGCTCTCCCACATCCCCCTCTCCTGACCCCACTCTTCCTGTATTTTTATTTTTGATGAAAATCTATCAAACTCTCCATTTTCATCACTTACCAAACGGCCGAGTCCAAAATCTTTAGAGATGTTTTAAATGAAATTCCCCTATCTCTGCTTCTCATATTGGCCACCCTTTCCAAGGGTTCCCTCCAATATCATTTCTGCAAACCAGATGCCAAAAGTCATCTTTGAAAATGACCCCTTTCAGTCTTTTAAAAACCAAGCGTTCACATCCCAGCAAGGCCCTCTAATCCTTAACTCCTGCATTATCTTTTTTAACTCTCCCCCCACCCCATAACTTCCCTCAGTAATCCCATTTTCCCAGGGCCAGTCCTGCCACTAGACAAACTAGACAATTGCCTAGGGTGTTGGCCTTCTGGAGGGCACCAAAATTGGGTGCCCCCCATGTGACTCAGTGATGTGGCAATACTCCCTCTAAGCTGTGGAATCTTGTGAGCAAAAACTCTACTTTGTGAGCTACTGGCAATAAAATTGTGAGTTACTGCCCCACCTGCCATTCTTGATGGTCTCCTGTTCCCTCAGGAGCAGCTTTCTGAAGAAGCAGGGGAGTTCTTTTCCACTGACCAAAGTGCCTTTTACTAGTGTAGAATTTAGTCTCTATCCAACTTTACGTCTCTTGTACCAAACTTCCTTGTAAAAAGGTAAAGGTAGTCCCCTGTGCAAGCACCAGTCGTTTCCAACTCTGGGGTGACGCTGCATCACGATGATTCCACGACAGACTTTTTCCAGGGTGATTTGCCATTGCTTTCCCCAATCATCTACACTTTACCCCCAGCAAGCTGGGTACTCGTTTAACTGACCTCGGAGGGATGGAAGGCTGAGTCAACCCTGAGCCGGCTACCTGAACCGCCGAGATCGAACTCAGGTCGTGAGCAGAGTTTAGGACTACGGTACTGCAGCTTTACCACTCTGCACCACAGGGCTGTTTTGTACCCTCTTCTAAAAACTGCCAAAAAAGGCATGCTTCTAGCTTTCAATTAATACCCTTTCCAGTACTTCCCAGAAATGATTTTCAAAAATGCCCTTCAATAGGTTCCCTAGGAGAGGAAATCATACAATGCTACTGGAAACAGTGAAATCAGGACATGGACATAAATGGGAGAGAAGGTTCTTTAGAGGGTCCAGGTCAGGGGTAGGGAACGTTGGCTCTCCAGATGTTTTTTTGCCTACAACTCCCATCATCCCCAGCCAGCATGGCCAATGGCTGGGGCTGATGGGAGTTGTAGGCAAAAAAAATCTGGAGAGCCAACGTTCCCTACCCCTGGTCCAAGTCATAACATCCTATATAAGTCAAAACCGGCACCTTAATCCGGGAAGTAGCAAGTGCAAACTCTCCAAAACAGGTGCAATGTGTACAACTGTTTGTTCCAATTAACAAAAGAGATGCTGCTTTTGGAATTATCTTTCTGGATAGCCCTATGTAGAGTGCATTACGATAAACTAGCCTCAGGTTACAGCAGCATGGATCAATATGGTTAACGTTGCCATCTGAAGCAGCCACAGCCATTCTAAATCCACTCATTTCAATGGATTTAGAAGGGTGTAACACTTAAGATGGTGGTGAAAGGCAACTGAATCCAGGAGGAAAGACAACTTTACAGCCAGTGTAGATGGTTATAGATAGTAGAATTACCAACTTGCTTGTCAGACAAGACTACCAAGCCTGAAAGTATCCTCATGTCACTACCACAGTCATTCAAAGTTATATGTTCCCAATGTAAAACTGGCAACAGAATCTTCTTCAGAGTATCAGTCTTATAAGCATTGGTATCTGTTTTATGTAACTTTATGCCTGATCTCCGGGCGTTTGATAGTTGGCAGCTACATCTGTGAACTGAGTCTACTGAAATACATGGTGCTTGAGTGGTATAACATGATCCAAAAGTTCTCAATGTTATATCTATGAATGACTCAATCACACATGCAAGTTGCCGCTTGAGGGTATCGTCATTTATGTGAGCCAGCCCTTTGGAGAACCTTTCTGAACTCCTAAATCGTGACAGCTAATGGGTTACGGCTCAGTGGTACAGCATCACCCTGGCATGAAGAAGGCCAATCCTTGGCATTTCCAGTTCAAGGGATTAGATAGTAATGTGACATGAAAGACCTCTGCCCAAGATCATGGAGAACCACTGCCAGTCTCAGTAGATAATACAGGCCGTGGCAGACGAAGGATACAAATCCCTCACATGTGTTCACGTGAGCACGTGTCACGGTCTTGCAAGATCACTGTCCTATTGGCTTCAAAGAAGTAAACTTCAGCTGAGTATATGTGTGAGTAAGTGAATCTGGGATCACAGCCAAAATCTGCACAGCTGCATCCCCCACCCCAAAAAGAATCAACCAACAGAGGAAGGTAGAGTGAAATATTTATTCCCCATAAATGTTTCATGGATGTTTTTATGAAAATATTCAAGGAATGCTATCAGGGTCATATATTCAAATGTTCTTTGGAGATTTATTAAAAAGGCATGTTTGTTGTATCAGTGGACAAAGAGATTTAGCAAATGGCATAGCAGAGATATTATATAGAAGACAAGTCACCTACTTTAAAAAAAAAAAAGGATGGTTCCACTGCTTCTCAGAATTTACTTATACGACAGCCTCTTTCTACATCTAAAGGAGGGAGAAGGTCTCCTTTTCTGTTGTTATGAAAGGACATTTTGAGAAAGAGACAGGGGGAAGGGAGCCATGATCTATATAGAAGAATGGATTAAAATTGTGATCTGGGAAAGATGTTGCAAAAAGACCAACAAAACAGCCTCTCTCTCTTTTTTTTTATCTTGAAGGTAAATGAACTGAAACAGATGAAAGAGAAGAAAAAGAACTTTCCTAGAGGCAAAATGTCTCCGTCACCAGCTGTTACTGGGAGATAATGTGCAATGACAAGGGGGGGGGGGGTTATTGAAGGGAGTCCAAAATGTCTATAGTCCTTTTCTCCTTTCCAGTTTCGAAAGGAAATGGAATCTCTCTTGCCATTGACAGAACTTCAAGGACCAAAATCAGTCATTGCCATTAGCAGGTGTCATTTTGCTGCCAGAACAAAATAAGAGAGGGAACATAAAGAAAAACTCTCCTTTATAATCTAATAATTTTCAATGCAGAGTAATTTCTCTTTTTTGCTTTCTCAGAAACCCGTAACAACATCATAGCAGCTTAAACAGCGTGACTTTCCCCCAGAGAACCTTGGGAACAGCACTTTGACTTGGATGTCGAGAATTCCATTTAGACACTTTGTAGAAAAGGCCAAGTTTTCTTTGTGTCTACAAACCAGGGATTAGAGGCTTGCACGTCTCAGAAAATTGTGCACCCAAGTGGACTTCAGTGCTGGCATCCTTCCTACCCCCTCTAATTTAAGAAGTTAGCAACTGGAAGAGCAAATTAAGCCCAGCCTTCCCACTCCCAGAAATTATCGCTTTCATAGTCATCATCAATGGCAACAACTAATTTAGCAATATGCTGCATGATTCCACTGAATTTAACAGATCTTATTCCCAAATATATGCTGTACTGCAGCCTAGAATTGAAACCTCACCAAGTTCAGCCTGTCTGTTTCTTCCTAAACAGAATTACACTCTTCTAAATCCACTGAAAAAAGGGTAGAACTCTGTTTAGGATTGCACTGTAAGCCTCAGACTTTAGGAACAAGTATGCTTTACAGGAAGGATATTTTATGGTTACCCACTATTATTCTCCTCTGACTCGGCATCATCTTCCACACCGGGGGTCCCAACCTTTGAAAGCCTATGGGTACATCTGGAATTCTGACAGTGTGATGAGTGCATCCACAAAATGGCTACCACCAAATAACTGCTTCAGAAGGCAGAGCCAGCCATAAAATGGCGGCAGCAGTTTACCTTCAGTCATACAGTGAAGACCCTTGTGCTGTGGTGACAGCTGCTGCTAAAGCTGCCAAAAAACAATCACATCTCCGGTGGCCAATCAAAAAGTTTTCTGGGCAAAAGCCCCACCCACTTGCTAAAAAAAACTTTTGGCAGGTACCAGAAAAAGCATTGATGGCCATCCTGGCACCCGCAGGCACTGTGTTGAGAACTCCTGCTCCACACTTACTCAGAAATCATCTCCTTTATGTCCTTAGGGCAGTGTCCAGAGGGTGGCGTCATTCTGGCTGCACAGTCTTGCATGTGCAGTGGTTTGCTTGCAGAGTTTCTAGGTGAAATCCGTGGCACCGCCAGGTAAAGGATCCCAGGAAAAGTAGCAGTTGTCGAACATAAGAACATAGGAGAAGCCATGTTGGATCAGGCCAATGACCCATCCAGTCCAACACTCTGTGTGACACGGTGGCCAAAAAAAACAAGGTGCCATTGAGAATGACTTGGTAGTGTTTGAGACACCAAAGAGCCTTCGTGGTAGACAATACTGAGCCAGATGGATCAATAGCCTGCCTTAGGATAAGGCAACTTAGGATAAGGCACGTTTTCTCCAAGAAAAAAAGCACACACTGCGGATCAATCCAGCCAAAAGAACTAATCTGAAAGTTTCTGTTCCAGCTGCCTACTCTTTCTTGGCATCATCCTAAAAATCTTGCTATTAGTATATTTAGATATAAAGACTTTAATATGTTCTCAGTGTATGGATTGGTTTAATTATTTCTTTTTAAAGCATTTCCCATTTTTGCTGATATGCACGAATGTTTATTTTTAGAATGATAATTGAACTGCATTAATGTTGCACTGTTTGTTAATATTATGATAAAAATAAAAATAGGGGCTTTTTTTTAAAAAAAAAAATGAAACTATTTTAATCAAGCTCTCTGTCACTAGTGAGATCATCGGAATGCAGCTGATTCTAAATCAGGCTTTTAAAAAGCTCCAGCAAACTTGGATTTAAAGTTAGTCTTTTGAATAATAAAAAAGGAAGTTCCCATCAGTCTATTTAGGATGCTACTTTTGGCATGCAAGTTCCCATAAACCTATTTATGATGCCGATTTGGCATGCTGAACGCCCGACCCACCTGAGTAACATCGTGGAGCAATTAAGGCTCATTCCGTTAGCAATGCAGAGCGCATTTCTGGTCCCTATTTATAGATCCACAGACCTGTGGCAAGCTTGCATAATTATTTTTCTTTTTCAAATGAACTGAGCCTGCAACTGGCATATTTTAATTGCTATCATTTGAATAATTAATTTGAAGTTTCAAAAAAAAAAAATCACATCGAAGGTTGGCATGGAATGTAGCCAGTGATAATGAAGTTGCTACCTGATTAAATAACACTCCGTGCTTGTGTCTGATTGTATATATACTATTGCTAATCTATTTGATTTAAATTGGTAGCTTCCTCTCAAAGTCATTCTTAAAAACCAGCAAAAGCTATGTCTTGCATAGTGTTGGACTTGCTCAGTCCAGATGGTTGTCCAGATGGTCTGGAGCCTTGTGTCTTCACACCTCCAAGCACATGGTACATGGCTCAGTAGCAGAACATCTGCTTTGCATGCAGAAGGTCCCAGGTTCAATCCCCAGCATCTCCAGTTAAATGGATGTGGTAGTAGGTCATTTGCCCTTGCTTTCCTCTGTGTAACAACTCCTATCTCCCTCGATTGTTTCCCCTCAAAGTACTGGCCAATCCTGCTTAGCTCCCAAACCTCAACAAACTTGGGCTAAATTGAGATATTCAGGCTGCTAGGCTGTGAATATATTATAATAATTTGCTAAATCCAGAAATGAAGCAAACAAAAATGCAGTTCTTCACACAGTCTCTGGCATTTAACTACCACAGGATATGGTGATGGGCACAAGCTTAGATGACTGTTAGAATTCATAGATAATAGAGCTAAGTGAGTCGTGACAGCTAAATGGATCTTCCGTGAACAGAGCCAGTGAAAAACCCTCCTGCTGGAAGCAGGGTCCCCCGTGGCCTGCCTCTCCGCTGCTGATCAGCTGGCAGGTAGGGAAATTTACCAGGCGAAAGAGGAAGGCCCAGGCCATGTAGGCAATGTCACACAGGAAGTGATGTCACAACACCAGCAGCATCTGGGTGACACTGTAGTATTTGGGCAAAAAACCTCTATGGCAGAAGCTATTTTTATCATAGAGTATTTGCCCAGAGCATCACAGTATGTCACAGCATTATAACATCACTTCCTGTGTGACGCTGGTAGCATGGCATTAGCCTTCCTGTTTCTCCTAGTAAGTCCCCCGCAATCCACCTCTGGTTGCCAAGAGGAGCCTGGCAACTCTACTCAGGATACCTGACATGGAGGGCCACATGAAGGAAGGACCTTCATGCCAATCTCCTGGACCTCTCAGAATCTGTGAGTGACCGCTATGGGAAACAGGTCTGAGACAGGTTTTCTGATATGAGTTCGTTAGCGTCTGTTTCAAACTGGAGTGCTTTGCTAACTTAAAAAAAAAAGTAATTTAGAACTATTTAAAAGGAATACGAAAACACCAGTGGCATTAGGACTCTGGAGACATTACTGATTTCAGACTGTGCACAAACTTCAAAGCCAAAAAAAGTGCTAAGTTCAAAAGAAAATAGTCTTTGTATACAAAATCTAAAGGAACACAAAATCAAAGTAGATTTAGCAGAATAACATTCATAAAAGGCAAGAAGATATGAGAAAAAACTTTATCTTTCATGCCTAATGCCGAGAACAAGAACTTTTAAGGTCACTTTGTCTGTTCCCATGTATTTCCAACTTATAAAAATGTAAACATATTACAGGACATATAAATATCCTGTGCTTTGGCTAACAAATATATGTGGTATGACCGCACGCACTCACTCATGTATATACACGTGAGCATGTTACTGTGCAGAGTTTAGAAACCATTGCTGGACATTCTGGTTGTTGTGGAAATAACCATAAGTACCACAACAACAGTTCAATTCGAGTGCAGTAGCACCTTAGAGACCAACAATAGCAATCTTAAATTGAAACTGCTCTTTGAGATTTCTTTGTTTGAGGACTGCCACTCTCACATCAGCAATTTAATGACCTGGAAGATTAAAATGCTCTCCCACTGGTTTTTGACTGTTGCAGTTTTTAATGTCAGATTTGTGTCCATTTAAACTTTTGCATAGGAACTGACCTGTTTGTCCCCTGTAGAGAATGGAAGAGCACGGCTGACGCTTGATGGCATATATAATGCAGGAAGATGAACAAGTGAATGAATCTGAGATGGTATGGCTGGCTTTGTTAGGTCCTGTGATTGTGTTGCCAGACTGGATATAGGGACGGAGTTGGCTTCTTGCAACGCTGGGACCAATTTCCCACTAGCCGTATGCCGCTGTCACGCTCCTCTTCTCTGCGGGGCTTCCGTCTAATTTCACACTATTTGCCCCGTAGCTGCAACTAGCTTCACCTTTTTCGTGTGGCAAACAGAAACTGTTTTTTAGAGGATCTTGTTTGCTGCGTGAAAGAGGCAGAGCAAGCTGAAGCCCTGGGGTAGAAAGTGTGAAATCCAATGGAAGCCCTGTCGAGAAGAGGAGCGTGAGAGCGGCATAAGGCTAGTGGGAAACCGGTCTAGGACTCAGAGTCCGGGTCCATGTATGGAAGTGTAGTGCTGTAGGTAAGTAACTGGTTAAGGTGAGGAGACTGTCTGAGGGCAAGAAAGGGTTTGCCTTCCAGTGCCTATGAGAGAGGAGGATTATTGTCCGGCAAAGATTGTAGCTCATTAATGATGCATTGAACTGCTTAGAGTTGAGAGCTTTATGCAACCTTCAGTGGTGCTGTTTCACTTGGGCCTGTCTTGTAGCAGGTTAAAGAGCCCCGTGGTGCAGAGTGGTAAAGCTGCAGTACTGCAGTCCAAAGCTCTGCTCACAACCTGAGTTCGATCCCAGCGGAAGTTGGGTTCAGGTAGCCGGCTCGAGGTTGACTCAGCCTTCCATCTTTCTGAGGTCAGTAAAATGAGTACCCAGCTTGCTGGGGGGAAAGTGTAGATGACTGGGGAAGGCAATGGCAAACCACCCCGTAAAAAGTCTGCTGTAAAAACATTGTGAAAGCAACGTCACCTCAGAGTCGGAAACGACTGGTGCTTGCACAGGGGACCACCTTTACTTTTTTGTAGCAGGTTATCCCTTGCATCATTCTGGGTTTGTTGATCTGTTTCTTTACTACGTCAGGTGGAATTCTGGTTTGTTTGTTTGTTTGTTTTTGCCATTTTCTATCTTGATCACGAAACAGAATTTGCAGGGGGGGCTATGCATGCAAATGGGGTATGTCAATACAGAGTGAAGCTGCCTTGCTTCTCAGCACCTCCATTGATTTATTTTTTTGGAGGGGGATAAGTGGGTAACATTCTGTGGCACAGCAGTGAGGAAGGAAGCACTTGGGAACAATAGTTAATGTGTTGAGTTGGACTGGGAAGATCCAGGTTAAAATCCCTGCTTACCAGAGAGCCAGTTGGTGTAGTGGTTACGTGTGCGGACGCTTATCTGGGAGAACCGGGTTTGATCCCCCACTCCTCCACTTGCAGCTGCTGGAATGGCCTTGGGTCAGGCATAGCTCTCGCCTGTTGTCCTTGAAAGGGCAGCTTCTGGGAAAGCTCTTTCAGCCCCACCTACCTCACAGGGTGTTTGTTGTGGGGGAAACAGATAAAGGAGATTGTAAGCCGCTCTGAGACTCTGATTCAGAGAGAAGGGCGGGGTATAAATCTACAGTCTTCTTCTTCTACCATGAAACTGAATGGATGATTCTGGACCAGCCCCCACCCTGTCCCAGGCTATGCTATCTCACTGCTTTGTTGTGAAGATAAAATGGAGGAGAGCAGAACCACATACATTACCCCAGGCTCCTTGGAGGAAGGGCAGGATACGAAAGCACCACTTAAATAAATTTCTTCCTGAGACATTATTTTGACCAAGGAGAAAGGAGCAGCCTTCACTAAATAGGGTGGCCAGTCCCCAGGTCCTGATTGGGGTTCCCTTGGTTTTCAAAGCTTCTGCCCACTGCCGACCAGTTGGCCAGTGGGGGAAGCCCCACCCCCAAATAGCAACATCACTGCGGAACGTCCCCATTGTGATGACATCACCCAGAAGTAATGTGATCGTGTTGAGGATGTTGCACAGTGACACTCTGGTTTGAGGGCAAAATTCTATGGTTTGAAGTTCCCTTTACCATAGAGTTTGCCCATCACCCCTTTCTTCCTCGGTATAAAAGAATGGCTACTATAGTGGGTAACTTCAGCTTGGAAAATTCCTGGAGATTTGGGAGTGAAGCTTGTGGAGTGAAGAATTCATTCATTCATTCATTCATTCATTTCTTATTTAATTCAATTTGTATCCCGCCCTCCCCGCCGAGGCAGGCTCAGGGTAGCTCACATGGTCATGCATATGCATGAATATAAACATACAATAAAACATTAAAAACAATTTAAAACATAGAAATTGACATTTCAGGTGCTGTGATCTTAAGTGTGTTGTCTTGCTATTCCAGCTAGGTGTTCTCTGTAAAGCAGATCTTAATGGTCCAGATGTTCTATATGAAGCAGATTGCAAGAGGTGGTCCAGATATTTTTCGGAGACTGTAGCAGTCAATGATCTAACTAGCAAATGCCTGGTGGAAGGCTATAGTCTTACAGGCCCTGCAGAACTGTACGAGCTCTCAAAGGGTGAGGAGAGGAGTTCAGTGGGGATCAATGTTCCCTCTAAGCTGCAGAGTCTTGTGAGCAAAAATTCTACTTTGTGAGCTTCTGGCATTAAAGTTGTGAGCTACTGCATAAATTAGTGTGCTCTGGGGTTATTTTTTCTGAGCTAGGACAAAAATGTGTGAGCTGGAAGCTAAAAATCTGTGAGCTAGCTCACACTAACCCAGTTTAGAGGGAACACTGGTGGAGATATGATGCTAGAATCCATCCCCCCAAAACTGCCCTTTTCCTCCAGGGGAACAGATCTCTGTATTCTGAAGGTCAAGAGCAATTCTGGGAGAATTTCAGTCCCCTCTAGTGGTTGGCAACCCTAATGGATACAGGTCCCTCCTATGCTTAAAATTGCAGGGGAGGCAAAATTTCCCCAGTGGTTTTTCCCTGCACCTGACCTAGCTTCCACATGCAGAAGCCTGTCTGTACACATGGCAGCCACTGCCTTCTAGGTGTTCCTTCCGGGCTCCTGCACACAAGGACAATGTTCATGATGTTGATGATAGAATAATAATAATCGTTTCAAATCACAGGTATAATTGCCTTGCTCTCTAAGCCAGCCAGCCGGCAATATAGATTTCACGCCGGGGCTGCCACTCTGCCTTTGGTAACCACTTTTTAATTCCTCTAATTAGTCCCCCCTTCCTGACTGCAAACGGCTCGGTTTTGTTGATCGAAATCCCATGCAAATGTGCCAATCTCCCTTTCCCTTTAATGTCTCAGTTGACTTGGTAGCTGTTGGAATTAGATCCCCCGTAGAGGACAAATGAGCTAATCATTCCCATGGGGAGAAAAAGCAGTTTGATAAATCGCGCAGCAGCTGTAATATATGCAGACTTAAGAATGAGGTGCGCTGTGTCTCCTTCTGGACGAGACATTATCGTCACTTCGGAGCAGCCGAGAACTGTTTGTCTTGTTGATATTTTAAGTCTAGGGAGGGGACTGCAATTAGATTTTTATTAGTAAGGTCAGTGCTTTTTTTTTGAGCAGGAACGCAGTTCCGGCTGGCTTAGTGCCAGAGGGTGTGGCCTAATATGCAAATGAGTTCCTGCTGGGCTTTTTCTACAAAGGCCTGCGTAAACTTTATATTTTTACCATTTGAAGCAGCCCAACCTAAACATCCATATTTTTTTTGGGGGGGGGTGTCTTTGTAACTCCAAAAGGGAAAGATAGCCATAATTAATTTTTTACAGGGCTTTGTTTGTATAAAAAGTCCAGCAGGAACTCATTTGCATATTAGGCACCACCCCCTGATGTCACCACTGTTTCACACAGAGCTTTGTTTGTAGAAAAAGCCCAGCAGGGACTCATTTGCATATTGGGCCACACATCCTGACATCAAGCCAGCCAGAACTGCATTCCTGTGCGTTCTTGCTTCAGAAAAAGGCCTGATCTTTTTTTTTATAGACGAAGCTTTCTAGGAAGCAACAACTGGCGGTGAATTTCATTCTGTCCAGATGACAAAAAAAAATAGGGCAATTGCTCACTTGCTCCAAACAATCTCCTTTCACATTTGTTCCATGTGAGAAGCACTGATGTGTGTGTTGGGCTTTTTCCTTTAATAATTCAGGGGTGGGAAAGGTGCCTGTCTATCTCTATTAATGCAAACACTGACTTGATAGCAAAATGATAGGTGCTCTGCCAGTTTGGTTCATCTGTACCTTGGGGGTCATTGCTCATTTTTTTTTTCCCTTTTAGAAGCCTCCTAGAAAACTCCATCATGTAATAATTGTGCTATTAGTACAGGAGATGTTGTGTGGGCCAAAGGTTATTAATACACAAAAGCTTCCACAAAGCTTCAGAGCAGTAAATGTCATGTTCAGAAACTTTTTGTTGGCAATATGACCAGTTGCTAAATGAGTGCGCATTGTAGCACAGGACAGGAAAACATTTCCCAGGAAACTTCATGAAATATAAATTATCCTCGGTTGCCAATCTCACATATTTGCAAGGCTGATGTTTGGACAACAAACCTTAATGCAGCTAGGTGGAAGAAGAAGAGCTGGCGTTTTACATCCTGCTTTTTTCTATCCTAAGACATCTTAGGGCCTGTTCAGACGCACAGTTTAATCAGTTGTCGCTGCTGTTTCCTACCGGATTAAAAGTGGCTGATCAGACAGCAACATCTGCCTCCCGATAGTCAATCTTTGTGCCCCCCCCCTCCAGTCCTTCTCCAAACTGGATTATTTTGTTACCTGCTCCTTTGTGGTGTGTTTTGAGTTGTCCGATTTCACCTCGTCGTTTTCCCCATCTGGATAGTTCTGCTGCGATATTAACCACCTTCTGATATTAACCAGCTTCTGCTGTGATATTAACCAATGTCTGAAAGCTGTCCCAGAACAAAAGTAGCCTCAGACATCTGGTTTACGGTCGCCATTTTGTTTACTACTTAGCGATATGCGCATAACCGCATAATCACACGTTTCCTGACCTATGCGCGTAATGTGCTTGTGCGCACAATAGCGGGGGAAACAAAAAAAAAGAACTGCATGGTGCCATCGTGAGGACAGCAGAAGACGGTTTCACCGTGGAGTGATTCGAATTGCAGTGTGGCAGTCTGATCAATAAAAGATATTCAGAACACTGTGTGAACAGGGCCTTCGAGTGGCTTAGTCTCCTTGCCTTCCCCTCCTCACAACAGAAGAAGAGATCGGATTTATACCCCACCCTTCACTCTAAGTCTCAGAGTGGCTTACAGTCTCCTTCCCTTCCTCTTCCCACAACAGACACCCTGTGAGCAGTGTTCTCTATAAGCTGAGTTAATGCGAGCTAGCTCACAGTTTTTTAGCCTCTGACTTGCATATTTTTGCGTTGGCTCAGGGCAGATGGCCCCAGAGCAAACTAATTTATGCAGTAGAATTTTTGCTCACAAGGCTCCACAGCTTAGAGGGAATATTGCCTATGAGACAGGGGACTGAGAGAGCTCTCCAAGAACTACTCTTGAAAGAACAGGTCTGTGAGAATTGTAACTGATCCAAGGTCACCCAGCAGGTGCATGTAAGGAATGGGGAATCAAACCCGGTTCTCCCAGATTAGAGTTCGCACACTTAACCACAAAACCAAACAGGCCCCTTGTGAGGCAGATGTGGCTGAGAGAATTCTAAGAGAACAGTGACTTGCTCAGGGTCACCCAGCTGGCTGCATGTGGAGAAGTGGGGAATCAAGCCTGGTTCTCCAGATTAGAGTCTGCTCCTCTTAGTTACTAAGCCAGGCTGGCTTTCTTACTGAAATCAACTGCTATCCAAAATAAACAATCAATAGTCCTTTGACTTCAATGGACTTAGAAAGATGTATCTGCTTCCCCAGCAGATAAAAATGTAAGAGCTTATCTGCTTATTAAACATTGAAGGTGTTTTATATTCCTATAAATTGGCTTCAGCAATCATTTTGTGCTTTATGCTATGTTGCATTATGTAGTATTAGACTAGAGGTTTTTTAAAGCCTTGCTTTCATGGAAAAGCAACTAGTAAGTATGATTGATTGGTTGATGCCTCATGATTCCTATTATACTAGGTCAGTGACATTCAGGCTAGCCTGATCTAATCAGATCTCAGAAACTAGAGAGCCAGTTTGGTGTAGTGGTTATCTGGGAGAACCAGATTTGATTCCCCACTCTTCCACTTGCAGCTGCTGGAATGGCCTTGGGTCAGCCATAGCTCTCATAGGAGTTGTCCATGAAAGGGCAGCTGCTCTGAGCTCTCTCAGACCCACCAACATCACAGGGTGTCTGTTGTGTGTGTGTGGGGGGGAAGTAAAGGAGATTGTGACCACTCTGAGATTCAGAGTATAAGGCAGGATATAAATCCAATATCTTCTTCCTCTTCTAAGCAGGGTTGTCCCTGGTTAGTACTTGGATGGGAGACCACCAAGGAAGTCCAGGGTTACAACACAAAGGTAAGCAATGGCAAACTACCACTGGACATCTCTTGCAGTGTAAACCCAATGGGTCACCATAAATTGGCTGCGACTTGATGGCACTTTTGTTCACCACACATCTAGCTGTACTTCTGCTACTGATCATGTTCCAGAAGCTGTTTGAATGCCTCGATGTTCAAAGTGAAACACAGATCTCATGTTCATAGCAGCATCCATTTGTCAACTTGCCAGTCTATTCCCACCATGGGTGTGATGCATGTGTCTTTAAGTAGGAGGGTCTCCATCCCATTGTTATGTATTTAACTTGTTTAGAGTGGGATGATCACTGAACTCTCCGGCTACATGTTGCTTGTTGTTGGCTCCCCTTCGGGGTGTTTCGTCTTTGCCAATAAAGCTGTTCTGTAAACATAACTCAGTGTTGTTGTTCGTCATTCCTGGGTGCCAAACACTACAATGGGAGAATCTCTAGGCATAGAATTTAGCACATGATCAACACTCTGGATTCCAGTACTGGTCACCCCCAGTGCTAGGGTGCCACTTACCTGTCCAGTCCACATATATTAGCAATAGTAGCTCTAAATCCTTGCAATGGGAAGGACTTCCATGCCACACTTAGTGTCCAGCGCTAGGAAGTGTCATCTGGATGTGCCCCAAAACAACAAAGACAGGCCATCTACAGATAGGGTTGCCAGGTCCTTTGCTCTCACCAGTACAGGGTGGGAGAGAGTCTTCCAAGAGTGGTTGTGGGGTGGCATCACTGTGTGCGATGCCTTCGACATGATGGCATCACTTCCATATGATGTAATCACACTGGGGATGTCACACCAGATCGTGACTGCTGGGGGTGGGGCTTCCCCCTGCTGGACATCTAGCTGGTAATGGGCAGGTGGCCATGGAATTGGGAGATTCCCTGCACCCACCTGGGGGCTAGCAACCCTCTCTACAGATAGGGTAGCATTCTCTATTCACCTGTTTATTTCATTTATAGCCCTCCTTTCTTCATCATTGGGGACCCTAAGTAACTTACATTGTCCTTGTCTTCTCCATTTTATCTTCACAACAACCCTGTGTTCAGGAGGGACGGTTGGTCAGTGGTAGAGCATCTGCTTGGTAAGCAGAAGGTCCCAGGTTCAATCCCTGGCATCTCCAAAAAAGGGTCCAGGCAAATAGGTGTGAAAAACCTCAGCTTGAGACCTTGGAGAGCCGCTGCCAGTCTGAGTAGACCATACTGACTTTGATGGACCAAGGGTCTGATTCAGTATAAGGCAGCTTCATATGTTCATATGTGTGGTAGGTTAATAATAATAATAATAAATTCATTTTTGTATCTCGCCCTCCCCTGCCAAAGGCAGGCTCAGAGCGGCTCACAGGACATGGTGTAACCATGATTTCAATAAAATACAATCAGAACAATAAAACAGATTAAAATACAGTTGAATTACATTTATAAATTAAGTTAAAAATTAGATAAAACAGTTAGCCATTATGAGTTATTAATTAAGGTGCTACAATTCACAAACATGTATAGGATGGCTAGAAGTCAATTTAGCCATGTTCCATCTTAAAAGCGAGCTGAAAGAGGGTGGTTTTGCAAGCCCTGCGAAACTGATTCAGGTCCCGCAGGGCTCGCACCTCCTCTGGGAGTTGATTCCACCATTCGGGGGGCCATTGTTGAGAAGGCTTGCTCCCTCGTTGTTTTCAATCTAGCCTCTCTTGGTCCAGGGATTTTTAAAAGATTTTGGGAACTGGATCTCAGTGCTCTCGGGGGGACATATGGGGAGAGGCGGTCCCTAAGGTAGGCAGGTCCTCAGCCATATAGGGCTTTAAAGGTAATAACCAGCACCTTATAACGAACTCGATACACAACCGGCAGCCAGTGCAGCTACCGCAGCCCAGGCTGCACATGTTCCCACCGAGGTAGTCCCACTAACAGCCTGGCCGCCACGTTCTGCACTAACTGCAGTTTTCGCGTTCGGTATAAGGGCAGCCCCATGTAGAGGGCATTACAGTAGTCTAGCCTCGAGGTGACCGTTGCATGGATCACAGTTGCCAGTTCGCTACGCTCCAAGAAGGGAGCCAACTGCCTCGCCCTCCTGAAGCTGAGGATATATAACTGGTTGATTCAGAATAAGGCAGCTTTGGGTCTTTAGTGTTTAATTTAGCTCAAGCTTTGCTGAGTAGAAACCTGAAAATTTGCTTTCAGTTTCATTCTGGTGACCATCAAGATGACTGGGTCAGATGTCGTGATCCATCCACAGAAAGTGCTGATGGCTGTGGGTCAACCCTGTGAGATTTCTGAAAGCATCTCGGATAGTCCCAGCTCTCCTTTCTCCTCAGCAGCAATGTAGGAGCCCTGGAGACTGTCTTCCTAGGGTCACAGAGACCTCATGGGATAATTGCCATGCAGAATGGGATGCAGCAGTGGGAAGGGGAACAAGGCTGGCCCTGGGCAGCGCTCTAGGCAAGGCTAAGTCCTGGCACTCCCCTCTCAACATCACGGAGTCACATTGGGGGTCACCCAATTCGGTGCGCCCAGAAGGCCAGAGTCCTAGGCAGTCACCTAGTTTGCCTAGTGGCAGGGCCGACTCTGAAGGGGAAGGGGGAATAATTGCAATTTCACCCCCTCCTCATTTCAGATTCCTGATCTATGTGTCTGTTGCCCCATGCAGGCCTTGGGAAGGGACCCTATTGTCTAACTTTCACATGGTCAGAAATTATTGCTGGGGAGAAGGAATAGGTGGGATGTTTAAGATCCTTGCATGAACCTCGTAAGGTCCCAACCCACTGTTTTAAAAGAGCTTTTCTGCTTCCTTCATGTAACCTTCCCAAACTACACCAAACAGTATTACCTCGAATTTTGGAAAAGCAGTTGCAAGAGAACTCACGGACCTCACACATGAACCTGCGTGAAGCTGTCTTATACTGTATCAGACCATTGGTCCGCTAAAATGAGTATTATCTACTTCGAGAGGCAGTGGCTCTCTAGGGTCTCAGGTTGGGGCCTTTCCCATCACCTACTGCCTGGTCCTTTTAGCCAGAGAAGTTGGGAATTGAACCTGGAACCTTCTGTGTGCAAAGCAGAGGCTCTTCCACTGGGCCACAGCCCCTTCCCCGATGAACTACATTTCACCCCTAAAGAGCTAATTAACAGATATGTAACAAAAGACAACCATTTTGTAATGCAAATTTTTTAAAGACACATACTTGGATACTTTTAAAAGTGAATTTTCCTAAAAAGCCCATGTGGCTGTCATAAATTCTTAAAGATTTCTGCATAATGTTATATATATCCCCCGTCGCCATGTTTAATAGTGTGGCATAGATTGGTTTTCATAGAGCACTGGATTGTTTTCAATGCATGCAGTATTAACAAGGTTAATGGTAGCCATTCACTGCACAGCAGATTTCATTGATAATCAGAAAGTTGCTGACGGTGGCAAATTGCCCGGCATTTTCTTCTACACCGTTAGCATCTCTCACTCAGAAGCCTAGGAAGGAAATTATATTCTTATATTTATGAGTGTAGCAATGGTCAGTGTTAATTGATGGCCCAGAGAACCCCAATGCATTCTTTCCATACATATGGCAAAATGGGGAGGGGGAACCCTGATTCATTATATAGTGCTTGTTAAGCAGTACAAATTAATGGTGTGAAAAAGATCAGCAAATGAAACTTGCAAGCAAAGCAGGGAATATGAATTGCCAGCTATCATTTAATAAGACAATACATTTATCTAACAATCATACCTGGTATTAAGTAAATAGAGCAGATAGATCTGTGTGCCAATGTATTCCATTCGACCTGAATACACTTCATTTGAAAATCTAGTAAAGATTGTGCTTGAACTTATGAAATGATTGAAATCATTTCACTTTCCTTGAAATGTGTTTAGAGCAGGGGTGGACAAACTGTGGTTCAGGAGCCACATGCGACTCTTTCAGCTCCTGGAGGTTGAGGCTTATTCTTGAGCAAGTGTGTGTAGCATCAGGGCTTCAGTCAGCCCCTGAGTGCTGACCCATAGGTGGGCAACTATTTCCACCACGTGTGAAGCAAGGAAAGAGGGAGAAATAGGTAGGCTTGCAAGCTCTTCTCCTCCACCACAGAGGTCACCCAGACACCTAGAGTGGGGAAAGAGAGCACAAGAGCTGAAGGAGAAAAGTGAGCACGTAAGGTGGCTTTACCACCGAGTCCAGTATTAAGAGTTTTAATAAACATGTATGTGTAGTATCTGTTCATGTACTGTGGCTCTCAATATCGTACATTTATTTTTTTGTGGCTCTTACATTAAGCAAGTTTGCCTACCCCTGATTTAGAGCAACCTTTCAGCCATTAGCTCCATGCAGGGGTCATTTCATAGAAAAAGAGGTGCCGGAGCTCATTAGCACAACTCATTAGCACAACTCATTTGCATATGCCACTCACCCCTGATATCACTGGAAGGTGTACTAAATTCTATCAGCTCAGCATCTACCTTCAAATGCTTCTTGAATTATAATTGCCATCATACAACTTTACTCCCATCACACTTTTAAAATTACTTTCTCCTATGTGGTCAACAGTGGCATGAGGAAGATTTCCATCTGTCTGCTTTATATGTTTTGGTTATTTTCCCATTTTTTGTGGGGGGAAATATTAGAAAGTTTGTCAAATCTTAAAGTTCAGCAAGATTCTCACAGGGGGTTTGAACAATGGAGCCCAGAAGCAAGTGTGCTTTTTTGGGGGGGGGGGAGGAAGGGGTCAGAAAGAAAGAGCACAATAAAATTTAGAGGTTCTGGAGCTCCACTTCTGTGAGCTCCTGCCCAGAATGAGTCCTGGCTCCATGTACGTGAAACTTCACTGGTAGGTTCTGGACTTCTTCCAACATTAACTACAGCATCTTCCCTTCTAGCATCCTTCCATGATGTTGACACACCACATGGGAGGAGTCCATCCCAACATTCACCCAGCTACCAGAAGGGGCAGCACTGGCTCCAAGATGCCCATGGTGCCATGCTGCTTTCTCCCATGTGACTTCAGAGTATTAGAGCTACATGGGAAGGAGTCACACTATAAAGGTTCTCACATTGCTGAAGTGACAACAGAAGGGATCCTAAACACAAGTTCCCTCTTGCTTCATCTTTCCATCTTGGTTTGGTTTTCTTCTCAAGAATGTAATCGGTGCTCACCAGTGACCGAAGCAGGGCTTTTTTTTTTTTTTAGCAGGAATGCACAGGAATGCAGTTCCGGCTGACTTGGCATCAGGGGTGTGGCCTAATATGTAAATGAGTTCCTACTGGGAACTTTACAAAGAAAACCCTGTGCAAAATAATGGTGATATCAGGGGGTGTGGCCTAATATGAAAAAACATTCCTGCTGGGCTTTTCCTACAAAAAAAGCCCTGGACTGCAGTATCAATCAGGAATTTCCCTACTCTTAGGAAAGAGTATCTTCTTAATCAACCATTCAAGAGGCCCCCAGATTACGACTTTTGTCTCATAAGAACATAAGAGAAGCCATGTTGGATCAGTCCAATGGCCCATCCAGTCCAACACTCTGTGTCACACAGTGATCAAAAGTGCCATCAAGAGGTCCACCAGTGGGGCTAGAAGCCCTTCCACTGTGTTCCCCCCCCCCCAGCACAAGAATACAGAGCATCACTGCCCCAGACAGAGAGTTCCAAAAATAAGCTGAGACTAATTGCCAGGATGGACCTCTGCTCCACATGCTTATAGCCGCCACCACCCCCTGTGGCAGTGAATTCCACATGTTAATTACCCTTTGGGTGAAGAAGTACTTCCTTTTATCAGTTCTAACCCGACTGCTCAGCCATTTAATTGAATGCCCATGAGTTCTTGTATTGTGAGAAAGGGAGAAAAGTACTTCTTTCTCTATCTTCTCTATCCCATGCATAATCCTGTAAACCTCTATCAAGTCACCCCGCAGTTGATGTTTCTCCAAGCTAAATTGCCCCAAGCATTTTAATCTTTCTTCATAGGGAAGTGTAAAGCCCAACAGCTTTCTTTTACAGGCCACCTCAAATAAAAAAAATCTAGTTCTTTTTAATGGTAAATTCATCAGCTTCTTTTTTATCTTGAAAAATTCACTGCGTGGCTACACCAATAAAATCTTTGAATAGATTAAGTTCTCTAACTTTGAGTTTATTGCCATAGGTATTGTTAAGAACCTTTACTATGTTGTGTAACTAAAATTACACACTTTTATCATTGTCCAAAACAAAGTGTTTGACTTTTATTTAATGATTTATGTCATTTTATAGCAATTCTCCAACATCTCGAAAAGAGGTATCAGTAATGTTGGAGTAAGTGACTCAGTGGCCAACGCCATGCTGGGAATTATTAGGAAGGGAATTGAAAACAAATCAGCCAGTATCATAATGCCTCTGTATAAATCGATGGTGCGGTCTCATTTGGAGTACTGTGTGCAGTTCTGGTCGCCGCACCTCAAAAAGGATATTATAGCATTGGAGAAAGTTCAGAAAAGGGCAACTAAAATGATTAAAGGGCTGGAACACCTTCCCTATGAAGAAAGGTTGAAACGCTTAGGGCTCTTTAGCTTGGAGAAACGTCGACTGAGGGGTGACATGATAGAAGTTTACAAGATAATGCATGGGATGGAGAAAGTAGAGAAAGAAGTACTTTTCTCCCTTTCTCACAATACAAGAACTCGTGGGCATTCGATGAAATTGCTGAGCAGAAAGGTTAAAACGGATAAAAGGAAGTACTTCTTCACCCAAAGGGTGATTAACATGTGGAATTCACTGCCACAGGAGGTGGTGGCGTCCACAAGCATAGCCACCTTCAAGAAGGGGTTAGATAAAAATATGGAGCAGAGGTCCATCAGTGGCTATTAGCCACAGTGTGTGTGTGTGTGTGTGTGTATATATATATATATATATATATATATATATATATATATATATATATATATATATATATATATATATATATATTTGGCCGCTGTGTGACACAGAATGTTGGACTGGATGGGCCATTGGCCTGATCTAACATGGCTTCTCTTATGTTCTTATGTTCTTATGTTCTAGTGTGCCTAGTCACTAGGGGGGGCTACATCACTGTAAGTGTGTATGTTATTCCCTAGAATGGGATGCCTCTCTTTGTCTTAACCTGAGAACAGGTTAAGACCAATGCTTCTGAACAATGCTTCCTCTAAGCCATGTGTGGCCAAACTGTGGCTCAGGAGCCACATGTGGTTCTTTCACACATATTGTGTGGCTCTTGAAGCCCACACTGTTCTGTTAGCTGGATGGTTTGGAGAATGCATTTAAAGTTAAAGTTGCTTTCTTTCCACCTCTTCCTCCCTCATCTATTTGCCTTCCTTCCTTCCTTCCTTCCTTCCTTCCTTCCTTCCTTCCTTCCTTCCTTCCTTCCTTCCTTCCTTCCTTCCTTCCTTCCATAGCAGTTCTCAAACATCTGATGTTCATATCTTGCAGCTATCAAACACCTGACATTTATTCTGTGTGGCTCTTCCATTAAGCAAGTTTGGCTGTGGAATCTTGTGAGCAAAAATTCTACTTTGTGAGCTACCAGCATTGAAGTTGTGAGCAAGGAATTTGGCTACTGCATAAATTAGTTTCCTCTGGGCTATCCTTTCTGAGTCAAGACAAAAATGTGTGAGCCGGTGGCTAAAAACTGTGAGCTAGCTGACACTGACTCAGCTTAGAAGGAACACTGCTTTTGACCCCTCTGTGTGCTATGGTCTTACCATTTTTCACACGGCTCTTCATGGAGTTACAGGTCTCTCCCGTAGAAACAATGCCCTCATACTTGCATGTGCATTATGCCATATTATCCGACCATTTGTGATTGGGGCAGTACTCTTTAGTCTCCTTTTGAATGCAACTCATGTGTGAACCGAATCTACTTGAATAAATGTAAGTTTTATGTTTGCAATATACTATTTGGGAGATATATTTACTGCACACAATACCTTGCTTCCATGACTGGGCAAACTCTGCTATATTAAACAAATATCCCAATAAATAAAACCACAAACGCTAGATAGATCTATCTGCATTTGAAAACCCAACAACCCTGTGCTGTAAAATACAACAGCCATTCAAACCACTTGAATCAATGTCATTCAAACAAAGCAGAGGTTTTCATTCACTTCTACCTGGATAATAAAATTGGGCTTGGATGGAACATTCCAGGGAGGTAAAATAGCATTGTACTCTGGTTTTCAAGCAAAGCTTGTCTCCCAAACTGGCTACAGCAATTCCAGCTATAAATAAAATGTCATAAAAGGTGCTCAGTTTCTTATTGGGTAGGTGCAGGTATTGGTTGGTCCAGTTATGGCAGAAGGGTACTTGGCTGCTTCAGGTTTTTTTCTTTTGCCCCCAAAATGGCAGTGAGCAATGGAGAGCAGGGGGACTCAGCTAGAGCTAGATGGATGGATCCAGGGCTTTTTTGTAGCAGGTTCAATCCCCAGCATCTCTAACTAAAAAGGGTCCAGGAAAATGGTGTGAAAAACCTCAGTTTGTGACCCTGGAGAGCCGCTGCCAGTCTGAGTAGACAATACTGACTTTGATGGACCAAGGGTCTGATTCAGTATAAGGCAGCTTCATATGTTGATATATGTTCATAAAATGTGGAAGAGCCCCATGTTAGGACCAGAGGACCACAAATAAACCAAAACTATTTCAGCTGCTAAACAACAGTTCCCAGAATTCCTGTGGAAAAGTTATGCTAATTAACACCAGTGCTCCCTCTAAGCTGTGAAGTCTTGTGAGCAAAAATTCTACTTTGTGAGCTACTGGCATTAAAGGTGTGAGCTACTGCAAAAATTAGTTTGCTCTGGGGCCATTTTTCCTGAGCTGAGACAAAAATGTGGGAGTCAGAGGCTAAAAAACTGCAAGTTAGCTCACACTACCTCAGCTTAGAGGGAACACTGATTAACACTGGTTGTAAACTAGTTGAACTTTAGAACACAGATATGACTGAAATAGGTGCTCTCACACTCTCTTTTCCTTCCTTCCATGGTAATCTTTGTATTTCCACACTCTCACCCATTCATTTTGGGAGCACTTGGTATATTTATAACCAGTAAATGAGCATCACTTGCACCTGTTTCCAAGCTGAAATGTTTGAGGAGTCATCCAGTTGGCAATTAAAGGGCCCATCCCTTGAAGGCAAAACTGCTCTAAGCAGTATCTGGAGGCAGTGGGATTCTCAAAGGCTCCTTCTACAGGTTGAAGTCCAAGGGACAATAGGGTCTGCACCTGTCACAGGAAAGAGGCTAACTTGCTCTTGAAAGGTGGAACGGCCCATCAATTCCAGCACCTGAGACTGGATGAATGTTGCTCTAGCATCCGTTCATCTTTTAAAGAGATGCTTGAATGTGTGAGTGGAGGCAGGGGAGGGTGTAGCAGCTGGCCCTCTCAGGTTCTGCCAAGAGAGTAGGCAGTTTTCTAGGTAGCTCTTTTCTAGGTAGAAAAGAGTGCAGAGTGGGGTTTGATCTACCTCAGGGAGAGGACAGAGTAACCTGGTTTATAAGTCTGTCTCTGGTGATGAGCTGACCTGTACTAATACGTCAGACTCTGTGGAGACAGGCAGGCTGACATGGTTAGCATCCTGTAGGTTTAATCTAACCTGGAGGCTAGGCTGTAAAAGCTTGTCTGGAACTGAATCTAAAATCCATCCTGAAGCCAAACACAGTAAATAAGTCTGCTACAGCCAGGCTTTCCTGGACTGCATTAGGAAGCTGGTGAAGTATTCTTTTAATTCCCTGTACATAAATAAACTATCATTGTTGTTCTCTTTCAACGCTTGCCTCAATATTCTCAAAGTCCCACTCACACATAACATAACTTAGCAGCCTTTACACGTGCTACCGCACATTCTGTCTGAGGAGAAAGAACAGTGGGGAAGGTTTTACCAAAAAAAGCCAGATTCCCCCCATCTTAGAATGCTGGGCCAGAACTTTTCAGTTTGATAAGAGGATGAGTGGTTGGTTTCATCACAGGAACATTTGCCAGAGTAGCTAGAGACATCTCTCTTCAGCATATACTATCCTTATCTGTAAACTTTGATCATATAAGCATCCTGGGTTGCGGTCACACGTACCATTAGTGACAACACAGCTCCGTCTGGCTGACGGATTAAATGTGTTCATTCAGACATGCACATCTGGCAATCGAGCGTCATCCGGGGTCATTCCGACTTGCTGCGGAACAGTGCCGCGTTAATTTGACAGCACATAAAGTCCGGCCCTTTTTCAAAACAGCGGCACAAGATCGGCTTTTTGTTGTTTGGACAGCTCACACGCGATACTGCCTCTCACCTTTAAAAAAAAAAAGCCCCAGCAGACATGTGCATTGCCAGACCATCCGGGAATCTGAGGTGACGCTTCTGCTTCTCCAATCAACACAGGATCGGAGGAGGGGGAGGGACCTTATCCCACTATTCAGAACAAGAATTTTTTCAGTGTGGAGGATTTCAAGATATCATTGTCACTGCCAATTTCTAGGAAAATAATTCCTGGCAGTTCCGTGGTTTGGATTGGCAACGTTAATTCTGGAAACTTTCGCCCTTCCCCCCTGCCTCTGAAGAAAGTTTTGATTTCCCAGCTCCAAACAGTTGGGCGCATGTTCAATGGACCCCCTCCCCTCCCAGAAATCACCATCTGATTACGCATGCTCCAAGAAATGAGCGTGATAGTATTGGATGTCTGATCGTGCACAACAGAATGAATCGCATTCTTGGATGCTCGTCTGAACTGCCCTGCATCGAATCAATATTCAGCAGTTCAGATTTGAGCGCTACACACACGCTTTTAATGGTACGTGTGACCGCACCCCTGGATGTCTTTTCTAATAGACCTATGATAATTAGTAGGCTGCACTGAGGAAATTATGGTTGCCAAATCTAGGTTGGAGCCTGGGAGGGTGGGGTTTGTGGGAGGGAAGGACTTTTAGTGGGATATAATTCCATCGAGTCCATCATCCAAAGCAGCCATTTTCTCCAGAGAAACTGATCTTTGCAGCCTGAAAATCAGCTTTAATCCTGAGAGATCTCCAGGCTCCAAGGTTGGCAAACCTGAAAGTAATCCAAGAAGTCATTGATCTTTAATATAAAACATAACATGAATATTTCCAATGGGATAAAAAAAAAATAAAAATCCACCCCACTACCCTTCGTATTTTTTGGTTGAGGAATTTTGTAACACACAAATCAGCCCTGTTATGACACAAATATACACTCCAAAATCTACAAGAACAGGAAATGAAAGTTCATAAAGGATGAGCAACAATCTTTGGGAACCTTCATCCTTTCATCCAGGGAAGAATGCCCCCATATCCCAGCCCCATAAGAA
Organism: Heteronotia binoei; assembly: GCF_032191835.1. Lineage (NCBI taxonomy): Eukaryota > Metazoa > Chordata > Lepidosauria > Squamata > Gekkonidae > Heteronotia > Heteronotia binoei. The sequence continues at coordinate 25,484,872 of NC_083231.1, read as the reverse complement.
CTGCATAGGGGAATATAATTGTTGTTGCGGCTTTAAGGGGAAAGCAGTGCCTTCCTCACAGCTATTACACCAATCCATATGTTCACTTCAGATCTATTTTCAATTTTAAAAATATGTTTTAAAAGGAGCAAAAGGGTCTAAACCATTGTTTGAAAGCTCTGGATATCATGAAGGCACAGCTGCACCTTCTTTTGGTGTGTAAAGAAAGTGCCAAAGACAGTGGTAGGGTGCAGAGAGGTAAAGAAAGGCAGAAAAAGCCAGTTAAGAAGGAATGCGGCCACTTTTCCTTATATTTGCATGCATATATTCTCAACATGTTTGACTTCCTGAACCTGTAGAGATCCTAGGATTTCCAGGCGCAATTCAAGAAATATCTGGGGACTGTGGGGTGGAGTCAGGGGCAGGGGTGTGGCAAGCATGACTTAACTCCAAAGGGAGTTCTGGCCATCACATTTAAAGGGACCATGCACCTTTGGTAGTTTGGTGTAGTGGTTAAGAGCCAGTTTGGTCTAGTGGTTAAGTGCACAGGCTCTTATGTGGGAGAACCTGGTTTGATTTCCCACTCCTCCATGTGCACCTGCTGATGTGACCTTGAGTCAGTCACAAGTTCTCACAGAGTTGTTCTCTCGAGCAGTTTCTGTCAGAGCTCTCTCAGCTCTACCTACCTCACAGGGTGTCTCTTGTGGGGAGGGGAAGGGAAAGGAAAGGAGACTGTAAGCTGCTCTGAGGCTCCATTAGGTAGAGAAGGGTGGGGTTTAAATCCAGTCTCCTCCTCCTCTTCTACTACTACTACTACTACTACCACCACTATTACTACTACTATCATTGACACAGTAATATAGTAACTACTGAAACTGTAAGTTTATGACGCTGTTTACATTTTTAATTCAAGGTACTTTAGACATTTTAGATTTTGTATAACTGAATTTAATAACTGAATGTGGTTTTATAATATTAGGCATGTAATTTCTCTCAATTTTTTCTTTTTTCTTCTAACTGAAACGAGTATGCACAGCAGCCAAGAAGGTCAGAGCGCCTGCTCCGGCTGCAACGCCACTGAGGATGTTCTCCGCAGCTGAGAACGAAACGTCTGGAAGAAAAATCTTTCCTTTCCTTTCCTTTCCTTTCCTTTCCTTTCCTTTCCTTTCCTTTCCTTTCCTTTCCTTTCCTTTCCCTTCCCCCCTCCCTCCCTCCCTCCCTCCCTCCCTTCCTTCCTTCCTTCCTTCCTTCCTTCCTTCCTTCCTTCCTTCCTTCCTTCCTTCCTTCCTTCCTTCCTTCCTTCCTTCCTTCCTTCCTTCCTTCCTTCCTTCCTTCCTTCCCCTCTATTTGGAATAATGGATAAGGGCACCTTCTTTTGGGGCTCATAGAATTGGACTCCGTGGTCCAATCTTTTTGAAACTTGGGGGTGGGGTGTTTTGAGGACAGGTATCAGATGCTGTTCTGAAAATCTGATGCCTCTGTCTCAAAAAATGCCCCCCAAGACCACAGATTAATTCTCCATTATACCCTATGGGAAAATCTCCATAGGATATAATGGAATGCCCAGCAGACATTCCCCCCCACACTTTCTGATGACCCTTTAGTAGGGGAAGGGCCTCTAAACTGGGGGATCCCCTGCCCCCAACTGGGGATCGGCAACCCTAAGAGACCCAGTCTGTTCCACAAGCTACAGTACCATCCTAAGTGTAAGCCCATTGACCTTCATGAATGTAGAAAAGTGTAACTCTTGACCCTTACATGGATATTCCTCCTCTTCCATATGGTATTATTTGCAGTGTATCTCTTGAGTATTTTAATGGTATGATACAATTCTGCTAATTGCATTTTGCTCGTTTTTATTGTATCTATCTATTTCTCATAATAAAGACTGTGTTGTGGGCGGGGGGTGGTGGTGGTGGTGGTGGAGAAAAGTGTAATTCTGTCTAGGACTGCAATAATGGATCAGACTAGGACTGAGGAAGCCCAAATTCCAATTTCCTCTCTGCCATGAAGCTCTCTGATTGCTCTTAGGCCAGTTACTCTCCCTCAACCTAACATACCTCTGTTGTGACAATAAAACGGAGGGCAAGCAATTGCCCTGAGTGTCCTGAGGGAATGATGGGAGAAAACTTTGTTACATATATAGCCAGATGTATCTCTTATCTTAAGTTTACCATATTCTGAAAAGCAAAAAAAGAGGACATATTTCCTGACTGACTACTTCAAACAAGTGACCACTGTGACAAAATAACACCCCTACTATTTAAACTGTGATAATTACTACTAAGAGTATTCCTAATCTTCCAACCCCAAAAGATGATGGTTTTGTCAGTTTTTTTTTTTTAAAAAAGAAGAGCCCCAAAGGGAACAGACACCAAAAAAGAGGACATGTCTTCTAAAAAGAGGACATCTGGTACCACAGTTTGGCTTTATTATGGTCAAAGACCAGAACTTAAGTACCCATGGATAAAATGTCACATACAGCAATAAACAGGATACAAACCATCAGAATACAATAAAATATATTTTACATGCATATTAAAGGAATAAAATGCTAAAATTCCACTACTTGAGCTAATAAAGATTTTCTTATCCCTACAGCACACCACCCATATCTAGCTACCTCTAAGCTGTGGAGTCTTCTGAGCAAAAATTCTATTTTGTGAGCTATGTACTGACATTAAAGTTGTGAGCTGCTGCATAAATTGGCTTGCTCTGGGGCCATTTTTCCAGAGCTAAAACAAAAATCCGTGAGCTGGAGGCTAAAAAAACCTGTGAGCTGGCTCATACTAACTCAGTTTAGAAGAACACTGCTGGTAATCCTACTTATCTTGAAATATTTGTCACTGTGTTGATGGATGCTTTTCACCGCCTTGAGGCCCCTGAATTGGGTGGAAAGGTGGCATAGAAGATTTTCAGATGAATGAAAGAACAAATGCTTTTAAAAATTCTAATCCTTGTAAAATGTGATTGACTTAATGCTTACTGTAGGACCCAGCCAATCCCCTTGCACTGATCTTTGTATATGTTCTGCTTGTAATTACTCATGTCTTTTTAATCTCTTCAACAGCTTTCTGTGTGGGGGGCTGAAGAGCAACCTAGCTGTCAATTTGGATTATCACACTTCTTCAGAGATCAATAAGCCAGCTACTGATTTTATTTTTTTTATTTTAAACTAACTGTCATACCAATGCCCGTTGTATGTCACGCTACTTGAATTATTCATGGAACAGGCCCAATTTAAATAATTTATTTATGGATTTTATTCATAAATTGTAACGTACAGCAAGTCAGGAGTATCTCATTGCCCGACTGCATTCAAAGAATCATTATTAATATTTTAAAACCTTACAGCATTAAACGGCTAGACTGTGTGACTTCAAAACAGTACGAAGTCTCTGGGGTACATAATCAACGCAGACTGTTTCCCCGCCATTTTAGATGACTTATTCAGGAGGGCTCAGAACAGCAGGGAGAGAGTGGAATTTTTACAAAAGCTTTGCCCCCCCAAATGCCCCCTTGATTCTATCAGAGCCTTCCCCCCCCCCCCCCTCATAAGACCATTATTCATCAGTGCCATCCTAAATAGCCCATTTGGTGTCACCAGAGTGAATGCTGTACTAGGATTGTCAACCTCCATGTGGGGCCTGGAGATTTAGCACTATTACAGTTACTCTCCAGACAACAGAGATCAGTTTCCCTGAAGAAAATGGCTGCTTGGGAGGGTAGACTCTATGGCATTGTGCCCTTCTGAAGCCCCTCCCCAAACCCTCCCTTCCCCGGGCTCAATTCCTGAAATCTCCAGGTATTTCCCCACCTAGAGTTGGTAGCTCTTTGGGACCTGCCCTTCTTTTGCTTTGGCTTTGGGACATCATCGCACAGGTGGGATACTTCTGTAATTCTCCTCAGATGAATTTCTCCTCAGATTGTTGGCGACTCCGGGTACTAGCCTTGTTTCCCAAGGGCATTAGGAATTCTTCAATGATCCCCTCGTCTGATGAAGTGTGCTTAGAGAGCACACGGAAGCTTACGTTCTCAATAAAACTTAGTTGGTCTGAAAGGTGCAACTTGCCTCCTGCTTTTGTTCAACTGCTTCAGACCAACACGGCTGCCCTCTTGGGTCTATCATCAATGAACTGTTATTCATGTACAACTTTCATACAGGATAATCTGTGTACCCAGCTTGCCTCAGTTTAATTTGTCCCTCTCTCACCCTCTGCTGAAGATCATGAGCAAGGAAATGCTTATGAAACACTGCAAAGAGAGAGAGAGGCAATCGTGATGCAATGATAACAGGCCCATAGCTAGCCAGGGGCCCATGGGCGCAGCCCCCTGACAATTTTAGGAAGGCCCTGGCCCCCGGGCTGCCCCTCCCTCCTGCATTATTTAATTTGTTCAGGAGGGGCGCCCAGGAGGAGCTGCTGCTCCTCCCATGCTATTTAAAGGGCACACGAATCAGCTGATTGGTGGGGTCTAAATCATACAAAGAAGAGCCCCATGGCGCAGAGTGGTAAAGTTGCAGTACTGTAGTTTGAGCTCCTTGCTCATGACCTGAGATCGATCCCAGCAGAAGCTGGGTTCAGATAGTCGGCTCCAGGTTGACTCAGCCTTCCATCCTTCCAAGGTTGGTAAAATCAGTACTCAGCTTGCTGGGGGGAAAGTGTAGATGACTGGGGAAGGCAATGGCAAACCACCCCATTAAAAAGTCTGCTGTGAAAACGTTGTGAAAGCAACGTCACCCCAGAGTCGGAAACGACTGGTGCTTGCACAGGAGACTACCTTTACCTTTTTAAATCATACAAAAGGGGCAACAGAAGCAGTCACCAGCTTCCTGCATGTTTTAAAGGATTCCCTTCCTGATGGCCCCTAGCTACAGGGCTGAATGATAATATGATTGCATCAAGATTCTTTGTATGTATTTTGCAGATGCACCTGTTCACTTGCTTGATAAAACTCTGTATAAAACAACTGCTATGCGGTTATATGTGTCATGACATCACAATTACTTTTTTTTTTTTTGCAATGTGTATCAGTGCACACAAGCACATCAGAAACTGCAAGAATTAAATGATGCAAATTAACAGAAGGAAATAAAAGCTATGCCAAAGTGTGGTTGCTCTGATTCAGAGAGTTCTAGAGTTTAGACCAGGGGTATCAAACATGCAGCCCGGGGGCCAAATGAGGCCCCCAGAGGACTCTGAGCAACTGGCTGTCATCTGCTTCCTTCTCCTCCCCTCTTGCTTCCTTCTGCTTTTCTATTCTAGTAGCAATGAAATAAAGAATTTACCTTCTCTGAGTTTGGGAACTGACAAGCTGTATAGATTGAAAATATTTGAAATTCAGTCTATTAGCATAGGTGTTTACAGTCTATTAGCACAGCTTGTTTTGCCAGGCTCCTTCCATTGCACAGCAGAGCTACTGAGTCAAGCCTCTCTTCCTTCTGTTGGCTGAGGCTCCTCCCCCTCTTGGTCCCTTGGGGAAGGAAGAAAAGACTCAGTTTTCTTTGCCCACTTCCATGGATCCCATGGGAGAAATACAAGGAAAGCACCTATACAACCGAGTGCTAATGTTTTAAGCATATTTTATTTTTAAGTTTTTGTTTGTTTGTTTTTTAAAAAACCCCTTTAATTGTGTTTAATTGTGTCCTTTATAAAGTCTCTATCTCTGCTACCTAATCTTAAATAGGAAAAAACACGGCCCAGCTGGACAAGGTATTTATGTCAGATCCATCCCTCCTAACAAATGAGTTCAACACCCCTGGTTTAGACGCCATGAACCGTCTTGTTTATAGCTTGGTGGAAGGCAGTGTTGAAAACAGATCCCTCACTAGTTGCTCTAAGAAGGGAATAGACTGGAGATTAAGAGATGTGACACTTGTGAGGACAGGGACTCAATGCCTTGTGAGGCATGGTTACACTCTGGGATGCTAACACTGTCCATTGGGTCTGAGGACAGACCAGCCTTAACCTGGTATACGCTTGCGTATTTCATCAGAATGATCATCACTACAAATCCCTTTCTTGTGGGACAGAAAATATAATCAACCGCTGGTCAGAATGCTGCATTCCACAGTCAACTCTCTTGCAACAGAAGCAAAAAAAAAAAAAAAAAAACCCAAGTAAACACATTGTTAAGTTAATAAAGATAAATTGCTACCAGTTCATCCTGCACCGTCAGGTAGCTAGAGAACGACAGGCAAGCCAAAAGCACTTATGTTCAAATATAACAACTTAAATATTCATGGCATTGCTGCCGTCTAAATCTTCTGCTTGTTATTCATTTCCAGCTTAAATACATCCCCAGCCGTTTTTCAAGCCATGGAACATAAATCCAGGTACATTTATATGATTTCCAGATGAAAACTGGTAATGACTTCTATGGGGTGGATTCTCTGAGAATTAGGCAATTTGAATTAGCTACAGACATTTTGCTACTGCAAAAAAAGGGGAGATATTCTCATTTCATTTTCTATTCTAGTAGCAATGAAATAAAGAATTTACCTTCTCTGAGTTTGGGAACTGACAAGTTGTATAGACTGAAAATATTTGAAATTCGGTCTATCAGCATAGGTGTTTACTTTCTAAATACGTGCTAACGGCATACAGAAAGAAATGTGTTTTTTTTAAAAAAAAAACAGTCATTTTATTTTTTCCTCATACAGCAATTTATTTAACAAAAGCAAACTGTAGATTTTAAATTAAAATTACCTGGCACCTCAATTGTATAAATAGCTTTGCTGGCATAATCCTTGGCATTTAGCCACAAAGTGTTACACACAGGGCTCATTTTGTAGCAGGAGCTCCTTTGCATATCAGGCCACACACCCCTGATGTAGCCAATCCTCCAAGAGCTTATAGGGCTTTTATTATAGGGCCTACTGTAAGCTCTTGGAGGGGGTATGGCCAAAGTATGTAGATCCTGCTACAAAATGAGCCCTGGTTACACAACAAAGAAAGAGGGGTGTGTGGGTGGCATGGGAAGCCATTGGAGACAGCTTGTGCATCCCAGAGATCATGCAGAAGCCTCCAAACATTTTGCCATTCCAAGGATCTATATGATTTGAGAAGGTCATCCCAGGATCCTTTGCCATATTGGGAACAATACAGAGCCACAGTGCCTCCATTCACGCTGCCTGGTTGGCATCACTCAAAGGCTACAACCAATATTATGGGTTTTGTGCGGGTTGCCAGCTCCAGGTTGGGAAATAACTGGAAATTTTGATGATAGAGCCTGGAGAGGGGAGAGTTTGGGAAGGGGAGGGACCTCCAACAGGGTATTATTATTGTTATTATTATTATTATTTACATTTGATGAGTCCCTTGGACTGCAAGAAGATCAAATCAGTCAGTCCTAAGGGAAATCAACCCTGACTGTTCCCTGGAAGGTGAGATGCTGAAGCTGAAGCTCAAAGACTTTGGTCACCAAATGAGAAGGGAGCACTCCCTGGAGAAGACCCTGATGCTGGGAAAGACAGAAGGCAAAAGAAGGAGATGGCAAAAGATGAGATGGCTGGACAGTGTTACTGATGCAACTAACACAAATTTAAGCAGACTTCAGAGGATGGTAGAAGAGAGGAGGGCCTGGCGTGACTTGGTCCATGGGGTCGCAAAGAGTCAGACTCGACTGCGTGACTGAACAACAACACATTTGATGAATCGCCCTATCCCGGCTAGCAGCAGGCTCAGGGCGATGTACAACATTAAAAAATATGCATATATGAAATCAGTTAACTAAAAAATTACAAACCCTGATGACATCTTTAAAGTGCTCTTATTCAGTCATTACATCACATCGAGGTGGGGATCCCCCCAAGAGGGGGTGGACCGGAAAAAAGGTGCCAGCACAGCAACCATCGTTGTCCTTATACAAAGGCTTGGTGGAACGTCTCTGCCTTACAGGCCCTGCAAAACCGTAAAAGGTCCCGCAGGGCCCTGATGTCTTCTTGCAGAGCGTTCCACCAAGTCAGGGCCAGAACTGAAAAAGCCCTGGCCCTTGTGGAGGACAGCCGGATCTCTTTTGGGCCAAAGATCACCAGCAGATTTCAATCAGTGTAGCGCAACACCCTTCCAAGGACACAGTGGAGGAGGCAGTCCCATAGATACATCAGTCCCAGACCACTCAAGGCCTTAAAGGTCATAACCAAAACCTTGAATCTATAATGCCATAGAAACCACTCTCCAAAACAGCCATTTTCTCCAGGGGAACTGATCTTGGCCGTCTGGAGATCAATTGTAGTAGCAAGAGATCTTAAGAGCCACCACAGGCACCCAGTCAAAGATACCCCACGCAACTCCAGCATCAACAACTCAGTCCAAACACCTTATGAAAATTAATCCCATGACTTGTTTGGCTCCATGGACCCTTTTTAATTCAGTCCCCTAGCCTCCCCCCACCTCACACCTTACCTCATAGTGTTCCATTACTCCCAGCATTTTTCGTCCAGTCTAGCTCATTTTCTGAATCAAATGCCAGCTGTAGAAAAATGCCAAAGAGAAAAGGAACAAAGTGAGGCACAGAAGCGGACAGGATTCAGCTCCCTTTTCCTGTTTAAAAATAGACCTTTGCCCTGCTCTAGATGAGAGTGGGTGGACTCATAACACAAAATTGTCTAATATGCAGGGCTTTTTTTATAACAGGGACTCCTTTGCATATTGATGCAGCGAATCCTCCAAGAGCTTTCAGGGCTCTTCTTACAGGGCCTACTATAAGCTCTTGGAGGATTGACTACATTGGGGGGGAGGTGTCCTAATATGCAAAGGAGTTCCTGCTACAAAAAAGTCCTTATACAAAAAGCGCAGAGTGGTAAAGCTGCAGTACTGCAGTCGGAGCCCTCTGCTCACGACCTGAGTTCAATCCCAGCAGAAGCTGGTTCAGGTAGCCGGCTCCAGGTTGACTCAGCCTTCCATCCTTCCAAGGTCAGTAAAATGAATACCCAGCTTGCTTGGGGGAAAAGTGCTGATGACTGGGGAAGGCAATAGCAAACCACCCCGTAAAAAGTCTGCCTTGAAAACGTTGTGAAAGCAATGTCACCCCAGAGTCGAAAACGACTGGTGCTTGCACAGGGGACTACCTTTACCTTTTTAGTACAAAACTTAATCCTGACAAGGCAGTGGTGCTCTCAGTTAGTAGAAAGGCAGACCAGGGACTAGAGACCACCCCTGTTGTGGATTGGGTTATACTTCCTTTGCAGAGCCAAGTTTGCAGCTTGGGAGCACTGCTTGACACAGCAGACAACTTAGAAAACCAAGTGGTTGTGGTGTCTTGGAGCACTTTCCTTCGGCTTTTCAGAAAGTGCATCAGCTGCATCCGTTTCTGGTTCAATCAGATCTAGCCACAGTGCTGCAGACAGAGTGCTGGTCAGGGCCAGCTACTGGGAGCATGTGACACCAATACCACAGCAATACCCCTGACCTGGATAGCCCAGGATAGCCCGATGCCATCACATCTCAGAAGCTAAGCAGGGTGAGCCTTGGCTAGTATTTGGAAGGGCCAGCTCCAAGGAATCCCAGGGCTGTGAAGCAGAGGCAGGCAATGGCAAACCACCTCTGAAACATCTCCTACCTTAAAATGCAAGTCTAGCTCGCATAACACTAAAAGAGTTAGAACTTCTGAATGACAGACAGTCTTAGGATCTCCTAGCTATTCTACACACAATGCCATAGGATAATTATTAATTATAATTACTACAGCAATCAGACCGACTGCCGATCCATTCCCAAGCCCAATTCAAAGTGTTGTTTTTGTCCTTTAAAGCCTTATATGGCTTGGGACCAGGATATCAGGACCGTCTTGTCCCATTCATTCCTACTTAGGGACTAAGACTGTAGGGAGAATATCTCCTGACTGTCCCACCAACCAAAGAAGCTCATCTGGGAGGCATATCAGAGAGGGCCTTTTTGGTGGCAGCCCCACAATTACGAAAGAACCTTGCTAGGGAGGTACACCAGGCTCCCTCATTTTTGATATCCAGGAGGCAGCTGAAGGATTTAGGATTGCATTTGACTAACCTGGCGTTCATTTACTGATAGTCCGGCTCCTAACTGAGATTTTAAACCATTGTCTTTTATGTATTTTATAATAGTTGTTTTATTTATATTGTAAAATGCAATATAAATGGTGGGTGCCAGAAGGTAAAAAGACAGATAATAAATGTTTTTAAAACAAGTAAAAGAAATAATGTTTGCCCTCCTTTTTGGACAAATACCTGCATCTGCCCAGTCTGCCAGTGAAATTAAGATTCTTTAATCTGCCTAGAATTTGATAGGGATCCAGTGGGTGATGGCATAATCCCTGAGAATTTTATCCCAGCTACCAGCAAGGGCAATATTACAAATAGAAACATATTTCCCACTGAATGCAGTGGACTTAGCTATCAACTAGAATAAACAAAACAAACGCACATAAAAGTGACAAGAAAATAATTTCTAAAAATCCAAACTAAAATGTACTGAGAAAGAAAATGGGGGGAAATCTTGAATTAGCCTGCCAATTCTTTGGTTTCTTATATATTTGAATTGGTGGTGCTGGAAAGTGCCATGAAGACATAGCTAACCTATGGCAAGCTTGAAGTTTTTCAAGGCAAGAGAGGTTGAGAGGTGATTTACCATTGCGTGCTTTTGCATAGTGACCCAGGACTTCCTTGATCATCTCCCATCCAAATATTAACCAGGGTTAACCTTTTTTAGCTTATGAGATGAGGCTAGAATGACCCATCCAGGTGAAGGCATGCTTATTCACTAGAGAGCCAATTTGGTGTAGCGGTTAAGTGCGTGGACTCTTATCTGGGAGAACCAGGTTTGATTCCCCACTCCTCCATTTGCAGCTGCTGGAATGACCTTGGGTCAGCCAGAGCTCTCGCAGAGTTGTCCTTGAAAGAAGAAGACGACGACATTGGAATTATATTCCGCCCTCCACTCAAGAGTCTCAGAGCAGCTCACAATCTCCTTTATCTCTTTTCCCCACAACAGACACTCATGAGGTAGATGGGGCTGAGAGGACTCTCACAGCAGCTGCCCTTTCAAGGACAACCTCTGCCAGAGCTATGGCTGACCCAAGGCCATTCCAGCAGGTGCAAGTGGAGGAGTGGGGAATCAAACCTGGTTCTCCCAGATAAGAGTCCGCACATTTAACCACTACACCAAACTGGCTCTTCTAGGGCAGCTTCTGGGAGAGCTCTCAGCCTCACCCACCTCATAGGGTGTCTGTTGTGTGTGTATGTTGCGGGGGCGGGGGAGGTAAAGGAGATTGTGACTGCTCTGAGACTCTGAGATTCAGAGTATAGGATGGGATATAAAAATCCAGTATCTTCTTCTTCTTCTTCAAACTTGAAGTAATTAAAAAAAACCTTATATCTATATCTTTGGAGAAGTCATGTGCTATGCCTCTTGTGTTAACTGTAACTGGAGAAAAAGTCACTAAGAATATAACTTTACTCTTGGTATTTTTGAAGACATGCTCCAGTCCCCTGAATCCCTCTACTTTCTTGATTGAAGAGCTTTTCTTTGGTACTAAATTATGATTAATCCAGATACAAGAGCTCTTAATTAGATTAAAAGAGCACTTAATTAATTATATAAGTTCTTCTCATTCTGGGAGGTTAATTTGTTTCTATCATGTCTGTCACTCCCATTTTTCTTTGGAGACGGGAGGGGGGGGAGTGGATTCTGCAATAATATAGTGTTAGGTTTTTGCTGTATTGTGTCCCACAGGGGAACCGTCAAGGACAGTGCTGTCCATAGTTGTTCAGTTAAAAGTTGTGTGAATTTCCTTGAAGATGTATGGCAAGCCACTGTTATGGCTACTTGGCCTGGGTGACACATGGGTGCACATGATTTGTCCTTTGCGTGCCTGATTATTTGAAATTTCATGACTAGTAGCCAGGTATGTGAACTGTCAACACTGAAAAATATTGAAGCTTGGATGACACGGAGTAATATGAAATTTCTGTTGGTGGTGATAGAACATGCACACCAGTGCTTACTATTATAAGCCCTATTCACATGTTATGGTGAATGCATGTGTATCTTGCATGTACATCTTTTTGTAAGAAAGAGCCAACACGCATTGACTTTACAAATGAAATTGGGGACTAGGTCTTGGATAAATATGGGGTTTCAATCACGTGTTGAACAGTACATGTGTTAAGTGTAACATGAAAATTGCTCGATGTACATATAAAGAAAGAGCCCCATGGCGCAGAGTGGTAAAGCTGCAGTACTGCAGTTGGAGCCCTCTGCTCACGACCTGAGTTCGATCCCAGCGAAAGCTGGTTCAAGTAGCTGGCTCGAGGTTCCATCCTTCCGAGGTTGGTAAAATGAGTACCCAGCTTGCGGAGGGGAAGATGTATGAGGAAGGCAATGGCAAACCACCCCATAAAAAGTCTGCTGTGAAAACATTATGAAAGCAACGTCACCCCAGAGTCAGAAGCAACTGGTGCTTGCACAGGGGACCTTTCCTTTCCACATAAAAAGAAAAATCACCAGTACTATACATGGTCCGTAAGTGCATTCACTGGGATGGTATGACTGGAGGACAGAGAGAGAGAGCAAATCAGAGAATGAATATTTGGTGTAGTGGTGTAGAGAGCCAGTTTGGTGTAGTGGTTAAGGGTGCGGACTCTTATCTGGGAGAACCGGGTTTGATTCCCCACTCCTCCACTTGCACCTGCTGGAGTGGCCTTGGGTCAGCCATAGCTCTGGCAGAGGTTGTCCTTAAATGGGCAGCTGCTGTGAGAATCCTCTCAGCCCCACCCACCCCACAGGTTGTCTGTTGTGGGGGGAGGAGAGAAATAAAGGAGATTGTGAGCCGCTCTGAGACTCTGAGATTCGGAGTGGAGGGCGGGATATAAATCCAATATCATCATCATCATCATCATCATCATCATCATCATCATCATCATCTTCTTCTTCTTCTTCTTCTTCTTCTTCTTCTTCTTCTTCTTCTTCTTCTTCTTCTTCTTCTTCTTCTTCTTCTTCTTCTTCTTCTTCTTCTTCTTCTTCTTCATGACATCAGGGCTTCTTTCATAGCAGGAACTCCTTCGCCTATATTAGGCCACACACTCCTGATGGAGAAGGAAGCCGATGACAGCCAGTTGCTCAGGGGGGGGGGCTGATAGGAGCCCTCTGGGGGCCTGATTCAATCCCCAGACCACATGTTTGACACCCCTGCCTCAATGCAACTGCTCACATGCTGCTGCTCCTCCAACAACTTTCCCATGTGATTGTAGAAGGCAAGCAGAGCTTTACAGTTCTACATTAAGTTTCAGGTCAATACAAAGCAATAGCACATTCCCTATGGTTGAAATAAATCACGTTTTTATAGCGAATACTTTTTACTGATATTATTTTGCAATGCTGGATTCAGAGGGGAAAAAATCCTAGTAAATCAGAGTACCTGAGTGGCTTCAGTTATAAGATTGTTGTGGTAATCTGCCCAGTTCAGTTTCTGGTACAGAAATCATTGATGTGCTTATGCGGGCAATTATTTCTCATATCTTAATTTGCTTTCTGCTTGGGATGTGGGGAGTGGCCAGCTACTGCACAAGCTTAGAACCCCTGTGCAAATTAGGGCATTTCTCCATCATGCTGGAATGCCTGTTGTTGTTTTTTAATTTGTGAAGTGAAAGGATTGTCTTAATCAAGCAGAACTATAGGAAGCACATCTTTTTCAAGCCTCCAGAGATTGCATCCTTAGGGATGCCAGGTCCTTACTGGTTCCTAGCAGGGGATCCTTCATGTGTTTGCTTTGCATGCACAGCAGAATGATGTCACCTGAAGTGAATTACCATGCCAGGCATGCTGCCAGGGGGATGCTCTATCACTTGGGGGGAAACTCTATGGTTATCATAGAGTTTTCCCCCTGAGTGATAGATTGTGTCCCCCCCCAGCAACATGCCTGGCATGATAACATCACTTCCAGGTGACATCATCATGCTGAGCACATTGCAGCACGCTGGTGCTCTTCAAAGGCAGGAGTCCCCCCAGGAGCCAGCTGTGTGGTGGCGGGTTGGGCCCCCCCCAAATCAGCAGAACCCTTACCCCCAGAAGGAGGCTGGGAATCCTAGCCAGCCTCCAGGTGGGGCCTGGGAATCTCCTGGAATTACAGCTCCTCTCCCAAATGATTAAAGGGTTGGAACACTTTCCCTATGATGAAAGGTTAAAACACTTGGGACTCTTTAGCTTGGTGAAACGTCAAATGTGGGGTGACATGATAGAGGTTTACAAGATTATGCATGGGACAGAGAAGGTAGAGAAAGAAGTACTTTTCTCCCTTTCTCACAATACGAAAACTCGTGGGCATTCAATGAAATTGCTGAGCAGTCAGGTTAGAATGGATAAGGAAGTACTTCTTCACCCAAAGGGTGATGAACACATAGAATTCACTGCCACAGGAGGTGGCGGTGGCTACAAGCATAGACAGCTTCGAGAGGGGATTGGATAAGCATATGGAGCAGAGGTCTATTAGCCACAGCTCATTGTTGGGACTCTCTGTCTGGGGTAGTGATGCTCTTTTTTCTTGGTGCCTGGGGGGACACTGTGGGAGGGCTTCTAGTGTCCTGGCCACACTGGTGGATCTCCTGATGGCACTTGGTTTTTTTGGCCACTGTGTGACACAGAGTATTGGACTAGATGGGCCATTGGCCTGATCCAACATGGCTTCTCTTATGTTGTTATGTTCCAGAGAGATCAGTTCCTCTGGAGCAAATGAATGCTTTGGAGGGTGGACTCTATGGCACTGTACCCCACTGAGGTCCCTGTCCTCCCCAGGCCCCCTACCTAAATCTCCAGAAGTTTCCCAATCTGGAGGTGACAACTATATCCCCACGCCTGCTGCTGGTGGCCAGGGGACCTGGCAACCCCCCCAGCAGAGTTCCTGGTGCATTTGTCGCTGCCAGTGAGCTGAGCACTAGGAAGAACTGACTGTCCCTCCTGAGGAAGGAACTCATGTTTGGAAAATCTGGGTAGGTTGTTTCTACATTTTCTAATTATGGAGAAAGCTTACAATGTTGGGCTCTGGTTCTGAGAAGAACCAATATTGTCTATGAGAAAAAGCAAACTAGGCTGGTAGGAAAAACCTAGCGTGTGAAAAATGCATAAGCACCTAAAATGAATAGACACATAAAAAGAACCACGGCTGAATTCTCATCCTTTCTTGACTCCCCCCCTCATTTTTCACAGTTCCTGGCAGCATTACTAAAAACAAGTGAAGATAATAGATGTCTCCATAGACCAAAATGACATTTTGGACCTTTAAGGCCTTTTAAAGACTCCCCCTCCACCACACATCCTTCATACAAAATGCAAAGGCTGCACGCCCTGAAATGTTGGCCACATCAGACTGAGATGAGCTGTCAAATCAAGAGTCTGAGTTCCCCTGAGGAATCTCCACAGTAACTTTTTTAAAAATTTAAAAATTCTCTTCAAGAAGTTATGTTATTCAAGGCTTTCCAATTTTTTTTTGTATTCTCTTGCGACAGGCACACTAGCATCAGTCACTCACACACACTAAATAACGCACTTTCAATCCACTTTCAGTGCACTTTCCAACAGGATTTTACTGTGTAAACTGGCAAAATACAGTTGGAAAGTGCAGTGAAAGTGGACTGAAAGTGCATTGTTTCGTGTGTGTGATTGCAGCCATACTCTCTTTCCAGAGTAAGCATGGCAGGAAGGAAATGGCTGGCTTCTCTGTGTTCCACACTCTTCCCTACCCTCCTTCTTCCTTCTGTCTTTCATACATGGCTTTCCAGCCACAGCCATTTTTTGGCTTTCTTAGACCTTCCCCTCACCCCCAATCTTAAGCAGACTCTTATTCAATAGTAGGCCATCACTCAAAAGAAGACCTTGCTTCAGGTCACAGGGATTATTTCAAAAGTCACCCCTTCCTTAGGACAAATGATATCATCATATTAGGGTACCTGAGGAGGATGACACACCCACTGGTTCCACAAAAATGGACGGCCAGGATATGGTGGATGCCGTCTCACTGTGCTTTTAAATCCATTATTAAAGTGCTGAATAATATTCAATTTATCCTTGTCCCATAAGTCTTCTCCATTCTTTTGCTAATGGCTACCATTCTGAGGCAGATAATATTTTTCTCCTCATCCTTTATCTTCTTTCAGTTTCATTTTTAATTCTTCATTTTAATTCTTTCTGCTCGCTTGGTGCGCAGAGCCCTTCTGCTACTGATTACACCTTCTGTGGGCACAAGCTGCCTTCCCCCGGTTCAAGAACAACTTGAAGAGCCTGTTATGTTATGACGTGACTTCCAGGTGATGGCATCACACTGGGGATATCACACGCTGACGGGACTCTTCAGGGGCAGGGATCTCCCCTGGCGACCTGTTCCCTGCCAGCAGGTTGGGGCCCTCCAGGGCTGGGGATCCCTCAGTGGGAGCTTGGCAGCCCTGTAAACCAGGGGTGGCCAATGGTAGCTCTCCAGATGTTTTTTTGCCTACCCCTCCCATCAGCCCCAGCCATTGGCCATGCTGATGGGAGTTGTAGGCAAAAACATCTGGAGAGCTACCATTAGCAACCCCTGCTATGAACTACTCTGAGACACAGAGTGAAGGGCAGGGTATAAATCCAATTGCCACTTTTTCTCTTCTAAAACTAAATTTCTTATTTTTCCTCCTACTTTTTGATTTGTAGGTTCACCTGAAGCTTTATAGGTAGGTCCACCTGAGCCTGCTCCGGCAGGGAGAGCAGGATATAAATCCAAATAAATAAATAAATAATATCTGTTTCAAACATCTGTGTATCATTGCTGACTGCATGGACTGAATGTGTTGCGCTTGGTCTGAGTCTTCTATTTCCGTTTTCTTTTAGATTTCTTCTACCACCAAAACATGTTGCTATCCATTTCTTAATTATTTTTTTTTAAAAAAAAATAAAATTTGTTCTCCTTCTGCTGATTTGGCTCATTCTTTAGGCTTGTTTAAATTTTATCTTATTTTAATCACTTTCTATTTCTTGTTGGCTCATCTGTGTGTCTCATCTGTGTGTCTTCTCAGCCCTTTTATTTCATTTCCTTACTTTATTCAGCCGCTCGTCTAATTTTCTGTGCTGGGAAATATGATTACATTCGTTCTTTATGTCTTTCTTTTTATCCTATCATTTTGTATCCAAATAAAGATGCTGCTGTTATCTTTGTAATATATTCATTCCCTGGTTCCTCTCTAGTGTGCTTTATTTTCTTCTTGATTTTGTACACTGTGGGCTTTTTTATCTTTTAAAGTGGCAGCTTTTGACTTGCTTGTGTTCATTGGTGCCCTTTTCTCTTGCAGCTCCTTCTGTTTGGGTCATGCTACCCACGGAGATGTGGGTGATAGGATCTCTTCTGGCCTCCAAGAACTATTTGAAGATCTATTTATTTTAGAGTTCTCCCAAGGTTATAATGAGCTTATTCTTTGACTGATCTCCATCTCCTCCTCTTCTTTCCCTTCCTATACTGTATTATTTAACTGATTTGACTGAAAGTATTCACACCGAGCTGCTTTGTTCCATTTAGAACTATTTTTGTATCGAATCAAGTTCATTTGAGGTTCTCAATAAATATATGATTATTGTTGCTGAGATTTGCTGTCTTAATACTCTATTCTTATTTGTAATGTGCACGAATGACTAATCCTTGCACCATGTGAAATGTGCTTTCATATTTCAGGCATGATTTGCAAAATACTGATTTCAGTGCGGGGCATGCCTGAAAAGCAAAGGTGTTGACTGGGGCTCAGTTAGCCAAAGATTTTAAAAATTTATTTTAAATTAGAAAAGCAGTGTGGTGTAGTTGTTAGATTGTTGGACAGGCATCAAGGAGACCAGCGTTCAAACCCTTATTCTGTTTGTGAAGCTTGTTGGGTGATCGTAGATTCATGCCATTCTCTCTGTCTGCCCACCTGACAGGGTTCTTGTAAGGACAAAACTAGGGGGAAGGAGGAGAGAAAAATCTCTGCCTTGTGCTTCCAGAAGAAAAGCAGAATAAAAGCACTCTGCCTTGTGCTTCCAGAAGAAAAGCAGAATAAAAATGTTATAGGAAGCTTAAGACGTTAATTGAAAGGGCATTCCCTAAAGTGGTACACTTCAATAGGGTTGCCAGACTGTGTTGGGAGACTTTGGGGGTGGATCTGAGAGAGGGTGTGGTTTGGGAAGGGGCCTCAGCATGGCACAATGCCATAGAGTCCACCCTGCAAACCATCAGAGAACTGATCTCTGCCAGCTGGAGATCAGTTGTAAATGTGGGATATCTCCAGAATCCACCTGGAGACTGGCAAACCTACATTTCCACGAGGACCACTTCAGTTGTCACAGTGTAGCGAGACTAGCGTTCTAGCATGCCTAGCATAGTAATGTGTGGCTGTGAGAGTTGGACCATAAGGAAGGCCAAGCGCAGAAGAATAGATTTTTTTGAGCTGTGGTGCTGGAGAAGAATCTTGAGAGTCCCTTGGACTGCAAGAAGATCAAATCAGTCAGTCCTAAAGAAAATCAACCCTGGCTGTTCCCTGGAAGGTCAGATGCTGAAGCTGAAGCTCAAATACTTTGGCCACCAAATGAGAAGAGAGCACTCACTGGAGAAGACCCTGATGCTGGGAAAGACAGAAGGCAAAAGAAGAAGGGGACGGCAAAAGATGAGATGGCTAGACAGCGTTACTGATGTAACTAACACGAATTTAAGCAGACTTCAGAGGATGGTAGAAGAGAGGAGGGTCTGGCGTGACTTTGTCCATGGGGTCGCAAAGAGTCGGACTCGACTGTGTGACTGAGCAACAACAAAAGCATGACTAGATTTTTAAAAATATATTAGAACTTAGGAACAATGATGGGACACTTGAATGACATGGATCTTCGTGTCACCATCTCTCGGGTCTCATGTACTATGTGGATGTTGCAGCCCCACTGTGCAAATTGCAGCCCCACTACGAAGAACCAAATTGTTCCATACTAATGATATACCACCCACAGCTCCATCATATAACTATGTGGAATCTGTGCCAGTTCTTTTTCAAATCATAGCAAACTACAGATGAGCAATCATGTAGCTTCTGTTCATTTAGTAATTAAGTCTAAGAAATAAAGTCTCTTATCTCTTCAAGGTTCTCATAAAGGCTCTGATGTTTAGAGAATTCTGCCTCCAGGTAGGTCCTAGAGATGCTCAGAATTAAAAGTGATCTCCAGGCAATCGAGATCAGTCCCCCTACTGAAAATGGACACTTTGGAGCACAGACTCTATACAGCTGCAATCACACAGAGTAAATAATGCACTTTCAATCCAATTTCAGTGCACTTTCTGACTGGATTTTGCCAATTCACACAGTAAAATCCAGTTGGAAAGTGCACTGAACGTGGATTGAAAGTACATCATTTACTGTGTGTGATGGAAGCCAATGTTATTATACCCTGAGAAGGTCTTTCCCCTTCTTAAACCCTGTCCTCCCAACCTCCACCCCAAATCTCCAGGGATTTCTCAACCTGGAGCTGGCAACCTAAGATTTTTTTGTGGAACTTTGATAGGATTTATGGTTGCCAACCTCCAGGTGAGTCCTGAAGATCTCCTGTGATTATAATTGATTTCCAGACAAGAGATACAAGTTCCCCTGGGGAAATGGTTGCTTTGGAGGGTGGACTCTATGGCAATATAACATGACAAAGTTCCTCCCCTCTCCAAAGCTCACCCTCCTCAGGCTTCAATACAAAATTTCCAGAAATTTCCCAACTTGAAGTAGGCAACCCTGGGAAGATCCTGGCTGCTTCTTTTCAACAGAAGTCTATCTACCTCACAGATGAGGACAACAGAGACTAGATTTTCCTGGCTGTTTTCCTCATAAGAAACATGTGAGATAAACAGGAGGAGATGGGTGACTTGTCTAGAGGCACTGAGAAGACTTCTTGGCAGAAGAAAGATTGAATTTAGGCCTTCCCTGCCGAGGTCTAAAATCTTTCTTATTATATCTTTAAAAGCTGTTTATAAAGTGGTTTCAAAAGAGAATGCAGGGCTTTTTTTGAGCAGGAACGCACAGGAATGCAGTTCCGGCTGACTTGGTGTTAGGGGGTGTGGCCTGATATGCAAATGTGTTCTTGCTAGGCCTTTTCTACAGAAAAGCCCTGTGAGAAACAGTGGTGATGTCAGGGTGTGTGGCTAATATGCAAATAAGTTCCTGCTGGGTTTTTTCTACCAAAACAAGCCCTGAGAGAATGTATGTTTTCACCTTTGAATTATGCATTTATCACAACTGCTCCTTATACCTAACAAGAATATCAGTAGGCCTGGCATTCCATAGGCTTCTTATTGTAATATATAATTTATTTGATCCAAAAGTCCATTCAAGTTAACCACAGAGATTCATCAGCAACTTTGGTGGGATGTGGATCCAAGCTTATATGGATTGTAGTGCTGTGATGAGGTAAATGCTATGTGCCCATTTAATAAAACAAGAATTTCATTTTGTAGCCATCTTCTCCAGGTAAGATCTCTCCTCTCCCCCCTCAGGTTATATCTGAGAGCCAGTGAAGTACAGCAGCTGAGAGACTGAGCCTGTCATTCACAAAGTCCCTAGTCCAAATCATAACTCTGTCATGAAGAACTCACGAGGTAGCCTTAAGCAAGCCTTTAACTCTCAACCTCCTGCTCTGCATGACATATTGAGGTAATAATACCAGCAAGCCAGTAAATTCCGAGTTGCTGACAAAATACACCTCAGGTTAGACAAAGAAGAGTTGTTTGAGATGTTATTGAAATAATGTCTGTGCAGGTTTTTGAACTCCCTGGAGGGATGTATAAATATTAAGTGTTACTATTGGGCACCTTATATTCATACACAAAAGTAGTTGAAATAATCTTTTGGGACTAATCTCTTATAGTTTGTTAATCTATTTAAGGATCTAAAGCTTAGCAATGGTGCTTTGTTTGGGGGTAGGGATGCCAGCCTCCAGGTAGCACCTGAGGTAGCACCCCAGAATTACATTTACCTCCAGAATACAGAGATCCGTCCTCCTGGAGAAAATGGGTACTTTGGAAGGTAGACTCTATGTCACTGTACCCCTCTGAGGTCTCTGTCCTCTCTAGCCTCCACCCCCAATATCCAAGAGTTTCCCAACCGATAGCTGGCAACATTCTCCCTCCCCCACATCCCGCTGGTGGCCAGGGACAACCTGGCAGTAGGGTTGCCAGGTCCAGTTCAAGAAATATCTGGGGATTTTGGGGGGTGGAGCCAGAAGCAAGGTTGTGACTAGGGATGTGCAAAAAAATTTTTTTGGGATTTACATGGATTCGGAAGTATACGGGGGGGGGGGGGGATTTGGAATCCCCGTATACTCCTGAATACCGCATTCGGAATAGCCGCATATACGGTAGATGCGCGGCTATACCCGAATATACGGCCCTATTATACCCTATGGGCCATTGAAATCAATGGCAAATAGGGTATATTTGAAGCCACCTGGAGGGGAGGGGGTTTGAGGGAGAGCCCCCAAATTTTCAGGGGACCTGAAGGGGACTCTCCCCTACAAACCCCCCAAGTCCCAAAAAGATTGGGCCAGGGGGTCCAATTCCAGGGGCACCCAAATAGGGTGCCCCTATTCCATCATTATACCCTATGGGCCATTGAAATCAATGGCAACATAGGGCATAATTAGAGGCTACTGGGGGGCAGGGGGTTTGAGGGAGAGCCCCCAAATTTGCAGGGGACCTGCAGGGGACTCTCCCCTCCAACCCCCCCAAGTCCCAAAAAGATTGGGCCAGGGGGTCTCTGTCTTTGGGCTCCCCAAAAGGCCCATTGCCAACAATGATGGGGAAAGCCCAATTAGCCACTTCCTCACTGTAATTGTCGTGGGAAAAGTGGCTCTGGGGAGCAGGGGGTTTTGAGGAGAGCCCCCCAAATTGCTGTGCAGCTTCAGGGCACTGTCCCACACAAAACCCACAAGGCCAAAAAAAAAAAATTGGACCAGGGGGTCCAATTCCTGGGGCACCCAAAGCCAAACCTAAATTCACATCAGAGAATCTCTATAGGACCCAAATGCACTACATCCCTCTATCTACTCTATGAACCCTGCAGGCCTGGAACCAATATAAACCCAGTTGCCAACGTCACTGCCACACAAAACACAATCTGCTCAAGGTCTGAAGAGCAGACCTGGCTGCAGCAAACCCAGATGCCAGCTCTCCAGCCCTGCCCCAAACAACACGGGGAGAGCTGGCCAACCGCAACAAGCCTGCTGGTTCTGGGTCTCTCACCCAGGTGCCAGCTTCCCTGCCACAGAACACACACTCTACAGATGCCAGCTCTCCAGCCCTGCCCCAAACAACATGGGGAGAGCTGGCCAACCACAACAAGCCTGCTGGTTCTGGGTCTCTCACCCAGGTGCCAGCTTCCCTGCCACAGAACACACAATCTACAGATGCCAGCTCTCCAGCCCTGCCCCAAACAACACGGGGAGAGCTGGCCAACCACAACAAGCCTGCTGGTTCTGGGTCTCTCACCCAGGTGCCAGCTTCCCTGCCACAGAACACACAATCTACAGATGCCAGCTCTCCAGCCCTGCCCCAAACAACATGGGGAGAGCTGGCCAACCACAACAAGCCTGCTGGTTCTGGGTCTCTCACCCAGGTGCCAGCTTCCCTGCCACAGAACACACAATCTACTCTATAAGAACAAGAAAGTGACCCAGCCCACACACACCCTCGCCAACCCCCACACCAACCAGAGGTAATTTAAAAAAAAACAAAAGAAAACCAGCAGAATCACAAAAGGCCAAGTGTTAAAAAAGTGGCCTTTTCACCAACAAGAAAGCTCAGGCCAAATAAGTCAACAACACCCCCACCCTCAAACCAGGAAAAGGGACAACAGGAGAAAAGGCCAAGCAACTCAAGTGTTAAAAAATGGCCTTTTCACCAATAAGAAAGCTCAGGCCAAATCAGTCAACAACACCCCCCCCCCCAAACCAGAACCAGAAAAAGAGGCACAAAAGTGGCCTTTTAAACAATGGAAATTAGTAACAGCAGCAGCACAACACAGCACAACACAGCAGCAACAAATCAAACACTGAATACTTTTAAAACAGTAAAAAAATTAACTTTTAACAATACAGGAACTTTGCCAACCCCCCCCCCCCCCAAAAAAAAACCCCTTCACCCTAACCCCAAGAAATCCAAGCCACCCAAATCAGGAGAAGTAAAAGGACACTGCGCTTTTAAAAGTCCTCTCACTAAATTAAGATATGGGGAAATTGGCAACCCCCCCCACCCCAGGCCCCCTCCCCAAGCAGAAACCCCTAACCCCCTAACCCCAAATAAGCTACCCCACCACCACCCAAATCTGGATAAGTAAAGGGACTCTGAGTCTTAAAAAGTCCTTTTACCAACAATAAATAAAAACAAGAACCCCAAGACTGTCTTACCTTGTCTTCTCTAGTCCAGGGAAGTCTGAGTGAGAGAGCAGCAGGCAGCAGCTGAAGCCAAGGGCCAGCCAGCAGCAGCACAATCTCTCACACACAGCAGCAATGGAGGAGTCCAGCCAGAAAGACTCCTTAAAAAGCCCTGCAAAGCATGCATTTGCAATGCATTTTGCAAATGCATGCTTTGGATTGGCTGCTGGGGCTCCTCTTCCCCCTCCCCCCCTCCCTGATCCCAGGGAGGCTATGGGAGAGGCGGGAAAAGGCAACTAAAAGCGGGAAAGTAGGCAAGCAGCTCCTTTGAGGCTGCAGAAGCTACTTTTCCACCTTTTGAATTGACAGCCGTATACTTCCGAATAGCTATTCGGGAGTATACAGCGAGCAGTATTCAGCTGCCGTGTAATTCTGCCTATGGGGATCAGAATTACAGTGCTGATTCGGCTATAAATACGGTTCGGCCGAACCGAATGCACATCCCTAGTTGTGACAACCATGATTGAACTCCAAAGAGGGTTCCAGCCATCACATTTAAAGGGGCTGAACACCTTTTAAATGCCTTCCCCCCATTGGAAATAATGAAGGATAGGGACACCTTCTTTTGGGGCTCATAGAATTGGACCCCCAGTTCAATCTTTTTGAAACTTTGGGGGAGGGGGTGTTTTGAGGAGAGGCAAAAGATGCTAAGCTGAAAATTTGGTGCCTCCATCTCAAAATGCCTCCCAAGCCCTTGATAGCTACAGATCGATTCTCCATTATACCCTATGGGGACCAGTTTGGTTCCTCTATCTTAAAAAATGCCTCCCAAGCCCATGATATCTACAGATCAATTTTCCATTATACCCTATGGGAATAATGGAGTGCCCAGCAGGCATCCCCCCTCTGCTTTCTGATGACCCTGAAGCGGGGGTTGGGCCTGCAAATCAGGGGATCCCCTGCCCCAATTGGAGATTCACAACCCTACCTGGCAGCCCTATTTGGGGGAAGGGGAATACTTCCATTATCTGAATGTCTTCTCAGTCATGGTACCAAAATTTATTTATTACATTACATTTCTATCCCGCCCTCTCTGCAAGCGGACTCAGGGCGACTCACAACATTCATTTACACAATTAAAATCAATAAATCAATAAAACATCATTACAATTAAAATTTTTTTAAAAAGCTATTACATGGTGCTGTATCATTACTATATTGGCGGTTCTGCTTTTCAGACGGTGATCACCAAGTACTCTCACTGATAGATGGTAGAATTCTATCCCCTGAGAGATTCATCTATCTCCCTCAATCATTGTCTTCCACCAGTGGGTAAAAACTTTTCTGTTTTGTTTGGCATACCGTTATTGATCCTCTTTCTGGTTTGCTTTTAACTCTCTCTCACACACACACACACTCATACACACAAACACACACACACACACACACACACACACTTTCAAATTTGATATTTGATGTCTTGTAATGGTTTACCTTTGTAATGGTTTACCTTCCAGAAATCTGGAATACTTATTTTTTAAATAAGTATTACAAAAAACTTCCTACCCAGCTGATCTGCAGAAGGTGCTGCCCCCAAAATCTGACACATTAGATTAAAAAAAACAAGACTTTGGCAAGAACAAAATTCATGCACTGTCCTTTGTTAGGACCAACCAAATTAGCAGCCATTTACTTTCCTGTAGTGTCGGGACTCTTCTCTTGCCACTTTCCCAGCTGGGAGGCTGCTTACCTTGGCACTTTTTCCTTGGCAGGATGCCTTCTTTTCCCCCATCACACCTAGAATACTCCGAGTACATTTTATTGGCTCTAGTCTGTGAGTGGCAGGTTGCTGATAAAACACACATTGTCGTTTACCATCTGGTCAGCCATGCTGGGCTCCCAGAGCCTTTGAGTTCTCGGGGGTTTGTTTTTACTCCACTCATTAAATGCTTTTGTTCAGTGTCAAAAGACAATGGTGCACTAGCAGAAGCCTGATACAAGGAATTGTTATGTGCCATTTACACAGAATCGTGCTTACTCTCATGAAATACAGACATGCCAGCTCTCAGTCAGTTTATGGAGTGTTTCGGATCATCTGCATCCTCTATGCTCAGAACTAACAGGCTTTTCTCAGACACACTGAATAACGTACTTTCAATCTGCTTTTGATGCACTTTGGCAACTGTTTGCAAGAAGACTTTGCCACTGCATCCAGTAAATTCCAGTTGCAAAGTGCATTGAAAGTGGGCCGAAAGTGCATTATTCAGCCTGTGACTGTGGCCAGACAAGCACTTTGATCCAAAGTGATGTTCCCTTTCAGATGTAAAGCGCATAATCAGACAGTGACGCCTGCCTCCCATTTCCTAGTCACTGGAACCCTGTTCTGACCCATCTTCAAAGCATAATTATTAGGTGCCAGGGAAAGTCTGGCCATTATGGATGTCAGTGTTTTCATCTTGCATTTCTGGATGTCTGAACTCCCCTATTGCAAACTGAAGCTGACCAGGAAGTGTGAACTTTCTTTCTGCCCACCCCCCCCCTTTCATCAGGTAGGGATGTGTGCACATAATCACCCCTGGGTTGTCAATCACCACTTGTGTATTTATTATTCACAGTTTACAATCATCTCTCTCTTTGTCTCTCTCACGGAAGCTTCTCAAGACTGTGTTTTTCTTTAGAAAACCTCCAAGGCAGCTTCAAAAACACTTTCCCCATCCCAAGCTACATATCCCAGCAGCCTCCTCCAGTGATCCCACTGGCCCCCAGCCACCATTCTGCCAGGAGTTTGAAGTGCTGCTTCCCATAAAAGCTTTTGCACATGCTCAGAAGACAAATGCTGCCTGACCACCCATTCTGTGGTAACCACACAGCAGTAACCTGATTGATCGACCATGGAGCGAGCATGTGGTGAAGTGGGTTACAGTGGGATGTCTGATCAAAACTGTCTCAAAAAAACTGAATTAGAGGTGGTGTCAGATTGCACTAAGTCTGTTGTCTGACCGTAGGCTGTGTGAAAACTGTTTAGAAACATTTGTGTGTCTAGTTCTGCAGGACTGCTCATTAAGAACAAAAAGATAGCCAAAAAAACAAACAAACCCTAAAGAACAACAAAGTGTCCTTTCAGCAAGAAAAGAAAAGCTTCATAACCCACTTCTCCCTCCCTGCAAGGACCCAAGGTGGCTTGCAACATTGGTTTGCCTCTGCTTTGGGTTGCCAACCTCCAGGTGGCACCTGGGGATCCTCCACTGTTACCATTGATCTCCAGGCAACCAAGATTCAATTCCCCTGGAGAAAATGGTTGCTTTGGAGGGTGGCCTCTGTGGCATTATATCCTAAGATCTCTCCCCTCTCCAAACCCTGCCATCCTCAGGGTCCTCCCCACATATATCCAGGTATTTTCCAACCTGAATCTGGAAACCCTAAGGTAGGAACATGGGGGATCTGTGGTGTGGAATGTGTAAAATCATAGAGTTTCTGGTGATTCCTAGAGCTACCTTGGAGAGCCAGCTTGGTGTAGTGGTTAAATGTGTGGATTATAATCTGGAACAACTGGGTATGATTCCCCACTTCTCCACATGCATCTGCTGAGTGACCTTGGGTCAGTCACAAGTGCTCTCAGAGCTATTCTCTCGAGAGCAGTTTCTGACAGAGCTCTCTCAGCTCCACCTACCTCACAGGTTGTGTGTTGTGGGGAGAGAAAAGAAAGGAGATTGGAAGAAGACTGCAGATTTATACCCTGCCCTTCTCTCTGAATCAGAGACTCAGAGCAGTTTACAATCTCCTATATCTTCTCCCCCCACAACAGACACCGTGTGAGGTGGGTGGGGCTGAGGGGGCTCTCACGGCAGCTGCCCTTTTAAGGACAACTCCTGCAATAGCTATGGCTAACCCAAAGCCATTCCAGCAGGTGCAAGTGGAGGAATGGGGCATCAAACCCGGTTCTCCCAGACAAGAGTCTGCACATTTAACCATTACACCAAACTGGCTCTCAGTAAGCCACTCTGAGACTGAGTGAAGAGTGGGGTATAAATTCAATCTCCTCCTCCCGTTGTCCCTGGGTCTTCCCTGGAAGTAACAAAGCAGCTCACATGACATCAGCTTTAAAATGAAATTTACCTATCACTATTCCCTAATATGAAGCTCAGCTGCCCTATTTTCAACCCCTGTGAGCGGAGTAGTATTTGTTAAGTCAGCAAGAAAAAAGAAGCATCTCTAATACTCAAAAATCTTCCCTCCTTTTGTATTCCCTAATTGTGCCAAGGGAATGGATATAGGGTGAGGCAAAAGGGTGATAAAACCTTATTTAACAGGATCCCCCCCCCCTCATTTCATGGAAATTATCTGCATTGTGTACTCAATAGAAGTAGAAATGCAGTGCTTACAGAAACCATTGGCCTTTTTTCTATGAACACCTGCACAAAAAAATTGTATACCCATATAAAAAAGGATGGCTTGGTTATTAATAAACTGCTGCAGTAAGAGGAGTTCTGTGTCCTTATGCAAGTTCGGTGCATGCAAATTAATGGAAGGACAAACTCTTAAAAGGAGTCAAAATACAGACTAGTGAAGTGAAAATTAGTTAATGTGAAATGCCTAGAAAAATGTTGGATTATGTCAAATAATGTTGATTCATTGCCCCTAATACCACTTAATCACATTTTTTTTTCCCATGGCCAACATATAAAGGAATTGAAATGAATTGCTTTCTTTTTATGTAGTAATAGCTTTTATTAACAATAAACAGCAGAGATTATTGAAGGATTTGAGCTGTAAGGGGGATGGTAATTTGTAGCAAATGAATGTAATCTACATTACTGCAGGATTTTAACTGCTGGATTTTAGCCTAGGTAAATTATAATGCTATTAACTTTGTAGGAAAACTAGTCACACAAGGGACAATTATAGATCCCCCTCCCCCTATACGAGTTCAATCATAATATGAAAAAAAACACATGATCTACGAGGGAATAATCTCGTCAACACAAGCGCAGCTAGTTAATTCACAGTGTTTAAAGTGAATCCTTGCACTGGGTAGTGGATTATTGCAGTGGAGTCATACCATTGATTTCAATTAAGCTACTTTTTTGTCACTGAAAAGAAAATTCCTTACCTTAAACTGGGTTCCTAAGCAAAGTCATGTTTACACAGGCATAGTCATGACAACATTCTCTCCTCCTGCCGTGTATCCTCACAATAACAGTCACATGAGGTCAGTTGGGCTGAGAGATGGAGCTGAAAGACCAAGGTCATCCAGTAAATTTCCATAGCAGATTTGAAGTTGGTGTCCCAGATTCTGTCCGCTATACATGCTTCTCTCTCCTTCCTCGAATCCTGGTCTCACTCCAAAGTCTTGTTGACCTGACACATAACTATATTCCTTTAGCCAAGCTGAGAAACCTGGGACTATTGGAGCAAGCAACTAAAATTTAACTCCTCTTTATTGCTCTTAAATAAATGGAGAATTTATCTATTTTTTCACCATGAGGGGTCTGGAGACCAAGTCCTATGAGAAAAGGTTGAAGGAACTGGGTATGTTTAGCCTGGAGAGAAAACAACAGAGAGGTAATATGTAACCCTCTTAAAGTACTTGAAAGGCTTCATATACAGGTTGGTGCAGAGTTGTTTTCTATGGTCCCAGAGGCTGGATCAGAACCAATGGGTTGAAATTAAATCAAAAGAGTTTTCAGCTAAACATTAGGAAGAACTTCCTGACAGAACAGTTCTTCAGTGGAATAGGCTTCCTTGTGAGGTGGTGGGCTCTCCTTCTTTGGAGGTTTTTAAACAGAGGTTAGATGGCCATCTGACAGCATGGCTGATTCTGTGAACTTAGGCAGATCATGAGAAGGAAGACAGGGGAGGTACTTGTGATTTTCCTACATTGTGCAGGGGGTTGGACTAGATGACCCTGGAAGTCCTTCTAACTCTATGATTCTATATTTTAGTAAACTAAGTGCTCAGTTTTTCCTCATGTACCATTTTATTAGTATATATTTAATAGAGATGAATAAGCTTCACATTATTCATTTAGGTATTTCAATAAACTTTATTGAATATTGTACAAAGACTGATTATAAAACCTTACAAATATTGAGAAAAAATATACAAAAACATCAAATATTAAAAAGTGCTTTTATACACAGTAGATACTTGATAACTGATGTTATGTGCTGTGTTCCCTTGCATATACTGATTTACCAGGTTATGAAAAAAGATCTCTTGGCCAAGTCCCGTGGCCCAACCCTCAAGCACTGGAGTGGTGGGAGGTAAATGAGGAAGAAAAATGGGATTGATCGATGCCTGTTCATCACTTCCTGCTTTGGAACAGGAAGTAATGTCATGAGACTCTAGACTTTACCATATAATTTTTTGAAATTCCTAGAACATCATGGTGTCCCCTTCCTGTTCCAAAACAGGAAGTGATGCCATGAAAGGCTCTGCTCTCAATGCACCTATTTTGGAGGAAGCCATGACAGTCAACATGGCCTAAAACCTATAGATCTATAATGTAAACAGGGCCTGGAACCAAGAGGAACCAACTTTCTTCACAATTCTGTGTGAACTGCCTGAATAGTCATTCCTGTTTAATTGAGACCTTGTATACGCTTCTGGTCTGGAAATAACTACTGACTACTCATCAGGGCCTTTTCACACTTACTGGAGGAAACCAGAAGGGAGTTGGTAGTGTGCCGCCTTGCAGTAATCTGAGACAGGGATGGGAGTTTTCAGACACATGTTTTTTTCCCGGTAGGGTTCCGTGATTGAAGCAAGCCATTTCACACTGTTCCGCTTTCATCTTGCTTCCACCAGCGCCAGCCGTTTTCGCCTGCTGGTGCACAATCTCCGGCTTATTTTTTTTTGTGGGGGGAACGTTGGGCAAAGATCGCTAAGTTACCAAGTTTCAGCGGCAGCTATCTCTGGCATCTTAATAGAACCCAGGCATCCCTATGGTGATGCTGTTGTAATACGTCGCTATAGCAATCTTAGCCCGATGTACCCCCCCCCCAAAAGCCAGAGATCGTGTGCTGGCGGGTGAAAAGGGGCGCGAAAACTGCTCCCGGATTAGATACTGGACATTTCACACAGTGCCCCATACCGATTTCAACCCGGAAGGAGGGGTTGAAAACTGGAAGAAGCTGCTCTTTGTTAGTAATGACTCAGGCATGCCTCACTACCGGGACAGCCGCGGGACTGTGTGAAAAGGTGACAGTATTCCGGTAGCAGCCAGTTACTGAGTCGGGTCTGTCTGAAATGCCAGCAGAAACCCGTTACTGTTCAGTAACTGACCAGCTTCCATACCGGAATACATAGGCTGTGTGAAAAAGTTCATCAGTAAGACTGCTAATTTATGAAAATTCCATTGCCTTCCTACAGTAATCACTTGAGCCAATCTAAGCCTCCATTTCCTTATCTGCTGAAACATTTTTTGGACACAGAGGCACTTTGTGAACATAGCAAAAAAAAAAAAAATGCTTATTCTCTGATAAGCTTTCCTAATGGTCAGCAGGTGAGACACTGAAAAACTGTGGATAGTGCAAATTCTTTTCTCCCTCTGAGGGTCATGGAGCTTTTAAACTTGCCTTTTCTTATGGGAGTATTAAGACTCTAATTATAACATGGCCCTTGTAATGTAAATGTCCACCTTGGCAAGATTTCTGGGGTTTGCAAAATTTAAGAGGGCTATGGGGAGCAGGACTGATGTGGGCTGTTTCTTTCCTCTTTCAGTGTTTTTGAAAGGAAGCCAAATAGAATCTTGCTAACCTGAGGAAACACAATGGACATGCCATTAACGGATTTCAGCAGCTCTGATGGGCACCTGAACCTAAGCCAACGAAAGCTTTCTAGAATTTGATAATGAAGAAGGAAACCAGGAGATCAAACATAATGATTCAGACTTGGTGACTGGCATCAGCAGAAATCTCTGCTACAAAGGTTTTTTTAAAAAAAAAAATGCTGAAAAGAGAGTTGCAGACAATAAAAAAAATTGGAAATGTCAGCGGCAGATATTCTGCTCGGCTCGTAAGCATAAATTCTGCAAAGTTTTTGATGTCACATTTTCAAATAAACTCATTATTCTCACTTAAGCAGCTTCTGCTGGACTGGTCACAGGGACATCAGCAAGACTACTCTGGAGTAAACTAGCTTAATTGTCAGTGCTATGGTTGTAGCTGATGTGCCTTTGAATCCCAAAATAGGAAAATCGGGGTTAGTGGAAATGGAGATGCTGGGGTGGGGAATAGAAGGGCAAAGTTCCGGGGACCTGGACAAGCCATGTGATTTGCTTTTAAAGCCCTATATGGTCGAGGACCTGTCTACCTTAGGGACCGTCTCTCCCCATATGAACCCCAGAGAGCACTGAGGTCAGCCGGGAAAAACTTGTTGACTACTCCCGGACCGAGAGAGGTGAAGCTGCAAAGCACCCGTAACCGGGCCTTCTCCTCTGTAGCCCCGAGCCTATGGAACCAACTTCCAGAGGAAATGCGGGCCTTGCGGGATCTTGAACAATTCCGCAGGGCCTGCAAGACCTTCCTCTTCCGACTGGCTTTCGCTGATGAAGAAAGAAATTGCTAATGATAACCGCCATCATAAAAGAACAAATAGCATTAGCACTTTTATCACTCTAATTTAATTAACTAATTTTAAACTTAATCAGAATTTTAATGTTTGAATGTAATTTGTTTTCTTTTGTTTTCTTTGTATAATTGAAATTTGAATGATGCTGTTAGCCGCCCTGAGCCTGCTCCGGCGGGGAGGGCGGGATACAAATAAAATTTTGTTGTTGTTGTTGTTGTTTCACATTTATTTATTTATTATTTTTCATATTTATATCCCGCCCTCCCCACCGAAGCAGGCTCAGGGAGGCTAACAACAATGTAATATCAACAATAAAACAATAAAAACAATTACAATAATAAATCAATTAAGAAGTTAAAACAGTTTACAATTTGGAATTATTAATACAATTTTAAAAACAACAGTTTTGGTGCTAATTTCCAAGCCATACATTCGGTGATGTTGGGCATCTATGTACTTTGGTTGAAGGCCATTCGAAATAATGTTTTTTTGCAGGCCTTGCAGAACTGGTCAAGGCTCTAACATCGTCTGGGAGTTGGTTCCACCAGTGGGGGGCCACAACATGATGTTGATTCTGTAAGGGGAGCAGATGACTGGGGTGTAAGGGGTGTAGATGACTGTGGAAGGCAGTGGCAAACCACCCTGTAAAAAGTCTGACATGAAAATGTCATGATGTGACATCACCCCAGAGTAGGAAATGACTGGTGCTTGGACAGGGGACTACCTTTACTGTTTAAGGGAAGCACACTAACTTTGCCTGGGCGCATTTTGCAGCTGTTGGTAGATAATTTGTGTTCAGGTCCTCAGATTCTTTGGGCAGTGACTCAGAGGTAAAAGAAGACTGTACAGATGGCAAACACTCCTGAAGCCCTGTGAGATAAAAATTTCGTCATACTTCCCTCAGCTGCTTTTTTCTTGAAACCAAAAGCAGCCTCTGTGAAAGAGGAGGGGGAGAGGGGAGGCTGCCCTGCCCTTTCACCTCTGGTAATTTTTCAGTTCAAGATGGTCCTCTAAAATCACCTTACTTTTTAAGGTGATTTTAGATCCCTCAGGTACTGGGAAGCACCCTGCTGAGAAGACCTAGTGGTTGCAGATGACTTACAGTGACCTCATACAGTTTTCAAGGCAAGACCAATTCAGCGGTGCTTTCCCATTGCCTGCCTCCATGTCATGACCCTTCTATTCCTTGGTGGTCTCCCATCCAAATACTGA
Source organism: Heteronotia binoei (assembly GCF_032191835.1). Classification (NCBI taxonomy): domain Eukaryota; kingdom Metazoa; phylum Chordata; class Lepidosauria; order Squamata; family Gekkonidae; genus Heteronotia; species Heteronotia binoei. The sequence continues at coordinate 25,451,753 of NC_083231.1, read as the reverse complement.
TCAGTGATGCTGCTGCTTAGTTTCCAAGATCTGACAGGACTGGGTTCACATGGGCTATCCAGGTCAGGGCTGTTTACTTTTGCTGTACAAAAATATACTGAGAGGATTTCAGTAAACATCATTCTGTCATTGGATTACAGCAACCTGAAGGGAAATTGTGTCTCAGTTCCAATGTGTGTGTGTGTGGGGGGGGGGGGGGAATAAAAGCTTCTCGTATTTAGTAAAAGGCAGGACAAAATCTTTGGGCTGGCTGAAAAAGAATATTACTGAAATAAAGTGAGTTCAGCCAGCTCTGAATCAACCAAGAACACTTTATTGCAAGAAGAAACCGTCACACTGTGGCTCAGTCAGCGGCAATCCCTCCTATTGTTCTCTCCAGGAACCTTCATTTGCATTTCCTGGAAGAAATGCCTCATGTCCTGAGTGTCCAGTTCTAAGACAATGGGCAATCGGAATGCAGGCATCAGGATCCTGGAGAGTAATAGAAGCGTGCTTCAGGCTCAGTCCTGCTAACACAACAAATACTTAATGCAGCAAATATATAACAATTACATGACAGGTTTACGTCCTTCAGGAGTGTTTTAGTGATCATAGAGCCCTGGGCAAAACTCAGGGATGGGGCACCAGATTCACCCAGGCACCATGGAGGGAGGCAATCAGCAGTGGGGGGACCCATTGCCTGACTCACAGGCAGCATGGAGGATCAGTGATGGCTCTGCAGTGGCAGGAACTTCACAACAGCAGCTGAGGCACTTGGCTGCTGGGAAGAAGAAGAAGAAGAAGAAGAAGAAGAAGAAGAAGAAGAAGAAGAAGAAGAAGAAGAAGAAGAAGAAGAAGAAGAAGAAGAAGAAGAAGAAGAAGAAGAAGAAGAAGAAGAAGAAGAAGAAGAAGAAGAAGAAGAAGAAGAAGAAGAAGAAGAAGAAGAAGAAGAAGATGATGATGATGATGATGATGATGATGATGATGATGATGATGATGATGATGATGATGATGATGATGATGATGATGATGATGATATTGGATTTATATCCCGCCCTCCACTCCGAAGAGTCTCAGAGCGGCTCACAATCTCCTTTACCTTCCTCCCCCACAACAGACACCCTGTGAGGTGGGTGGGACTAGAGAGGGCTCTCACAGCAGCTGCCCTTTCAAGGACAATCTCTGCCAGGGCTATGGCTGACCCAAGGCCATGCCAGCAGGTGCAAGTGGAGGAGTGGGGAACCAAACCCAGTTCTCCCAGATAAGAGTCTGCACACTTAACCACTACACCAAACTGGTGGGGGATCCAGAACTAGTGGGGGATCCAGAACTATGCCCTGCAGTGTGGAGCCCATGGTAGCTGCCCCAGATGCCCTGCAGCAAAGAGTGTCCGTGCAGTGCTTCCTGCTTGGGTCACAGACTTAGGCCTCTAGTGAGAATTAGTTTTGATTGGATTGTTAAAGGAATGCAGATAAGGATCTGTTGACTCCACCTTTTCCTTGATGAATGGTTCTTCTCAGGAGACCAGATTTGGACCAAGGTTGGTGAGTTTCTGATTCCTGACTTAGAAATTGACATTGCAGTAAGCTAAATGGACTCTACGGCATTTGTGCTTACTCCTTGGTACATAAAAGTGTGAGGTATAGCAGTTAGAGCCAGCATGGTATAGGAGACAGAGTACGGACAATGGAGACCTGGAACTGAGTTCCTACTCATCTCGGGCCTGTCGTTGTTCTCTCTCATCCTATCCTATCTCAAATGACTGATGTGGGGATGAAAGAGGAGAGTCATATCTGCTGCCCTGAGTTCCCTAGGGGAAGTGTGAGATACGAACTGATAGACCAGGGGTGGCCAAACTGCAGTTCGGGAGCCACATGTGGCTCTTTCACACATATTGTGTGGCTCTTGAAGCCCCCACTACCTCGTCATTGGCCAGCTTGGAGAAAGCATTTGTCTTGTTAAATCAGCTCTCCAAGCCAAGCCAGCCAGCAGCTTGGAGAATGCATTTTGCTTTCTTTCAACCTCTCCCTTCCTCCCCTATTTATTTTCCTTCCTCCCTCCCTTCCGGCTCTCCAACATCAGATAGGTCCAAGTGGGCAGCTGTGTTGGTCTGAAGCAGTAGAGCAAAGTAGGAGTCATGAACCTTTAAGACCAACAAAGTTCATTGGTCTTAAAGGTACACCTGACTCCTACTTTGTTCTCCAACATCAAATGTTCCTGTCTTGCGGCTCTCAAACATCTGATGTTTATTCTATGTAGCTCTTACATTAAGCAAGTCTGGCCACCCCTGTGATAGACCCTTTGTCCACATCACTACTGAACAAGAGCTTTTAAAAAAGGATATATGTTCAAATTATTGGATGAGTTCTATAGAGCTCTGCCTCACTGTGATAAATGTGTTTGTGGGAGCCACTTGATACAAATGAGGAGAAAAAAACATTACTGAGGGCTCTATGGGTTCTGAATTTAATTAATAATAAAGAACCTTTCAAAACTTTGTGTGTATTGTCATAATATTTCCTGCCAATTCAGCAAAAAGAAGCCACCTGCTACCAGTTTAACATGCAAATCCCTGTGACTTAATGAAAAAGAGGACTGAATTGATTAGGCCCAAAATGTCTGTGGTGTGGATGAATGCGAAGCAAAGGCCTTGACATTTCGAAATGTAGGATCTGTTTCTAATTAAAACTAATAGAATAAAATAAGCACACACACCCTCAATTAACATATATGCACACTCCTAAACAGATCTGATTAAAAAGAAAAGATGTTTTACAAAGAAGAGATACTCAAAACAAATCAGCTTGCAAATTGTTCATCCAGCACTAAAAGTTAAAGCAGCATATGGAAAGGAAGAATTCTGATCACGGATGAATTAAAACAAGTTCCAAGTGATTGTGCCATTCTTAAAAAGTCGGAGCCTTGAACAAGGGAGATGGTTTGTTTCCTTGGTAAAACCAGTAATTTGAATGTATTATGCAAGCTTTCTATTGACAAACAACCTTTCTGGACAAAAGGTTCTTAGAACTCTTTTGTACTGGGGTACAAAACAGCATTGGGGGAACCCAGGCCTTGGATACAGCAGGAGCTCACAGGAGCACAGCTCCTGAACCTTTCTGAGAGTTCCACCTCCTCTTTCCCACCTTGTCCACTGAATAGTAGGTGCAGCTGCATAACAATCCCTGGATGAGCTCCACCACCTATTTTTCTACAAAATTACTCCTGGGGGAACCTATCAAATTAATACTTTAGCCATTAAATGCAACTGTTTGGAGCTATTACTTCTCACTGGCAATAATAGACATAAAATGGGGAGATCTTCACAAAGGGAAAAAGTAACTCATGCTAATTAAATTCAAATTCATATGTACTAGGGTCAACTAAGAAGGCAGGAAGAGAGCAAATGGCTGCTTCAGGATCTTGACAAGGCAAACAAGATGGCTGCTTCAGGATCTGAACAAGGCAAACAAGATTAATCTCTACATGTTACTTAGGATTCCTTGACACACAGAAAATCTAAACAGCTAAAAGCCACTCGCTGTATCGGAACGTGCACATACCGTGGATGCACTTAGACATAGACCCCTTCTCTTTAAATACATACAAATGTCTTCTTGATCAGCTGCCTTAAGGCAGGCCATGGCTCAGAGGTAGAGCAACTTAATGTATGCCAAATGTCTCAGGTTTGATCCTTGGAATATCTGGTTAAGGGGACCAAGTAGGGGGTGATATGAAAGACGTTCATATTATTTAGGGTTGCCAAGACCCTGGGCTGGGTGGGGGTTCCCCACATTAGGCCGCCGAGGGGAATCTCCCCTGACGTTGCTGGCACAATGACGTCACCCAGAACTCTATGGTTTCCCCAGATGCTCTAGCAATTTGGGAGGGGAAACTCTATGGTACAATAGCGTCACTTCTGGATGACGTCATACCGCCAGAGGCCACGGGGGACTTGCCAACCCTAATATTATTGGATGAGTTCTATAGAGCTCTGCCTCACTGTGATAACGTGTTTGTGGGAGCCACTTGATGAGCCATGGGAGCTGCTGCCAGTCAGAGCAGGCAATAGGGGACTTGACAAACCATTGGATCTTCTGAGTAGAAAATGGCCCCTAGTCATATTTCTAAATGCAGAAGTTTCTGCTTGCATATACTCTTCATATCTGATGCACTGCAAATGTATTTTCTACTCAACCCTTCCTTAATTATCAAACAATTATACACACTGCATATATATACATAGACACTCACACAAGGCACTTCAACGATTGGCTAATTTACTTCCCATTCTTTACTTCTTTGTTTATAATAGTCTCATGAATTGTCTTTATGATTACTTTGTATTTTCATAGTTAACAACTGAAGCTCTTTTAAATCTGCAGTGTGGTTGACAAGGCTACTCATATTTATCACTACAACAAACCTGTGAGGTGCATCATTGTTTCCTTTCAGGTGAGGCATCAGGGATTAGATTTACTCCATGGCTGCTTTCACCTGACCTCTTGGGCTGATTCACATAGGCTTGCATGTGTGAATGGACAATCATATCACCCTGGAGATACAACTCATATTCATATTGCATCTGTTAAAACACTTATATCCCATCTTTTTCAATCCTCAAAAGAGCTGCAAACAAATATCCACTAAAATGATATCCATGAATTGCTGTAAGCATGAAAACCACCCTTGATTGGATCCAGAGTTAGATTTTAGCAAACATAAGGTGGGATGACTTTCACTTGATTTTCCCCTTCCTCTGCAGACCTCTGACTCACCCTCATGCTCTTCCTGGGGGTTTCCCATCCAGCATTTCAAGAAGCAGCACCCAATGGTGAGAAAGTCCTATTCTGCTAGTGGAAATCACTACCGGATCCAGCTTTGAAGAAGAACAGCATAATCAGTCAATTAATAATTGTGTGTAAACCTTGGGCTAGAACTAGATGTGTTAATGTGCATAGGATTGCTGCTGAAAAATAGGGATCCTATGCCATAATGCCCTCTCACTGCCTGTAATGTGTAGCTATGGAAATGCTTGATGTGCCATACTCAAGTCTCGGATTCAGCAGGAGCTCAGCTCCTGAACCTTTCTGAGAGTTCTACCTCCTCCTTCCCACCTTGTCCATTGAATAGTAGGTGCAGCTGCATAACGATCCCTGGATGAGCTCCACCACCTATTTTTCTAAAAAATGACCCCTGGCCATACTCCTTTTTCCTCAGATGCTAGTGGGAGGCACTAAAAATATGATGATGTATTTGCTGAGAGAGAGAGAGAGAGAATGTTACACATGGCTGCCAGTGTCACATCTAGTTCCATCTTAAGATTCTCTCTCAACAAGAAGCAACCTTCAGAAGAGGAACTCTAAGACTTTGACTCCAAAGACCCAGGGCCCAAGCTAACATTTGATTCAACAACCCACATTCACTTTCTTCCATTAAATCTCTGGTCATTTTCAAAAGCTTCAAGTCTTGAATGATTGACCTTCTCTTCTTTAATGACCCCATGAAAAAGCTTTACTCAGCGCAACAATGCCTTTTGGTCATTCCTGCTGTAATGTACTGAGAACCGAGACGGTTTGAAGGCAACATGGTTTATTCAGTAGCACATCACAAGAGAGAGAGCACGCGGGCCGGGTCCCACTCATATACATTACCCGGAACTGCCCCCTCGTCTGACCAGTCCAATCCTGGTCAGTCAAACTTCCCGCCACAGATCTTGATTGGCGGAGCGTTTGGCGAGCTACATCCGGGGACCCACGGGTCGCCTCTGTAGCGATCACCATGCGGTATAATAGCTTTTGTTCAAGACACAACACCTGCAATCCCTGCAAAGGTATATCCCACTGGAGGAGGAGACTGAATTTATACCCCAGCCTTCACTTTGAATCTCTGAGCAGTTTAAAATCTCCTTCCATTTCCTCTCCCCACAACAGACACCTGTCAGATAGGTGGGGTTGACAGAGCTCTCCTAGAACTGCTCTTGAGAACAGCTCTATGACTAACTCAAGGTCATCCAGCTGGCTGCATGTGGAGGAGTGGGTATGAGGAACTAAACCTAGTTCTCCAGATCAGAGTCTGCCACTCTTAACCACCACACCAAACTGGCTCTCCAGCCTTGGTCTTTTTCTGCTCCAACGTTATGGTTAAGCAATCAGCTTTCAGAGGAAATTAGAAGGTCTATGTCTCTCTTGAGCCTCTAGAACAGAACTCTTTCAAACAGTCTTTGGCTCCCCAAGATAACTGTTTTGTGGGTACCTTGAATTTTAGAAGATGATGTTGGATTTATATCCCGCCCTTCACTCAGAGTCTAAGAGCGGCTCACAACCTCCTTTATCTTCCTCCCTCACAACAAACACCCTGTGAGGTGGGTGGGGCTGAGAGGACTCTCAACACCTACTATGAATGACCCAAGGCCATTCCAGCAGCTGCAAGTGGAGGAGTGGTGAATCAAACCTGGTTCTCTCAGATAAGAGTCCGCACACTTAACCACTACACCAAACTGGCTCTTAAACCTCCCCCCCGGAGGATAGTTTTAATTCTGTTACAATCGTGTTTTTGCACCACTTTTATTGTTGTTACCCCTCTTGAGTCTCAGTTATCCAGGCACAAGATAGGCTCACAAATGTTTTAAGTAAATCAATGTGGAATGTTTTACTCCTACGATATGATCAGAAAGTTTTTTCATTGGTAACACAACATCAATTCATGCTGTAGAATGAAAACAAAATTATATTCCTTTTCAGCGTGTCTCCTTGTAAACAGAAAAGTTCTTTGTGCCATTCCTCTTGGGGTTTACTCTGAGCCAGAGCTGTTTTGACTGTTGTGTTAATGATGCATATAAGGCACAGGGTTTAAGAGCTTACCCATTAAGACACAATCATGGTCGGGGGAAAGGTAGATTTCTAGGCAATATGTATGTTACTGGGGTAGTACGGAAATAAATGTGTTCCTTCTCCCTTCTAAAATCTTCACCTAATTAGCATTTGCAATTTGTGCTTTGTATTTCCTGTTTTACAACCAGAAAATTAAAGGATCCTCACAACAACAACAAAAAATCGACAACAAAGATTTGTTTGAAATGCTTATGTCCAGGATTTAAATGCAAAATCATGTTCATTTAGCTTTAAAAAAAAAAAACAAGTCATGCAGTAAACAAAGGAAATGAAAGCCAAAAGCTCTTCTTGCAAATTTAGGGATATGTTCTTCATATGTCAGAGTAAGGAAACTGCAACAAAATCTCTGAGACACAGATATATTGTGAATTGTTGAGTGTTGTAAATTCTCTTCATTTTCTAACAGTCTGTAAAACTTTCAAGATAGATTACCATTCCACGGGGAACAGCAAACCTGCTTTTAATTGTGGTTTGTTAAAAGGATGTTAATCATGGTTTGCTCTGAAAGGACATTTTCCCAAGAGAGGAAAATGGAGTGGTGCTTGAGCCAGCTGGGTGAACAGATACAGCAAAAGAGGGTAGGCTTTATGGTGATGAAAAAGGACCTTTCTTTCATCAGTAGAAAAGCTGGTTAGATCCCTCTCATTGTAACTGTTTGCAAGGCACCTCTTGAAAGAAAGGCTCTGAAAGCTTCATATCAGGGTGCCAAATTTTGCAGTCGGAGCATGCAGAGATGATATGAACATGGTCAATCAGCCAGATGGTTAATCCCAAGAGCTTCCAGGGCTCTTCATATAGGGCCTACTGTAATGTCCAGCAGGATTGGCTACATCAGGGGTGTGTGACCTAATATGCAAAGGAGCTCTTGCCGGAATTCCACCCCTGGGATTGACAGTGCTGTTTTAGTGCCAACCCAACAGGTGAAGAGTTTGGGAGTGATCCTGGATGCCTCACTTTCTATGGAGGCCCAGGTCATGGCGGCTGCTGGGTCTGCCTTTTACCACCTATGGCAGATCAGGCAGCTAGCACCATATCTATCCCCCAAGACCTGGCCACAGTGTCCCATGCAATGGTCACTTCCAGTCTAGATTACTGTAACTCACTCTACATTGGCTTGCCCTTGAAACTGATCTGGAAACTGCAGCGGGTGCAGAATGCGGTAGCTCGCCTGATGACTGCATCGCCTGTATGGATGAGCATATGGCCAGTGCTCCACGGCCTGCACTGGCTGCCTATTGAGTACCGGATCCATTTCAAGGTGTTGGTTTTGACTTTTAAAGCCTTACACAGCCTGGGACCAACATACCTGCAGGACTGTCTCTTCCTGTATATGCCCCCAAGGGTCGCTTCATTTGGCCTCCCAAGATAGGCTGACTGTCCCCGGTCCAAGAGATGCCCATCTTCCCTCTACCAGGGCCAGATCCTTTTCGGTCCTAGCCCCAACCTGGTGGAATCAGCTCCCTGTGGAGATCCGGGCCCTACCTGGCTTGTTAGCCTTCCGTAAGGCTTGTAAAACGGAGCTGTTCCGCCAGGTCTTTGGGTGAGGCGGTGGGCATCTATCCACTAGATCAGTTGGCCTCCCCTACTGTACTATCCTACTGCGCCGATTTGCTGTACTGCTTGAACCATCCTGTTGTACTGAATATTGTAATGGGTTTTTATTATGATGTTGTGATTTTGTTGTGATTTTATTATTTATGATGTACTCTGCTCTGAGCCTCTATGGGGGAATGGGTGGAATATAAATAAACAAATCATCATCATCATCTCCAGGTGGGCCCTGGAGTTCTCCTGGAATTATGACTGGTCTCTAGATTACAGAGTTCACTTCCCCTGGAAAACCTTCAGAGGGGGAATTCTGTGCTGTCACATCCCAGGTAAGTTCTTCCCCCTTCCCAAATTCTGCCCTCCCCTAGCTTCACCACCAAACCTCCAAGAATTTTCCAATCCAGAATTAGCAAGCCTACCACCATCCACAGCATTCCGATGATGGTTTTGTTGTGAAAGGATGTTGTATAATGCATCGAAGAATACCTCAAACCACGACAACTGTTTATTTCCACAAAAGGAGTGCAATAACGTTGGCATGGGAGAGTCAGGAGAAACAGGGACTGAGTTTCCACCCAGATATAGCCTCCTCCTCCTCCTGTCGTGGGGAGGGGGAGGGAAAGGGGAGTGTAAACCACTCTGAGACTCCAACTGAAGGGTGGGTCATAAATCCAAACTCCTCCTCCTCTTCTACTGCTTTACAGCTCTGTAAAATGACTTCCTTTAAAAGCCACAAGTATCAACTTGAGTAAAAGCACAAATGTCTTCTTGTTCTAAATGAAATTGAACCAATTACAAGCTGTTACAGCTGTAAAAATAAAAAGGAGTCTTGTGGCATCTTAAAGACCAACAGATTTATTGTGGCATTAGCTTTCACAGACTACAGCTTACTTCACCACATGTAGTATCATACAGTTATGCTTGTAATACCAACAAAATCACTGTAATATTAAACGGAACTTATTACAGATATGTACTGAAGATATCCATAGCCATATAACCACATTTAAAGTTCAGTTCTGGAGCATGTGAGTTCATGATTAGGATATGCTTTAGCTTTTCCCTAACCAGTGACTAACCTGAAGTGGCAACCGGTGCGGAGTCTAGTGATTTGGCTCCCCACTCCTCCACATGCACCTGCTGATGTGATCTTGAGTCAGTCACAGACTCTCACAGAGCTGTTCCTCTCAAGAGCAGTTTCTGTCAGAGCTCTTTCAGTTCCACCTACCTCACAGGGTGTCTGTTGCGGGGAGTGGAAGGGAAAGGAGATTGTAAGCCACTCTGAGGCTCTTGAGTAGTGAAAGTCTGGGTATAATTCCAATCTCCTGATCCTCTTCTTCTTCCTCCTCCTCCTCTATATGGGAAAACCTGTGTGTATCCTGTCAAAATCCGTAGAGCCCCTGATGGTCTAATAAAGCCCCTAATGGGCTAGTAAAGCCATTTCAAATTGGGAAAACAAAATGGGAGACGGCTGAAGCACTTTCTCCCTGCATCCTATAGCTCCAGTCTGAACCAGACCCCTGCATGTATGGGAACTGAGTTCTAAGTGGAGAACTCACAACTCATGTCTAATTGAAAGTCTTTGTGATAGTGCACCTTACAAAGTCCTTGGTTTGTGTCTAAGTACCAGCCGGTATTGTTGAGGTGACTTTTTCATCAACTACCGACATTTAGTAGGTGAGAAAGTAATCCGAACAATACCAGCTAGCATTACGAGGCACAACCTGGGCTTCACCATTCCTATGCATTTTAAGACCAAGACAACTCGGCTGCAAGAATGTAACAGAACACCTGTTAGGAATGCTTCTGGACTACCTGGTTCCCTCTGCTCCAAGCTAAAGACATATTTATGATTTGTATAAACACAAGGCTACCTCACCCCTTGGAAGGGGTATGCTGGTTGCCTCATCTTCCACCACATAATTTCCCTCCCTTTGACACTTTAGGGGCTCCACTCCTTTGGACAGAGGTGCAGGTCTCTTACTGTGGCACATGGTTCTTTTAGCCAGTGTACTAACTGCAGCTTTTACGTGAATGTAATTTGGTAAAACCATGGAATTTTGGATGAATACTACAACATCTGGTGACACAGATGTCTGGTGACACTTCATTTCCAGTTACTCAGTTGGAAATGATGTCATCATGTTGCCAAAGGCTGCTCCAGCTCTGACATTTCCCTTCTTCCTGCCACTCACTACAATGAGTATGGGCAATGGTGGTGGGAGTTCCCCATCCCCCCCTTGGATACGGCAATAGATTTGGTCACCCATGATCCATTTTACACTTAAGCAGGGCTTTTTTTGAGGCAGGAACTCCTTTGCATATTAGGCCACACCCCTCTAATATAGCCAATCCTCCAAGAGCTTACAGGGCCTACTGTAAGCTTTTGGAGGATTGGCAACATCATGGGGGTGTGGCCTAATATGCAAAGGAGTTCTTGCTTCAAAAAAAGCCCTGCACTTAATTACTGTAACATGTTTTATTATTTGGGGCTCTTCGTAAAGAACAAAATCTTCACATAGTCTGAAATGCACCAGAGAGGTTACTTGCTATAAATGACAACAAACAAATATCTCAGATGCTTAAAGAAGTATCTGGCTGCTGATTCACTTCCAGGCACAATTCACAGCGTTGATTCTTACTTACAAAGCCTTAGACTGTCTAGGACAGGACTTCCTTCTCTCATACAGACCTGCCTGTCAGCTAAATCTTGCAAATGAGGTCCTATTATGTGACCCACACTTGCTGAATGTGCACACAAAGCTGCTTTATACTGAATCAGTCCACTGGTATTGTCTACTTTCAGTAGCAGTAGATCTCCGGATTCTCAAGTGGGGATCTTTCACTTCGTTTACTACTTGACCCATTGAATGCAGATGCTGGGGACTGAACCTGGGACCTTCTCTACCACTGAACCATGACTCTGTGCCACGCACACAAAGTAAATAAGGATAAAATGAGGGGCTTCTCCCTTGTGGCCCCTTGACTGTTGTACTTTCACTTTCATCATTTCACCTGGTGCTGAGATTACTGAGTTTTAGGTGCCAAGCAAATGTATTTCCTAAGGTCCTTTCTAGCTTTTTAAAGTTATTTGTTCTATGCTGCAGTTTATTTTTGACGAATCTGATTCAGACTGATTTTCTTTCCTTCCACATTCATATTAGCTGGTCCCCCTTCTTCCTCTCTGATACTTTAGATTGAGTCCTATGATATCCGTTTTACTTTGTGAAGGTTTTTCTTTTCTTTTCTTTTTCAAATAGCTGTTCTCAAGTTGCTTACCTTTTTAATTCTGGGTCATTTATCTCAATATTTGTTCTTTACCCTTTTTTCTTCTTCTATCAGAACAACCTCAAATATCCTGTGTTTGGGTACTTGAAAAAAGAGAGAGAGAAAGAAAAATAAAATCATGGAGAGAATGAAGCTGATACATTCTTCTTCCCCAAATCTCCAAAGGCATAAGAGAAACATACCGTTCAGTCGTCACTCCATCTACTCATAACCCAATTGTCCTTTTATTTTGATTACTGCATTCTGCAAACTGGAGAGGTAGGCGGCAGGCCCCTGAGACCTGTTTCTTAAAGTTTACTCACGCTATTAATAATATGTCTTAGTTCAGCCTGGAGGCAAGTGTTAAACAAAGCACTGCAGGGAATCAGAAAGTATTCCCTGTCATATTCTTAAGGGCATGGAGGGAAAATGAGAATTTTGCTTTTCAAGGCAAAAAAAAATAAGCACTTTCAAGATGCCATGAACCTAAGATCAAAATTACTGAGACTGTTTCTGATTACTAATGAGGGAAGTTTAGAGAGAAAATGGTTAGAATGCAATTCACAACCCTTTCGTTGGTACAAGGTTAAGCACATAATAGAGAATTGTCTTCTGAACTGACTCACTAAGAGAGACATTTAATATTTAATAATTTAATATTTGCCCAAATAACTGAACTGATAGGGAATAATATTCCAAACCAGGGCCTTTTTTGAAAAAAAAAAAAAAAAGCCCAGTAGGAAGTCATTTGCATATTAGGCCACACCCCCTGACACCAAGCCAGCCAGAACTGCATTCCTGTGTGTTCCTGCTCAAATAAAGCCCTGCTCCTAACTCTCCTCAGTCCGTGTCAGATGGAGGAGAAAAAGTGCATTTGGATTATAACAAGATCAGATCTAAACCACTCCCATTCTTTACGAAGAGCCAGGTGGGCAGCCAATAGAACAAAGTTGGAGTCCAGTGGCACTTTTAAGACCAACAGAGTTTTATTAAGAATGCAAGCTTTTGTGTGCTAAAAGCACACTTCATCAGATAACCCTGTCCAATGAAGTGTGCTTTTAGCACACAAATGCTTTCATTCTCAATAAAACTTTGTTGGTCTTAAAGGTGTCACTGGACTCCAACTTTGTTCTGTTCTTTACTAAGGTTATCTAGTCTGACTGCAATAGTTTACAACATGTGGGAAACATCTTGATCTGACTATTTGTAATCCGCTCTAGTAGAGAGGGACAAAAAGTGACTTAGCAGATGGGTTTGACAGGATACCCAAACAGAACAAAAAGTAGATATTTCTGCCAAGCAGAATCCACTGGATTCTCTTTCCTGCACATAATGCTTCTACCTTCTGCAAATCATTACATTATCATAGGCTTTTGGAGGGCTCTCTCATAAGCAAGGTTCCTTTTTTTGTATGAGGTATTTTATCTGATGCTATACCTGTCAGGCAAGGTCACCGTTTCATCGGACTGTAAGGAAGGGAATAAACCCCAATCTTAGTGTTTCTCCTACCAAGGAATGGTTGCAGACCTGCTTTGTAGACTGGGAGAAGGGCAGAAGTGGAGGTTAAAACTTCACCCAACAGTAAACACACAACATCAACAGGAAAAGTCATAAGAAATGAGTGGTGAAATTAAATTTCTTTATCGCTAAGGAACCATCCACAGTCTGAGAACTGGAGATGTTTCAACATATTGTGTACAAGCAGCCATGCCATTTCCCTGACAGGAACACTAACTCTCCCAAGCTGCTGTTCACTAGTAAAGAAAGCTCATGAGGGGATGTGTAAAAGAAAAGCAGAGGGAAGAAAATAACCCTGCCCCTCCCCACACTTCCTCTGGTGGGAGAGGTATTCTCCTCCCTGACTGGCTCCAATACTGGAAGTAAGCCAGGATGACAGAAAAATGCCAAAATCAACTGAGCAAAAGGAGGTAAGGGGGGGGGGGGTCCCCTCACCCCTCTGCTCCATAGACATTCCCCCTCCACACACACTCAGTTTAAGGATGCAAGTAAAGCAGGGGGGAACTTCATCCATCACACACCAATTTCTATGAACTGCCTGCCTGGCATAACAAATCCCTTCTGTGAGGAGAACACTCCCTAGGAATTTCATTCCAATTTGGCAGAAAATAAAAGTTGCATGAATGACTGTTTTCAGTTGGAACCAACACAAAGAATTAAAAAACACAGACATCTGGCTGTACTTACCTGTGTTAAAAACTAGGCAAATAAATAACAGTAAAGAGCTAAACAGTAACATATCCGTGCACATTTCCAGAGAAAGAAGATTTGCCACAGTCAGTCTGTATCTTTTGTTCTATGGCCTCATCTGGCAACCTGAGGTGGGCAGTATCTTGGAGATGCAGACAACGCGGCCCTCTTTGAGCAAACTGCTGTATGTGGCAGAGCTCCGGTCCCTCTTGACCACCAGTGGGGAACTGTCTGCTTACTTAATGTACAAAATGAAGTAAAGCCAATGTGGTGTAGAGGATTACTGGATTTGGACCAGATTAGGAATCAGAGCCACACTTAAGCCTTGAAGCTCAAAAGGTGCTCTTGAGCTACTTGCTGCCTCTTAGCTTATCCTACCTGACAGAGTGGCTGTGAGAACAAAATGGAGAAACCGATTCTCTCTACATTTCACCTTGAGTTCCTTGTGATAAAAGGATTAAGAAGAACAGTCAACAGATAGAGTAGGAGTCAGTAGAACAAGTAGTTTATTTTCAGGTTCTTCCCCCAAGTAATTTGTTTCCAGGTTCTTCATGGGCTTCCACAGGGCTTTTTCTGAGCAGAAACACACAGCTGGCCTGGTGTCAGGGGGTTTGGCCTAATATGCAAATGAGTTCCTGCTGGGCTTTTCTACACAAAAAGCCCTGGGCTTCCATGTTTGTAGGCCTCTGCAAAAAACTGTGGAATTAAACTTCATAATGGGCTCCAAAACCATACCTAACACTTTCAGAATTGGGTCCCCAAGTTCCATATTGCAACGTGGGATAATGCAAACCATTAAGGATGCTCTCCTCAGCAGACTTACCAGGGAATATGTCCCAGTGAGCTCAATGGAGTTTACTTCAGAGTAAACAGGCTTAGGATAGCTTTTGCTGAAACATACAGTTACACTCCTCTGTGTCCACTGGAGTCAGTGGGTTTAGAAGGGTACAGCTGTGCTAGGACAGCAATGTCAGAAATCAGAACTCCCTCAAATACTGTGCTACCAGGTAAAATTCTGGAGTACCTCAGTAGTTACTGGTTTATTATAATGAGTGAGCTTTAATGAGAAATAAAATGAGAGTCTAAAACCAAGGCTGGCGTGGTGCAAGAGTCCTGACCCCCAAGCATTAAAGATGGAATAAAATAGCAACATCAATAACACAAAAAGTTTTCAGTATCAAGGCATTTTAAAAGGTCATTTAACATAACACTGCACAGCAATTTCACCCAAAATGCTTTCATAAACACAAATTAATACTCCAGAGGACATATATTAATCAAAGGTGAAAGCTTTGACAACCCAAGAAGTTCAAAATTCAGAGATGAATGGGGGACACATACTAAGTTTGTTGACGCTTTTCGCTGGGCCTGCTTCCATTGCATGATAAATGGGTCATCAGAAAGAAATGGATCTTCATGATGTGAAAGTGCTTTGGCATCTTCAGGCAGATTTTGTTGATCATCTTTGGGCATGGTTTGTGCAGGGCCTTGACTCAAGCTAGCCCACTAGGGAGGACTCTCATTTTCATGCCATGCTTTTTGGTACAGATGATCCAATATGGCCTCCTTCATTTTTTTTTTTTTTTGTCTGGAGACTGGCATGCCTTAACCTTGACAGCCCAGAGTATCCTGATCCTGTCAGATCTTGGAAGCTAAGCAGAGTCAACCCTGGATAGTATTTGGATGGGAGGCTTCCAAGAAATAATAGGGTTGTGATGTGGACATAGGCAATGGTCCACTACCTCTGCACATCTCCTGCCTTGAAAATCCATAGGTCACCTACGACTTGATTTTCACCACCAGGCTGGCATAGGCACATTTCCTCCAACATCATTGATGTGCAGAAATGGATATGAGCTCAACAGAAGAGGGTGGGATATAAAAATAAAATAAAAATAATGTATAAGCTGTATAAAAATGGCAAAAAAAAAAAAATCCAAGGTGCCAGGGAATCATCTTCCTTCCTTCCTTCCTTCCTTCCTTCCTTCCTTCCTTCCTTCCTTCCTTCCTTCCTTCCTTCCTTCCTTCCTTCCTTCCTTCCTTCCCTGGGGAAATAACCCTGGGGAAAGAAAAATCTGGCATGAGAATGAGAAACCGGTTCAAAAATAACAATTCACAGGCTAATTTCTCACAAGGAAGAACCAAAATGGAAATGGGAATATCCCAGTGGCATCACTCAGCTTTCAAAATGCAGTCTCATCGACTCGTGTAAGCTTCTCAGAACCATCTGGTTGGCCGCTCCTGGAAACACTGGTGGAATAGATGGCCATGTTAGCTGAGCTGGTACAGATCTTCTGTAATAAAAGCACTTGCCTAAAATAAGGATGTGGAGGAGGCCTGTCCCTTTTTTTGTGCAGAGTTTTCTGCTTTGCCTCCCTGAACTCTGGGATATCCATAGGAAGCTTGCAGAAGATCTCAGATGTTCCTGCTCTTCTGAATTACTTCCATGCCCACAGGGGTCTTGGGATTTTGCTCCTACTGAAAAGGCATTTGTGGAAACTGAGCTGGTGCATGCATGTTATATCATCACACTAGTTGTACAGCAGACAGAACAAGGGTCTGATTAAATTATAAGCATATAAGGAAACAGACAGGCAGATTTGTTGCAGTTTCTTAATTAATTTGGTCTTTATGGCTATGTTTTTAACCGTTATTATAACTCACCTTGAGTCTGTAGCTGCAGAGCTAAAAGGGTACTAAGTAAACAAATGCAGAGTGCATGGACAGAACCTGCACTTTTTGTATTCCTCTATATTTTTCCAACTGTTTAGCATGAACGATGGTTGAGCATCCAGTCATTTAGTATCTTTTTTTTCCAGTGGAAAAATTGTACTTTTTGTCTTTAGGTTTCTTAGTTTAAATTGTATTATCTTTTTGTAAGTCACTTCTGGTTCTTGCTGTGGGAAAAGTAAGATAAAAAAACCCCAAAATAAATAAAGTAAATTGGATGACACTGGATATTTTAAAAGGTTCCGGATAGTTGTCTGCACCAATGGAAGAACAAGATCTCTGTCAAAAATCAAACTCAGTGGATTGCCAGGATGACATATCCATCTTGCATGTGGCATATGCAATCTTTTGTGCTGTGTTTGTGAAATAAACTGTCAATGTAGACAAAGATCTCCCCCCCACTTAAAAAAACAGACTCAAAAATAGAATTTTGATGCTGTCGTCAGACTTCAAAGGCTTTCCAAAAGATAAAGGCTCGGGTGACTTTAATGAGTTTAGTGTTCCCCAAACAACTGGAAAAAAAAATACACAGTTGAAAAAGATCAGCTAAAATATAGATGAATAAATATTTAGGACAGTTCCTTTCTTGAGTTGCTTTTAAATATCTTAAGATAGGAACATACATATTTAAAGTGCTTTGCAGAAATAAGAGCTTCTGTTGGCACTTCCATTTACTGAGCAGGTCGATTATGAATTCAACCTCTTGGACTTCTGAAAGAGGATCTTGCTGCAGGCTGCTGTTATTGCAAAGGCACACATCGAGGGTTTTTTCATATGGATATAAAATTGGATTTTAATGAGCATCAAGTCATGAATTTATTTAGACTCTCCTGCACATTTGCGCCAGTTTCCAAATCCAATCTAGAGCCAAAAGGAAAGGGGGGGGTGGAATAGAAGGTTGCCCTTACAAAGCCTGCAGCATAAAGATAAAAGGAGGAGGATAAGAGAAAGCCTTCTATTTATCCCAGAGTAGTGATTTCCAGGTAACAAAAGCAAAGACATTCAAACCATCTGCAGATCGTGGCAACTCTGTTTTTAACAGATTAGACACCTAACTCCAAATGGTGCATTCCTTCCACTCTTAATGGACAGTTGTTATGGCTGCCTATTTGAGAGAGACGGACAGGTATTGAATTTGCAAGCCGAATTAGAGGCCCAAGGGTCCCAGAAGTGGCCTTTTCTCAGCATGGGCTCCTGAGGTCATCCCATTTTGTATTGCTCTCTGAAGTGCCATTTCCAGGTGGAAGTGGTGGATAGGCCAGCCGTTATTTAAAATGAAACATCAAGGCAGAGCTTTCCTTCTGTCCTCATAAATATTTCAAGCTATGGGAGTGAATGCCCTGCTGTTCCCCTCTGCTCCACAGTTCCAGGCACCTGATGCAACGGTTCCATTAATTGACAGCCATTCAAGATAGTTTCAACAAACCAATTATTACATCTAATTGCAAGCGGATGGATCATATGAATGGCAAAGCCATCCTTTTAAAAAATAATGTTTAGTCTGCATCTAGTTGTATTTTTATACCACCTTCTAATACAAGGACCTCAGTGATGATGAGGCAGAGTTGGAAAGAATGGGGGCAGTCAAGCTGACCCATACCCACCTTGCCCAGCTGCACCAGCTGTACAACATGGTGATGGTGCCATAATATGCAGATCTGGCCAAGTCCAAGGACACAAGCCTCGGGACTTGTGGTTAAACTACTAGGGAAAAATAGTAATGAACTGAGCGTACAGAGCCTGCTCTCACACTGAGTTCGTACAGATTCACAAGATGCACCACAACATGGCACTCCAAGGAGATGGTATCATAAGTTGTGTTTTCTCTCCTTCCAGTATTTACACCAAGGCTGTTTCTACACTTGGCAGAAGATCCTCTTTCGGTGCGCGATGTTCATCCACATTGCATACTGCTATCGCTTCTGTCTTGCTTTGCATTATCTTAAGTCGTCCACACTCATTTTCTTGAGTTGGCACCGAAAGTGGTTTTGCCCTAGAGTTGCTCCTCACATTACAAGAGTACTTTGGAAAAGGAGTTTTCTGCAGACGGGTTCAATGCTCATAAAATCAGAATCAACCCTGAGTGTAGAAGCAGCCCAAATTTCTGGTCAAATCCACCCCATCCTAGATTATTTTTGTCATGGATGGATAAGTATGATTTTAGAATAACACAGGCTTATCTCTTTGCAATGGGCAATAAGGTTCCCAGCTGTGTTCCAGGAAGAAGGGTTATTTGTTTGTTTGTTTGTTTGTTTTCTTGCCTGCCTTGCTGACTGGGACTCAAGGTGGATTACACAGAATGAATCCACACAATCAGCAAGATGGAATGTTCAATAAACAATGAAATCAGATTTGGGTTGTAGACTCAACCAAAAGTCTAAAAAGTAGAACTAAAGCAAAGCATAAGTGTTAACATGACACATCAAATGATGCAGAATTACACAATGGGAGCCAACTCACAGTGAACTAGTACAGACCACCAGGGCTTTTCTTGAACAGGAATGCACAGGAACGCAATTCTGGCTGGCTTGGTGTCAGGGGGTGTTGCCTAATATGAAAATGAGTTCCTACTGGGCTTTTTCTACACAAAAAAATCCTTGTGTGAAACAGTGGTGATGACAGGGGTGTGGCATAATATGCAAATAGGTTTCTGCTAGGCTTTTTCTACAAAAAAGCCCTGCAGACCACAGTCCCCAATAGTTTATACAAGTAACTTTGTGAAGTTTTTATAACAGTGCTTGCCCTATTGCTTGCATAGAAAAACCCTCTTGAAAAGTTCAATTTTGCATAGGCTGATACTCTTACTTAGGGCTTTTTTTGGCAGAAAAAGCTTGGCAGGAACTCATTTGCATATTAGGCCACATCTCCTGATGTCACCATTGTTTCACACAGGGCTTTTTCATAGAAGTCCAGCAGGAACTCATTTGCATATTAGGCCACACCCCGTGACACCAAGCCAGCCAGAGCTGCATTCCTGTGCGTTCCTGCTCAAAAAAAGCCCTGCTCTTACTCTGATAGATGGTGGAAGGAAAAGATAAAATCAATAGGGCCAGTCTGTCTTAATTTCCATGAGAAGAAGATTGGCTTTATTCCCTGCCTTTCACTTGGAAGTCTCAGAATGGTTTACAATCTCCTTTCCTTCCTCTCCTGACAGCAGACACCCTGTGAGGCAGTGGAGCTGAGAGAGCCCTTTCAAGAACCAGGGCTTTTTTTGAGCAGGAACACACAGGAATGCAGTTCCAGCTGGCTTGGCATCAGGAGGTGTGGCCTAATATGCAAATGAGTTCCTGCTGGGCTTTCTCTAACAAAAAACCCCTGCATGAAACAATGGTGATGTCAGGGGCTGTTGCCTAATATGCAAATGAGTTCCTGCTGGACTTTTTCTACAAAAAAAGCCCTGGGGAGAACTATGGCTGGCCCAGGGTCACCCAGCAGCTGCATGTGGATGAGTGGGGAATCAAACCCAGTCCTTCCAAATTAATAGTCCATACTCTTAACTACTGCACCAAACTGGCTCTTGGGGAGTATTCCTGGCCTTCACTGCTCTGCACCTGGTTTTGCAGACAAGACTAACTTTGGTAACTAGTGCAGAGAACTCCTTTAATCTAGCCTTTTGAACGGATTGGTCAGAAAGTGCACCCCACAGGCACCTCACCTCACAAAGCACCTCACAAACTAGAAGGAAAATCCATAACCATGAAAGCTGGGGGTGCAGCTCTTTGTCAACAAAGTAGTTGGTATGGGCCATCCGTCGGTGAGACAGGACTCCCATATCTCCTTCATCAAGCCTCAGTAAGCTTTACAACAAGGAATTACATTCTTGACTCAGTTCTCTAAGGAAGGAGGAATCTTTAGTGATTGTAAAGAAGTTCAGCCAACAATTGCTTTTTATGATTTATTTTATTTGACTTATTTATAGCTCGCCTTTCCTGCTGAGACTCCAGGGATAATATAAAAACAATGCTATCAGGCAGTTCTTTACCCTATGTTCTGCATCATTCTCCCTGCCTATACATTGGTCCCCCTATATCTGTGCTTTCTAGAACACGTTTAGACAGTAGTGCTCTTTGAAAATTTGATCTCTGGGTTTGGGGAACAGCCTTTCCAACTGCAGGTCAGATGCTTTTGTTTCATGTGTTTACCAATAATCAGGGCTTTTTGTAGCAGGAACTCCTTTGTATATTAGGCCCAGCCCAGGCCTTTTGTTTTGTTTTGTTTTAGCAGGAACGCACAGGAATGCAGTTCTGGCTGGCTTGGTGGCAGGGTGTGTGGCCTAATATGCAAATGAGTCCCTGCTGGGCTTTTTCTACAAGAAAAGCCCTGATTAGGCCACACATCCCCTATGTAGCCAATCCTCCAAGAGCTTATAGTAAACCCTGTAAGAAGAGCCCTGAAGGCTCTTGGAGGATTGGCTACATAAGAGGGGTGTAGCCTAATATGCAAATTAGTTCCTGCTACAAAAAAAAGCCCCGCCAGTGATGCTGTGCCAAACTGGACTGCCATGTCTGAGTGAGAAGGGAGGAGGGAAGGAAACACATGAACACAGTATTGTCTACTCAGTACTAGGCAGTAGATCTCCAGGGAGTCAGGAGAGGTCTTTCACATCACCCACCATCTGGTCTTTTGAAGCAGAGATGCCAGGGATTGAATATGGGATCTTCTGCATGCTAAGCAGATGCTCTTCCACTGAGCCCCAGACTCAACTGAAGGAAGGGTTGCTCTCTAGGCCAGAGGGGGCCAACAGTAGCTCTCCAGATGTTTTTTGCCTACAACTCCCATCAGCCCCAGCCATTGGCCATGCTGGCTGGGGCTGATGGAATTTGCAGGCAAAACACATCTGGAGAGCTACCGTTGGCCACCCCTGCTCTAGGCCACACACACACACACATATTCTAACAAGGGGAAATAGGAGCCCCATGGCTCAGAGTGGTAAGCTGTAGTACTGCAGTCCAAGCTCTACTCATGACCTGAGTTTGATTCTAGCGGAAGCTGGGTTCAGTTCGCTGGCTGGAGGTTGACTCAGTCTTCCATCCTTTCAGGGTCAGTAAAATGAGTACCCAGCTTGCTGGAGGTAAAGAGTAGATGACAGTGGACGGCAATGGCAAACCACCTCATAACAAAAGAGAAAAGTCTGCCAAGAAAACATCGTGATGTGATGTCTTCCCATGGGTCAGTAACGACTCGGTGCTTGCACAAGGGACTACCTTTACCTTTTTTTAAACAAAGGGAAAGGAGGGTGATCAGAAGCAGGTTGGAGGGGTTGGATCTTAGAGGTTCTGTCCTGACCAGTGTTCCCTCTAAGCTGAGTTAGTGTGAGCTAGCTCACAGGTTTTTAGCCTCCAGCTCACACATTTTTGTCTTAGCTCAGGAAAAATGGCCCCAGAGCACAGTAATCTATGCAGTAGTGCACAATGCCAGTAGCTCACAACCTTATTACCAGTAGCTCACAATGTACAATTTTTGCTCACAAGACTCTGCAGCTTAGAGGGAACATTGGTCCTGATTCAAAAGAATCTACTGTAGGAAAAGGGGGAAAGAGGTCCTTTTAAAAAAAGACTTTGCCACTAGCAGCCTCACACAGCTGGGACCCCAAGGCGGTGGGGAGAGTGAAAAGGTGGGAAGCAAAGGGTGAGCATCTGTAATAGTATTTAGCATTCCTGGGTAGAAAAGATGGTCCTTTTTTCTCTGCCTGTCCTTTTTTCTGACCCCTCACCCCAGCCATAACAGAAGGAGGTTCACATGAAAGACTAAGAATGCTGAATATCTAGCCAGCTTGGAAACAGAGTGTATCACAAAATGTCTGCAGTTCCCACCAAACATGCATTTTCTCCCCCTGGTGCATGAATCATTTCCTATTTTAAACAACAAAACCTGCAATGTGTACATTTTTGACCTGCATGGATGTGTATTATTTCAGATCTGCTTTATAGGTTTTACAGAACCTTTTCTTGATCAGAGGCAAAGGAAACAACATTTTGTCTTGAGGGAAAATAGGGATGATATGAAAACAGCCCAGAAGCTCCATTAAAGGAGGCTGATAGCTTTTTAAGATTCAAGATGGTGGAGACTTTAGTCCTGTGCGTGAATGCTTGACCACCCCGAGCCAGCTGCAGCTCAGCAACAAGTTATAAGAACTTTTAGAATATCCCTTTCCTTTATTCACTACAAGCTCTTCAATAAGAGATCTTGAGCTGTACAATATAATCACAGCACACATATCAATAACAGTTGCCAAATGATGATAAAAGGAAATTATGCCACAAATTATGCCACTAAAGCCAGTTTTGTAAATAAAAAAACCACTAAGAGACACCATAAATTTTAAACAACAAGACAGTGTCATGTAGAGGTCAGCGGTGTCCTGACAAAGCTTACACACACAACTTCAAATAGACAAGAGCATGTAGCAAATATATATATATATATATATATATATATATATATATATATATATATTTTCACGGAAGACAGTTCAAAAACAGCCTTTCCAAGGAGTAACAATATTCCAGTATTTAGTTTGTAGAACTAAAGGAAGCCCTTCCAAAGACGTCGGTTCTAGATATCAAGATGTTTCACCTATCTTTCTTCAGTGTGGAGGCTTATTTATCACTGGAACTAAAAATATACATACACGTCATATTAAATTGTTAAATTGTTGAAGCCAGTTTGGCATAGTTGGTTAAGAGTGATGGACTCTAATCTGGAGAACCAGATTTGATTCCCCAATCCTCCTCCACATGCAGCCAGCTGGGTGACCTTGGGTCTAAGTGCAGTTCTCTCAGAGCTCTTCTCTCAAGAGCAGTTCTCTCAGAGCTCTCTCAATCTCACCTACCTCATGGGGTGTCTGCCGTGGGGAGGGGAAGGGAAAGAAGATTGCAAGCCACTCTGAGCGAAGGATGGGGTTCTTCTTCTTGTTACAGAATTGTCAGATTCATGCTTAGCAGGAGAGTGTCGCAAAGATATAGCAGACAAGAATTTGGCCATAGATTGCATAACTGCAGGACAGCAAAAAGGAACCTACCTGAGGTAGGCAAGTTGATACTTACTCAAAATGGGGGAAGTCCTGGCAATGAGGACTACTCATCACAGAATAACACAACGTGACCAATGGTCTCAATCATAAGAACATAAGAGAAGCCATGTTGGATCAGGCCAATGGCCCATCCAGTCCAACACTCTGTGGCTAATAGCCACTGATGGACCTCTGCTCCATATTTTTATCTAAACCCCTCTTGAAGGTGGCTATGCTTGTGGCCGCCACCACCTCCTGTGGCAGTGAATTCCACATGTTAATCACCCTTTGGGTGAAGAAGTACTTCCTTTTATCCGTTTTAACCTGTCTGCTCAGCAATTTCATTGAATGCCCATGAGTTCTTGTATTGTGAGAAAGGGAGAAAAGTACTTCTTTCTCTACCTTCTCCATCCCATGCATTATCTTGTAAACCTCTATCATGTCACCCCGCAGTCGACGTTTCTCCAAGTTAAAGAGTCCCAAGCGTTTCAACCTTTCTTCATAGGGAAAGTGTTCCAGCCCTTTAATCATTCTAGTTGCCCTTTTCTGGACTTTCTCCAATGCTATAATATCCTTTTTGAGGTGCGGTGACCAGAATTGCACACAGTACTCGAAATGAGACTGCACCATCGATTTATACAGGGGCATTATGATACTGGCTGATTTGTTTTCAATTCCCTTCCTAATAATTCCCAGCATGGCGTTGGCCTTTTTTTATTGCAAACGCACACTGTCTTGACATTTTCAGTGAGTTATCTACCACGACCCCAAGATCTCTCTCTTGGTCAGTCTCTGCCAGTTCACACCCCATCAACTTGTATTTGTAGCTGGGATTCTTGGCCCCAATGGGCATTACTTTGCACTTGGCCACATTGAACCGCATCTGCCATGTTGACGCCCACTCACCCAGCCTCAACAGATCCCTTTGGAGTTCCTCACAATCCTCTCTGGTTCTCACCACCCTGAACAATTTAGTGTCATGCGCAAACTTGGCCACTTCACTGCTCACTCCCAACTCTACTCGACTCTACTCTAATCATTCCAGAGGTTCAATGCCAGAAGTGTCCAGAGAATGAAATATTAGCAAGTAGCCCCTTCAGTTCATCTATCGGCAAAGCATTCATTCTACCTAGCACAAATATTCCACAAACTGTGCTTGTGTTTGAGTGACTTGCGTATGTTCGGTCATGCAAAAAAGAAAAAGCCAACTGCGCATACTCTCTCACATACCGCTTTTCAGCAGCTTACTCCCATCCCCCACTACTGCCATCTCCTCTCCCCATCTGTTCTCTGCACACAATGCAAAGTGAGAAGCTAACATATGTCATATTAGCACTATGGTATAAATAAATAAGTATCCCAGAAATGGCTAAACTGAAGCCCTTTTTTCCATTCTGAGATTGCCATCATTACCCAGCCCAAAGACAATAAACGAGAGCCAACTTATTAAGCAGAAAGCGGCATCAAACTGGACCAATCAGAAGCATCTTTTTTCTAAATCCCAAGCCAAAAAAAATGGCCCAGGGACCCGTCCGCTGAAAGAGATCAGGCGGGGAAGGAGCACGGTGCAGTTGTGTCTTTGCAAAGCACTTTAATGCTTGAATGATGAGAAGTGGGGAGCAGCAAGCCAACAGTTATCAAAAAGTCATTACGGGATATGTCAACATATCAACAGCAATCAAGGAAGAACCTTCCTCTGACACAGAGTGCACCTCTAATTTATTAATCTTGTTTACTTATTAATGGGGCATTTGTGTTGCCTCCTCCTCAGTGGTCCTTGTGCGGAGAGCCGTCTGCATCAAAAGAGATGCTCTTTGCTATCCATTATTGGTACCAGCAAGACTAACAAAACATCCTTGGCCACCAACTATGCTACTCCACCCAAATGCATAGAAAGCTCTGGCAGCATGGGAGGAGGAGAGAACTGTAGGCAGACTGAAGCTCCTGCACATTTCTTTTTTGCTAAATTCTAAATTGATCAACAGTTCTCTTATGGTCAGAAGATCCTGGGCTCCTGCCAACCATGGCACGCCATGTTGCGATCTGTTTTCCTGTTGCATGTCGTTTCATTTATCCCATAACTTGACACTTCAATGCCAGGTGCTTCCATCCTTGTCCTCTTTGGCTAGCAATGGCCAACGATGCTGAGTAGAGGACATCATCATAGGGGAATGGAAATGACCCAGAGAGGGGATAAGGATACCGTTTTATCCAGCTGTCCCATGTCTGCTATTACATGCAGTTTCACACTCAGACTGAGCCAGAACACATCAGTGGAGCTCAGTTCTCTTAAATTTGACGAGCATGACTCCCCAGAGTGTTAGCAGAGGTATTTCCTTGCCACCACCAGGGGGTCACTTCACAAATTACAGTTTAGATACAGTCATCATGGTTTGTTCTGTGCTCTACCAAAACTGTTAAGAGTTAATGAACCATCCAGTTTATTCACTGGTAAAAGGTGTGTGTGGGGGGGAGGGGTATTGATCACAAAAAGAGCTATGCTAGAGACCTTCATGGACAAAAGTCATGTGGGATGGGGGCTTTATTAAGAAAGTAAGGGAATTAGGTGTCTGACAGAGAGGAGGCTGTCCTGCCCCTAAAGGGAAAAATTGCCACTACACTGTTTCATCCCTGAGCCTATGGGAGTGCTGCTCTAGCAACAGGGTTCTCAGCTTCCCGCTGGGGGCAGAGGTTCCACCAGTTTTGGGACCCTCAACCCATCGGCATGGGAATGAGGGAATCTGTGCCCCCAATGTGCCCAGCACAATGATGTCACCCAAAAGTGACATCATCGCACCAAGTATGTCATGTGGATGACACTCTAGCATTCATGTAAAAACTCTATGGCACCATAGACCTTTTTTTAACCCAAATGGTAGAGTGTCCCTGGCATGATGACATCACTTTCAGGTGATGTCATCATGCCTCCTGGAGCCAGGTAAGACCTGGCAACCCTATCTAGCAACCAATCATTTTTGGGGTGTGTGTATGGAATGTTGGAGAGAAGCACAGCAGAGAGAGAGTTCAGCGCTGCCTCAGGGAGAGTACAGGTCTGCCTCAGCAAGAGAGAGGTTTGAAAGGTAGCTATGCCTGGTAGTGTGGCAATAAGGTTGCCAGGTCCCTTCATCGTGCTGGTGGGAGAATTTAAGGGACATTCCAGGAGTGGGTGGGGACGTCAGTGCGTCAGCAATGTCAGGGACAATGTTCTACTTTTTGGGCAAAAATCTATGCTAAAATTGACCTCAAACCATAGAGTTTTGCCCACAAGCAGAATGCCATGTTTCCCCAAGTCACCAATGTACTGTAACTTCTGGGTGATGTCAGTGTGTCGCTGCTTGGAGGTGGGTGGGGGAAATTTCCTCCCACTGATCAGCTGGCTGGTGGTGGGAAGGAGCACACAAAAACAGGGGATCCCCCCACCCCTACCCGGGGAATGGTATCTCTATGTGGTGAAGTGGTGTTAGACCGGTCTTTGGTGATGAGTTGATCTCATGCCATTTACTCTGATTTGTGTGAACGGGCGGGCTGGTCTTTGTGGGAGCATGTGTGTAAAATGATCCAACCCAGTGGCTAGTCAGTGGAAGCCTATATGTACCTGAACACATTAAAGATAATTCAAACCACCCTTTGAAGCCATAACTAGCTTAAATTTCTGCGCCTCAGCCAGGTTTTACCTTTGACTTGGAGACTTGCGCGATTGATCTGTTCTTTTTTTAAAAAAACAACAACAACCCTGTAAATAAATAATTCTTCTTCATGATTTGCATATAAATCCAACCTTTGTCTTGCTCCCCACAAATCTTATCTCATAGCAGCAAAACCAAAGCCTTCCCTCTTGCTTCCCTAAGAACATCTTGCAATTGAGGGGAAGGTTTATAGTTCTAAACAAACCTGGTTCCCCAAAATCATAAGAAGCTGTATGGTTCTCCATGGCTGCAATTTCATACAGAGGAGTATGGAGTTGGTGGCGATTCTGGGATTCCTTTGCATAGTCTGTGAAATGGCCCTGAGATCCTTTAACAGGGGAAACTGAGAGCTGACCTGGTAATATTCTACAGCCAAATCACAGGCTTTGGCTTGCTGACTAGAAATTCCACTATAACAAATGGGATTTTATTACAGCAGGCATTTCAAGGGTGCTAGCTAAAATTCCACTGAGATGAAATGTCTCCATCTGTGTTTGCACATCTGCAGTGTAGCCATTGTCCTGTATTGTTTGTTTGCGTAACTTCTTGGCATCAGTCTCATGGGCACCCTGATTTCACAGGACATTCTTGTATATTTGTATGTCAAATTTCTCCTCCTGAATATGTAATCAGATATGAAAGCTGACAGTGTGCTGAACACCTGCATATGGAAATAATATTTTTGGATCTATTCCCATAGAGAATGAGACACACACAGCCTTTTCCTTCTCCTTTCCCTACAGTCAACCTTCCATTAAAAGTCACAGAATACAATCCCCTTTCTCCTCCTCCTCCTCTAAAGGTAAATATAGTCCCCTATGCACGCACCAGTCGTTTCCAACTCTGGGATAATGTTGCTTTCACAACATTTTCATGGCAGACTTTTTATGGGGTGGTTTGCCATTGCCTTCCCCAGTCATCTACACTTTCCCCTTAGCAAGCTGGGGATTAATTTTTCCAATCTCAGAAGGATGGAAGGCTGAGTCATCTTGAGCCAGCTACCTGAACCCAGCTTCCGCTGGGATTGAACTCAGGTCATGAGCAGAGTTTGGACTGCAGTACTGCAGCTTCACCGCTCTGTGCCATGGAGCTCTTCCCCTCCTCCTTTACTGCTACACAAAACACTTTTTGCAGTCTGGGTCTCCTCTCCCCTCCCCTCCATTTTTAACTGTGTTATTATGTTTCCCCTTCAAAACCTGCACTTTCTTGCCAATAAATGTCTGAATAGTCAGAAGGCCTTTTCAGACATGCATGCAGAGGCAATCCCTTGTCTGCTACAGAAGCTGACAAAGAGCCACAGCTAATCTGGCCTCCTTTAGGATCAAGTCCCAAGGAAAAGTTTGTCCTAGGGCTGCCACATCCAAGAAATATCTGGGGACTTTGGGGGAGGAGCCAGGAGCAAGGATGTGACAAGCACAATTGAACTCCAAAAGGAGTTCTGGCCATCACATTTAAAGGGACTGTGTGCCTTTTAAATGCTTTCTCTCAATTTGGAAATAATGAAGAATAGGGGCTCCTTCTTTGGGGGCTCATAGAATTGAATCCTCTGGACCAATCTTTTTGAAACATGGGTGATATTTTGAGGAGAGGTGCCAGATGCTATGCTGAAAATTTGGTGCCTCTACCTTAAAAAACAGCCCCCCCTTGAGCCCCAGATATTCACAGATTGATTCTCCATTATACCTATTGGAACTGGTCTCCATAGGGAATAATGAAAGACATTTCCTTCCCCCTCCCCACTTTCTGATGACCCTGAAGCTGGGGGAGGGTCTCCAAACTGGGGGATCCTCAGCCCTCAACTGGGGATTGGCAACTCTAAGTCTTTCCTAGTGTTACCAGGTCCATTTGAGATGCCGGGGCAAGAGGGTGGGATGCTCCAGGAGCCAGAAGCTCACCCCCCAGTGTGCTGACATCACTAGATGTGACATCACAAGCCATGCCTACATCACCCAGAAGTGATGTAGGAATTTTAGGGTGACACTCTGGTTTTGGGGCAAAACTCTATGGTAAAACTATCAAATTTTGCCTCAAAACCAGAGCGTCACCTCCAGCATGCACACATCACTTCTGGGCGACATAGGCATGTTGCATGACATTGCTGTGGAGGGGGGAGATTCCTCCAACCAGGCAGCTGTCCAGTGACTGCCAGGAGTCCACAAAACGGGGGGACCTCCCATCCCCCAATGGGAAATGTCCACATTTCCTAGAATTACAACTGGCCTTCAGCAGACAGTGATCAGTTTCCCTGAAAAAATGGCTACTTTGGAAGTTGTTCTCCATGGCATTGTGCCCTGCTGCAGTCTCTCCCCTCCCCAAACCTTGCTCTTAACAAGCTCCACCTACAAAATATCCAGGAATTTCCCAACCCAGAGCTGGCAGCCCTACATCTGAGATAAGAATTCACTTGGAGGGGGGGGCATCGCATGTTCAAAGATGGATGGCTAAAGAGTGAGCTCTCTCCGAAGCCAACAGCAAATACCTAATGAAGTGCAAAACAGTTTATATGGAAAAGATCGGGGGAACATCTCTCCAAAGATTTCCCTTCAATCCACTGTGAAAACGAGAATGGTAAGCTTCTATTTTCCCACTATTCGATTGGGAATGAAAGAGGAAGGCTAACGAACTCAAAATGGCAGTCGGAACAATGGACGTCCCTGAAGACACAGCTGCTTTATCTAAAGCAGATGTAAATGAACTCGAATTAAATCTTTTCGTTTCAAACAATTTTATTAGTAACATATGGTACTATATTCAATTTCTTACATCAATTTCTTACCCCCCCTCCCTCTATCCCATATATTACCTTCTAACAACCTCTCTTCCCATTACTTGACCCCCACTGGTGTACTATACTTAAAATATTAATTTAAAGGTACCCTTAATTAATAAGAACCAAAATTCATATCCTCCTCCGTCTTATACTTAGTCATTATCAAAGATTGTCCAATGTCCTTTTATTTTCCACTCTTTTTCTACATATCTTCTGAACTTTTCCCACTCCATCTTAAATACTTCTAAATCATAGTCTCTTAAGGTTCTTGTTAACTTGTCCACTTCACTCTATCGTAAATACTTCTAAATCATAGCCTCTTAAGGTTCTTGTTAACTTGTCCATTTCACTCCATGTCATAACTTTTACAATCCAATCCCATTTCTCTGGTATTTTTTCTTGCTTCTAAAACTGCGCATACAATGTCCTAGCAGCTGAGAGCAAGTACCAGATTAAAGTCCTATCTTCTTTTGGAAATTTTTCCATTTGTAATCCCAACAGAAAAATCTCTGCAACTTTATTAAATTCATATCCCAAAATCTTAGAAATTTCTTGTTGAATCATCTGCCAATATTTTTTCGCTCTTTCACAAGTCCACCACATATGTTAGAAAGAACCTTCATGTTTTTTACATTTCCAACATCTGTCTGGCATCTTATTATTCATCTTTGCCAACTTTTTAGGAGTCACGTACCATCTATACATCATCTTAAAACAATTTTCTTTGAAACTCTGACATGTTGAGAGTTTCATAGAATTCTTCCACAAATATTCTTCCACAAATATTCCCATGTATCCATCTGTATTTCTTTATTTACATTAATTGCCCACTTAATCATTTGAGATTTCACTACATCTTCCGTAGACCATTTTAAAAGTAATTTATAAATTT
The DNA here is from genome assembly GCF_032191835.1 of Heteronotia binoei. Classification (NCBI taxonomy): domain Eukaryota; kingdom Metazoa; phylum Chordata; class Lepidosauria; order Squamata; family Gekkonidae; genus Heteronotia; species Heteronotia binoei. Next base: position 25,420,771 of record NC_083231.1, on the reverse strand, counting down.
TCGAAATTAATTTTTCATTATCTCCAAGCAGAACTTTTTCCAGTTCCGTTTGTTCTCATCTTATACCGTCAGTTTTAAGATGACTTTCCACCAAACTCTTTATTTATTGCATTTGAAACCAATCATACTTATAATTCAGCTCCTCCGCAGTTTTCAGCTCTATTTTACCACTTTGTATTTTTAATGACATCCATTTTCCCTCTCCTAACTCAGCTGTTATTTTTATTACTTCTGCAGGCACTATCCACAGTGGTTTTCTCTCATCACCATATTTCTTATACTTCATCCAGATATTTAGCAAATTATTTCTTATATAATGGTGAGAGAAGAAACCATCCATCTTTTTCTTCCCAAAGTACATATAAGCGTGCCAACCAAATTTATTTCCATGACCTTCCAATGTTAAAAGTTTTTTATTCAATAACATCACCCAATCTTTTATCCAAACCAAACAAACTGCTTCATGATATAGTCTTAAATCTGGTAGTTGAAATCCTCCTCTTTCTTTAGCATCTGTTAAAACTTTCATTTTAATCCTTGGTTTCTTTCCCACCCATATAAACTCTGAGATCTTCCTTTGCCATTTACTAAATTGTTTGCTGTCTTTCACAATTGGGATAGTTTGGAATAGATACATTATTCTTCCCAAAATTTCATCTTAATTGCAGCTATTCTCCCAAGCAATGACAAATTAAGCTTGTTCCACTTTATCATATCTTCATCCATTTTACGACATAACTTTTCATAATTATTTTTAAACAGATCAATGTTCTTCATTGTTATTTCCACACCCAAATATTTTACTTTAGAGGTAACCTCACATCCCATTAGCTTCTGCAGTTCCTTTTGTTTATTTACTAGCATATTTTTACATAAAAGTTTTGATTTTTCTTTATTAACATAACGTCCCGCCAATTCTCCAAAATTTTGTATTTTGGCTAACAACAAAGGTATAGGACTTTCATTTATAAACATTATGTCATCTGCAAATGCTCTATATTTATTATCAATGGAGGCCCAGATAGCAGCCACTGCCAAGTCAGCATTCTTCCATCTGAAGCGGGCAAGGCAGTTGGCCCCCTTCCTGGAACGTCGCGACCTCGCAACAGTGATCCATGCAATGGTCACCTCAAGATTGGACTACTGTAATGCCCTCTACTTGGGGCTACCTCTGTGCCGGACCCGGAAGTTGCGGCTGGTGCAGAACACGTTGGCCAGGCTACTATTGGGGCTCTCGAAATGGGAGCACATACGGCCGGGGCTGCGCGGACTGCACTGGCTGCCAATTACCTACTGAGTCCAGTACAAAGTGTTGGTTATTACCTTTAAAGCCCTATATGGCCGAGGACCAGCCTACCTAAGGGACCGTCTCTCCCCATATGAACCCCAGAGGGCACTGAGGTCAGTAGGTAAAAATAAAATGACCATTCCTGGGCCGAGAGAGGTCAAACTCCAAAACACCAGAGCACGGGCCTTTTCAGTTGTGGCTCCTGCACTGTGGAACCAGCTCCCGGAGGAAGTGCGGGCCCTGTGGAGCCTCGACCAGTTCCGCAGGGCCTGCAAGACCGCCCTTTTTAGACAAGCTTATAACGATATCGACTGCTGAGCTGCTAGGAACAAAGAACTGCCATCTATAATATTATCTAAACTGGCAGAACCAGCACCAGAACAGTTTTATTGCTGCCAGATATATATAATGTAACTTAAACTATGTATTTTAACTTAACTAACTGGTTTTTATATGTTTAACTTTAATTGTTAAATTCAATGTTTTATCTATTTATGTTAATGTTGAATTGTTGTTAGCCGCCCTGAGCCGCCTAGGCGGGGAGGGCGGGATATAAATAAAAATTTATTATTATTATTATTATTATTATTATTATTATTATTATTATTATTATTATTATTATATTTATAAGTAAATCCTTTAATTCTCATTCCTTTTATTTCTTCATCATCTTGTATTTGCATCAATAAGATTTCAAGAGTCATTATAAACAACAATGGCAAAAATGGACAACCTTGTCTTGTGCCTTTGCTAATTATCATTTCATCTGTGAGATCTGCATTTATACATAACCTTGTACGTTGTTCAGTATATATTGCCTTTATCATTCTTACAAAGTTTCCCCCAACTTTATTTTTTCCATAATTGCAAACATAAACTCCCAGCTCAGATTATCAAAAGTTTTCACTGCATCCACAAAAAATAATGCAACTTCCTTCTCTGGATATCTTTCATAATATTCCACAATATTTACAACAGTTCTAATATTGTCTCTTATTTGCCTTTTGGGGAGAAAGCCCACTTGATCTTCCTTTACAAAATTTATTAAATATCGTTTAAGCCGTTCTGCCAGGATTCTTGTGTATATCTTATAATTATTATTTAATAATGAGATTGGTCTATAATTCTTTACATTTGTGACATCTCTATCTTCCTTTGGAATCAACGAGATTACAGCTTCTTTCCATGTATTGGGTATTTTTCCCATTCAATCTTATCGTATTCATCAATTTTTGAAGTTTCAGTACTAATTGTTCTTTAAGCATTTTAAAAATTTTTGTCGTATATCCATTTGGTCCAGGTGCCTTTCCAATTTTCATCACATTAATCACTGCTTCAATTTCTATTTTTTCAATTGGATCATTCAACATTTTTTCCATATATTCAGTTAAGGGTGCTATTTTGATCTTTTGCAAATACGTTTCGAACTTTTCTTTCCTTACTTTAACACTCTTAAATAAATGAGCATAATACTTAAAAAATTCTCTCTTTATTCCTTCTTGGTCTATCACCTCTTTCCCATCAACCACAATTTTATTAATAATTTTACTTTCTCTCTTTTTCTTAAATTGCCAGGCCAGGTACTTCCCAGGTTTGTTTGCACCCTCAAAAGATTTCTGTTGTAATTTTTTCAAATTCCATTCCATTTCCTTGTTTAACAAATGTCTAATTTGTGTTTTCAATATTGTAATCTCCCTTATAATTTTCTTTTCCCCTGGCCTTTTTCTTAATTCACTTTCTTTTTTCTTAATTTCATTTTGAATGTCCAACATCTGTTTATCTTTTGCTCTCTTATCTTTATTCAGTGTTATTAGTATTCCTCTCATTACTGCCTTATAGGAATTCCATACCGTCTGAAATTCTATATAATCTCTTTCATTAACTTGGAAATAAGCTTTAGTTTCATTTTCTAAAAATGTCACTATTTCTTTATTTGTAGTAAGTCTTCATTTATTCTCCATCTTCTCGACTTTTTAGACAATTTTGTAATCCACAGTATTGGGTTGTGGTCAGCTCCTATTTTGGGTAAAATCTCTATCTTCCTTGTTATAAGTCCCAAATCTTTAGTACCCCACAACATGTCAATTCTAGAAAAGGAATTATGTCTGGCTGAGAAAAAAGTGTAGTCCCGTATTTCAGGATTAAATTTCCTCCATATATCCTCTAAATTCTCTTGTTTAACCAGCTCAAAAAAAGTTTTTGGCAATTTCCTTTCTTTATCATTTTTTTTCTTCCCAGATCTATATATTGTGTTCTGAATTCTTCCATTAAAGTCCCTCATCAACAAAATTTGCTCATAAGTCACTTCATCAAGATGTTGAGTAATATTTTTTTTTAAAAGAATCCTTTGCACCATTTGGAGCATAAAGTCCCAACAATAAAGTCTTTTTAGCATTCAATAAAATTTCCACTGCTATGTATTTTCCATCTTTATCTTTAAAAACCAATTTCTGGTCTAATTCTTTTTTAATATAAAAAATTACTCCTCTCTTCTTCTGTTCAGCCAGTGTATAAAATTCTAGTCCCAATTGCTTATTCCATAAAAATTTATAATCCTTTTGTCTAATATGCACTTCTTGTAGACAAACTATATTACAATTTTGTTTTTTTATCCAATGAAATTTTGCCCTTCTTTTTGTGGTGAATTTAGTCCATTTACATTCCAAGATATCAATTTGTAATCTATCATGGTGCAAATTCTTTATTTTCTCCATAAAATCTATGCCGTTCCCGTGTGTTTGTAATTGTAATACTTTTTGCTTGAAGTTCAAAGCTCAAACCTTCAAGTATTATCCATCTGTATCTGATTCCATTGTCACGTAATTTTTCTGACAATTTTTTATATGCATTCCTGTCAGTTAACACTTGTCTTGGCAATTCTTTCATAATTCTTATTCTACTACCTCCCACTATCAATGTCTTTTCAAAATTTTTATTCATGATTTTCCCCACCATTTCTTTTGTCATAAACCTTATAACCACATCTCTTGGCAGAGTGTTCTTTTTTTGCAGAGTGAGTTCACTCTATACATATAATCATGCATAGTTCTATTCCCTTCGGGATCTTCCTCCAAAAATTCTACAATTATTTTTATTATGTATTCTTTCAAATCAGATTCTTCATTTTCTGGTACACCTCTCAGACGAATCTGTGCCTCCATCAACTTAGTCATGTATTATCACCTTTTCTTGTAATTTTAACAAGGTGGAATCGTGTTTTCACTCTCTCTTCCACCTCTTGTACTTTTTTTATTACTACAGTCTCATTTCTGAGATTCTCTATCTCTTTTTTTTAATTCTTTTTTTGAGTCCTCAATGTCCTTTCTTATTTCTTTTTTAGAGGCAGTTATCATTTCTTTCACCTCCTTCATTATCCTGGCTTCCATTGCATCTAATTGGGCTTGCATTTTCTCCATTGAAGCAGACCTAGTACGAATTTGCTTTGGGTCTGACATATAAAAAAAGATCAGAAAATTTTATCTCACCAAATTAAATTTGAACCATCAGGTTTAATAAAGTGAAGCTTGCCCTTTCCAATGCACCCAATTTCGCTGTCCTCTGGGCCTACCAGGCTCAGATACTAAAGTTTAAAGTTTTTATTTCCCCCAAAATGGCGGTCACAACTTTTGCTTCACTTTAAAAATATTTCCTTCTTTTCCCTTTATCCAATTCAGATCTTCTTCTCCACTGTCCAATAGTCCTTATTTTAAAATTACCAACTCAATTAACTCTACCAATTTTTATTGTCCCAGTCACTTTAAAAACGTTGTTAAAACTTTGTCCTCCCAGCAATGGCTGCCGATGTTTTTCTCTGATATTATAATCCTAGAGTAGGCTGTTTACTTCTCTTACTTCCTTCTTCTTCCTCTGGTACTTCCTGCTTTTCCTGCCACCAAGTCCCGTTTCACTGGTAGAGAAATCTCGCAATGTCTGACATACTTCCTGTGTTGACTGTGAGTGCTGCAGATCTATGACGATGGAGCTACTTCTTCAACCGCAGATAGACTAAATAATAAATTCCTTTCTCCTTTTAGCACTGTCTTTTAGATTTACAAAGTTCAAATTTAGCCCCTTTTCTTCTCCTCCTTTCAGGCTTCCATTATATCCAAATCCCACCTTTTAATTTTGTTTTGTTTAGCTTTAATTAGTCCCGGAGTGAAAAGATAGTGATCAGTACCTTATTTTTAGAAGTTTATCCAAATCGACACCAGTCTTTTGTAGATTAGATGTTTAAAGTTGTAAAAAAAGACTCAGATCCTGTCGAGCTTAAGTCAAATAAATGACTCTGGAAACTTCTGTAGATGATGAATATGCAACTTCTCTCCAGAGATCCCTCTAAGCCTCAAAGGAGCCCCCTCCGGGACACCCTTTCAGCCAAGGTAAGTCTCCTCAAAGTATCTGCATATCTTGGACAATTCTCTAGCTGAGAAAAGTAGGCAGAAGGCATTAATTTGCCTTTTACTACCCCGAACAGAAGTGCCAGCCTGCCCCCGTTAAGGAAAGCAGCTCAGCTCGCCATTTTCTGATCCCGGAAGTCCCTTAAATTAAATCTTTTGGCCCAAATAAAATCACTTCTGGAACCTATGCAACCGCAGCTACTGGAAATTAAAATGTCTTTATCTGACGTAAAAAAACCAGTGGAGACTGCATTAATATTAGCTGAAACTGTACAAGAGAAGAGCCAAATGATGCAGAAGGACTCTGAAATTATGGCATCAAAACCGCTTTTTGTAGAAATGGAACTGAGATATCTGCGGATGGAGCAAGGCGGGGGGCAGGGACCTCCAGGGCTGCATTATGAGTTTTGTGGGCACTTTTGTCTCATCATAATACCCCCTCCCCTCATCATAATGTGGGTCCCTCCCCTCATCATAATGTGGGCCCCTCCCCTCATCATAATACCCATATTGAAAATTATTTCTGCTGTAACTTTAAATATGTCAACATTTTATTTTTGTGTTCTAGACAAAAACGTAATAGATTTTTGTAGATTTCGACCCTAAGAGTTCAGTTTTTTCCCTTCTGATTTTGAAAGAAATTAAAACATTTTTGTGGGCCCCTAAAAGCATCCCCATGGTGCAGAGTGGTAAGCTGCCGTACTGCAGTCCAAGCTCTCTGCTCACGACCTGAGTTTGATCCCAGTGGAAGCTGGGCTCAGGTAGCTGGCTCAAGGTTAACTCAGTCTTCTATCATTCCGAAGTCAGTAAAATATGTACCCAGCTTGCTGGGGATAAAGTGTAGATGACCGGGGAAGGCAATGGCAAACCACCCAGTAAAAAGTCTGCCAAGAAAACATCCTGATGTGACATTATCCCATGGGTCGGTAATAACTTGGTGCTTGCACAGGGGGTTTCCTTTTACCTTTTTAAAAAGCATCATGGGTCCTATCCTAGGCACTGTGCCTAATGGATAAGTCAGCCCTGGAGATCTCAGTGGGTTACAGTGTCATAAAGTCCACCCCCCAAGCCTCCATTTTCTCCAGGGGAACTGATCTCTGTAGTCAGGAGATAAGCTGTAATTCCAGGGGATCCCCAGGTCCCACTTGGAGGCTAGCATCTCTATCACCCCCAAGATGCCTGCATGTGCCAAGATGTGGTCTTAGAACCATAGGGTCTCTTCATTATTTTACCTCATGCTACATTTCTTTGCCAGTCCTTTTCTCTCAGGGTCTTCATTTTTGTTTTGAGAGAGTAGTATACTTATAATTACCAGATGTTGGTGTCAGAGAACAGGGGAATGGCCATTTATGCCATCCTTCATGAATGCCTAGAAGCATCTGGAACAGAAATGTTGGATTGTGCAGACCCTGAAAGTAATTTTTATATTCTTCTATTGCTTGGCATAGCTTTAACACCAAATCTGTTCTTAAACATTAGATTACATCCATTTCCCCGGCAATTGTCACATGCGACTATTAATTCAGAGAGATCTGCCATTGCTTCCAGTTTAAGTAACAAAATAGACAACGGAGCAGCAAACGGAGCAAGTGCCTGGGAGGAAAAAAATGAAGACAGCTGGTAAACATTGCTATCATGCTCCTGAGAGGCATATCAGTCAGTAAAACAGTCATTTCTATACACAGCTCATTTTCAGTTTTCTGGAAAGTGTGATTGTAGGCAGAGATGGAAATTTATAGCGACTCAGCACAGTGTTCACAGGGAAGAAACAAAAGAAGTCGGGGGGGGGATGTGGTGGAAAATGCTGAGTCATGCCTTTGGAACGTGAATACTCCCTGGCTCTTTAGAAATTATTTAGATGCTTAGAAATTCAATGCTCTTATGACAGCTAGGGTGGATTTGTCATAGGCTTGCCAAGCCCCATCCCTTCTCCAGCCACTGGCAGGAGATGAGAGGCTAGGGCTGCCAAATCCAGGCTGGAAAACTGAAGATTTGAAGGGGGAGCCTAGAGAGAACAGGGACTTCAGTGGGATAAAATGCCATAGAGCCCACCCTCCACAGCATCCATTTTCTCCATTGGAACTGACCTCTATAGCAGGGGTGTCAAACATGCTGCCTGCGTGTCAAATTAGGCCCCCGGAGACCTCCTATCAGGTCTTCTCCCTCTCTCTTGCTTCTTTATGTGTCACAGCTTGCATTGCCAGAATTTCTCAATCGCACAGAAGCTACAGAGAAAGCCTCCATTTTGTGCACTAGTTGAGGCTCCTCTTTTGGGGAGTAAATGGGGGGAGGGAGAGCTTGCATTGATACTGACCACAATATTGCAAGACTGCTAATACTTTAAGTATGTTTTATTTTAAGTTTTTAATATCTATATATATTTAATTGTGTTTGTCTGTGTCCTTTATGAAGTTTATATCTTCACTACGGGGCATTACATTTTATGACACACATGGCCTGGCCCGACAAGCTCTCATGTATGTCAAATGCGACCCTCATAACAAATGAGTTTGACACCCCTGTTCTAAAGGCTGGTCCATCAGACTGATAATTCACTTGTGTTTATATCTGAATAATGAATACGAAGAGTGGTAGGGTTGCCAGTCTCCAAGTGGTAGCTGGAGAACTTCTGGGATTGCAACTGATCTCCAGGAGATAGAGATCAGTTCACTTGGAGAAAATGGACAGCTTTGGAGTCTAGGACATTCTACTCAACTTGAAGTCCCTCCATTTCCCAAACCTTTCCCTCCTCAGGCTCCATCCTCAGAATCTCCAGATATTTCCACATGTTTGACACCTCTGCTTCAGAAGGTATGTTAATGCTTGATTCTCGTCCTCTTGCCTTATTATTTCTTGCCCGTCAATCTTGAGAGCCTCTTAAATGCTTCAGAGGAGTTTAATGGTGTGTCCATTAATGGTTTCCCCTCCCCCCACACCGTTCTGTCAAACTGTTCAACATTTAGGAGATCTCAGTTCAAACTGTCCTTCTTTAGCATTGACAAGCAGAGCCCTGTTGGCATAGTCTTCTGTGACTGGCCTATTACAAACCCCACCTCTGAGCTTATTGATTGGTTGAAGTTCCTAGGTGAGGCTGTATCACTTATTCTCTTTATTTATTTGCTTTAAATATTTATCTTCTGCTTTTCTGAAACAGTTTCTTAACAGAGTTGTTAAAGCCATCACATAAATATACCACACAGAATTAAGGAGACTGCTATTATTGGGGAGGAAAACAACAGTAGCAAGAAATACCAATGAGTTCCTTCAAAACTGCTCAGCTTTATAGCACATTCTAAACAATGACATGGATTGCAGCACTCTTAAATATATCAAGGCCTAATTTAGGGTTGCCTGGTAGTGCCTGGCATGCAGTAGGAGGGTTGTGGATAGGGAAATGAGAGGCAACATCCTTTGCACCACTACATCACTTCCAGATTTTCCTCCAAAGTGACAGAGCACTACATTACACCTACACTGAAAGACCCCTGTGGCTTGGGAGCTGGGGATTCTCCTGCCTTCACTGGGGGAATGTCCACTGGGGTTGATAGGTCCCTCCTGGCCACCCCGAGAGATGTGGAGGTAGGGTTGCCAGCTCCAGATTGGGCAACTCCTAGATATTTGAAGAAGGAGCCTGGGGAGGACAAGGACCTCAGTGGGGTACACAGAGTCTGCCCTCAAGGGCAGAAGATTTTCACTAGGGAAACTCTGTAGACTGGCGATCAGCTGTAATCCCAGGAGATGCCCAGATCCAACCTGGAGGCTGACATTCCTATATCATGGATACCATTTAGGCTGCAATGCTATGCACGCTTCCTTGAGAACATGCCCCAGTGAGCTCAATAGGATTTATTTCCAACTAAATATGATTAGGATTGCATTGTTGGAGCATCTAGGGAGGTGATGTGTTTAGAACCGCAGCTGCTGGATCAAGCTAAGTCATTATGTACTCAGTCCTGCAATCCAGTCAGATAGGGTTGTATGCATGGGAATGGGCTTCTATTAGGCATGGGCACAAACCAGGAAAATGGAGCTTCATGTTGGTTCTTGATTTGAATTCCTGAACTGGTTCATGGGTTTGTTTGGTTCCGGAGATGCAGAACAGCCTCCTCATGAGATAGAGATGCCAAACTCACCAGGAGTCTTCAGCAGGCTCTTCTCCACCCACTTTCCAAGTTTGGCAAAGATTGGATTTGGCATGTCTGAATTATAGTCCCCCAAAGCAGGTGCCCCCAGGAAAGCTCAGTTTCAGCTCTCACGATAAGTAACTTCTTCTCTCTTTGTGCTGCTGAGTCAGGGCTCTCATAGAACAGAATGGGAGCTCTGTGATTGGCTCCCAAAGCTGCTAATCAAGCTATAAAGTGCTATGTTTCTAGGTCTCCCAGAAGTCTACCCCCAGCAATGCCTAGGAATTGACTGAATCAGCGCCAGGTAGTCTGGAAAAATGAACTACAAAAATGAACCACCAAGGGAAAAAGGCAGTTTATTTTTGGATTTGGGCATGGTGCAACTAAATGAACTGGTTCAAAATGAACCATGAACCGGCCCAGTCTGTGCTCAAATCATGGTTCATTTTTTGGTTCCTGCTCATCCCATGGATTCTATACATGTATAGCCTCTAGAAATAAATCTAGAACATATGTTGTCCTTATGTATTTTAAAACCTAGATTATGTTCCTCTCATACATTTCACTACAACTACAATGCACATATTTTAAATGTCATGCTTCACAGGAATGGCCCAAGGAATTCATTAATGCAGATGTTCCCTGTCTGTTTGCATGATCTCTCCCCCCACCAAAAAATTAATTTCTACCTGTTCCCTGCTGTGTAAAACATTCTATTAATTAGTTTATTTATTATACCGTGAGAGAACTAATTGTGTTCTCCCTATGACCTGATGCAGACAACATTTATTAATAATTTTAAAGGGATGTTGTTTAATTAATCACCTTTAGGAATTGAAATGAAGGAACCCATTTTTAGAAATAATTTCTTGCATGTGTAGTCTTTCATGTCTGCTGAGAAGATGTGAGAGACTCAGTTGCAAAGTTCAATATGGTTAAAGAATGTGTGTGTGTGTTTTTTACAAAGAATACTTACGGAGTTCTGAGTCGATGTCATTTTTTTTAAAAAAAATATAGGATTTATTTTTTTTAAGACTTCTGGATATAATGGGTGAACAAACTGGTACTGTGACTTTATACTGTGAATTTACACAGTCAAATTAGGCTAGGCTTACTCCATGGTACATGCTAAAGTGTTTTCTACTCCCGACTTCCCCAAAGCAAAAAACCAACCTTGACTTTCACTCCCTCAGTGATGTAGGAGGAGCATCAAAAGATGCCGGAAGACTTCACTATTGTGCCTGCAGGCAGCACCGATTCGGGGAGAAAATAACTGTGTCCATCAAGATTGTGGTTGGCTTGGAATTGACTGACATTTTGTTATTGGACCCCGCCTCCTATTTTGGGATCCAATTTGTGGTGTCATCAATTACTGAAAATTCCAGAAATACTCATGGGTTCAACAAGGACAGGGACCACTGTCCTAAGTAATGAAAAATGGTGGTTTGGGATGTTGAGTAGGTAGGTTAATCTAATCATCCCATCCTACCCTTTCTTTAGTTAATCTCCCCATATGTGCCCCAGAGAATGCTGTGTTCTGCTTCGCAGCATCTTTTCACCATCCCTAGCCCAAAGGATGTTCGACTAGCCTCAACCAGAGCCAGGGCCTGTTTGACCTTGGCCCCAGCCTCGTGGAATCAGCTTCCTGTGGAGATCTGGGCCCTACCTAATTTGATGCCATTTTGTAGGGCCTGCAAGACAGAGCTGTTCTGCCGGGCTTTCGGTTAAGGCAGCAGACATCCTTATTTCCATCTGCTTGGCCTCCCTTGCCAGCCATGATGCTATATTATTTTATCTTAATTTATTCTTTCATATCTGGGCCTACTGCTGTACTGATACATAGAATCCACACAATAGGGATCACTGTCTTTGATATATGTATTATTTGTTTTATTGTATTTGATGGTTTTAGCTTGTAGTTTTTAATTGTTTTAACTCTTGTTGTGATCTGCCCTGAGTCTGCTTGCGGGAAAGGGTGGAATACAAATTAACAAAAATAAAAATAAATAAATAATCCGCATGATACAAAGTAGATAGGCTATGGACATCCAAACCCAGCTATTGCATGCATGTGTCTGAACCATTTCCACAACCCCAAATCTCCTTTTCAGTCTCCTGAGTCCACCCTCCTATTCCCTTCTCTAAAATTTAACTGGTAGCGAGATTAGCAGGGCAGTGGGCATGACCGCATCCTCTTTAACAAAACAGATATCAGCTGTCAATGAGGTAAGCTAAAACAGACAACAGAACTTGAAGAGAATATCTCCTAAAAACACTGAAGCAATAGACATTTTTAAAAATATGCCCAGTGCAGGAAACTAGAGCGAGAGAGGCGACTAGACAACAACGACATTCTAAAGGAGCCTATGGAGGTTGTATGGAAGTCAAGTGAATTCTTTATGTTGGTTTGTACTCTTCAAGATGTTGGACTGTTATCCAAACCTGAACATCTTTTATAGGAGGATTCTTGAAGAAGCAGGTCATATAGAGAACAATCCCAACAAGGTCTATGGCTATGCAAAAGTAAGACCAATTTCATTCAGTGAGACTTCTTCCTAAGTGTTTTTAGGCTTACAGCCATAGAGATTACAAGGAATGACTTCTATGGCTAAGCAGATAGTTAAAAATTAACTTTACCAGGTCTAAATAGTACACACCCAAGAGATTTCCAACAGAAATCAAATATTATTTACCAGTCTCCTAACAAAAATACTCATCACTAAAACTAGTCTCCTCACCAGAGGTCTGAAAGGAACGTTGGAGGAATGAGTGGTCGGCAGAATGAGTCTGCAAACTGCCAATGTAGAAAATATTGGAGATGGTTCTGCAGAAACTTTTGATTTCCTTTTTGCATCTTTAGAGCCCACCAGCAGGCCTTCTATTCTTTGCCCTTTGCAGAAAGAAAATGTTCCACCCAAGGGTTTAGTGAAGAATGTTAAGGATCTTCAGACTTGCAGGATTCTGAGTCCAGATGCAAGGGAAAAAAATGAAGTGCATCCTATAAATTGCTTGAAGCTCTAAGATCATTCTTCCAAGCAGAATGAAATGGGGAAAGTCATATAAATGCTTGAAGATATATAATGCATAACAGCTAAACAACCCCCCCCCTCAAGGGGGGGAGACATGTAAATTGTCTGAAGGTCTAAGGTCATTCTTCCAACAAGGATGAAACAGGGAAATTCATATAATTGCTTGGAAACCTGTAATATAAAACAGCTAAACAAACGCCTCTATGGGGAGAGTCACAGAAATTGCTTGAAGGTCTGATGTCATTCTGTCAAGTAGAATAAATCAGGGAGAGTCATATAATTGCTTGGAATCCTATAGAACAGCATAAATCAAACAATCCCACAGAAAGAGTCTTATAAATTGTTTGAAAGTTTAAGGATATGTTTCCAGCAAGGATAAAACGGAAAGAGTCATATAATTGCTAGGATTCTTTAAGAATAGAATAGAATAAACAACAACATATAACTCCACAGGGAGAGTCACATAAATTGCTTGGAGATTTAAAAACACTTTCTCAACAAGGAAGAAATAAGGAAAGCCAAATAAATGCTTGGAGACTTGCTTGTACAAGGAAGTAATAACAGAGGGAAGTCTCATAATTCATGTTGGCAACAAAAACAGGCTCTGCTAGTCTTAGGTCGATGGGACTACAAGTGAAGGAGATTTAGAAAGTTTCTCTGGTGTGGAGGAACAGGAGTGCTTCCTTTTGGCACATTTTTGGTCTACGTCCATTGGTTCTGCTATCTTCAGAGCAAGTAGGAGAGCTTCATCAGATTCAGGGTCTTCTGCTGTAAGCTGCTTGCCTTGATGTAACACCATAAACTTGCCTGTAGCCTGCCAGCGATATTTAATTCTGTGTTCCTTGGTAACTTGTTTCAATGATCTCCTTATTTGGAGTGTTGTTGGTGATAGGTCAGGGAAAACAGCAACCTGGATATCTCCTAATGGCACTTCGTTTTATTGCCCACTGTGTGACACAGAGCGTTGGATTGGATGGGCCATTGGCCTGATCCAACATGGCTTCTCTTATGTTCTTATGTTACTCTCCCCGAAGGGGCGCTCATCTAATTGTTCTATTCTTCAGGTACAGGGTAACTGCTATCTCAGATTACCTAAAATGGTAGTTTTGCATTACTCAACCTTTACAGATTTCTACTTGTTCTAAGTCTTGTTACTAATTTTGTGGTTACCAATTGAAGTCTTAACACTTTTTAATATTTTCTTGACTTGGGAGTCTTTTCTCACAGAAGTAAGTTTACTTCAAGGAGCACAATTTTTTAATAATGTTAGATATTGCACTGAAATGTTTGTTATTCACACAGTATTGATATGAAATGGAGAGGGAGGGGGTGAGGGAGGGGGCACAAAGTGGGATCGATTGCCTCCTTGGGTTGAGTGTTGACAATTTGTGATTGACATTGATTCTAAGTCTGTGGAATAATTGTTACAGATTCAGGTTTATTTTTTGTGTTGTTTGTTTGTGTTTCCTCTTTTTACTTTGTGTGTTTGTTTATTGGTTTATTACCTATTTTTAATATCTTAGTATCTTTTATTGATAAGTTCAATTTAGGGCTATAATTACAGTATATAATTCTTCTCTCTTATTTCTGCAAAAAGGGTCTTGTTTTATAGTATCTAGTCTTAAACTTCCCATATCCTTTCTTAGCTATTTTACTAACTTGTAATTTAGTCAAGACAACGGAAAATTTGTAGGCTCCCTAGTATGACTGATCTCAAGATCCTAACTTTTAATGTTCAAGGCTTAAATAACAATATTAAGATAAAATGAGTGTCCTCTTACTTAAACTCAGGACAGACATTCTCCTTCTGCAAGAAGCTCACACAAAAAACCTGACACACAACTGCTCAAGTCTTCCCATTATGCAAAACAATTCCAAGCCCCAGGCTCCTCTAAATATCGAGGTGTTGCCATTTTCATTGCAAAGACTATATGCTTTGAGGTAATTGACACGTTAACGTGGAAGATAGGAAGGCGGGGCGTTGCTTCAACATGGCGGACGCATTTTAAGATAGCTCCGACCTCTTTCCCTCCTCACTACAAAAGAAAACACTATGGATAACTGCATTCTCTGCGAAAAATGAAGAAAAGTGCTTGGAAAACCCTCAGATCAACGAAGAAGTCAGTTAAGTCAGTTGAAAGTTTTTTCCCTTCGGTAAATAATAGAAAAACTCCGGGTGACAAAGGGTCTCCACAGCTAGATAAAATGGCACCTGTTATTAACTCTCCCCACCCAGAGAACAATACGGAGAACGAAGAGAACCCCATTACAAAAAGAGACTTATCTGCTTTCAAAGACGAGCTCTGCATGTTTTTTACAAATTCGATGATAAATCTGCTTCAACCAGTAAATATTAAACTGGACTCCGTAGCAGTAGACCTGAAAGAAACCTCTAAGGTGGCAGAGAATGCCACCGAAATGTTATATGCGGTGCAAGACTAAATTAAGGCCCTACAAAGCTTTGAAATTATGGTGCTGGAAAACCTTTGGCGGGAGAAAAACTTGAAGATAAGGGGGCTAGAGGAGGGCATGGAAGACAATATTTCATTAACAAAACTAATGGTTGAGTGGCTGAAAAAATCTATGAAAATTGATGAGATATCGCTGAATACCATAAATAAAGCCTACAGACAAGGATCGGAAGCCATGGGGAAGAACAAACCCAGAGATATCCTCATACAATTTATTTCATTGGAGTTACGAGACACAGTGCTACAGGAGGCACAAAAAAACGATTTTAAATTTAAAGGGAAGAAAGTGCTTATTCTTACAAATCTATCACCAGAGAATTTAAAGAAGCTTCATCTACTTAGAGTCGTGTCTACAAAACTCTTTGAACATAAGATTTCATTGGATCCCAGTATCGGATATTCTGGTGTTTAAAAATGGCGCGCTTTTCCAAGCTTCGGACGGAGTCACTGGGAAAGCGTTATTGGCGTCCCTGAACGCTTCTATTATGCAGGATGAAGAAAAACTGCTGCTCTCTACTGCCCATTCTGGAAACTGATATAGAATTTCATGCTTTTTGACTTTCATAAGGCTGCTGGGGTTTCTTGGCTGTAAGACTCCCTAAAATCGATGTTGATATATTTGTTTTCTTAGAACATACTAATAAGATAAAAAATTTATGACTAATTAAACTTAATGTAATTAGTTAAAAATTTCTTACAATATAATTGTGTTTCTTGTTTAACATAATGAAGTGCATATGGAGAATTGATGTTTAATATGATAAGATTCATAATTTTATACTTACTGAAAGAAGTTATTGTATAATACATTGGTATAAATAATACATTGATATAAAAATGTTTATGTCTATTTTTAGATGAATAGTCTAGTTAACTTATTTAGTGTAATTATAATATATGATTTTTTTTAGAGTTAATAGCATTTAAGGTTTGATAACAATATTTCCTGAAGTAAATTAATTAATACATTTAGCTTAGATTTAGGATTTGGTAATATAGTTAAAGATGAATTTTTTAATTTATTATTATTACTTACATAAAATGTAACCCATGGATTATTGATGTTACGAGTAATTTTATTTATTTTTATGATTACAGAGTATCTATCTATAGTGAGAGGTTAGTACGCTCATTAATCAAGTTATAAGGTATTATTTAAATGAGATAGATACAACTACTTTATCTAAAGCAGAGATACGTAACTAAATCTCCCAAATATTTAAAATTACTAAAACATAGGGTGGCCCAAAAAAGGGCATCATCTTTAAAACATGCCATCAGATCTCCACAGGGTTCTCTGCACTAAAAAAAGAAAAGAAATTATTGCACAATTCTTAGATCATTTTAAAAATTTGTATATGTCTAATAATCCCCAGCAAAGGACCATAGAGGAATTTCTTAAGAAAATTGATTTTAAAACTAAAATTTCAAAAGAACATTTATTGCTTTTAGAAAAACCTATTGATGGTGCTGAATTGCAAAAAAATGTTAAAAATATGAAAAACAACAAAGCTCCAGGTAACGATGGGCTGATGTCAGAATTCTACAAAAAAAATTTACCCAATCTTCTAAATCCACTCCTGGATACATGCAATTCAGTGTTATTAAAAGGATCTATGCCAGATTCATGGAAAGAAGCTAGAGTGATAATAATTCCAAAACTGGACAAAGATAAATTAAATTTAGGTTGTTATAGACCAATTTCTATTTTAAATCATGATTTTAAAAAATTTTCTTCCATTTTAGCGGCTAGGTTAAACAAGATAATTCCAAATTATATTCACAAGGATCAAGCTGGGTTTATTCCAGAGAGATCAATTACTGACAACATAAGAAAATCTCTTAACATCATTAATTACTGTAAAAACAATAAAATGGAGGCAGGTATGCTCTCACTAGACGCTGAAAAAGCCTTTGATAAGGTAGAATTTTCATTTTAAAATCAGTTCTCAGTCACATGGGATTTGGTCCTATTTTTATGCATTCCATAGCAGCCATATACAAAGAGCCTAAAGCGTTTTTAACAATTAATAACTAACTCACAGATTTGGACTCTAACAAGAGGCATCAGACGAGGGTGCCCTCTATCACCAAATTTGTTTGCGTTATCTCTAGAACCATTAGCTCAGGATATACGAGCTGATCCACAAATTACGGGCATTTCAATTGGTTCCCCAAGCGCCTTGTATAAGCTAAGTCTGTTTGCTAATGATGCAATTATTTACTGTACATTCCCATTAACATCTTTATCTAAATTAATGAATTTAATTAAAGAATTTGGAAATGCTGCAGGCTTTACAATAAATTTCAGTAAGTCTGAAATTTATCCTATTTGGTTGAGTGCAGGTTTGGAACTTAAGATAAAAAACACATTTCCTTTTAAATGAGTTAAATCTGCTTTTAGACATTTAGGTATCATGACCCCTTTAGATTTGCAAAATTTATTCAGGGCAAATTTGGAACCTTTGATAAATTCCTTAATAGCCAGTTTCAAAGATTGGGGGAAGCTTTCGTTAAGCTTACTAGAAAAAATAGAACAAATCAGTTTTTATTTTGCCAAAATTTATATTTTTATTTCAAAACCTCCCAATTCCAATTAAAGCAGAGATTTTCAAAAAATGGAAATCGTTGATTTTCAATTATATTTGGGCAGGAAAAAAGCATAGAATTGCTTATTCGGTGTTAACTAAACTTCTAGTTCAAGGAAGTTTGGCTATACCAGATCTGGAAAAATACTATTTGGCGGCTCAATTAAAATATGTTACTTTATATTCTACACCTCACCAAGAAGAAAATTGGATCCTAATAGAACAATTGTTTATAAAGCCGGATTTAATTTATGAAACAATTTGGAACTTCCCTTAATTTCGTAGCACTGGTATTCAACTTAACCCCTTTTTAACGCTTACATTAAAGGTATGGGACAAATACAAATCTATGTTAGCTCCTCCTCCCTCTCCGGCGACAGTTTTTTTAGGTCAAGTCTGGTTTACAGCTGCAAAAATTAAGTCTAATTTTCAAAATTGGAGGAAGAAAGGTGTTTTTAGATTTAAACATTTAATTATCAATAACTTGATGAGAACGAACAAAAATCTAGAAAGGAAATTTCAGCTTAAAACCAATTGGTTGCAATATAATCAGGTTCACCATTTATTGCATAATCCAAATATTCTATCTCAAATTAATAGTCCAATGAATGCCTTTGAAGAGGCCATGCCAAATACGGAATCTAAACTCAAGGGTAAAACAGTAGTTATTTACAAAGTTCTTAGTAATTATAAAGTAAGTATGGAAAACTCCCAACAAAGAGCCTGGATTAAAGATTGCGGTAAACAAATATCAACAGAAAATTGGTCTAACATTTGGTTATCAAAACTATATCATACTCCTTTATTGAATTTAAGACTTCAGAACTTTGAAATTTTTTTAAGGTGGTATTTGACACCATTACAGATATTTCATGCTAAGAGATCGACTAATGCCAATTGTTGGAGAGGCTGCTGCTATATTGGCTCATTTATCCATTGCTGGTGGGATTGTCCTTTCATTTCAAATTTTTTGGGGAAAATCTTGCCCACCATTGAACAAATTATTAATCATAAGATCCCTTTCTTGCTGGAATCAATCCTACTAAATCTTTGGAAAAATGAAGAAGTGCCAAAACAAAAAACAGAATTAACATCTCTGCTTTTATTGGCCGCAAAAATATTAATAGCCCATCAGTGGAAGTCAACAGTTTTACCATCTAAGAGGCAATGGTTCCTAAAAATCTGGGACTTAATAACTATGGATAAGATAGCAGGCACCATACATCAGAAGTAAAAGATGGTGGAAACAAAAATAATAATTTTGTAGAAAAGTGGTCCCCTTTCTTTGAATTTGAACAGAATCAACAGAATGCTTTATGTAAATTACCAGACAAATATTTAGATTTTGTATTTTTTAAAGATTCTTGCCTATGTTGTAATCATAACAGGATGGCTAAAGTTGTGGTTATTGTTTTGGTTTAAAGTTCATGTTTGTTGAGTTTTATATTTTATCAATAAAATTGATTTAAATGTAAAAAACAACAACAAACAAACATGGAAGATATATCTTCCTCAAAGGCAAAACTGAAAATCAGCTTTATACTTTAGGCTCCATTTATGCACTGAACTCAGGCCAAATTCCTTTCTTAAAACACACCTCACAACTTCTCAGTGACTTTGCTGCTGGTGCAATAATTTTAGGAGGTGATCTAAATTTCATTCTTCATAGATATTTAGATAGATCTCATAAAAGTAATCAATACCCATCAACAGTTAACCCCTTTACAGATTTACATTTCTTCTCCAAAAACATTCACTAGTTGACATGTGGTGGCTTCAGCATCCCAAAGAACAAGATTATACATATTATTCACCTAGATTCCACTTGTACTCCAGGTTAGATTACATTTTGGTTTCTTCATCCCTAACTGATCTTGTTTCAAACATACATATCACAAATATTCTTCACTCAGACCATGTTCTATGCTCAATAAAAATCTCAGATAAACACACAGAATATAGATGGTCCATGAATAAGTCATTGTTAATGAAAGAATCTATTAGGTTACAAATTGCTTCTGAAATTAAACATTTTTTGGACTTAGTCCTGAAGATACTTCTCATACAACTAATTGGGAGGCATTAAAAGTCACTATCAGAGGACAATTAATTGCTATATCTTCAACCTTTAAAAGGGAAAAAAAGAAAAAAAATCAATTATTACAACAAAACATTGCAAACCTAGAAACCCAACATAAAAAACAGGGAGTAAAAGGGTTTTCCAAGCTCTTCTTATGGAACATAAAACTCTGGAAGTGATTGAAATGTCCTCTACACAGAAACAACTGTTATAAATTGAACAGAAATATTGGCATAAATCCCCCAAATCTTTAAAATTATTGTCATGGAAAGTAAAGGAAAAACAATTGGCCAATCATGTTCACTCAGTTAAGGATATGGCAGGGAAACTACAGGCAAAATAAGACAACATAACAAATTGCTTTGCAGAATTTTATAAAAAAATGTATACCTCATCTTGTCCTAACAAAACCTCTATTACCAACTTTTTACAAAATAACAACTTAATCTCTAACCTAAAAAATTGAACATAGATAGATGTTACAGATGAAGATAACATAAAAAGAAATTCTAGATACCATTAGTTCACTCAAGAATAATAAAACAGCAGGAAATGATGGTTTCCCAAATGAGTTTTTCAAAGCCTTTAAACTAGCTAGCCCATTAATGCTCCTCTGTAGTATTTTGAAAACTGATCTCATGCCACCATCTTGGTCAGAATCTACCATAGTAGTCATCCCCAAGTCAAATAAAGACCCTGCTGAAATGGCTTCTTATAGACCAATAGCATTACTCAATACTGATGGAATTTTAAAAATAAATTATTAGCAAATAGATAGATGAAGATTTTGCCTTGCTATATCCAAATGGATCAAACTGGATTTTTGCCTCCTGTAATCTCTCTGATAATATCAGGAAAACTCTTAATCTGATACATAGATGCAAACTGAGGAATACTGAAGCAATTTTCATGTTACTGGACATACATTTGATAGTTAATCCCCTTGCACAAATTAGGGTTAACAACCGTTACTGTAAAAAAATTGCTATGCAATGCAACACTAGACAAGGATGTCTGCTATCACTCACAAAATCAGTTTATATGCTGATGACTTAATGCTTTTTTGTACAAACCCTAATACCTCATTTCCAGATATTCAAAAGTTTACTTCACAATTTTGTACTATTTCAGGACTTCAGGACCTCAAAAATCAGAAATGTTTCCAATAAATTTGTCTGAAGAATCAACATCTTTTATTTGTGACACCTTCTCTTTTAAATGGACTCAATCTTTCAGCAAATACTTAGGAATTAATATACCTCTTGATCCAAGTAAACTGTTGCGACAAAACTTTGTTAAACTATACCAGGATGTTAAATCCCAGATTAAAAAATGGAACACAGAGACCTTGTCATGGCCTGACAGGTTTCATTTAATTAAAAATGTTATTCTTCCTGGATATTTATTTCTTTTTAGGACCCAACAGTTAGAAATTCTACTAAAACATTAAAAACATGGCAAAAGGATCTTAATCAATTCTTGTGGACATATAAATGCCCCAGAATTAATTATAATACTTTACGCAAGGCAACAGGCTGCACATTTGGAAGCATTGTTTCGGGAAGCATCAGCAGATCCCAAGTCAGTATGGGCCCAAATAGAACAACAGGGACTGGATGGTTACGACATTAATAATGTTATCTGGAAATCCAAATTGATTCCCAGAACCCATTTACTTGAAAATGTTTCTTTTAATGCCTCATATAAGGTATGGATATGTAGACGCAAAGTTTTAGCTCCTGGTATTTCCCCTCTCTCCACTTTTGGTAATCAACCATGGTTCCCGCCAGGATTAAACTGGAGTGGATTTACAGGATGGAAACAAGCAGGTATTAGTTGCCTTATGGATCTTGTAGAAAAAGGGCAGATCATGCCTAAAGCAAAAGTGGAGCAAAAATTGGGATTTCCAATTCAATGGTTTGTATATTTACAACTGAGTCACTTGCTACATTCCCCTTTGCTGAAAGCCTAAGTCTTATGAAACCATCCTTACACAGAATTTGAGACAAAAAAAACCCCAATCAAACTAAAGGCATGCTTTCTCTAATTTACAAAATTTTGCTTAAGGTCTCTGGATGAACTCTGCTTCCTTATCAGAAACTATGGAATAGAGATTGCAATCATACAATTACTGAACAAGAATGGGATAATATTTGGTTGTCTCATTGTCTGGCCTCTCTAGTATTCAATATTAAATTTCAATTCCTAAAACTTTCTCTAATTTACAAGATTTTGCTTAAGGTCTCTGGATGAACTCTGCTTCCTTATCAGAAACTATGGAATAGAGATTGCAATCATACAATTACTGAGCAAGAATGGGATATTTGGTTGTCTCATTGTCTGACCTCTCTAGTATTCAATATTAAATTTCAATCCCTAAAATGTATGTTAAGATGGCACTCTCTGCCCACTCTAATGCATACATTTGATAGCAATATTGACATGTAAAAAAACAGTGTGGTGAAAGAGCCGATTATATCCACTGTTGGTGGAATTGTAAGCTTATTCACAATTTTTGGACACAAGTCATACAATATATTAAATGAGTAACAAATGTAGAAATTCCAATTCTGCCATCAATTGTACTGCTTAATGATTTTACTTGTTTAAAGGCAAATAATTCTACAGAAGCACTAATTTTAACTCTACTTTCCTCAGCCTAAACTACTATTGCAGCTAAGTGGCTGGGTGTTCACCCTATAATATGTGTGAAAATGCCATGCTTTTAATGTTTTAGTAGGAATTTCTAACTGTAGGGTCCTAAAAAGAAATAAATATCTATGAAGAATAGAATTTTTAATTAAATGAATAAAAGGGAACGTCAGATGTGGACATTGCAAAGTATGCAAATTTATGCTTAAGGGTGATAGCTTCACAGATCCAGCTAAAGGCTTAAATCTTAAATTTTATTTTCTAGCCACATGTGCAACCAAACATGTTGTTTATTTTGAAATCAATTAGAAACTCTATAGAAGATGCAGTGTAGTAGTCTGATTGATCGCCTGTTTTTATGTTCTACCATTTTACTGTTTTAACGGTGTAATTTGTTGTATTTTAAATCCAAAACCTATGTTAGTTTTTATGTGTTGTAAGCCGCCCTGAGCCACTTTGGTGGGAAGGGTGGGATATAAATTGAAATAAACTGAAACTGTTGGTCTGCCCTTGTGGATTCCTATACACAGGAATTTCCACGCATGCAATCTAGGGTTCGTAATCAAATTAAAGATGTCCCCATTGTGGAACATTATATGAGAGCTGGCCACACTGCAGATGACATGAATTTCTATGTGACATACACACATAAGACTAGACAATACAGTTGGGAAAATGTCTCTAAGCTTTTACTGCAGAAAGAATTTATTTTTAAATCAAGAACCTTTCCTCCTCTGGGCTTGAATCAATGTTTGGACTTTTCACCATTCTTGTAAAAACAAAACTAGCATTAAGTAGATCAGTAGTGAATAGGCTGAGATTCAGTTAGTAAGTCACTTTAAATTGCTACACCTGCATGCAATCAGGAAGGCAACCCTAATAGAGAGAAAGTGGTACAATGGTCCTTTTGAGAACCCACTCCGTCCTTACAAAGAATGAGCTAGAGCCTTGTGAGACAGGCTTTTTGGGGTAAGGATTTTGGGGGTAAAGAGTAATAATATGCAACCTTCATTAAAGGTGTATAACTTTTATTGCATTTTTTGTACTGTTAAATGTTGTGCATTGTCTCCACAGTTCCACTTAAAAGCCATCAGTCTTGGAAAAGGCAACAAAACGTTTGACACCGGCTAACATGGACTGGCCTAATAAGGATGAACTTATTTATTCTGCACCTCACTGAAAAAACAGTGGACTGAACAAGCAGAACTGTGAAGTGGGATAATTGGTTTCTTTCAGTTTCTGTATACAATCTGGATGAAAGAATTCATTACAGGCGGTTCTCTTATGATTTTGGTTCATGAGTCTACAGCAGACTCTTAACCTTCTAAAAGTGCCTGAGTGCACTTCAAAAGTGCCTGTGATTTTTCTGCAGACTGTTTTGAATTCATTTTGGTGCAGACTGTTTGAGAATAGAGGTCATGTCTAAGTGCCTGTGTGCACTCTAGTGTTTCATATTGCAGTCTGTTTAAGGTAGAAGCTTTGGATTATTAAAGTGCCTTTTGTGCACATTTATATTGTTTATCTTAGATTATTTAGGAGCAGAGTCTACTCAAAAGTAGAGGCCAAAAGGGTTTTCCCTATTACATGTACGTTTTGATAGTATAGTTTCACCCTGACATTTTTTCATTTACAGAGTAAGAAACAGAGCAAGGACATGGTAGGCCCATTGCGAGGGCAGGAAAGTGAAATTTTAACAGGTAATGAATAGAGGGCAGAACTGCTCAGTTTTTACTTCTCCTCGGTCTTCTCTTCTGAGGGAAACAGTGCTCAACATGGCAAAAACAGAACATGTAATGCGGGTATGAAGTTCCAACTTAGGATCAGCATAAGGGTAGTACATAAACACCGAGTTTCTTTAAATGAAACTATGTCCTCAGGGCCAGATGAACTGCATCCAAGGGTTCTAAAAGAGCTTGCGAATGTAATTTCTGAGTCTCTGGCTATTATTAGAATTCTTGGAGAACAGGAGAGGTTCTGGAAGATTGGAGGTGGGTGAATGTTGTCCCCATCTTCAAGAAGGGAAAAAAGGGTGTGTGGCTTCAACGCCGAACGGAATGGCAGCATAAATTGTGAGCTCCGTCCCAGTCTCCCCCTATTATATTAATCTTCAGGCATTTTTGACAATCTTCATACTCCGCAATACAACAATACAATGGGCAAAATTGACGCTGATAAAGCCCATTCATCTACTGCAGCAAGAAAAGATATAACAACCTTCTTTTCCAAAACGTCTCCACTCACCCCCACCCCCGTCCTGACGACGAGGCCAACTCAGACAATATGTCGCTGGATGAAGCTTCCTCTTCACCAGTAATTCCCGCCATTACTGATCCTGCCTTCACTGCGCTCCGGAGCACTGTAGGACTCAAAATTAAAGAAACTACTGCTCCCTCAATACAACTGCTACCTGATCAATTCGCAGATTTTAAGCTCACCCCCCAAACTGTAAGTAAAACGGCAGAAGGGACGAGGGAAATGTGCACTAATCTGCAAGAGGACGTGAGTAACCTCCATATAGAAAATGGCACCCTATATGATAGAGTCCTTCAGCTGGAAGCCTCAGCCCGGCAGACCCACTTAAAATTTAGGGGTTTTGCTGAAAACATGTCGTTTGAGTCTGATTTAGTAGCCTTTATTGCTGACTGGCTGGCACAAGAATTGAGAATGGACGATGGTGTTACTCCCTTCATTACTGCAGCATATTGCCTTGGCCCGGCTAATCTTCCATCTAGGGTGGGGCCTCGGGACATTGTAGCTGTCATCCCGGAGGCACAATCCAGATGAGAGATCTTAGAGGCAGCCTGCAATACTGGCTCTCTGCAATATAAAGGGGACCATATACAAGTTTTCCTCTATCTGCCCCGCGAAGTCTTGTCCAAGCGTCGCAACTTAAAACAAATCACTGACTTGCTAAGGCACGCCAAAATATGATATTGATGGGTTAACCTTACTAACATCAAAGGGTCATACAAGGATAAGTTTTATACCATTTCTGACCCTCCTTCAGGCTTAGCTCTACTGCAGTCCCTGCACATACTGCTGCTGACAGACACGTCCAAATCCTCCCAGAAGAGAAACCACCCTGCATCTCCGCCTAAGGACAATAAAGTTGTGAACATAAGAACATAAGAGAAGCCATGTTGGATCAGGCCAATGGCCCATCCAGTCCAACACTCTGTGTCACACAGTGGCAAAAATTTTTTATATATACACACACACTGTGGCTAATAGCCACTGATGGACCTGTGCTCCATATTTTTATCTAAACCCCGGTTCGTTAAGACTGCCTTTCCAATAAGTAATGCTCATTAATGTCTCACTAACTTTTTTCTCCTAGATGCCATGCAGTGTTAAGGACATCACTCAGTGTTCATACTTACTGTTTGTTTGCTGTATGCCCCTACTCACTGTATTATTACAATTCAGCATTAGGGGGAGGGGGGATGGGTTCCATTTATGGTTTCTTAGTGTTAGTTTATTAAAGTTCTGTTTTGAATAGTCTCTTAACTCAGAGCATGTATCTATCTAATTGAGTATATGCACTGCGCTTAATTGAAATTATTGCAATTTGGAAGGCTTGCTAATTGTAGCCTAATAAGAGTGCAATATCAAAGTACTATTTTTCCAAAGGCATTGCTCAGCCCCTATCCATTTATTTAACAGTCGCTGATCTGCATTTCACAGTAACAGTGCATCCTTGAGTTTCCTCCCTATTTTTTTATATTTATTGTTTTTTATTTATTTATTCTCAAGACCTGTGTCACAGCTCAACAGGTGATATTCGTTAGTGTCTCTTTCTACTAAAATCCGCCCTGAGCCATTCGTGGGAAGGGAGGGATATAAATCTCAAATAAATAAATAAAAAAAAACACTCTGTTTTTTATTTCTATTATTTATTTCTTAAAAATCCTTTTTGACTCTTGCAACTTAAGTAGCACATCCCACAAGGCTCAAGCTCGTAACATCACATCTCTCAATGTCAGAGGACTTTACAATCCAATCAAGAGAAAACGCATTTTAAACAATCTTGCACAACAATGTTCAGATATCGTCTTGCAAAAAGAGACTCATTTTTTTAAAAAACTGATCAATCATCTTTAAAGGCCAAATGGATTCAATTGTAGTTTCATGCCAAAGGCAACTCAAAATCCAGGGGCATTTCAATTCTACTTTCCCACAAGCTAAGATTCAACCATCAGGAAACAAAGGCGGACTCCCCAAGGACGTTTTATCTTCATGAAAGGAATGTTGGATGACCAGAAATTCACTATAGCTTCCATTTATGTTCTGAACAATTCACAGCAAGCTTTCTTAAAAGAAACCTTCACTACCCTTCAAAACTTTCAAGAAGGTGAACTGATCATTGGAGGGGATTTGAACTGCATTCTAGAACATGTCCTAGATCATTCTTCTCCTCAACCTCACTCCTTGAAGAACTCACAATGTACTTCTAAACTTCAACAACTTCTGAATGACCACATGTTGATGGATGCGTGGAGATTTATCATCAAACAGAAAAACTGTACCTACTACTCCCCAAGATTCAACACTTATATGAGGTTTGACTTCATTATCTATCTAATCCACTTTTGCATCGCATCCACAAAGCAGATATTGGATCAATAATCTGGTCAGACCACGCCTGGGTGACTTGCTCCTTATCGCCACTCTTTGAACATAAGACCTCAAAAAATTGGACATTTGACAACAATCTTCTACACAATGAAGAAGCCACTCAACAGATAGACCTAATTTTGGAATAATACTTAAAAGACAATATGGACAGTGACATTTCATCAGCAATAACTTGGGAAGCTCTAAAAGCAGTGACCCGGGGAAATATCATCTCCCTTGCCTCCCATCTAAAGAAGCGCAGAGAGGCCTTCAAACAAGAACTATTGACCAAAATTCGACAATTAGAATTACAGCACAAAGAAAGAGGGGGCAAGAAAACCTATATAAAACTTCTTTCAGCACACAAAATCTTAGAATCCCTCAAAAACACACAAATACAAAAAAATCTTCTATATCTCAAACAAAAACATTGGACCAACTCATTTCAATCGTTAAAATTCCTATCCTGGAGAATCAAATGGATCTCATCTTCAAGACACATTTATCCCTCCAAAGATAAGCTGGGAATTTGCTCATCAAATCTGAGGACTTCATGCAAAATTTTTTGAAATACTATCAAAAATTATACACATTACACAATCCTTCTTCCAATTTAATTGATGACTTCCTTACTTCACATCCCTCTCTGAATAAGCTATTGCCGGAACATCGTGATTTTCTGGATCAGCCTTTTGACACTGAAGAAGTTAAAGATACCATAAAACATCTTTAAAACACAAATCGCCCGGGTCTGACGGCTACACAGCTGAATTCTACAAGAAATTCACCTCAAAAATTATTACAACCATTGATGGATGCCTGCAACAAAATCCTGAAAATGGGTACGTTACCCAAAACTTGGAATGACGCCTCCATCATAATCCTGCCCAAACCTAATAAGGATCTCACTAACCCTGCCTCGTATAGGCCAATATCGCTGTTAAATAAAGACTACAAAATTTTTACGACTATGATGACTAAGCGATTAAATGTTCTCATCACACAATATATACATGGACTAGGGTTGGACTAGATGACCCTGGAGGTCCCTTCCAACTCTTTGATTCTATGAAATGTAGTTATCTTAATACCAAGGGAGAAAGAAGTCATGAAATTATAAATTTGTTAGCCAAATATCTCTTTTGAGTAAATTGGTGTAAAGCATGATTAAAGATACAGTTATTAAATATATAGAAGATTAAATCTTCTTGAGGAAAACCCAGTATAGCTTCCACAAAGGGAAGCTTTTCCTCATCAACATTTAGGGATTCTTTGAAAATATCACATAAATAGGGATGGTGTGGTTAATGTTATGTACATGGAGTTAATTTACAGGATTTGCTGCCATCAGATATAGTGATGATCACTAGCTTCAAAAGGAGTTAAACATTTGTGGAATTCAGGTCCATTAATGCCCATTAGCTGTGATGTCTAAATGGAGATTTCATATTTTAAGATTCACCTTGAATGATTAGCAGAGTCCATGTGCAGAAAGTGATGTGTGTTGAAAAATCCTTCTATTCCAATAACTCTAACAGAAGCTGTACCGGTAACTGTTCTGGATTCAGTTCAATGCTATAAAACTCAGTGGGAATTTTAATGTGGGAAGTGGAATCCCCTCAAAGTTAGGAAGCCAGTTTTTGGTGAACTAGCTGCCATATGGCCAAAAATCTTCAAACAAAAAGATAACTAGAGAAGAGACATAACAAAAATGGAGTAAAGTAATTCCTTTGGAAGAAAGCAGAAAATACAAGTAGATAGACGCAATGCTGCAAGTCAGCTGTTCCATCATGCACAGCTATCATCATTCTAAGATCTTAATAGTTAGTGATAAACTTTTAAAGACTGTGAACTGTCCATCTAAAGCTTACCATATTGGAGTATGAAAACTCTATAGCTTTGATATTACCTTTGATATTCCTTCATAGCCTTGCTTTCTAGCTGATTGCTGAAAATCCAATCTTAATTTGCAGATATGTCTGCCGAACTGTTTCTGCTTCTTGTAATATACTAATTTAGATGAGCTAAACTTCTAAAACTGGAGCCTCTATAAACTTTATGGGCCACACAGAAAATCCATCAGCAGATATTCATCTTTACTTGTTCATTTTCAGCTCAGAGTCAATGTACGCTTAAGAGCCTGAAGGGCTTTTTGAGGTCATGATTAAGCCATGTGCAGACATGAATTCTACATACAAATCCCCATTTTAATGGCATTTCTAAGATTTAAGATCAATTAAAAACCTCAGCATGGTAGGGAAAATTTCTAATGTACAACATGCAAGGATCTAGAAATGTAGCTTAATCTTTTCTTTAAAAATAAACAAAAAAGATGTTTAGGCAAAAAGAGGCAGTCAATTGATTAAATGCATTTTGGGGGCATAGCTGCTAATTGCCATCATTAGGGATGCTCAAACACTCTCTGAAGAGGTTTTTTTTGTAGCAGGAACTCCTTTGCATATTAGGTCACACATCCCTGACGTAGCCAATCCTCCTGGGGCTTACAGTAGGCCATGTCCCAAGAGTCCTGTAAACTCTTGAAGGATTGGCTACATAAGAGAGGTGTGGCCTAATATGCAAAGGCGTTCCTGCTACAAAAAAAAAGCTCTGTTTGGTTTGGCTCATATCCTGTTCGCAGCATATGAATAGGGACCTGATTTTTCAATGATTCCTTCAATAATTCGTTGATCTAGTCACTGGTCTTTGACAGGTTTGTTCCCTTTATTCCTTCCTAACCATGCAGTACACAGCGCAATTGGCTTTTTGCGTGTGCCTGTTCTCACACAGCGCAATCAAAATCTACTATCCTCCCCTGATGGTTGCATAATTTCTCACCTCAGGAGGCAATTGTTTAAAGAGATGATCAGATCACTCGCAGAATCAGTCATAAATGAATGCTCTGTTTCAATCAAATGCTGCCTTTAGGTGTTCATTTAAGTAGCCCTTGGGGACACTAATAGCCACTGATCAGTTTGAATCAGTCAAAATACGACCAAAAAAAGAGGGGACTACTTTGGAAGCACCATATTCCAGATTTCTCACCTGGAAATATTGTTGCTGTGCTACATACTCCTATGGATTTTCTTCATATCATGGACATCTTCCTTGAGCTATTATCCTTAGGAAAAAAATAGTTTCTGTACCGTTCTTGACTGTATGTTGATATTATTCATAGGTACGGTTAATTTGAGTGTTATCTATAACAATTTGTCAGCTCTGGGACTATCGTCAATTAAAGAAGACTTCCAGTGTAGTCAGACAACTGGCTTTATTGATAGAAAGAAACACATCTGTGTCAGATCTGGCTCACCTTTGAGGTGGGCTAGTACTTATCTGGGGCCGTTATGCAGCCCGCCAAAAATACAGTGCAAAAAGCCTGTGCAGAGAGCAGAACAAACTGGTTCCCATCAACAGTTTTCATTCCCTAAACATTAAGCAGTGTGAGCTGACTCTGAGATGAGATAAAGTGGTCTTGAGACAGTGGCTTCACTCTCCTCCACAGGGTAGAAACAGATACTTGTGATTGTTACAATGGACAGAGAAAAGCCAAAATGAAGCAGGCACAGTGCACCCTCCCCCATTCTTAAGAAACGTAGGCATTTCAGCATACAGAAACATAAAAACAGCAAGGCCCCTTGACACAACTGATATCTGTACATAGCCTCTTGGCTTCTTTTTGATCATTTTGACATTTCTGAATTTGCTTAAGTATTTCTATTTTGGTTTGCGGTGGGTAGTCTTTTTTTTGGGGGGGTGGGGTGGGCTGTACAGTTTGAATTAGCAGCATCTTTGCACATGTGCAGTTGGGTGGAAACCCAATGCAAACCATTTCTGCAGGCATTTGTAGCTGTCCAGCATGAACCAAACAGATTGGATGACGGACTTTGCATGTAGTAAACATCTTTGAACATGGGGCATTCAACAGTTGAACGTATTTGTGGTGAAATTCGCAGCATCCCTAGCTATGATGAGAGGGCAATCTTCAATCAATTTTGGAAATGATCCAGTCAAAGTTAAGCATGTGCTTAACCCAGTTTGGTTAACCCACTTTGGTGCAGTGGTTAAGTGTGAGGACTCTTATCTGGGAGAACGGGGTTTGATTCCCCACTCCTCCACTTGCAGCTGCTGGAATGGCCTTGGGTCAGCCAGAGCTCTTGCAGAGTTGTCCTTGAAAAGGGCAGCCTCTGTGAGAACTCTCTCTGCCCCACCCACCTCACAGGGTCTGTTGTGGGGTAAGATAAAGGAGATTGTGAGCTGCTCTGAGAATCTGAGATTCAGAGTGGAGGGTGGGATATAAATCCAATATAATCTTCTACTACTACTACTTTTTCTTCTTCTACTACTACTACTACTTCTTTTTTCCATTGATTTCAATGGAATCACCTTAACTGTGGTTGGATTGTCTATTGTAAAGAGAAACTTTCCTATGGCAAGTGAAAATACCCTGCAGGTGACCAGAAAGAACGGATTTTGTAAACTGGAAAAGGCATTGTTTAAAGATTGCTGATGTGCAAAAAAGAAACGGGGTGGGGGGAGTCTAATGTGAGCTTATGTAAGCAAGCAGGCTAGTAAAACATTTTTGTAGGCCAATAACTTTTGAAGACTTAGTTGTAGGCTTTGGTATGGCACATGTCAGAGCCACTAGGAAACCTTCACCTTCTGACACAGATGATAAAGGAAGTATAGTTAAAGTAAGCCCTTGTATTTTCCTTGAAACAATCCATCATAACAGCTGTGCAGGGAGTTGGTAAATGATCAAAACAGGTCACATCCATGCATAAGAACAGAGCAAAATAATAAACAACTGGGTTTTATGTCACTTGGGTGGGTTGATAGCATTCTGCAGCTGATAGCCAGCAGTTCTGTCTTCCCATAACTCAGGCTCATAAAGTACATGCCTTATTGAAAGGAAGTGTAAAAGTGCATTTCAGTTTCATTTACTTCTCTACCTGGTACAACATAAAGAACCTTCATAAAACCACAAGGAGTTTGTAGGTGCAGGATAATTGTGCAACAGGCCAGGGGGTTTACAAACTTTCCTACCTTGAGGGAACAGAGTCAACATCAGCTTGTCTGCTGATAAATTGTTCAGCCGCTGCTATGAAGCCCCTGATACCCTGACTTCAATGGCATAGGTTAGCCTGTTCTCATCAGTTCTCAGAAACAAGGCAGAATCAGCCCTGTGAAGAAGACAACTGCAGATTTATACCCCACCCTTCTCTCTGAATCAGAGACTCAGAGCGGCTCACAATCTCCTATATCTTCTCCCCCCACACCCTGTGAGGTAGGTGGGGCTGAGAGGACTCTCACAGCAGCTGCCCTTTCAAGGACAACTCCTGTGATAGGTAAGGCCATTCCTGCAGCTGCAGCTGCAAGTGGAAGAGTGGGGAATCAAACCTGGTTCTCCCAGATAAGAGTCTGCACACTTAACCACTACACCAAACTGGCTCTCCTTGGTGGGAGGCCACCAAGGAATTCCAGGGTCACTATGCAGAGGAAGGCAATAACAGTCTGAGAGACCACCTCTGTCTCTTGCCTTAAAAACCCTACCATAAGTTGGCTGCAACTTGATGGCACTTTACATATACCTGGAACCCCTGAGTATTCTGAGACTTTAGTCATCTGGGACATTAGTGATTAGGAGGTGCACTATGTAGACTTTTGTAAATGCAGAAAGGTTCAAAGTGTTCCTCACCTCCAAGAGCAACCTGTTCCAAAGTTGAAGGACGCTTCAACAAAAGGCACCCAAGAAATGGCCCTGCAAGTGAACACTAAGATGTTGTATTCAAAAGACTGCACGCTCGCTGGATCTTGATAGGCCCAAGTCTGTCCACTCACATATAAAGCAGGGGACTTTGTTTTAAAACAAATGGAGCACATGGGGAGAGGAGGAGATATTTGTTTTGTTTAATTCAGTTATATCCAGTCTTCCCTCCGCCCCCCCAATGGTGACACATTCTCTTTAGTGAAGTATGTCATGCTGAGAGAGTGACCAAGGCAGAGTAGAGATTGAAGCTGGGGACTCCTAGATCCTAGTCCAGCACCCTATAACGAGTGAGGAAGGTGGGGAAACACCCTGGAAAAATCTGAGAAGAATCCAAGTTTTCACATTTTTTTCTAGCCCTTCCCTCCCGCCAAACCACTGGGGACTGAAACCAAAACAAAGAACCATGATGGAATTAACAAAAACAAAATACAAATAATCCCCAAAACTTTTAAATGGAAACCTTCGAATAGTGATCATCATGACGACAATTTAACAATTATTACATAAGGGTAAATACATTTAATCCTTTACAGCAAAGTGCATCTAAGCACCAAAATTCATATAGTAACTTAATTAGCTAAAGTGCTTCGTACAACAAAGTGCTTGTAGAACAAAGTGCCTGTGCAATATTTTGCAAAAGAGTTCTTTTTCTGAAGACTCCTCAATCTTCCCGTGATTCTCCCATTGCATGATTTTCCCCCACTGGGGACTGGCAAACCAAGAATTGGCAAAGAATGTAAGGCTTCCCCGGTGTGCAGTTTTAAACCCTCATGGGTTCACCTTCAGTTAACATGGTCTGAAACTGTGGCACAGGTAACAGGGGCTGCTTGTATTGCTCCTGATATATTGTCTAATGCAAGCTTGGATACCTGTGATACAGTATGCTGGCTGGACAGAAGCCGCGTTGCAACAAAATCCCTACTGCATTATACCTGCATATAATGAATTAAGCTACCCTACATTATTTTAGGATTGTGTTCTCTCTCTCTTATTGTCTGGGAGCAAGCTGGCAATAAGTCTTTGTAAAATATTTTGATGCAAATTTGTTCTCTTCGGTAAATGAGTCTAGGATGCTGGCATTCAGAGGAAAGCTGGGACACACGCTGGGTTTCAATTAGCAATGCTACAGGAGAGGCTCTGAACACAGAATCTCATATAATGAAGACAAAACTTCAGGACTCCAAAGAAACATTCATAGAATCCCTGCTTGGGACAAAAAAACATGAGAACACTTAAAAAAAAACACCCAAAAAACTTCAGTGGACTAAGAAGAGTGTAACTCTGTTGGAGAGGATACTTGGAATCAGTGAATGAAAAACGCATAGCAAAGCATGAGAGAGTCCAACATATGTTCACTGAAGCAAGATTCATAGTTAGGAGTTGAGAAGATAAAAAAATAACAGTAGTGTATTGCTCTTTCGAACAAGTTTTGTAGAACTTCTTTCAGGAAGACGGGCATGCTGACTAGCTTTTATTTGTTCATGTGAAACAGCCTTGGAATTGCTTTCCAAGGGATGACCTCACCAAAGATCAAAAGCCAGGTAGCAGGATGAGTAAAGGGAAGTAGTCATGGTTCACCATAATACCAACTAAGCAGTAGTTTAGACTCTTCCAAGAATTTCATATATATTGTCTCAGTAATCCATACAACAACCCTATAAGGAAGATTGGTACTAAGATCTCCAAATTGCAGATGGTAAACTGAGACTAAGGCTGTGATCACATAAACTAGATAACACACTTTCAATCCACTTTCAATTAGGGTTCCCAAACTCCCACTTGGGACAGGGGTCCCTCCAGTTTCAGGACTTCCAACCATCTGCATAGGATTGGCCAGCAGGGGGAGCCCCACCCCCAAAGAGCTCCATCAGCACCTGGTGTGCCCAGTGCAATGACATCACCTGGAAGTGATGTCATTGTGCCAGGCACATCATGTGGGGATGCTCTAGCATTTTGGTATAAAGCTCTATGCTAGAGTGTCCCTGTGTGATGTGCCTGGTGTGCCCGGGTGACATCATCATGCCATGTGCACTTTGCATGCGTGAGGGAAGGCCCCCCACCGGCAGCAAGGTAGAACCTGGCAGCTCAACTTTCAATCCACTTTCCAACTAGATTTTGCCAGCTCACACAATAAAATCCAGTTTTAAAGTATATTGAAAGTGGATTGAAAGTTGCATTATTTAGCATGTGTGATTGCAGCCTCAGCATAAAGATTTGCTTAGGGGAGTTGTTCGCAGATTCTGGGTTGTGCCCCCAAAGTGGGTCATGACCCTATCACAGATGGGGTGGAAGTTTCAAATTCTTCAGTTGGTCGACTGCTGCTGGCCATGTCTTTCACAATTCCCGGGCAACAGCCCTAAAACCCCTCTCCTGGGTGACCACCAACTTTGTTTCAGAAAGCCCAGGCTCTTTGAGTAGGGCGTCAAAAGCAGATTTCAGTTTCCAGGCAGGTTCCCACAGGTGGAACTGGTCCTTTGGGTCCCAGACCACTGAGGACTTTAAAGGGGCAACACCAGCATTTGAGTTATGTTTGAAAGCCAAGGAAGTTAATACTATTCAGGGAGTATATGGCGATCATGATGGGTCCAAGTTAGGATCACTTTCAGTGGACCCCCTGAAAGTCTCGACAGTATTCAAAAGCTCACCCATACAAAGTGTGTTACAGGAGTCTAATCAGGATGTTGTCAAGGAATGTGTATCTGTGGTCAGATCTAGGGGGGGGGGGGGCAGAAATGGAAATAATAAAATACCAGCGAGAACAGTACTGAGCTTGCGACTTGCTGATTTTCTACTAGGGATGCCAGCCTCCAGGCGGGACCTGGGGATCTCCCAGAATTGCAGCTCATCTCTAGACTACAGAGATCAGTTCCCCTGGAGAAAAGGGATGCTTTGTAGAGTAGACTCTGTGGCAGGGGTGGCCAACGGTATCTCTCCAGATGTTTTTTACCCACAACTCCTATCAGCTCCAGCCATTGGCCATGCTGGCTGGGGCTGATGGGAGTTGTAGGCAAAAAAACATCTGGAGAGCTACCATTGGCCACTCCTGCTTTATGGCATTGTACCCCACTGAGGTTTCTGTGCTCCCCAGGCTCCATCCCAAAATCTCCAGGACTTCCCCAACTTGGAGCTCCAAACCCTACCCGTCCCCGCACACACACACTCCCTGCAGATGGTGGTGAGACTTGGCAACCCTCTTTTCCACATGCAGGGAAGGGGTTTTGCCCAATAGAGGACTATTTATTCATAGGACCTTCTGTCTTCAGTCTGAATGGCACAAGTCAGGGAAAGATGTATCCGATGAGTCTGCTTGATGCTTTATTTTCTTCCAGTATCAAGTTGTGTAGTTTTAGTTATGCAAATGGGGTTTTCTTCTACTGGTGGCTCTGTTGATCTCTTGCTTCAAATGCTGGCGTGGTTTGGTTCTTAATTATAAAAGGTTGCTGAGCCCCGGCTTGGAGGAAAGATCACAGGCCAGATACAGCCATCAAGCAAGAGCCGCCTCTAAAGATAGGCAAAGCCAGCCTTGGCAGTCTATTAAATCCCCCTGCACAACAGGAATCGAACCCTGTAAACAATCGTGCCTACTTGGAGCAATGGCTAATCCACCCAGAAACACATAGCCAAGGAATCAAACCTAGCAGTTGTGTGTGATCAAAAAAAGAGTTATTTTCAAACAAATGGACTGAGAATTGAAAAGAGAGCTGGGAGAGCCAGGCCTACTTGGAGGCCCAGAGCTCTCGCCCTGTTTTTCACGATTTTGTTGAAGAAAATACCATTTAAATCAATCTAATCCTCTGAAGCAGAACTTTCTTCACTTTTTTTTTTTTAAGAAGAATCGCTTAAGGAACAAAGCGCTGAGATTGAATATGAGGCAGGGTTCTCTCTCACAAACACCCTCCACAACAACCACCCACAATACTCAAAGAGAATGAAGCGACAAAGAATGGGGAGCTGTATTCAGCAGCCTCATTTGCATCAGGGAATCGCTCTCTAATTCCATCATATACTATTTTATAATCCCCTGCCTTCGTTTCTTTCCCTTCCCTTTTTCTCCTCAGTAATGCAAATTCACTCTCAAACCAGAGCTAAGACGCTAAAAAGATTTAGGTCATGATTAAATGGACCAGACACAGAGCCTATCGGCAGCTGAGGACTTAGGAAAAGAAAGAGCCTCAATTTCTCAGCAAACTGAGAGGATTTTCGGAAGGCATTGACTATTCACTTGTAAAAATGAGCAAAAGGTACCACGTGGCTCAGGATGCATTTAAACAGAACATACCTGGTTGCGAGTCTTTTAATATCCCAAAAGTTGCACAGTCTTGTGACATCTGATAACCAATGACATTTGTACAACCGATAAGATGCCTAGCACATGGTGGCAAGGTCTGGAATCTGCTATATGATCTAGCCTTTATTTAAAATTTTTCAAGCATCTATATAGGAAAGAAGAAGATTGTTCTACTAGTTGCTAATAACCCTTAAAGGTAAAAAGGCAAAGGTAGTCCCCTGTGCAAGCACCGGGTCGTTATCAACCCATGGAGTGACATCACATCACAACATTTTCTTCACAGATTTTTTGTTATGGAGTGGTTTGCCTTCCCCAGTCATCTACACTTTCCCCCCAGCAAGCTGAGTACTCATTTTACTGACCTCGGAGGGATGGAAGGCTACATTAACCTTGAGCCAGCTACCTGAACCCAGCTTCTGCTGGGATCCAACTCAGGTCGTGAGCAGAGCTTGGACTGCAGTACTGCAGCTTACTACTCTGTGCCACGGGGCTCCTTAATAACCCTTAATTGTATATAAAGAAAGCTTTTTGATTGCTGCTATTCTACGATGGATTGTGTATTTGTTCTGTTCCAGGCGCATTCCATTTGCATATATTTATGTATCTCCAGTTTTTCTCCCCAGCTAGAACTCAAAGCAGATTTTAATATATATTTTTGTCATCCTCATGGAGTAGGGCTAAATGAGTGTGTGTGGGAAGGCATTTGTGAATTTCCTGCATTGTGAAGGGTACTGGACTAGATGACCTTTGAGGTCCTTTCCAACTCTATATTTCGGAGTTTAAAAGTTTTATTAGTTTCAAAGAATTAGGAATAGGGAATAGGAAGGGATGAGAAATAAAGATTACAAATCATCTTAATCTGCATACAGAATACTTTCAAAGAATACAAGTCTACCTCTGCAATACTTTCTTCAAATACTTAAATTGTCACATATTGTTGTCTCTAAACTGTATATCAACATTTTGATATTTTGTATTATAAATCTTTTTGTTAAAGTATCTATTTAATTTGACATTTCCAGTAAAAGCAATCTTGTAATACAGAATACAGGAAAAAGATATGAGTTCACACCAGAGAATCTTAAGAGTCTTGAGTATCTAGCCAGGCATAAAATTTCAACCAATATTTTCTTGCTTCTTCCTTAGATTTCCCAGCCAACAGCTGGGATAAAAAGTCCAGCTCTGCTGTTTCCAGAATTTTTCCCATGAAGTCCATTCTCGTGGGGATTTCCAACTCTATGTTTCTAGTCAAAACAACAACCCTGTAAGGTGGGTCAGGCAAAGAGTTTGTGGGGGCCCAAAGACAGCCAACAAACTTCCATGGTAGAAATAAGGACTTGGACTTGGGTATTCCAGGATCCTATTCCAGCACTCCATCCATTGTGTCACAGAGGCATATACCCTGCCTTTCTCCCCAATGGAAACCCAAACCAGCTTACATTGTTCTCCCTCTTCCAGTTTATCTTCACAACAACTCTGTGAGGTAGGTTGGGCTGAGTGTGACATACCCAAGGTCACCCAGCAAGCTTTCACGGCATGAGTGGGGATTTCAAACTGAATCCAGATTCCAGTCTGAGACTCTAACCACTAGAACATAGCGGTTTGCAATGGTCAAAAGTTACTGGAACTTAATTTACTATCTACCCTTTCCCTTCAGCTTTCTGACAGTGTATTTCCTGCCTATTCTGCTAAAGGAGTTCTGAAGATAATATGCACAGATGTTGTCACAGGGAACGATCAGATGGGCTGTTTGGTCTGATGTTGTCCCTTCTCCCTACTGGATTTAATGGGTGCATCCAGACATCAACCTCTGTGTTCCATTCTGTTCTGTTCCTCAGTCGTTGGCCTCATGTTTTTATCCCAGACTTCCTTGACCCCAGAGAAAGTCTGGTATTTACAGTTCAATTTGTCCCACCGCACACTTCCAGCCATCTAACCACCCCATTGCACGCTCAAGATGTTTGGAGGTCTGTGGCGTCCACTCCCTGGCCACCATTTCCCCCTCAATTAGTGATATGTGCATAACTGCATATTTGCCTATGGTAAATAAGTAGATTAAAAAAAAAAGCATAGCATCTCTGGGTTGCTCCCTCTGGAACAAATCGTTCCAGAGAGATCAGAGGAGCAGCCAGACTGCTCCAAGCCTGCTATCTGATTGCAGCCACAGACATATGGGACATTATTATATTGAATACATAATATACTTACTGTGAAGTTAATTATTGTAAAGTATTATGCCAATGAGAGGGCATTTGCATAAAGCTCCCAGAAATCTAAAGGGAAAGCTTGTGCAGGGCAAATACAGAGAAAAATACAAAAGTCTAGACGACAAGCAATTAACTAATTGCTGGGTCTGGATATTGTATCCCTAAGTTTCTCTAAAAACTCCAAAATTAAATTTCTATCTTCCTTTTGCGTCAAAAGACTGGGGTGCGGGAGCCCATGTCGCACCAGTTCTTAAAACAGAATCTAGGAAGAATGTCTGTTCTAGGTAACTCACCCTTCCTGGCAATTACCCCCCCCCCCCCGCCCCCCCATACACATCTTCTCTGTACCTATATATAAGGCTCGCAGAAAACTGTTTCACTGTATATGAAGAAGTGTGCATGCAAACAAAAGCTTATATGTAGAATTAAACTTTGTTGGTCTTAAAGCTGCCACTGGACTCAAACTTTGTTCTATTGGTAGAAAATGCTACTAGTCCAAAGTAAGTCTATTACGATCAAAGATCAGAAAATACATTGAGAACAAAATGTTATTAAAGACAGAACAGAAGAACAAGCAGATAGACAGAATGGATTTGTTACCATTCCGGAGGGCCTGTAAGATGCAGCTGTTCTGCCAGGTCTATGGTTGAGGCAAGTGGACATCCTATTATACCATCTAACTGGCCTCCCAGCAATGACTGATGCTTCAACTGGGGCCAATACTGTTGACATCTTCGGGCAACTTAAGGCTGCCCATGATAATTACGCCCCATGTGCTCATACCATCCATGCCGCCTTAAATAATTAATTTTAATTTATTGGCTTAATTGTTTTAACTATTCTGATGCTTTACTGTTGGTTTTAATGTTTTAGCTTGTTGGAATCCACCCTGAGCCCTTATGGGAAAGAGTAGCCTATAAATGTACAAAATAAATAAAATAAGAACAAGCCTTGCTGAACAGGAATCAGCATGACTTCTTTTATAGGAGGTCCTGCCTCACCATTCTCTAACAATTCTTTGACAGTATCAACAAGTATGTAGATAAACAACTTCCAAAATGCATTAAAAGGTGCTCCAATGCTTCTGAGGAAACATGAACAGTCATGGGATAAGATGGCATGCCTTTTTATGGAATGGGTAAGATTGAAAAAGTGGAAGTGAAGGATGGGAATCAATGGACAATTTCCACATTGGAAGGAGGTGAACATTGGGGTCTCCCAAGCATTGTGTTGGGATTCATGCTATCTATTTTATTAATAAACTAGAGATGATATTTTTTCAAAAAGTTTGCAGATGACTACACCTGTCATTCCTCCTTTGCTTATTTATTACTATTTTGGAGTCATCTGTCCAAAATGCTAACAGACACCATTAATTTGGTAACTGTGTAGTTTTTGGTGTATCTGAGAACTTTAGGAGTGCCTGTCTTTTGTAGTCATTTCTGTGATGTGGAATGCTGCTGTTTCCTCTTTCAACATCCTTTGAAATTGGTATATGATCTTAAAAAAAATAAATCTGGTTTTTCTATCCTAGAGGAGCATGAGGTGATTGTGACCATATTCAATGGAACTTATTTCTAAGT
The DNA here is from genome assembly GCF_032191835.1 of Heteronotia binoei. Lineage (NCBI taxonomy): Eukaryota > Metazoa > Chordata > Lepidosauria > Squamata > Gekkonidae > Heteronotia > Heteronotia binoei. Next base: position 25,379,683 of record NC_083231.1, on the reverse strand, counting down.
ATGTGCAGCCAGAGCCTCTGTGTAACACTAACACTCAACTTAGCTTCTCTGTCAGTCCACAGAGAAATCCTGCCTCCTGACCTTGTTTAGTCTTTTCATCTCTCTGGCTGAGTGCAGCTTTCTATGTTCCCCTTTCCTGTGCTGCAGGAAAGTCTTCAGTCCTTGCAGTACATGCCCATGCCACATTTATCTGTAAGACCAGATCATTAGGCTCTTCCACCACAGCCTTAAGTTATAACATCTTGAGTACTATCAGGGTCAGCCCTAGGGCACACGGCACCCCAGGCAGACTTGCGCCCCTCTGCAGCACCGTGACCCACCGCCTCCCCCTTCACTGCACCTCCTCCTCCTTCCCTTCCCCACCAGGTCCATTTCAATGCAGTGGGGCACCTTGCTTCCCAGGCTCTTTAGAGACCCGCCCCCCCCCGTTGATCAGCTGATTGGCAGGTAAAACAACCTCGGAAGCTCGCAGCTCCTATGTCAGCCCTCTGGCATATGGAGGAAGAGGACAGTGGGTGATCTACTAAGGGTGGCGGGAAGGGGTGGGTGGAGGAAGAGGATGGTGGGAAATTTACTGAGGGCAGAGGGGAAGGGGTGGGCACACGGAGGAAGAGGACAGTGGGTGATCTACTAAGGGTGGGGGGAAGGGGCGGGTGAGTGGAGGAAGAGAATGGCGGGCAATCTACTCAGGGCAGAGGGGAAGGAGTGGGCAGGCGGAGGAAGAGGACAGCGAGGCAGGCAAGCTACAGAGGAGAGGAAGGGGTGGGCGGGCAGAGGAAGAGACAAAGTAGAGATCTGTCTAGGGCATGGGGAGGGAGGAGGGCCCTGCTGGTGCCCTAAGCAAATGCCTAGTTTGCCTAGTCTGAGTACCATAATCATTTTAAATGCCTTCCCTCCATTTGGAAATAATGAAGGATATGGGCACCTTCTTTTGGAGCGCATATAATTGGACCCCCTGGTCCAGTCTTTTTGAAACTTGGTGGGTGTTTTGAGGAGAGGCACTGGGTGCTATGCTCATAATTTGGTGTCTCTATCTCAAACAACAGCCCCCCTAGAGCCCTAGATATCCACAGATCAATTTTCTATTACACCTTATGGGAATTGGTCTCCATAGGGTATAATGGAGTGCCCAGCAGACACTCCCTCCCCTTTCTGATGACCCTGAAGAGGGGGGATGGTCTCCAAACCCAGGAATCCCCTGATCCTAACTGGGGATTGGCAACCCTAATCTATTATGTTCATTGAATACGCATGCCCATTTTAACCCTTCGACTCGGTCCAAGCGCAAACAAGTATCTAATTTAGCTGAAGTAAGTTACAAGAATTAAAGGCCAGAATGCCTGCAGTGTAATTAGAGTTGCCACCCTCCAGGTGGGGGCTGGAGATCTCCTAGAATTAGATCCAAACTCCAAGTGACAGGGATCAGTTCCCCCTGGAGAAAATGGCTGCTTTGAAGGTTGGACTCTATGGCACTGTATCCCACTGCTCCGTAGTGCAGAGTGGTAAAGCTGCAGTACTGCAGTCCAAGCTCTCTGCTCACGACCTGAGTTCGATCCCAGCAGAAGCTGGGTTCAGGTAGACAGCTCAAGGTTGACTCAGCCTTCCATCTTTCCGAGGTCAGTAAAATGAGTACCCAGCTTGCTGGGGGGGAAGTGTAGAGGACTGGGGAAGGCAATGGCAAACCACCCCGTAAAAAGTCTGCCATGAAAACGTAGTGATGTGACGTCACCCCAGAGTAAAAAATGACTGGTGCTTGCACAGGAGACTACCTTTACATCCCACTAAGGGCCCCTCCCCATACCCCTTCCCAGGCTCCTTCCCCCCAAATCTCCAGGCTTTCCTGACCCAGAGTTGGAAACCCTAACCTCTGTACAGGGTTACTGTGGTCTATGCCCATTGGTGTCAATTGTGTTTCAACTGTGTTTAGGATGGCACTGTTGGACCATTTTGTGGGAAATGAAAGATGAATTTAGAATCTTTCTAAATGCATGCCTTTTGAAGGCGGCTATGGGACTCATTAGCCCAACACAAGACTAAAAGTTGGGAGGCAACAGGAGGATAACAGGAAGGATCACATTAGCTTGGGCTGTCTGGGAAGAAGGAATGAGCTCAGAAATGTATCTGTGAAATAAGAAGCGTCAGCTTTGAGGCCCCTGGGAGGACAACGGTGTTGTCAGGAGTGACAAATTGCAGAGCATAGATAGGATTTTTGGAGCAAAGGGAAGACAAATACTTTGTTGGCCAAGTTTCAGTTGATAGCTCAGGTATCCGCAGAGAGGCTGAGATTAGCATGCATCATATAAGAGGGCCATTAACATTTCATCGCCGTCTGAGCCATTTCTCCATTGCAATCCGTTGCATCAGGCATGCGTGGCTTTTTGTTTCCTAAAGAGGAGATCCTAAATTGCTTCTCTGCCCAGTGCGTCCCCATCAGTCTGGTTTAAGAAAGGTTTATTCCTCGTACATTCGGGCACATCAAGGAATCGCCATCTATATACATATTGTATGACTGTCTGCCTTTCTAAACATTAACCCCCTTGCTGACTAGGTCTGAGAATGCATTCTAATAACTCGACTGGATGCAAGAAGGATGCTGAGGGATTTGGGATTTGAGCTGGAAACCCCAACATTTGCTTCCAACATTTTTTTTCCTTCAAGTGACATTCAGTGTCATTTCAGGGATGTCTGATTTTCCAGGACACTCAGCCATCAGTAAATGTCACGTGTCCCGGAAATGGCACATTCTAGGGCTACGCGCACTTAGGATGCTGCTGGGTTTGCTTATGATGAGAGAGTCCCAGATGCTGGAAGCCCAGAAACAGCAAGTTCCTTGAGTCCTGCCTTCCCTACGGTCTATTCAAGCGTGTGTCCTGGAAAACCAGAGCTGCTGCTTGATTTGTACTTGTTTAAAAGTTCAGTTTCGTTTCTAAACTAGAGAATATGATCTTGTGGGAATGGCACTCAATTGATAATGCAGCCAAACTATAAAGGGACAAAGAGAAGCAAGTATGTAATATAAGTCAAATAAATGTGAACTTTGGTAACATCCTTAGGGCTGTGATTCCCCTAACATGGTGACCGTAAACATCATGGCATCTACCGGTGTGTTTCCTGATGCTCATTTGTTTTCCCTACAGCATAGTTTCCCTACAGCAAGAGCCAGTCCTGGCTTTCTTCCACTTTGCCAGAGTGGGAGACATACCAGGAAAGTCCAGGAGGCGTCACCATTGTCTCTGTAGGGAACATCTGTCTGGAAACAGTGACTTCCAGAGGTCATTTTGTAGAAGAAAAGGTGTAGGAGCTCAGTAGCATATCTCATTTGCATATGCCCTGGGATCTGTGTGCAGCAGGGAGAGAACCGCCCATTGCATGCAGACCCTGGCTGGAGGTTCAAGAGCTGCGCTCCTGTGAGGTTCTGCTGAATTAAAGTCCTGGTGACTTCCATCACAGACGTTGACTTCAATCCTCCAGACATTTTGTGGAATTTCCCAACATTTTTGGACCTTTCCTCTTTAGCAATCATTTCGTAACTGAACATATCCTCCCTCAACAGCCCTTTTGTGGTGTGCGGCCCACTAATCGTTATCAAAATTCTGAAAGTGGAAAGGCATCCTGGCCACTGCTGCTATCTGTTTATCCAACAGAAGTTCAGGGATCACCCCCAGGTTATGAACCTCCTTTAGGGGGAAAGCAATCCTGTCCAGAACAGGAGATATCCCAATTTCTGGGTCAATTCCTCCCCCCAACAGTAGACCTCTCATTTGTTGGGATTCAATTTTAGCATGTTAGTCCTTGTCCATTCTAAAACTGCCTCCAGGCCCCTGTTGTTACTTTCCACAGCCTCTCTGTGATCTCCTCGTAGCATGAGATAGAGCTGAGTGTCATCTGCATCATGGCAGCAATTCACCCCAAATCTCCAGGTAACCTCCCCCAAGTGAACATAAGAGAAACCATGTTGGATCAGGCCAATGGCCCATCCAGTGCAACACTCTGTCACACAGTGGCCAAAAACCCAGGTGCCATCAGAAGGTCCACTAGTGGGGCCAGGACACTAGAAGCCCTTCCACTGGTGCCCCCCAACCACCAAGAATACAGAGCATCACTTGCCCCAGACAGAGAGTTCCATCTACACCCTGTGGCTAATAGACACTGATGGAACTCTGCTCCATATGTTTATCCAATTCCCTTTTGAAGCCATGGCTTTACATAGATGTTGCAAAGCAGGGGGGGGCAAGATGGAACCTTACTGAACCCCAGAGGCCAAGTAGTCCCCCTCCCCCAGCACCACACTGAAACCTGCTTTTGAGGTAGGACCACAACCACCACAGAGTAGTGCTTCCCAGTCCAAACCCCAAAAGATAGTCCAGGAGGCCACTATGATTGATGGCATCAAAACAGCTGAGAGGTCCAAGACAATTAACAGGGTAACAGTCCTCTGTCCATCTTGTGGCACACGGCATCCACTAGGGCAACCTACAACCAGGTCAGAAACTGGATTGGAACAGATCCTCACAGTCTGCTTCATTCAGGAATCCCTGAAAATTACCAAACACAATTCTAAAAATAAAATACAACCTGTGAAAAAAATTATTAGTTATTTATTCTTGCCATTGAAAAAGTGTGCTTAGTATCTTGGCCAATGTTTAAACATTTTGTACTTTGGATTAGTCGGAATCCTTACCAGATGCTGTGGGTTATTTTTTTCTCCCATTCCATACACTAGAAGCAGCTCCTTAAAACAGAATAAGAGAACTTTTACTCAACTCAGGGAAATTATTTAAGCCACCCGTTCACCTTAAACCCTAATTCTAGATTATGGAAAGCAATAGCAAAGGTATTTAATATCCTGAGGATGCTTTGTACATCCAACTGTTTTGCCGTCTAATTGACAGCTGTTCTCAAAAAGCCTCCAGCAAATTGGAACTGTTGCCTCCAGTCTTTTCTCTAGCCACGGAAAACCGTGTGCTGCTTTCCAGCTACAGACAAGGAAAGAAGACAAACTCTGCCTTGTATCAGAGAGGAAGGAATTCAGGGGCACAGACGGTGTTATTATGCTAATAGGCACAACTTCAGTAACCTCGGGGTCAAGAGGTGGTGGAAGGGCTTGAAAAAAAACTGCACCAAACCCTGTTGTGAACGTCTGTGGAAGGAAACAGCTTTGATATATCAGTCATGACAGCAATCACATTTTATCTCCAGGTACTTGAGCAGCCGTTAAAAAGAGCAGAGGCACCAGACAATTGGCTGTAAACTGCCCAAGCTGCTGGCAATTAGGAGGTGCGCTCAGCACCCCCTGAAAGTTCCTCTGTAGTTATGTGCTCCAGCGCAACAGGCGTGATGCATGGGTTATTTGAAATGCTTGCCTGCCATAAAAACAGGACATTATAGCACTTTTGAAAAGCACATTCTTTCCTTTTTATTAGAAGAAAGCCCCATGAATCATACAGAAGTGTAAAATCGAACCGGGGAACGTGCTTTTAAACTAAAATGGTTTTATACATTGGCACATTAAATCTACACCAGCAGGGGCAGTGGGCAGTTTACGCTATTCCTATAGCAACCTTGCCTGATCTAGAGTTGGCTTCTGGCTGGGCGGGTCTCTGGGTGAAAAAAAGAACAGAAATCCAGGAAGGATCAGATGCAGAGCTCTTGCCACAGATATGTAGTGGAAAGTAAAATGTCTGGTGACACAAGAAAAGTTACAACTGAGAATCCATGAAGAGTAGGGTTGCCAGTCCCTGAATCCTGGTAAGGGGGGCGGGGGGGAGCTGTGCTTCCATGTATGCTGTCTAAGCTAAATTCTTAAAGAAATAAAAACCACACACTTCCTCGTACATTTGGGCACATCAAGGAATCACCATCTATATGCGTATTGTATGATTAACCACCACACTTAACCACCACACCAAACTAATAGAAATAAAGTGCACAATTGTATCATCCCAAAACCATCCCACCCACCCCCATCCATGAAAAAATGGTGTTTCATAAAACCAGTCCCTGGTGCCAAAAAGGTTGGGGATTGCTGCGTTGAAGGGACCATTACTAGCAATAACATGTCTCATACATACTGGAATTTGAAATTCACATCAAATTAATCCATACAGTCCCAGGGTCCTGGCAGGGGTTTCCCTGGTTTTGGGGGATTCTCCCCACCATCAGCCAGCTGTCAGGAGAGGGACACCCTGCCCCTAAACAGTGCCACTGCTGTGTAACATTCCCCAATATGATGACATCACCCAGAAGTGATATCTTGTCGGGGACATCACACGGTGATGACCTGGTTTGAGGGCAAAACTCTATGGCCTGAACCTGGTTTTACCATAGAGTTTGGCCCCCAAGACCAGAGTGTCAATGCATAACATCTCTGATGTGATGACATCACTTCTGGGTGAAATCATCATGCCATCAATTCTCTAGGAATTGCCCAAACCAGAGCTGGCAATTTTATGCAGCAGTGTCTGTCCCGATGCTCCACTCAGCAGCTTTGCTCATCTGAGCCAAACCTTGCTCTGCAGATTGCTAAGAATGACAGTTGCTCGTACCCGAGAATTCTCTTTTGTGACCCTCGCCTGGTGAAATGAGGGGGGTCAGAAGGCCCCCAGGCCCTCAGAATGTGGAAAACAAAATTGTCCAGGAGGGTCTTTTTATAAAGAGTACAGGGCTATAGCTTTAAAGTCTGAAAAAAATAGTTTTAAAAAATGGCATTGTTGTATGTATTATACTGGTTTCTGTTTAGGTTTGCCAAACTCCAAGTAGGGCCTGGAGAGAATTACAATTGATGTCTCAATAAGAACATAAGGGAAGCCATGTTGAATCAGGCCAATGGCCCATCCAGTCCAACACTCTGTGTCACACAGTGGCCAAAAAACCCAGGTGCCATCAGGAGGTCCATCAGTGGGGCCAGGACACTAGATCAGTTCCTCAGGAGAAAATGACAGAGATCAGTTCCTCAGGAGAAAATGGCTGCTTTGGAGGGTGGACTACATACACCACGCTGAGGTACCTCCTGTATCCAAACCCTGCACTCCCAAGTCTGCCCCCCCAAATCTTCAGAATTTCCCCACTGGTAGATGGCAACCCTGTTTTATTTGCATTGTTTTCTAATTCTGTAATCTGCCATGAGTCTCAGTGAGAAAAGTGGACTATAAATGAAGGAAGCAAGTAAATAAACCTGGCCTGAACTTCAGGAGAGTTATTTAAATTCTTGCTATTTCCCAAACTGGGATTATTTCCAGTTTATACCAAATGTCTATAGTTCTATCCTCCATTGGTTTGTCCAATATTTTTAAAGCCTTTTATGATAGGCAGTGTGCTTTATTACATCTTGCAGTAGTGAATTCCACAACATTGCCTGAAGATGACTGCCTTTCGTCTGCTATCAACCTGCAATCTAATGAATGCTATTGGCCAAGCTCTTTTAGGGGGGAAATTCTCCTTGTTTGCATATCCCATGTTTTATAATACTGTAAGCCTATGTCACATTTCTTCCTATTGGTACATATCTATATAAAAAGCCCACAAATTCCTTAGTCTTACCTCAATGAAAAAATACTTCAGCTCCATTTTTCTAGTACTTTCCAGTAAATAAAGCTACAAAATGTTACACAGTATTACAAATGAGTCTTGCAGTTTTATTTTCAGTCATTTCCTAAACATTCCAACCATTAAGTTTCATTTTTTTAAAAACTGAGGCAGCTCACTAAACTGATGTTTTCATTGAACTTTTCACCACAATTGTAAAAGCTTTCCTAGGTAATCACAGCTAATTTGAACACACACACACACACAAGATGTTCAGTTTTTATAAGGCGATGTGTATCATTTTGCCTTATGGACACTGACTCACACCTGCAATCTGTTTAGAGTTTTACCATCCTGAATAATTGAGTGCCATCTGCAACACTGCTTCTCAACTCTTTACCTCTGATAATTTATGAATCAGAGCAACATCACAAGCCCCTAATGCAGAATATCATTGGGATCCATAACAAAATTCTAAAAGACTGGCAAGGTCAGGTTTCCCTTTGCAAAAAAAAATACAGTTGATTACCTTTCTATACCTTTTAATCATCTTTTTTTTTTTCAAAAAGAGAGAAAAATTACAAAATATCTAACACTGTCAAACAATAAGAGCTGACTCTTCCACTAGGCAAACTAGACATTTGCCTAGGGCGCCGGCCCTGGAGGGGTGTCAACTTAGATGCCCCAGCCTTTAAAAAAAAAAAATTCTTCCCCTCCCCGAATCACTCCTGTCTTCCCCCCATTGCTGCCACTTTTCTCTGCCTCCTTCCCCTCCCTCCCCACCCTGAATTGCTGCTGTCTTTCCCCTGTTGCAGCCGCTTCTTGGCGCTTCCTTCCCCTCCCTCCCCTCCCTGAATCGCTGCTGTCTTTCCCCTGTTGCAGCCGCTTCTTGGCGCTTCCTTCCCCTCCCTCCCCTCCCTGAATCGCTGCTGTCTTCCCCTGTTGCTACCGCTTCTTCCCACCTCCTTCCCTCCCTCTCCGCCCCGAATCACTGCTGTCTTCCCCCCATTGCTGCTGCTTCTCTCTGCCTCCTTCCCCTCCCTCCCCACTCTGAATTGCTGCTGTCTTTCCCCTGTTGCAGCCGCTTCTTGGCGCTTCCTTCCCCTCTCTCCCCTCCCTGAATCACTGCTGTCTTCCCTGTTGCTACAGCTTCTTCCCACCTCCTTCCCTCCCTCTCCGCCCCAAATCACTGCTGTCTTCCTCCCATTGCTGCCACTTCTTTCTGCCTCCTTCCCTTCCCTCCACGCCCCTAATTGTTGTTGTCTTTTCCCCATTGCTGCTGCAATGGGAGAGTGGGGGGGCGGTGGCAGGGGGGCGGCAAGCAGCAGGGCCGACTGGGTTGCTGCAGGCAAACAATGCTGCTAAGTAAGGCAAGGATTGTTATGTTTTTGCCCAAGCATTTATCATCTCAAAATATAATAAGCAAATGACCTTTCCCCACAAATTTGTCTGCCTGCCATTTTATATTCTTTGAATATCTACAATGATGGATTAACTTTGACAGCAATGCTATCTTCTAGATTTGGGGAAACCAACCTATGATGCATGGAGTATCATCCTGTTTCCAGTATGTTACAATACCATATAGACCTTTGTTGCCAACAGCAGACTGACAATGGGGTCTAAATTTTGGCTGTCAACATTATGTTCTGAATGGCATAAGAGAATTGTTAAAGGTCAGATGGGGATCAGACATCTTAGCTGTTGCCAAAATATCTGAATGAAATATATGAACCAAAATATGAACTAATCCTGTTTACAATCAGAATATAAAGCGATCCCTGGAAACACCTGCTTGAGCGCCAGACCCTCGAACTATTCGATTCAATTTTAATATAGTAAAAATGACCAGTACAATTGAAAAAACAGTTAAAATGACTTAGAAAGTATTCAAGTGTCACTTAAAATGACAATATAAACCATTTAAAATAACATTTTGCTTCAGTTCGTAAAATACTTTTGCGAATTTTACAAGCAGCTGAAAAGAGCCTTGTGCGTGAACCTGTAATCTTGATGCTCATGAGAAACTTTCTGGTATGCTCAGAATTAGAAAGACCCAAGAGTCTACAAAGTAGGAGGATAATAAACTTAAAACTGACATGAGAGCAGAACATGTTCAACTGTTTCAACAGAACCAGTGCCACAAGAGCAGACTCCTTCAGGCACGGGGATCTTTCTGTATCTCTCCTCCAGTGCTGCAGAGGGGAGTACATGCCATCTAGCTAGGGAGAATGCTCTGCCAAACCAACCTCCATAGGCTCAAATATTGCTTACACCAGGGGTGGCCAAACTGTGGCTCAGGAGCCACATGTGGCTCTTTCACACATATTGTGTGGCTCTTGAAGCCCCCATCAGTCTGTCAACTGGCTTGGAGAAGGTATTTCTCTCTTTAAATCACTTCTTCAAACTAAGTCAGTCAGCGGCTTGGAGAACGCATTTAAAGTTACTTTCTGTCCACCCTCCCTCCCTCTGTTTGCCTTCCTTCCTGTCTTGTGGCTCTGAAACATCAGATGTTCATGTCTCGTGGCTTTCAAACATCTGACATTTTTTCTATGTGGCTCTTATGTTAAGCAAGTTTGGCTCTTTCACTCATGTTGTGCGGCTCTTGAAGCCCCCACTGCCCCGTTGGCTGGCTTAGAGAAGGCATTTCTGTCTTTAAATCACATTTCTCTCTTTAAATCCAAGCCAGCTTCTCCAGCTAATAAGCTATGCTGTACCCAGGCTGAGGCCACTGCTGCACTGACAGCAACACTTCACCCCAGCTAAGACTTCAATTACATAGCAGAAATTTTCCAGTTCTAAGAGCAAATTCCTATTCCAGGCCAATGGCTGGGGCTGATGGGAGTTGTAGGCAAAAAACATGTGGAGAGCTACCATTGGCCACCCCTGTCCTATTCTATGCAAGCTTGCTTTCAGAACTGGGCATTTTCTAGTCAAAACAACCAACCCACCAAGAAAGCAAAAAGAATCCTAGCAATACTAAAACAGCAAATGAGGCCAGATGCTTAAAGATGTAAAGTAGGGTTGCCAGCTCTGGGTAGGGAAATACCTGGAGATTTTGGAGGTAGAGCCCAGGGAGAGTGGGGCTTAGGAGAGGGAGGATCCTCAGCAGGATATATTGCATCAAAAGTCACCATTTTCTCCAGAGCAGCTGATCTTGGTCTTCTGGAGAGCAATTGTAATAGTGGGAAATCTTCAGGCTGGCAACCCAAGAGCTAACTTTAGGAGCAAGAAGGGTACTTGTTCAGCTGGGGGAGCACATATTGAGAAGGCTCTCTCTCTCTCGTAGACTTTAATCTTGCCTTCCTCGGCCTGGGGATCACTAATAGATTTTGTGTCTTATAAAAAAGTGCCATCAGGAGGTCCACCAGTGGAGCTAGAAGCCCTCCTACTGTGCCCCCCCCTCCAGACACCAAAAATACAGAGCATCACTGCCCCAGACAGAGAATTCCAACACTACACTGTGGCTAATAGCCACTGATGGACCTCTGCTCCATCAGCTTGGGAGGATCTGACTCCCCTGAAAATGTTGCAGCCCCAGCTAGGAGGGTGTCTAATATAACCCTGTGACCAAGGAGATGCACTTTAATGATAAGCTACATATCAAATTCACATTTGAGTGCTTTTAAGAACTTTCAGGCTCCAGGTAATTTGCAGGTCCTGTTGTTTGCCGCAAGATTCCCCTGTCCAGCTTTACAGCTGCTGAAGGAATTCAGCTCCTTCCCTGTAAAAGGCCTTAACTGCGAATCAATATTTTGATCAACACTATATAAAACCTACAATTTATTCTCTCTCTAATGCAGCAGTGATGGAAACCTTAGAAGCAGCATGTTGTTGCTGAGTTTTTAGGGTTTTTTTAAAGGCTGTTGCTTGCTTGGCTGGCATGCCAGGGAAGTTAAATTTCCATCTTTATTACACAGAGTGTGGAGATTTCACAAGGGAAGTCAATGACTATTAATAGCAAATCTTCATGATTTAATGAGCACCTGCAAAGCAGGTCAGGTCAGTGTTTTTTGATGAAACATTTACAAACCACTTATTGTAATTAGCGTAATTAGGCCTTTCAAATTGCTGCCCCGTCTGAAACAAAACAGACTCTCCGGCTCACTTTGTAGGTGGCGGTAAGATCCACGGCTCTGGATGGATTTCCAGCTGTTCAGTCATCATTTATTAAATGTGCAGCTTTTGGGAAGACGGGCTCTATAAAGTCATAGGATTTCCATGCCTAATTAGACCAGCAGTCCACATATTACATTATCCTGCCTCTCTCTCTACACTGGCCACATTAGACCATTAGGTGAGATAATACAGCCAGAGCTTTTTTTGAGCAGAAGAGCACAGGAACGCAGTTCCAGCTGGCGATTGTGGGTCTCTCAGACCTAGGGATGCCAGCCTCCAGGTGGGACCTGGGGATTCCCTGGGGATTATAGCTCCTCTCCAGACTACAGAGATCAGTTTCCCTGTAGAAAATGGATGTGTCGAATGCTGGACTCTGTGGAATTGTACCCCATTGAGGTCACTGTCCTCCCCAGGCTCCATCCCCAAATCTCCAGGAGTTCCCAAGGCAATCTTACCCCCCCCCCCCCCATTCCTCTGCTTGTGGTCAAGGAAGACCTGATAACCCTTCTCAGACCATAGACTAAGCAGCACCAACAATGCATTATAAGGTGGCCCGCCAAGTGCTTGGGAGACTGCACCACATGCTATATGGACTTCACGAATTAGGGTTTTGACAGGGTTGCCTTAAATTGGGGACAAATGACATGTTTCAAGAGACTGAAATATCCTGGCTTATTCTGCATAGCCTTGTGTCTGCTTGGATGTTTGTGCTGCTATTATCTCAGGTCCAAGAGGAACTGCAAAAGCCTGTCTATCAAACAAGGGGGAAAATAGGCAAAAAAGAAATTTAACACAAATAAAACTATAGGTAATAATGGCCCAATCCTTCCGTCTTCAGCTCTTTTTAAAATCTTTGTATCTTTCCAGCCTGAGATAGTTCCTAAATCATGCTTGCTGGAAAATTAGTTTCAATCAATCAATTAAACTCCTAGGTTTTTTTTAAAGAAAAAAAACTTAGGCTCATTTATATTATTTATTATAATAGCCTTAGACTATTTACTTATATTTTTCTATCTTGCTGTATATTTTAAAATATTATTCTTTTTGCAAAACAAAGAGATAATAAAAAGAATATACAGAAAAGAAAAAATGATTAAAAGTCATAATTATATATATATATCAAAAGGTGCTTATGTAGAACAAAATATACGAAAGAGAAAATATTTCTCCCCAACACCATTACATTGAAAATTTTTGAATCTCTGTTAACAAAATACTATAAAACTTACTTCTTTGGGGATGCATTTATATTCAGCATTTTAATAATAATATAATAATAATAATAATAATAATAATAATAATAATAATAATAATAATAATAATAATAATAATAATAATAATAATAATAATAATAAAATTTATTTGTATCCTGCCCTGCCCACCTCGGCAGGCTCATGGCGGCTAACAACATTTCATAAAAACATACAATAATAGATAAAACCTTTAAATTTAACAATATAAAACATTAAACTTAACAACATTAAATCCAATAAATAGAATTAGGTTTTTCAAATTTTGTAACTAATCTGTTTTTTCACCTGAATTATTAATATAGCTGTTGCTGTATACTCAGTACTATGTCATACACTCTCCATCTTGCCTCACATTTGGTAACTGACCTGTTTATCAAATAAGTTGCTAATTTCACCATCACTGCATATTCAGCAAGTTTATTTTCCCCATTTTTTCTAAGCCTGGGCAAATGTCTATTTATATTTTACTTGCTAAATAATTCTAGCTTGAATCACCATCTATTTGAATACTTCTTCCAAAATTTTCAGAAAAAAAAAATATCGGGCAGTATATTCAGTAGTATATTCTTGGGTTCTGCGGGGAATTTAAACTTTGATATATTCTGCATTTCTCCATATAGTTCCTTTCAATATCTTTTTGCTTTTAACACTCCCACTACATATGGGGAAAAGTTCCTCCTGTGTCTTGACATTTCCAACATTTTTCCTTGTAGTTTTTTATTTGCTTTCTCAACATCCATCTAAAAGTTATATACCATCTAAAAACATTTTATACCAATTTTCTCTTAACACCTGACTGGCTGTAAACTTGATATCTTTTTTCCCATAGCCATTCCTCATTGATGCATGGATACCTGTTCTTTAAGATTCTATGTCCATTTAATCATACAGGTTTTTTTTCCCACTTGTTCTTCTGTTTCTGTCCTGCTATATCTTTTAATTGGTATATGCCTTCAGTGACATCATTATGTAGTCAAATCTGACAGATCATTGATGTGACCATTTGAGGAAGATTTGCCATCACTCACAATTGGCTTTGCTACTTACACTGAAACCAGATAGTCAAACAGGAGTGGTTATACACTGTAGCAGCTGGAGATTGGTGACCTCTCCCTAGCTCACCTCAGTTTCTACTTGGAACAAACTGAACTTTTTGAGCATAAATTAAATTAAAAACTTGTTTTATTAGAACTGAACTGTTGGGAAAACTGGAACACCAGGGGAAACTCAATGAGGTCATCAGAAGTGCTGTAGGGTTTTACACACACACCCCTCAAAAAATTCCTCCCTTTTCCCTTTTCTGCCCACCCCAACATCTACCTGATTTATGGAAAGCAATGGGAAGACAATGATCATTCAGGGGTGTCGAACTCATTTGTTATGAGGGCCGGATCTGACATAAATGAGACCTTGTTAGGCCACGTCAGGTTGGGCCAGGCCATGTCAGACTAGGCCATGTCGGGCCAGGCCATGTGTGTACCTATCTAATTAGGTAGTAGAGACATAAACTTTATAAAGGACACAAACACAATTAAATATATATTTTAAAAAACCTTAAAACATGCTTAAAACATTAGCACTTGTTGGTCTTAAAGGTGCTTTCTTTGTATTTCTCCCATGGGATCCAGGGAACTAGACAAAGAAAGCTGTGGTTCTTTCCTTCCTTACCTAGGGGACAGAGGAGAGAGAGGAGCCTCAGCCAATAGAAGGAGGAGAGGCTTGGCTCAGTAGCTCTGCTGTGTGATTGAGAGAACCTGGAAAATCAAGCTCTGCTTTTCCCCTTCCTGCCCAAGGAAGGAGCCTCAGCCAATGGAGAAAATAAAGGTTTTGCTCTCTAGTACCTGTGTGATTGAGCAAGCCTTGCAAAGCAAGCCATTATGCAAAAGGAAGCAAGAGAGAGGGAGAAGGAAGCAGATGACAGCCAATTACTCGGGGGACTGATAGAAGCCCTCCAAGGACCTGATTCAGCCCCCAGGCTACATGTTTGACACCTCTGATCTAAGTAATAAATTCTGCCACAGTTCTCCAGCTTCCAACAAGTTATTCTGGATTCTTCATTAGAACATTGTTTCTAAAACAGAAGAAACAGCGTGAGAATAGCTGCATATATTAATTAATGATATCTTGGGCACTCCTGAAGAAATGCCAGCATGGAAACTCCTTTGGGATCCCTTAAAAATTCTATTTATGTTCTCTGAAGGAGAACCTCCAGCTTTGTTCTGAATTTCTTTTCAGGTGAAATCCCTATGGCAGCTCTAAGACTAATGTTATTTTTTTTGGCTCTTCCACAACCAGAATGCCTGAATTCTGAAATCTTCAGAGGAAGCTATGTTCCAAGTCCCATCTTTTCAAGAAGTAAAATCCTGCATGCTTACATTTTGGGCTTTCTCAGCAGTACGACTTCGATTATAGAATTCCTTCATCTCCTACAAATGAACCTTGAGCTTGTTTGGAGGTTCTAGCAGGGGAGCGCAGCTATTGTATACCCTTGACAGAAGAACGGTGCACTCCTTCTATCTGGGCTGGTTGTCTTCTTCCACCAAGTGCGCAGCATCGAGAGGAATGCACATGGAGCAGTGAGGGAGGTAGGGGACACCCGCCTAGCCAACCAGATCAGCCGAATCAACCCTGGTGATCAATGGGATGACCGATATCGCAGCCAGATCATCTTCACATCCTTCCTTCATCTCAACTAAGAGTTACTACTGAGATGCAAAAAACATACCTCTTTGTACTCCAGATAACACTTCCCAATAATTAATAATCTGTTTGACATGTGAATAAAGGAAATAGTTCTCCCCCACTCTTGAATCTTCTTTTTATCATTTTTGACTCTTGCACCTGAAACAAAAAGGGAGGAGGAGGAGGAGAACGAGATTGGATTTATATCCCGCCCTTAACTCGGAGTCTCAGAGCAGCTTACAATGTCCTTTCCCTTCTTCTACCCACAACAGGCACCCTGTGAGGTAGGTGGGACTGAGAGAGCTCTTTGAGAACTACTCTTGAGACAACTGTGACTGACCCAAGGTCACCCCACAGCTACATATTGAGGAGTTGGAATCAAACCTGGTTCTCCAGAGTAGAGTCCATTGTACTAAACCAGTACACCAAGCTGGCTCTGGAGCCTGGGACATTGCTCCATCCTTAGTGACACCTGTGACCCTACTATAAACTTTTCCAGACATTCTATTTAAGCCTATCCCAGCACACGTACTAGGAGTACACACTACCAATGATCGTCCAAAGAGTAATCACTCTTTTGTCTGAATTGGGCCCCGAGTGTATCTTTTGCTTCAGTACACTACAGATTTCAATACATCCTTTCAAATGTAACTTGTGCCCCTGGTTACATGTATTTCACTGTCCCCTAAATTCAACAGCTCAAGAGGTCTGTGGAAAATGTGTGTCCTGCTCAGATCTGAGAGGAAGGAATCAAGTAGCTGGAGCCAACAGTACTAGAGCTTTGATATCATTCCAGCAAAGGCTGAGGGTGAACTGAGACCTTAACTGAGGGTGAACTGAGAGCCAGTTTGGTGTGACAGCCAGTTTGGTGTAGTGGTTAAGTGCGTGAACTCTTATCTGGGAGAACTGAGTTTGACTCCCCACTCCTCCACTTGCACCTGCTGGAATGGCCTTGGGTTAGGCATAGCTATTGCAGAGGTTGTCCTTGAAAGGGCAGCTGCTGTGAGAGCCCTCTCAGCCCCACCCACCTCACAGGGTCCCTGTTGTGGGGGAAGAAGATAAAGAAGATTGTAAACTGCTCTGAGTCTCTGATTCAGAGAGAAGGGTGGGGTATAAATCTGCAATTCTTCTTCTTCTTCTAAAGGAGATGGAGATGCAAGTCCTACCCCTCCAGGAAAAGGCTACCAGTTCTTAAAAGCAGCTGTGCCTGATTGCTACTGCAGGTTCTCCAGCAAGGTTGGCATAGTTCATGTCTATGTGAAGCTTGAGGAGATCATTGGATCTTGTGGATCATTGTGAAGAGACCTCAGGTGCTGCAGTGGGCTCCAGGCTAGGGGGTTTAGGGTTCAAGTCAGAAGGTAGGGCTATATCCCAAGGTGAAAAAGGGTTGGCTCAAATTCCTGGGACTCCTCCAACACATCAAAGTGGGTTCCTGAAGGTGCCTCAACTATCTCCTTCTGTGGTGGTGTCAAGTGCACAGCCCTGCCCTTGTCTGAGTGTTCAATCCCTCTGCCTGACAAGAGGGCATCTATAATCTTGTCCATGACAACATAAAATCAGTGGGTGACTGTAATTTATGCAAACACAGACACATATAGTATTCTATCCCTTATATGTCATTTTCAGATGCTTTCATCAATGTTCCCTTTGATTTTTCCATTTTACCACCACATAGTTTGAGTCATTGCAAGCTGACAAGATGTGAGACTTTCAATGAGAGGGTTTGACACTAATTAGTAGATTGCTAATGCTTATGAGAAAACAAAACATTAAAAAAAAGACCCACTTACAAGAAACCCGTCAGATAGATGCTAGCTGACCTTTGGCAAAATGGACAGGCTTTTTCCACATTATTATTCATTAAATATTTTAATGTGGCTGACAAGGCCAGACTAGGTCTGTGCGCAAATCTGGAATGGGTTCTCCAGATGAGATTCCATAGAAAGGGGTCATGAGATGGAAGCCTGAAGCAAAAGAAACTGAGGAGAGACCTCTAATGTTTATACCAGACCTATCTCGTCCAGGTTGCCAGTCACAGGAGCTAATGTCACACATTCTTGTTCCCTGATGAATATAATTTAAAAACATAAAAGGCTTTTAAGGTTGCTAGGTCTGCATTGGAAAATACCTGGAGACTTTGGAGGTAGATCCAGGAGAGGGTGGGGTTTGGGGAGGGGAAGGGAAGGGCCTCAGCATGGTACCCTAAAGAGTATCAGCATACCTGACGTGCCTGGCACGATGACATCACTCAGAAGTGATATCATCACACTGGGCATGTCACACAGGGGACCCTGTAGTGTTTGGGGCCCAGAGTTCCCCACCGGTAGCTACATAAGATCTGGCAACCATACTTGGTGCCTGCCAAGTGTTTTTGGAAAGTGGATGAGGCTAGCTAAACAAGGCTTCTGATTGGCCACTGGAGATTTGATTGGCTGTGCAGATTTTTTAAAATGTTGTTTTGGCAGCAGGTGCTGCCACCACATGAGGATCTTCACTGTGTGACTGAAGATCAGCTGCAGCAGCCATTTTGTGGCTGCCTCTGCCTCCTGTAGCCACCATTTTGTGGCTGGCTGGCTGCACCTCTGGTGGCAGTAATTCTGAAGCAGCCATTTTGTGGCTGTATCCACCACACTGTGTCAGAAATCCAGTCGTGCCTGCAAGCTTGAAAAGGTTGAAAAGGTTGGGCAGCCGTGGTTTAGATCCTTAGATTACTGGTTCAAGCACCTGGGGAGGGTGTATGCTATCCAACTGCAGCTGATTTATGCCCCCAAACCCCATCATGGGGCTTACAAAGCAAGAGAATAGCAGATGTGCTTTGCCATTGCCTTCCTCTGCATAGCAACCCCAGTCGTCCTTGGTGGGCTCCCATCCAAGTACTAACCTGGCTGACACTAAGCTTCTTATGAAGTACTTCTTCACCCAAAGGGTGATTAACACATGGAATTCACTGCCACAGAAGGTGGTGGAGGCTGCAAGCATAGCCAGCTTCAAGAGGGGATTGGATAAGCATATGGAGCAGAGGTCCATCAGTGGCTATTAGCCACAGCGTATTGTTGGGACTCTGTCTGTGGTAGTGATGCTCTGTATTCTTGGTGATTGGGGGGGAGGGGCACAGTGGGAGGGCTTCTAGTGTTCTGGCCCCACTGGTGGATCTCCTGATGGCACCTGGTTTTTGCCACTGTGTGACACAGAGTGTTGGACTGGATGGGACATTGGCCTGATCCAACATGGCTTCTCTTATGTTCTTATGTTAAGATCTGATGAAACTAGACTAGGCTAGCCCACTTACACTGCTTCAAGGCTCTATATAAAATACCGTTAGGAGAATTTGGGGAAGAGGGCAGCTGCTCAGTCTCTTCAAACTAAAAATTCAACAACAACCCTATTTAAAATATGAAAGGTATTTCCAAATTTATCCTCATGTTCTTGAATATTCCAGGCTATTAATTCCTCTTACCGCTGAGAGTGGTTTTCTACTCTCAGTTCCAGCAAATTGAGCAACTGTAACTGAAAACATTTCCTCGTGTGGGCTGCATTCACACCCCTGTTGACTGTTCTCTCAACACAAAGGTACGCAATCCCATTGGATAACGTGAGATACAATTTGAATGGATGGAATCCAGACGGAATGGCTTTGATCAAAGAAATCCTCTTGAAGCCAAGATACAGTTTATTTGCAGGTTAATCATCTTAGAATGCTTCAGTCGTTTAGAGCCACCGCATTTAAAGCTGTCAAAAATGTTTTCAAATTCAGAAGCTGGGACTTCAGAGAAAAGGCACTTCTTTTTGTAGTCGTGATGGGTGCCCTAGTTTTGAGACTGGTCCCTGCTTCCTTTTACTGGCGCACAAAGGAAGAACAACAGAATGTGGAGAGGATGCTAGCAGAGGGTATTTTTGTAAACTGCCTGGGTCTCAAACTGGGATAAGTTACAGCTTAAGAGTGGGAAAACTGGGTGGGTTTTTAAATACAAATATTCTTGAGAAATTGGCAGACATAAGCAATTTAGTGTAGAATTACACGGCGTGGGAGAGAAGAAGCTGCCGCCAGAAACAGAGCTTCCCCATTCTGAGATCTTCATCATCACCCACTATAAAAGGTGCAAGAAGTCATTCTGATATTGTGGATTCACCTACTTTGCCTGCCACTCAGCAGCTGCAGGTTGTTTGTAACAATTAGTTCAACTTTTGGGTACAAAACAGAGAAAAGAGGGTCATGGTGCATATTGCATAGAAGGATTTCAGAGCTTCATATAACTTGCAAAGGGTTTTTTTTTTTTTTTTAGCAGGAACGCAGAGGAACACAGTTCTGGCTGGCTTGGCATCAGGGGTGTGGCCTAATATGCAAATGAGTTCCTGCTGGGCTTCTTCCACAAGCCTTGTGTGAAACAAAGGTGTTGTCAGTGGTGTGGCCTAATATGCAAATAAGTTCCTGCTGGCTTTTTCTACAAAAAATGCCCTTAACTTGCATAATGCACTTGAATTACAGGGGAGACAGGGGACCTGGCCCCACCTGTTATGCTACCCGATAGATTATTTACCCCCTCTATCTCTATTTAAAATTGGGATGGCAGCATTCTGGGAATCCTTTGGAATTACAGCTCATCTCCAGACTACAGAGAACAGTTCTCCTGGAGATAATGGATGCTTTGGAGGGTGGGCTCTATGACATTGTACCCCACTGTGCTCCCCAGGCTTCACCTCCAAATCTTCAAGAGTTCCTCAACCTGGAGTTGGCAACCCTATCCCCCACCTCTGTCAGTGGCCAGGGGGGACCTGGCAACTCTAATCAAAAGTACTTAATGAACCCCCACTAGAATCCCTCTTCACAGTAGTACACAATGTAAATAAGATGGTCTTCCTAAGGACTTTTTTTTAAAGCAGGAACTCACGGGAATGCAGTTCTGGCTGGCTTGATGTCAGGAGGTGTGGCCTAATATGCAAATGAGTTCCTGCTGGGCTTTCCCTACAAAAATAGCCCTGTGTGGAACAATGGTGACTTCAGAGGGGTGTGGTCTAGTGTGCAAATGAGTTCCTGCAGGGCTTTTTGTGCAAAACAATGCCTGGCCTTTCCCTTTGTCACAAATTTCCCTCAAGCTGAAACTCATCCTGGAAACCTGCCCGGCTTCCAGTTCAGTACTGATTTCAGGAGAAGTCAGACTGATAGATGCAGGTGGAACCCTGACCAGCTTGTGTTATCTCAACCTGCTTAGCCTCCAGGTGGGGCCCCCAGAATTACAGCTCCTCTCCAGACTACAGAGATCAGCTCCCCCTGGAGACAATGGATGCTTTGGAGAGTGGGGTCAATGGCATTGTACTGCACTGAGGTCTCAGTCCTCCCCAAGCTCCACCCCCACCCCAAATCTCCAGAAGTTCCCCAACCTGGAACTGTCAACCCTACTCCCCCATCCCCTGCTGGCAGTCGGTGGCGGAGGCGGGGGGCGGGGGGGGGACTGGCAACCCTACTTTGAAAAAAGCATCAAAGAGCTGAATCCAAAACTCCAGCAACGCAGCTCAAATCAAAAGCTTTGTTTGCTTTTCTTGAGCCACAGCAGTGAAGCCAAGATGATTTCTTTTCTTTTAAAAAATTCTTTTTTAAAATAACCAAGATAGTATTAGATTTCCTCCACTCATGCTCTCTCTCTCTGATTGCAGACAATGTTGGATGAGTGTTGCATGTTAGGTCAGAGGATGTGGAGGCAAAGTGGAACGTCTTAAATGCTTTTATGAGCATTTAAAATGTGTATTTAATTGCTACAAGGCAACTAAATTTGTTTCAAAGATATGTGTTTCCAGTTAAATTAGATATATAAAAGCAATTTCTGGGAAGTAGGCATCATTAGATTAAGCAGTGAAAACGGGGAGGGGGGGAATAAAACTCAAAACCAAAATCAATAATTAGTCATCTTCCTGCCACATGTGATTACACTAAAGATGTTCTTGCTCAGGCACTTTTAGATCTTGCAGTCACATTGCTATTCGCCGTAGCTACCGTCCTGCTCTGTGTAGGTCAAATTTGCTCTATGCTCCTATATGGCATATTGCTCCCAAGTCTTGTCTTTTGGCTTTGAGATATCAGAAAGGTATCCAAAAATAACACTGTAAATGGGTTAGTTTATTCCTTGGTTATATAACATACCGGATGGCTGTCACAGTCAGAGCTGGCCCTAGACTCTGTGGCACCCTAAGTAGGGTTGCCAAGTCCAATTCAAGAAATATCTGGGGACTTTGGGGGTGGAGCCAGGGGACTTTGGGTGCAGAGCCAGGAACAAGGGTGTGACAAGCAAAACTGAACTCCAAGGGAGTTCTGGCCATCACATTTAAAGGGACAGCACACCTTTTTAAATATCTTCCTTCCATAGGAAATAATGAAGGATAGGGGTACCTTCTTTTGGGGCTCATAGAATTGGACCCCCTGGTCCAGTCATTTTGAAACTTGGGGGGTACTTTGGGGA
Source organism: Heteronotia binoei (assembly GCF_032191835.1). Lineage (NCBI taxonomy): Eukaryota > Metazoa > Chordata > Lepidosauria > Squamata > Gekkonidae > Heteronotia > Heteronotia binoei. Next base: position 25,357,653 of record NC_083231.1, on the reverse strand, counting down.
GAGGCACTAGATACTATACTGAAAATTTGGTGCCTCTACCTCAAAACATGGCTTCCCTAGAGCCCCTGAAACCTCCAGATCAATCCCCCATTATACCCTATGAGAATCGATCTCCACATAGGGAATAATGAAGTGCTCAGCAGATATTTCCCTCCCCACCACCACCCTGTTTCTGGCGACTCTAAATCGAGGGATTGGCCTCTCTACTCATGAAAATAAATTTGACTTGACTTGCACCTTATAACATCTGTTTTGATTTATTTTAACTAATTTGTGTATTTGAACTGTATTTTAAAATTCATGTTTACATTGTATTGTATTTTATTTAAATCATGGTTTCCATGTCTGTGAGCCGCCCTGAGCCCGCCTTTGGCGGGGGAGGGTGGGATATAAAAATAAATTTGACTTTGACTTGACTTGACTTGACATGAGTTGCTGCCAACTTCTTCAAAGTAACACAGACACACCATCCCAAGAGGAAGCCTTTCAATCAGAGACTGAAGCCTCTAGAGGTGGAAAGGCTCATGGTCCTCTGGGGGTGGGGCTTCCCCCTGCCGGCCAGCTGACTGGGGGGCGGCAAGGACCAGGGGGTCCAATTCTACAAGCCCCAAAAGAAGGTACCCCTATCTTTCATTATTTTCTATGGAAGGAAGGCATTTTAAAAGGTGTGCTGTCCCTTTAAATGTGATGGCCAGAACTCCCTTGGAGTTCAATTCTGCTTATCACACCCTTGCTCCTGGCTCCGCCCCCAATGTCTCCTGGCTCCACCCCCAAAGTCCCCAGATATTTCTTGAATTGGACTTGGCAACCCTACTGACATCACCATTTTTTCACACAGGGCTTTTTTTGTAGAAAAAGCCCAACAGGAGCTCATTTGCATATTAGGCCACACCCCCTGATGCTGAGCTAGCCGTAACTGTGTTCCTGTGCGTTCCTGCTTTTTTAAAAAAGGCCCTGCACACTTAATCATCTGCTTAACTGCTGTAGAGTGCAGTGTTTAACTCTGTTTAGGACTGCATGGGCTGCTATTGCCAGCCATCTATTCTCTTTATATGCTGGTGGGCTGCCATTCTGGAAAGAATAAAAAGAGTTAGGAATAGAGCTGAAGCAATTCTATGCATACTTTTCTGATTTAACCAAACTGGTATTCCAAATATTGACTACTGTCCCTTTTTGTATATGGTTTCAAACAAACCATTAAGCATTTGTGATTCCAGGCGTTTGCCCAGCTCAGATAAAAGTTCTTTGAAAATAAGGTTTATTGAGAAAAATTATAAAAATCTTTCTCCTTATTAATGTGAGAAGTGCTTTGATGTAGAGTGACATTGTAATCCTGCTTTGGTGAAGGATGGTTATAGATACGTTGACACTGCAATTAGCAATAGCAATTTGAATCTGAAGCAAACTAGGGAGCAGGAGAGCAACATTTTCCTTGCAGTCGCACCTGTTTGAAGGAACACAACTCAGCCAGCAAGGTACCAGTTCAGAATAGCCAAGATGGCAAAAGTAACAACTCCCAGAGGACCTAGCTTATGTTTGCTTACAGTACAGCATGGTCCTGAATAATTTTGACTGTGGATTGGTTTCTCCACCTTCTTCACTGATTACATTTGCGAAATAACATCTTCTGAGAAGGAACAGACTTACAAGCTTTCCCCTGTTCCTTCTGAATGGACTTCTGGGAGGTCTGAAGAACCTAGAGATGCCAGCCACCAGGTGGGACCTGGCGGTCCCCTGGAATTACATATCTCCAGACTACAGAGATCAATTCCCTTAGAAAATATGGATGCTTTGAAGGGTTGACTTTGTGGCATTGTATCTCCTAGGGCTGCCAAGCTCCCGCTGGGGACAGGAAATCCCCTGCCCTGGAGGGCCCCAACCTGCCGGCAGGGAGCAGGCTGCTGGGGGAATCTCCGCTCCCAAAGAGCCCCGTTGCTGCACACCATCCCTGGTGCGATGACATCACCCAGAAATTACATTATCGTGTTGGGGACGTTGCACTAGGGATGCTCTAGGACTCGTGCTAAATACTCTATGGTACCATAGAGTTTTACTGTGAACCCTAGAGCGTTTCTGGTGTGATGCGCTAGGAATCACGATAACATTCTATGGTATCATAGAGTTTTATTGTGGGTTCTAGAGTGTCCCTGGCACAATGCCCCTGGGCCATGACATCACTTCTGGGTGATACCATCATGCTGTGCATGCAATTGCACATGAAGAACAATTCCCCTGCCACAGTGGTAGAGGGACGATTCTACAAGGACGTGTGGGGTTGACCTGTTGCAACCTCACACTTTAGAGCTGTCATGCTGCAAGGATGCCAAACTTCTCTGCTGCCTCTCTTCATCACATCATTCTAGATAGCAAGGCCAAAGAGGTGTGGTCAGTGTCCAGAGATCTGACTTCGAGTTCAAGATACAAAGAAGTTTAATAAAGAAAAGAATGCATGTGTTCTGTTTAATTTCTTGGGTTTAGAAAAAGAGCAAAGAAAAGCTGACAACAGGAAGTCCTTTCTCCATTCTATTCCTAAATGATGCCTGAATTAGCACAGGTGTGCTTTGCCCCCCTAGTCGAAATAAGAGACAGACACGAAGTATTGGGTTTAAACCGGGCCGCTTTATTAAACTCAATTAATCTGTGAACTCGGCAGGGGTAAGACCTAGCCAGACAGGCCCCTGGGGTCACCCACGGACCCCGCCCTGTCAAAGGGCGAGCAATCCTGCCCCCAGCACAAACCCGCCATATTCGGGTTGTAACTGAGCGGCCAGGCCTCCAGCCTTTCTCCACCTGGGCTAGCATCGATCCCCCATGGAAAGATCCGCCCCAGGTGAGGCTCCCCGTGATCTGCATTCCCCGCACTGAGCCGTGTAGCCCATCTGCGGTTCATACAGACCACACGCACCAAAGGTGCTAGGCCATAGGTGCTCCCCTGAAACACTGTGGCCACCCCATCCCCGGCCAGCGACCAACTTACAATCCACCCCAAAACCTAACACTATAAGGCAGTACAAGGTAGGCGAAAAACAACTCCACATGGGCCAATTATGCGGAGATGAAAAAATTCCTACCTGGCCCCCAACAAGGCGACCGGTTGAAACCTGTACTGCCAAGGGAGGGTGGGTGGGCAGAGAGCCAAGAAGACAGCCGCACTGAGTCGGGCGGGGCCAGGGCTTATATAGCCCTGGCGCCACGCCCCGCTCAAGCCCCGGATGGGCTGGGGCTGTCAAAGCCTGCTCTCCTTCTTCCAGGAGGGCAAATGCGGCCCCCAGCCTGAACGCCGGCGATGCCGGCTTGGCTGGGAAGGGCCGAGCCTTACATGAAGTTGCAATGAATTAAAGTTCAGTTCACCATTACCTTAGCTCTCTAGGTTGGGACTTTTCTCCATTTCCCCCTGCCTCATGGGCAAGATGGAGTCCCTAGGCAAAAACCTACTCCATAATGGTTTGTGCCCCCTCTCAAGAGCTGCCTCAAATAAGAAGTGCTCTTTCTTAGTCACGTTTAAGCTCTGTCGTCCCTGCCTGCACTGGGATGACTATTGTCCCGACCCTTCCTGTCCTATAGGAAGAGTTTTCCTTTTATCACATTAGTATTCCATGCTTTACAGCTCTAGGTGAGACTCTTCGAAGTGAGTGGGACCCTGGGTCGGTTTCATCCTCCTGTCTGGGGTTCATCTACATACTGGCTTACTCTTGTGCTAGGGTGTGACTCCCCACCACCGCCTGTATTTCCTCTGTTTCAAGCTGCAAACAGCCACTGTTTCTCTCTGGCTCTCAGATGAATGCTGACCCAAATTAATATAACCTTAAGATGAATTCTGAGATGAAAGGCATTTCACCACTGAGTTCCTTGTAAATAAGAGAAAAATGTTGAGATCATCTGCATCAACGGGAGCTAACAGCTGAGACTGAAAATGATTACGAGACATTTGGATGAGGTTACAGCAGTAGGGCTAGAGTTGCCTGCTTTTACAATTGATTTCCAGCTGGCAGAGATCAGCTCCCTGGCAAAAATGACTGTTTTGAAGGGTGGACTCTATGGCATTGTGCCATGCTGAGGCCCCTCCCCTTCCCAAACTCCACCCTCTCCCGGCTCCACCTCCAAAGTCTCCAGTATTTTCCAACCTAGATCTGGCAACCCTGAGCAGCACAGGTTGTATATTTGCTGCATGACCCAGACTGGCCTGATCCTGTTAGATCCCAGTTAGTACATGGCTGGGAGGTCCAGGGCCACGAGGCAGAGGCAAGCAATGGCAAACCAGCTGTTTGTCTCTTGCCTTGGATATCCTGCAGAGTCACAATTGGGGGAAGTGAGCTGTGAGTTGACTGCTCTTTTCACCACCACAGCATTAGGGGACACCTCAAACTTGTGATGCTTTGTTGTTATGGTCAGCGATTGTAGGCGCCAGACCCACTGTGTGGCAATGGACCACTTCAGGTGACCGCACTAACAAGCTTTAGTCTTTGTTGCAAGAGGACATATGTAAGAAGATGATGATGATATTGGATTTATACCCTGTCCTATACTCTAAATCTCAGCGTCTCAGAGCGGCACACGATCTCCTTTACCTTTCTCCCATACACACACTTGTTCCCTCTAAGCTGCAGAGTCTTGTGAGCAAAAATTCTATTTTTGTGAGCTACTGGTATTAAAGTTGTGAGCTGCTGGCATTAAAGTTGTGAGTTACTGCATAAATTTATTGTGCTCTGTGGTCATCCTTCCTGAGCTAAGACAACAATGTGTGAGCTGGAGGCTAAAAATCTGTGAGCTAGGCTCACACTAACTCAGCTTAGGCCGTTTTCCCCCTGAGCTTACCTCGGAGCGATGTCCCTCTTCACTGCGCAGCGTCTGCGCGGATTTCCCACCAACTGCTCCGAGGCTGCTCCAAGGAACCAGGAAGTTCCCGACCTTTTGCGTCGCAAATGGAAACCGCTAAAAACCAGTTTACGTTAGCGACGCAAAAGCCGCGACTCTACTTGGTTACTCAGAGCAGCCTCGGAGCAGTTGGTATGAAATCCACGCAGATGCTGTGCAGTGAAGAGGGACATCGTTCCGAGGTAAGCTCAGTGGGAAAATGGCCTTAGAGAGAACACTGCCTGTGAGGTAGGTGGGGCTGAGAGAGCTCTCACAGAAGGTGCTCTTTCAAGGATAGCTCTGAGATCGTTATGGCTGACCCAAGGCCAGCAGGAGCAAGTGGAGGAGTGGGGAATCAAACTCGGTTCTCCTGGATAAGAGTCCATGCATTTAATCACTACCACTGGTTATTTTGTAGAAAAGTAGTTGGTGGCACTCATCCAGGGATTGCTATGCAGCTGCAGATACTATTCAGCATCTCAGAAGGAGCTCTCAGAAGAAGGAGGTGGAACTCTCAGAAAGGTTCAGGAGCTGTGCTCCTGTGAGCTCCCACTGAATCCAAGACCTGAGGGGGTGAACAAAGGAGACCCGATAGATATTGTTTACCTTGACTTCCAGAAAGCTTTTGATAAAGTTCCTCATCAAAGGCTCCTTAGTAAGCTCGAGAGTCATGGAATAAAAGGACAGGTCCTCTTGTGGATCAAAAACTGGCTAATTAATAGGAAGCAGAGAGTGAGTATAAATGGACAGTCTTCGCAGCAGAGGACGGTAAGCAGTGGGGTTCCGCAGGGCTCAGTACTGGGTCCCATGCTCTTTAACTTGTTCATAAATGATTTGGAGTTGAAAGTAAGCAGTGAAGTGGCCAAGTTTGTGGATGACATTAAATTGTTCAGGGTGGTAAGAACCAGAGAGAATTGTGAGGAACTCCAAAGGGATCTCTTGAGGCTGGGTGAGTGGGCGTCAACGTGGCAGATGAGGTTCAATGTGGCCAAGTGCAAAGTAATGCACATTGGGGCCAAGAATCCCAGCTACAAATACAAGTTGATGGGGTGTGAACTGGCAGAGACTGACCAAGAGAGAGATCTTGGGGTCGTGGTAGATAACTCACTGAAAATGTCAAGACAGTGTGCGATTGCAATAAAAAAGGCCAACGCCATGCTGGGTATTATTAGGAAGGGAATTGAAAACAAATCAGCCAGTATCATAATGCCCCTGTATAAATCGATAGTGCGGTCTCATTTGGAATCCTGTGTGCAATTCTGGTCACCGCACCTCAAAAAGAATATTATAGCATTGGAAAAAGTGCAGAAAAGGGCAACTAGAATGATTACAGGCTTGGAACACTTTCCCAGGTTAAAACGCTTGGGGCTCTTTAGCTTGGAGAAATGTCGACTGCAGGGTGACGTGATAGAGGTTTACAAGATTATGCATGGAATGTGGAAGGTAGAGAAAGAAGTACTTTTCTCCCTTTCTCACAATACAAGAACTCATGGGCATTCAATGAAATTGCTGAGCAGTTGGGTTAGAACGGATAAAAAAAGGTACTTCTTCACCCAAAGGGTGATTAACATGTGGAATTCACTGCCACAGGAGGTGGTGGCGGCTACAAGCATAGCCAGCTTCAAGAGGGGGTTAGTTAAAAATATGGAGCAGAGGTCCATCAGTGGCTATTAGCCACAGTGTGTGTGTATATATATATATATATATATATATATATATATATATATATATATATATATAAATTATTGGCCACTGTGTGATACAGAGTGTTGGACTGGATGGGCCATTGGCCTGATCCAACATGGCTTCTCTTATGTTCTTATGTTCTGACCACTACACCAAACTGGCTCTAAGCATAAATGACTATCACTTCAAATCATCCAGTTGCAGTGGGACAGGCATATTCAAAGTTTTTTATCCCCCCATCCAGGCATCATTCAGTCTGCGAACATGCTGTCATTTGAAGAGTACTTGGTTATTATTTTTTGTGTGTGGTTGTGTTTTAAAATGGATTTGTGTAGCTAATGAAAAGGAAATATTTAATCGGATAATTAATTTTCCCTTTGTTGCTAGGAAGATTGCTGTTACTGTTTTTACAAACTGGAACGGAAAGCATAGCATTGGGAAATTGAAGCCCACTGTTTAATTTCTGTCACAGCCCTAGAGCTATTGGAAAGATTTCTTGAATTGTACGTGCCAAACGGGTTGTTAAACCTTTGCGGTGCTGTTTGTTTTTAAACTTTGGCAGAGTCAGCTCTCAAATTCATTCCAGGGGCTCACCGAAGAATAGATTACTTTTTGGGGGCTGAGAACAGCGTTAGAAATTGCTTTTATATATTATTTTCGAGTTACACCTGCTCGCTGTGAAGGAAAATGTCAGAAAATAATGAAGCAACATTATACATGTTGAAGTTTCAAGACGGGAAATGAGATGCCGATGAAAGGCCTCTGAAGAATGAAACTCACAAACGAATAAATTGCTGGTACTGAAAGGTGTTTGGGGCCCCATGGAACTCCATGACGGAGAGTATGGAAGAGATGAGAATTTTTCAATGCAATTCTAAGCAGGTGAAGTCAGACATTCAATAAGACACAAACAAGGTGAGCACTGCTAATTGCACAATGAAAACAATATAATACATATATAATTATCTGCTTCTTTGATACATCAAAAGTTAAGCTCCGTTAATGCAGTTTAGGAAGACCCAACAGTTTATCAACAGTCAGTGAGACTATGGTTGCCAACTCCTAGTTGGGAAATATCTGGAGATTTGAACTGATCTCTGTAACCCAGAGATCAGTTGTAATCCCAGATCTCCAGCTACCACCTGGAGGTTGGCAACATTGAGACAGAGGCCTATAAGGAATTGTGGAGGGGTAGAAAGGCTTGAAACATTTCCTCCTCCTCCAGTCTTCCTGTCCAAGACATTATAAGTTCTTTAAATGAAGCGGGCCAATTCCTCCAATTCTCTGTTTTGTTTTTCTTGAACTGATTCTTTCTGCTTTGGAACCTTCTGAAGGCAATGCATATCTCCTGTTTCTTTGCAGGTTGTTCTCTTTGGAGAAGCCTTCTTGTCTTTCATTTCCAGGCCAACATGTTCCCGCATACCCAAACAGATCCCTGGGAATACAGAAACACTACCCTTATCCGTGGACCTATTTCACTTCCTTGCACATTAAGTTAGCTACTATATGGAAGATGTTGAAGACCTGTGAAGAATCACCTGAGGGTAAGGGATACATGCTATTTAAATATGCCCAGAAAAATCTCCTTTTTGTGATGATGATCACGGGCCATTTTGTAGAAAAATAGGTGGCAGAGCTCATTAGCATAAATCAATAGCATATGCCATCCCCCCACCAGCCAAAAGCAACCCAATGCAAGAAAAGAAAGCCTCGGGCAAGTAAGGCCTGCTTGGGCAGGCTAGAGATCCAGCCAGCCCAAGTAGGTCTTGCTCACTTGGGGCTCTCCTGGGACACCCCACCCCCAGTCAAAAGGCCAGCAAGCCACCCACCACCCAAGATCACACAAGAAATGCAGAAAGGGTGGTGCGGGCTTCTCCAGGGGTTAATGAGGGCTGCTGGGGGAGTGGCAAAGCTCCTGGTGGCTGGCTGGCTGCCCGCGTTCCTAATCCAGGGATAATGCAGTTGCACCTACTATTAAATGGACAAGGTAGGTGGGGAGGAGGAGGGGGTACCTTCAGAAAGGTTCAGGAACTGTGCTCCTGTGAGCTCCTGCTGAATCTGAGGCCTTATGATGATTTAATTGCTCCACCAAGCTAATTCCAACCTCTGATGGTGGTTTGCTAATTATGTTTATTTTCTTCAGACTGTTGGGGCATACATGGTGGGTTGGGGGGAACACTTCTGGAGAGGTATGGACAAGAAGATAGGCAACCAACTATCATTGTCCTCTATCAAAATCCTCTATCGAAAACCCAGTGGAACATCTCTGTCTTACAGGCCCTGCAGCACTGAAGCAGATCCTGCAGGGCCCAGTCATCATCTGGCATAGAGTTCCACCAGGTAGGGGCCAGGACTGAGAAAGTCCTGGCCCTAGTTGAGGGCAGACAAGCTTCTTTGGGGCCGGGAATTACCAGCAAGTTGTTACCAGCAGAGAACAATGCCCTATCAGGGACATAGCAGAGAAGATGGCCCGTTAGATATGTTGGTCCCAGACCGCTCCAGGCCTTAAAGGTCAACACCAAAACCTTGAACCTGACTCGGTACACAACCAGAAGCTAGTGTAGCTGGCACAGCACAGGTTGCAACAGTGATTCATGCTACGGTCACCTCGAGGCTGGACTACTGTAATGCCCTCTACATGGGGCTACCCTTGTGCCGGACCCGGAAACTGCAGTTGGTGCAGAACGCTGCTGCCCGGCTGCTATTAGGGCTCCCAAGATGGGAGCACATTCGGCCGGGGCTCCGGGATCTGCACTGGCTGCCAGTAACATTCCGAGTCCGGTACAAGGTGTTGGTCATTACCTTTAAAGCCCTGTATGGCCTAGGACCTGCCTACCTTAGGGACCGTCTCTCCCCACACGTTCCCCAGAGAGTACTACGTTCCGGCTCACAAAATCTGCTGGTAGTCCCTGGACCAAAGGAGGCCCGCCTAAAATCCACCAGGGATCGGGCCTTCTCAACAGCGGCACCTTACTGGTGGAACCAGCTGCCGGAGGAGGTGCGGGCCCTGCGGGACCTAGGGCAGTTCCGCAGGGCCTGCAAGACAGCCCTCTTCCGGCAGGCCTATAACACCTAACTGATATTTTGTATGGAACATCTTTGGATGGAACAAAATGCTCTTATAGACCGCTGCCTTTATTTTATCTTGTTTTATTAACTATGCTTTTATTGTATCTGTAAATGTTTTAAATGGAATTGTATGAATCATTGTGTTGTGAGCCGCCCTGAGACACTTCGGTGAGAAGGGCGGGATATAAGTCCATCAAATAAATAAATAAATAAATAAATATGTGCTATCCATGGCATTCCTGACAGGACTCGTGCCACTGCATTCTGGACCTACTGGAATTTCCAGATCAGTTTCAAGGGTAGGCCAGCATAGAGTGAGTTACAGTAGTCTAATCTGGAGGTGACCATTGCATGGATCACTCCGGCTACGTCTGAATTGTTCAGACTCACTATCAATGGTTAAGGGGAGGTGATTATTATTCCACAGCACCGACAATCTTACTGAACCAATATAACTGAAACCAGAACATCGGAATAGCAGAACATCAATGTGTATCTTGGACTGTAAAATGTATGGAAATGATTTTATTGCATATTCTGTTTTTAATATTTTATTGTTTTTAACTGTTGTCACGTGGGATATAAATTTGATAGATAGATAAGATAGATAGATAGATAGATAGATAGATAGATAGATAGATAGATAGATAGATAGATAGAACAGAAGGGGAGCCAGTAGCCGGGCCTTTCAAAGACGGGAAAAAGCTACATAACTTGGGCCTCCATTGAGCCACAAAAGATGGTCCCCCTATCCTCCATTATTTCCAATAGAGGGAAGGCATGTAAAAGGAGTGCGATCCCTTTAAATGTGATGGCCAGAACTCCCTTCAGAGTTCAATTGTGCTTGTCACACCCTTGCTCCTGGCTCCAACCCCAATGTCTGCTAGCTCCACCCCCAAAGTCCCCAGATATTTCTTGAATTGGACATGGCAACCCTAACCCTCACTTAAAATATTTCTGAGGCAGCTTTCAACAGCTATCCTATATATACAGTTATTTTATGCTAAGAGTGACTCTGCATAGGGTTGTACATATGACAAACGGGAGAGCCATCAGCACAAAAATCTACAGAAACAAGGGCTGGGTACAGATGGCTGCCTTGGGAGCGGCAGCCTCCCATCCCAGAAGTAAGCTGGTGGAAAGAAAAGTGCCCTGGGGTGGTCAGATGGTTCACGGCCCACTGCCAAAGTGAGGATGGGCCATGCACACCCCAGAGAAGTGGTCACACTGCTCATGTGCTTGTCCACTGCTTCCTGGGTGCTCCCCAGCCATTCAGACGGCCAGGAAAGGTGCCCTGGAAGCACCTCACCAATTCGCCGCCAGTTTGCTACCACTTCATATGTAGTAGCCTTTTTGAGGCAGCAGGATGACAGGTGTTATGTATGTGAATCTTTGTGTTACCAAATGGTGTCCTGCCTGGCTCCTTGGAGCCTGAAGGACTGAGCTTGGGGACTTGGGAACAATGGGCAGTAGGATCCAAAACCAAACTGCCCTGCTCCAATCACAGGCCCCCTGGCTGGTTTGAATGACCCAATCACATGCTAGCACGGGAACCCAGTGTTGTATATAGTTGGCCCAGCGGGCCCCGTTCCCCAGTCTTGTTAGTGCAGCCACCTACCATGCTGTACTCAATAAAGAGCTTGTTATCACTACCACCTCACCCCTTCAATGCCTAAGAACCCACTATATTACAACAGGTAAGGACGGGGTGAGGGTGGGAGCGGGGCGGGATCCAGATATGTGTGTTTGAATGCACTTTTTTAGCCCAGTCATGGGACATCCCTGAGGTGGCTTACACTGGCCATCTGGACTCAGCCAAGGACTGGTAAATTTGCTACAGTTAACCAAGACTCTCTGGTCATGTTGGAAAAAGACCTGCAGGGCAATCCTAAGCAAAGCCATACCCTTCTAAGCTCATTGACATCAGGGAATTCAGGAGGGTGGGTCTGTTTAGCATTGCACTGATTTTTTGCTCACTTCCACTATAGGCTCCACCAGCTCTACTACAAATGTACCTCCTCTTCACCGATGTCTTGGTGCTTGATTTCCTCTTCCCAAGCGGTGCAGACACTCCGCAAAAGTGCAGACACTTTTGGATACCAGGAATCTTGTTGAGAAGCCTCTTCATCACTCATGATGTGTATGGATACATCAGCCATTTCTATGATTTCGGTAACTGGAAAGGAGGCTGCTGTGATCAAAAATGTCTGCGTCCAGACAGAAGCCGCAGGAGTGCCAATTACAGACGGATGAGTGGGTGTGTCATCTTAAAGATCAGTGAATTATGCAGAAATTTTGATTACCTTTCAAAAATGTCAAGAGCATTTCTATTCACAGATATTGCAGTTTACAAAGAGATTTCTCCGCATGATTATATGTGACTTCATATTCTGAACAGACACGCTGCACTGAATGAATGAACTGACATTAGAGCAGGGATGGCCAAACTGCGGCTCGGGAGCCACATTTGGCTCTTTCACACATATTGTGTGGTTCTCGAAGGCCATACCTCTCTATCAGATGGCTTGGAGAAGGCACTTAAATCACTTCTCCAAGCCAAGCCAGCCAGTGGCTTGGAGAATGCATTTAAAGTTAAAATGGCTTTCTTTCCATTACTCGCTCCTTCCCCTCCCCATCTATTTTCCTTCCTTCCTTCCGACATTCATGTCTTGTGGCTCTCAAACATCTGACATTTATTCTATGTGGCTCTTATGTTAAGCAAGTTTGGCCACGCCTGTTACAGAGTATTAGGTTTAAAGTAATATAAGGAGATAAAAATTTGCTGTGTCTGCTTAATTATGCCTATGCTAGGCCTGCCACAGACACAAGCTATCGCATCTTGTTACATTTATCGTTATGCCAGATAAACCCCAAAGTTCTTCTCTTTTGATCCACAAAGGGAAAAGAATTTTCTTAGGTCTTATGGAACAAAATGTAGTCAATAGCAATAGGCTTCCTTTTCTTTCTTTAAAAAAAGACTACAGTAATTTGAAGGTGAAACAAAGATATATAAATATATATATAAATCATCTTGTTTGTTTTGCAAGTCTCAAGGATCAAATTAATTTAAATAATTACTCTTGGGTCTTAGGCGTGTCTGTCTAAAAGATTATGGTTTCCTCCAACAGAGTAAAACAATTTCAAATAACAGTGTCAGGGCCGTGCTTAGCTAGTCATGAAATGTCAGAATATTAATCTATTCCCATTACTGTGTGAACCAGAGACATGCTCTTTATAAATAAGACCAGCTTTCTCTGAGTCCTGAAGAAAGGAATTGGCTGAATTTGGCATGGAATATCTCCTTGTTCTTTAGTAATGAAAGCTGTCATTCTTCTGGTTTCTCAAAGTATATCTGAAGGTGAGGGTTGGGGTGGAAAACGAAAAATAAAAATGGCATGGAGAAGGAGGAGAAGGAGAAGAAGGAGAAGAGATGGGATTTATACCCTGCCCTTCACTTGGAATCTCAGAGCATATTACAATCTCCTTTCCCTTCCCCTCCCCACAACAGACACCCTATGAAGTAGGTGGGGCTGAGAGAACTCTGAGATAAGTGCTTTTGAGAGAACAGCTCTGAGAGAACTGTGACTGACCCACAGTAACTCCAGCAGCTGCATGTTGAAGAGTGGGGAATCAAACCTGGTTCTCCCAGATTAAAGTCTGTGTACTTAACTACTACACCAAACTGGCTCCCTAATGGCTTGATCCTGTATGGCACTATAAACAATCTATTGTACCATAAAGTTTTCACTCCCAAATAGCTAGAGCATCCGGGAAAACCATAGAGTTTTCCTGGAAATGCCTAGAGTGGCTGGTGAGTGATGTCTCTGGGGCAACAATATCACTTCCGAGTGACATCAGCCACTTGAGTAGCAGAAACTAAGGGTGCAAAGTGTTCTGTGACAGGGACTTCATCATATGCTAAATACAAGAGATCAAACATAGTTGAAGGGTCACCAAAGGCAGTCAATTCAGAGTTGGCAGCATAACAAATAGACACAAAAAGTCCTTCCTGGAACAGCCAATCATACGAGACTGCCTCTCCCATAACAACCACCCCCCATACTCCCTTCAGTCATCCTCTAGGGGCCTCTTGCAAGTGCCCAGTAGGGGTGTGCAAAAAAAAAAAAAGGAAATAATTGGATTCAGAAATATACAGGGCCAAAATATTCGGAATACCATATATTTCCCAAAACCAGTACTCAGAATAGCCATATATACGGTAGAAGTATGGCTATTTCCGAATATACCGCCCCATTATACCCTATGGGCCATTGAAATCAATGGCAACGTAGGGCATAATTAGAGGCTACTGGGGGGCAGGGAGTTTGAGGGAGAGCCCCCAAAACTGCAGGAAACCCGCAGGGGACTCTCCCCTACAAAACCCCCAAGTCCCAAAAATATTGGGCCAGGGGGTCCCATTCCTGGGGCACCCAAAGACAAACCTAACTTCACACCAGATAATCTCTATAGGACTTAAATGCACTACATCCATCTATCTACTCTATGAACCCTGCTGGCCTGGAACCAATATAAACCCAGTTGCTAATGTCACTGCCACACAAAACACAATCTGCTCAAGGTCTGCTCTGCAGACCTGGCTGCAGCAAACCCAGATGCCAGCTCTCCAGCCCTGCCCCAAACAAAGTGGAGAGAGCTGACCAAGCACAACAAGCATGCTGGTTCTGGGTCTCTCACCCAGACGCCAGCTTCCCTGCCACAGAACACACAATCTACAGATGCTAGCTCTCCAGCCCTGCCCCAAACAACACAACTCTCAAACAAGAGAAGCGATGGACAGATCCAAACAACAACAACAGATCCAAACAGATCACTGAGAAAAGGCCAAGAAACTCGTTAAAAAGTGACCTTTTTAACAATAAAAAACCTCAGGCCAAATCAGTCAACAACACTTCCTCCCCAAAAAACAAAACAAAAACCAGAACCAGGAAAAGGGACAACAGGACAGGATGCAAAACCAACAATAACAGATCCAAATCACAGATAAAAGGCCAACAAACTCAACTGTTTAAAAAGTGACCTTTTTAACAATGAAAATTAGGCCAAGCAGCCCCCCCCCCCCACAAGAACCAGAACCAGAAGAGAAGAGGAGCAGCAGCACAACACAGCAGCAACAAATCAAACACAGAATCCTTTTAAAACAGTAAAAAACTTGACTTTTAACAATACAGGAACTTTATCAACCCTTCCCCCCAAAAAAACTTTCACTCTAACCCCAAGAAATCCAAGCCATCCAAATCAGAAAAAATAAAAGGACACTGCACTTTTAAAAGTCCTCTCACTAAAGTAAGATATAGGCAAATTGGCAACCCCCCCTCCTCAGGCCCCCACCCCCAGCAGAACCCCCTAACCCCAAATAAGCTACCCTGTACTCACCCACCCAAATCTGGATAAGTAAAGGGACTCTGCGTCTTAAAAAGTCCTTTTACTAACTAAAATAAAAACAAGAACCCCAAGACTGTCTTACCTTAGATGTCTTCTCTTCTCCAGGCAGGTCAGGCAAGGCTGAAAGAGAGCAGCAGCAGCTGAGGCCAAGGGGCAGTGCAGCACAATCTCTCTCTCACACCAACACCAACACAGCAGCAATGGAATGGACTCCAGCCAAGCAGACTCCTTAAAAAGGTTCTCTGGCCCTACACAGAGCAGTTTCAAAAAATACCACTGCTCTGTTATTGGCCAGAGAACACTGTTTACTTGGATACCCAAGTAAACAAAAGAACAACAATATTGCTGATGGCTGGGGGATTAGCCCAGCCAACAGCTACACAACAGCCCTAAAAAGCATTCATTTGCATTCATTTTGCAAATACATGCTTTGGATTGACTGCTGGGGCTCCTCTTCCCCTCCCCCTCCCTCCCTGATCCCAGGGAGGCTAAGGGAGAGGTGGGAAAAGGCTTCCAAAGGTGGGAAAGGAGGCAAGCAGCTCCCCTGAGGCTGCAGAAGCTCCTTTCCTGCCTTTTCTATGGACTTCCATATACTTCCGAATATTGATTCGGAAGTATACAGGGAGCCATATACGGCTCCCGTATAATGGCTTCCAATTGGATTCAGAAGTATACGGCGCTGTATACTTCCAAATCAGGGGTGCTTCAGAGGTTTCTTCAATTCAGCCGAACCGAATTCACACCCCTACGGCCCAGCTGCAGGTTGGCTAATAGCAAGGGAAGGGCCTTCTCAGTTGTGGCTCCTCCCCTGTGAAGATACCCTGTAACGATACTCCATGTGATGATACCCTCTGATGATATCTGTGCCCTGTTGGACTTGTTTAGTTTCTACAGAGCATGCCAGGCTGAATTGTTTCGATTGGCCTTTGGAGTGTAATTCACATGTTTTGGGTTGTCTTTGTTAGTGGTATGGTGCTGGCCGCATTGTTTAATAGTTTAACATTTTAATGTTAACATTATATATCTGTTATCTCATTTTATATTGTCTTAAACTTGTTTATACTGTTCAAACATTATAAGTTCCCATGAGACCCTTTGGATGAGTTGCATTTTTTTTAAAAAGCCAATGAATAAATAATCCATAAAATCTGGGGAGGCAAAGAATAGGCAAATTGGGGGAAGATAACAAGGCAACTTCTTTTTTGACCCTTCATTTGCCTGATGGTGCCCATCAAAAACCACAGTTGCTTCTCGAAACACTTTAGAGAATCCCACCCATAGTGGCCATCTCAGTGCCAAGTCAATTAGATTACACAGAATCATAGAGTTGGAAGAGGCCAGACAGGCCATCTAGTCCAACCCCCTACTCAATGCAGGATTAGCCTAGACTAGCATCCCCAACAAGCGTTTGTCTTACTGCTGCTTAAAGACTGCCAGGGACTGTCTTTTTTCTTGTGAGCTGAGACATGTTTATTTCCCTTGCCTAAACCTGACCCAGTGCTAAAGTATCCCTAGATCATGCGGTTTCCTCTCCACATTACTTGTCTTTTGTTTTGAACACCATTCAAAGGACCTACTGAAATTCTCCAAAGTAGACCATGGCACTGAACACCCTATTTGTTAAGGTATGGGCTTGGGGTAAGCAATCCTTCACGGACAGGGATGAGACTTACTTTCACTTGTAGTTATTTGAGGCATCATCACCAAAGGTGAGGCCCGCAGATAAATCATTGGCAGAATCTGATGCACCGCTGAAGGTCCAACCCTTTCCCACCCAGCGGCTGAATTTTATTCTTAACATTTACAAGGGGTGGCCAAACTGGCTCGGGAGCCACATCTGGCTCTTTCACCCATGTTGTGTGGCTCTTGAAGCCCCCATCAGCCAGTTTGGAGAAGGCATTTGTTTCTTTAAATCACTTCTCCAAGTCAGCCAGTAGTTTGGAGAATGCATTTAAAGTTGCTTTCCCACCCCCTCCCATCTATTTGCCTCCCTCCCTTCCATGTCTTGTGACTCTCAAACATCTGACGTTTATTCTGTGTGGCTCTTATGTTAAGCAAGTTTGGCCACCCCTGGTGTAGCAGGAGGCCTGCTATACTGGCATATACATTCGCTCATCCTGTGTCAACTTAAAATGTTTAGCCACCGTGAGGTCTCACATGAGAGCCTAAAACTTCTCCTCAACCCTCCTTGAGCTCTTGTCATCCCTTTATTGGGGCAAAAGTCACCTAAGTAGCGCCTCCGCTCTGACAGGAGCGACTCTCTCTCCTTCGCAGTGCAGCGTCTTTACCTCTCTCTCTCTTTTAAAGCCTGTGCTACTTCTTGCTACTTTGGTCCCTACTATCGAGGGTTGTCAACAGTGTTCCCTCTAAGTGTGAGCTAGCTCACAGTTCTTTAGCTTCTGGCTCACACATTTTTGCCTTCGCTCAGGAAAAATGGCCCCAGATCCAGGCTCATTTATGCGGTAGCTCACAACTTGAATGCCAGTAGCTCACATAGTAGATTTTTTGTCATGAGATTCCACAGCTTAGAAAGAGTATTGGCTGTCAACCCAAGCTGGCACCCCATGTCTCAGCTCACAAGAAAAAACTTCCAGGACAAAACCACTCTAGGATTCACCCCAAACCCTATGCTAGACCATAGAGGATCAACCTGGGATTGCCAGCCCAAAGTTGGCAACTGCCGGAGGGGATGTCATTACGTCATTAATACATCCTTAGTATTTTCATTTGTTAAAAATATGCTGCCTTTCCACTCAATCAGAGTCCACAAGATGGTGAACCTTAAAAAAATGTCCTGTTTAGCAGGAAGGCCCAGTCAGGTCTCTTTTGAAACAGTGCAAGGCAACCACCAGATCATAGAATCGGAAGGGACCTCTAGGGTCATCTAGTCCAACCCTCTGCACAATGCAGGAAACTCACAAACACCTCCCCCTAGATTCACAGGATCTTCATTGCTGTCAGATGGCCATCTAGCCTCTGTTTAAAAACCTCCAAGGAAGGAGAGCCCACCACCTCCCGAGAAAGCCACTGAGGAATCGCTCTAACGGTCAGGAAGTTCTTCCTAATGTTGAGCCAGAAACTCTTTTGATTTAATTTCAACCCATTGGTTCTGGTCCTATCTTCCGGGGCCACAGAAAACAATTCCACACCATCCTCTATATGTCAGTCCTTCAAGTACTTGAAGATGGTGATCATATCACCTCTCAGCCGCCTCCTCTCCAGGCAAAAGATCCCCAGCTCCTTCAACCTTTCCTCCTAGGACTTGGACTCCAGATCCCTCACCATCTTCATCGCCCTTCTCTGGACCCGTTCCAGCTTGTCTATATCCTTCTTAAAATGCGGTGTCCAAAACTGAACACAATACTCCAGGTGAGGTATTACCAGAGCAGAGTAAAGCAATACCATCACATCACGTGATCTGGACACTATACTTCTGTTGATACAGTCCAAAATTGCATTTGCCTTTTTAGCTACCGCATCATACTGTTGCAAGTCCAGATACTGGAACTAAGACACAAGCTTGCATCTAGTGGACTGGTTGATCCAGCAAATCCCACACACCCACAGCTCAAGGCTTAAATAGGCTAAGAGGACAGCAGGTCCACCTGCTCTGAAAGCAGCACCTGGGACTCATCTTGTCCAGGCTTAACTGGGGCAGAATACTGCAAAGGATGACCTCCCTCATGATCTGGCCCAGGTGGTGGAGCATGAGCTGCAAGCCTGGCACTGGGCCTTCAGGGGGCTCTCTCAGTGCAAGCCCACAACCTCCACTGCTCCTTCAGGGAGGCAGATTCTGGTGGGCTTGTGGACCAAGGGCTTGGAGGGATAGATGCAAGGGTGTCGAACATGTGGCCCCGGGGGCTGAATCAGGCCCTCGGAGGACTCCTATCAGGTCCTCAAGCAACTGACTGTCATCTGCTTCCTTCTCCCTCTCTCTTGCTCTCCCTCTCTTCTCCCTCTCTCTTGCTCTCCCTCTCCCTCTCTTCTCCCTCTCTCTTGCTTCTTTTTGCATCACACCTTGCTTTGCAAGCTTGCTAAATTGCATAGAAGCTACAGAATAAAACCTCTATTTTCTCTGCTGACTGAGGCTCCTCCCCGGGAGAGGAAGGGGGAGAGGGAGAGCTTGCTTTGCCAGGCTCTCTCAATTGCAGAGCACAACTACTGAGCCAAGCCTCTCTTCCTTCTACTGACTGAGGCCCCACCTTCTCTTGGTCCCCTGGGGAAGGAAGGAAAGAGACAGAGCTTCCTTTGCCTGATTTTCTGGGTCTCATGGGAGAGATACAAAAAAAAGCATCTTTAAGATCAATGAGTGCTAATGTTTTAAGCATGTTTTAAGTTTTTAAAAAAACAAATCTTTAATTGTTTTTGTCTGTGTCCTTTATAAAGTTTATATCTCTGCTACCTGGCATTACATTTTATGACACACATGGCCCGGCCCAACCAGGTCTCATTTATGACAGATCCGGCCCTCATAACAAATGAGTTTGACAACCTGGGACAGAGGGACATTCTGGCAGAGGAGCTCCCACTGCAGGCTCTCCAAGGGCAAGTTTTGAAGGTGCTTCCGCTGCAGGGTCCTCAGGGGCAAGTTCTAGAGCAGATGGACTGGGGGCATCTACCCTTCAAGGGTCTCCCAGAGTTTCTCGCTCTCCCCCAGACCATATTTACAGCTCTAAGGCTCTTCGTTGGAGGCTTTCAAATTGGAGAGCAGGAGTAGAAACACGTTCTGCTTGTAAGTCACACGGGGGACTGAAGGCCTGCTAAAAACTTAGAGCAGGGGTGCCAAACTCATTTGTTAGAAGGCCAGATCTGACATAAATGAGACCTTGTTGGGCCAGGCCATGTTGGGCTGGGCCATGTGTGTACCTATTTCAGATCAGCTTTTCTTTTTTAGCAGGAATGCACAGGAACACAATTCTGGCTGTCTTGGTGCCAGGGGGTGTGGCCTAATATGAAAGTGAGGTCCTGCTGAGCTTTTCCTACAAAAAAGCCCTGTGTGAAACAATGGTGATGTCAGGGGGTGTGACCTAATATGCAAATGAGCTCCTGCTGAGCTTTTTCTACAACAAAAGCCCTGGATAGCAGAGATATAAACTTTATAAAGGACACAGACAAACACAATTAAAGATTTTTTTAAAAACCCTCTAAAATAGAACATGCTTAAAACATTAACACTCATTGGTCTTTCTTTGTATTTCTCCCATGGGATCCAGGGAACTGAGCAAAGGAAGCTCTGGCTCTTTCCTTTCCTTCCTTCACCAGGGGACCAGAAGGGTGAGGAGCCTCAGCCAATAGAAGGAAGAGAGGGCTTGGCACAGTAGCTCTGCTGTGGGATTCCAAAAGAAGCCATACATCCTGTAACACTTCAGGTTGAGTTCCTTCTTCTGAAAGAAAAGTGGATCCTTATTCTCTCTGTTATCAATCTGCAGCTCTCTGATACTTAGAAATAGCAGTAGTGGTGAGAATTCCTGCCAATCTTTTGTCTTGCCTGTCATTGCTAATGAGGACACTGAAATAAACATATCTCGCCCTCCCCATGTAGGTATACATTATGCAGTGCTTGCGGTCTTTTCTACATTTAGGCTTCATTTCTTATGCTTTCTTTTCTCTACAAAAAGCCACTTCCCAGCATTCTGTTACACTTCAGCATGACCAAAAAACAGAATCCAGCACCCGACTAGATATATGGAGTAACAAGCCTGATTCTCCAGTGTGGATTATCAGGGTCAGGGAGCCAGTTTTGCCTTAGGGCTGCCAGGTCTTACCTGGCTTCTGGTGGGAGATCCTCTTCACATGCACAAAGTGTGTGTGGCGTGATAACATCACCTAGAAGTGACATTATCTTGCTGGGCATGTTACCGGGGGATGCTCTAGCACTTTGTAGAAAACTCTATGATCATTATAGAGTTTTTTCTAAATGCTAGAGTGTCTCTCCCACCACCACCATCTGCCCAGTGTGATAACTTCACTTCCAGGTGATGTCATCATGCAAGGCATGTCACAGCACACCAGTGCTCTTTGGGAAGGGGGTCCCTCCCCAGCCAGTTCCATAATGGCAGGTTGGAGGCTCTGAAATTGGGGGAAACCCTGCCCCTGGCGAAAGGCTGGGAACCTTATTTTGCCTTCATCTCAGGGGTGTCCTTGGGTGTGCTCCTTCAGATTCACCCATGTTAATTGAATGGCTACTGTTCTGCTCAATGGTAACAAAGTGTGACTTTCAAGAAAACATCACAGCAAGGGAAGGTGACCCCTCCCTGTTCATACAGGGCCTAATGTCTTCCAAAACCTCTCTCTCAGGTTTTGCGTTACAAGCAGATCAGGACATCATACTCACCACCCTTCTCATCTCTCTTAAAATATAGAGAGAGCAAAGATTGTTTCACATTTCAGATCCTCTCTCTCACTCAGAGACATCCGCAGAAAGGGTAGCCCAGCCCTCCCCGCAATAACAGGCCCTCACTCAAATTCTTCACAGAGTTCTTGGGGTTGGGGGCTCAAATACTATTCCATTCACATGCTGCCACCATTTATTTATATGCTATAATACATCCTATAATAGACCAAGATATTAACGTGTGTGTTTCTTTCCCTGAAACATGCAGCCCATAGGGTTAAACAACAAAGCATGAAGTTAACTTTTATTTATGGTATTAATATACCACTGAATAAAGTAAGGCAGAGGCAACGTTTCACTTCCATGGAATTTTTGAACTGTGGTCCTATTGCTGCAATTTTGTTACAAATGGACCCTTTTTAGCAGCTCTTGGTCACAGTTATACTCAGTCAGACATATTTTTCTCTCAGCTCCCTCACCGCCAACTCCCCACTCCCTCTAAACTGCCATTTTCCAACTGCCTCTCCCAAACATTCTGTCAGCTCTCATTAGCCGCTCTTAGGGAGAGGCCCGTCCATCACACCATCCCTCACTAGATAAGAGTCCAGTAACACCTTAAAGGTTAAGTTTGCGGGGGGGGGGGGGATGCTATAGCAATTTAGCTAAAAACTCTGTGGCACCATAGTTTTTACCCAAATTGGTAGAGCATCCTCCACATGATGTGTGATGACATCACTTCCAGGTAATGTCATTGGGCTGGGCATATCACACATGTGAGGACAATCCCCTGCCCAGAGCCAGGTAGGGCCTGGAAGCTCTAGGGAGAGGCCCCACCCCAACAGCCACCATGTGCCTTTAAATCTGTGCAGGCTTAAAAGAAGCCTACAAATTGCCTGTGTTTTGGACTGTTTGTGCCTTTAAATCTGAGCAAGAGGAAAGCTGCATGGGTAGGGCAAGTAAGCAGAGCCACATGGGTCTTCCCAGTGAGTGTGTGAAGCATGTGAGAAAGGAAGAGAGGCTAGCAGAGTCCCTGTGTTTGTTTGGAGGAAAACTCCACTCCCTCGGCTGCTTTGCTTTCATTTCCCTGTTAGTCTTAAGAAATTGGTTGAAATGCAGCAGATCATTACATTTAGCAACTCCTATAAGTAAATTGCCCCTGTGAGATCACAAAAGTGTGTGTATTCTGTGTTTATTCTGGCTCAGGCTCATAGCTAGAAAATTTGGGTGGAGGGGCCTAGGAGATTAAAAATTTGATAGGGGGGGCTGTGAGGCTTGGCTGCTTCTTTCCTCCAGCGGCCAGCCTGCCTGTCCCCAGCTCTCTCTCTCATTCTCTTTCTCGCTGTCACTCTCTTTCTCTCTTGTGCTTTCTGACTCTCTCACTCACTGTTGCTCTCTCGTTCTCCCCCTTGCTGTTGCTTTCTTTCTCACACTGTCTCTCTCTCATTCTTCCCCTTGCTGTCACTCTCTTGCTTGTTCTTTCACTCTCTCACTGTCGCTTTCTCACTCTTCTCCTCACTGTCACTCTCACTGTAGCTCTCTCCTGCTCTCTTGTTCTTGTTGCTTTTTCTTGTGCTTGCTCTCCCTCCCTCCCTCTTCCTCGGGTCCTGCTGTCGAATTAGTATTGGAGGCCCTCCAATAGAGGGGCCCTACAGAGGGAAGGGGAGTTTGAATAGAATGGCCTTCCCCCCCCGGCCCCCTCCATAGCTACAGGCCTATTCTGGCTGCTTTGAGTGTGTGTGTGTGTGTGTGCGTGTTCACTTTCATTTTTTTGAAAGTGCAGCTGCTAGGGGATGAGGAAGTGAAGACTGTATTCAAAGGAACTGCACTGGTTTATTTTTATTGGTTTATTTTAGGGAATGGGAAACTCTCCTGGCCCATCCCCAAAGTCCCCAGATATTTTCTGAGTCAGGCCTGGCAACCCTAGTAAGGAGGGGGTGGGCTTGCCAGATCTAGATTGGAAAATTCCTGGAAATTTGGGAATGGAGCCTAGGGAAGACAGGGACCACAGTGGAGTACAATGCAAAAAAGTCCACCCCCAAAGCATCCGTTTTCTCCAGGGGAACTGATCTCTGTAGTCTGGAGAGGAGCTGTAATTCCAGGGGATGCCCAGGTCCCACCTGGAGGCTGGCATCCTTAGAGCAAAACTGGAACCTAAAGTTGTCTAGAGGCATTCCTGGGCCACGTTAGACTGTGACCTTGTGCCTCCAAGTTTTGAGGTCCCTGTGATGTTTTATTGGAACTGGCTTCATTCTGAAAAGCATTGTATTCTGAATCCAACTGCTCTGGTGACATCTCTGCCCTGAGAACAAGAGCTGGCAACCAGTTAAGTAGATAAACAATGTGTTTATGAGAGGGGAGTAGATCAGAGACAACTCATTAGAAAGATTTCTGCCTAACTATGCTTTGAAGTCCTTCTGTTGGAAGCTATTGCACAGCTCTGGTAGACCATTTGTTCTTTGCTGAACTATTCTCCTTTATGCCCATTGGCTTCAAGCTATCTCGCATGGGGACAATGGGAAAATACCCATTCATCCTAATGGGATTGCACAGTGTTGCCACCAATGTTTCTTGCAACGTGCAAAAACAACGTCAACAACAACCAGCAAAAGTTCATCGCTTCTTGTAACCAGGGGTTGTTTTGTAGAGAAACAGGTGGCGGAGCTCGTTAGCATAACTAATTAGCTTATGCCACTACCACTCCCAGTCAACAGCAATCTGATGCAAGAAAGGAGAACCCTGGGTGAACGAGGCCTGCTTGGGCTGGCTGGATCTCTAGCCAGGCCTCGCTCACCGGGGCTCTCCTGGGCCACCCCTCCCAATCAAAAGGTCAGCAAGTCCCCCGCTGCCCAAAATCACATAAGGAGTGGAGAAGGGTGGTGCGGGCTTCTCCAGGGGTTAATGAGGGCTGCTGGGGGTGTGGAAAAGCCCCTGGTGGCTGGCTGCCTGCCTGCTCTCCTAATTCAGGGATTGTTATGCAGTTGCACCTACTATTCAACAGACAAGATTGGTGGGGAGGAAGAGGTTCAGGAGCCGCGCTCCTGTGAGCTCCTGCTGAATCTGAGACCTGCTTGTAACCATGGTCAAATCACTGCAGCAGCCATTTTTATCTAGTATTTGTGCTCCATACTTCGACTCATCTTTTCCCCGCCTCAGGTTGGGACACTGCAGCATCCGAGATGAATGTTTCTGTCATTTCACATATTGATTACTGTAATACTCTCCTTATTGGTTTCCCAAGCACCGTCCCTCAAAGACTCGACCTAGTAAAATGTCTCCTTTATACGTCTTGGTCAAATTAGAAAAGTTTAATAACATCATTGCGGTTTTAATTAAACGGCGTGGCCTCACTGCTGAGCCACAGAACATACTGCAGAGTTCGCAGTCATCTTTGTGATGCCTGGCCTTTCTGAACATGTGCTAGCTTATTACAGTGAGCATTGACCTTTCCTTGGTGTTGGATGGTGGTTTCCCTCTTGGTTACCCCTTATCAGAGCACTGACAGCCTTGTCTACTGAACTTCATAGTCATACTCTTGCCAAATTGCCTGGTTGGGCACTGATCTTTCTCATTTATTTAGTTGGCTACCTGTCTGTCACTGTTCTGCCCCGGTATCATGTATAAAATTGTCTCTGGCAGCTCATTACATTTAAATAGCCTCCCACAGATAAATAAAATGGAATTCCTATCATAAGGCAGCTTCACACATTTACAACAGAAGCAAATATTAGCTATTATTACCGTTGCCGTTGTTATTACGCACCTGAAAATTCCACAAAGCTTTTGTAGTAATAATAAAAGAGACAAGGCCCCGTCACAATGGATTAGAATCAAACAGGCAAAACAAGAATGAAAAAGACGGGATCGAGGGAGGGAGAGGGAGAAAGTTCAGCGACATGAAAGCAATATCATGTTCTAGTGGACGGGGTGCTTGATGAAGACAATCTGGACAGGACAAGCAACAACTGGTCTTCAAACTCAAAAACCACCAGTAGGGCTGTCAAATCCAGCTTGGGAAATTCCTGAAGGTTTCGGCAGTGTTAGAAACAAAAAACAACTTATAGCGTTCTGAGCTATTCCCTGGATTTTCTAGGCCATATTCTATTGTCCAAAGCAAGCCTATTTTAGATCCTCTAAGCCAGGGATGGGCAAACTATGTCTCAGGAGCCACATGTGGCTCTTTCACACATATTGTGTGGCTCTCAGAGCCCCCCCCCCCCCCCGTCAGCCAGCTTGCAGAAGGCATTTATCTCTTTAAATCCCTTCCCCAAGCCAGCTGGTGACTTGAAGATATCTCTCCCGCCCGCCTCTCTCTCTCTCTCTCTCTCTCTCTCTCTCTCTCTGTCTCTGTCTGTCTGTCTGTCTGTCTGTCTGTCTGTCTATCTATCTATCTATCTATCTATCTATCTATCTATCTATCTATCTATCTATCTATCTATCTATCTATCTATCTATCTATCTATCTATCAATCATCTCCTTCCTTCCTCCCTCCCTCCCCTTGCAGCTCTCAAATATCTGCTGTTCATCTCTTGTGGCTCTCAAATAATTGACTTTATTCTATGTGGCTCTTATGTTAAGCAAGTTTGGCCACCCCTGCTCTAAACCTTCTCTGTTTTTCAGTAAACAGTGCATCTGCAACACCGGCTGGGAGACAGTAGGGAGGTATGCTGATGAGAACATACAGTTTCTACAGCCTGTCTTATCATGCCAAAAACATTTGCAACATTTTCAGAGTGTTTAATCTTCATAATCATTCTGATGCACAATAGCCCACAGGGCAGCTGTTTGTAACAGGGTATAAAAGACTGCCCCTCGTATCCAAGGGGTTGCCTCCTCACACCAGAGGGAGTCACCCTGCTTGAACAGTCTGCTCTTCCCCATCTGCAGTGACCATAGTTGCCAGCCTCCAGGTGGGGCCTGGAGATCTCCTGCTTTTACAACTGATCTCCAGCTGGCAGAGATCAACTCCCCAAGAGAAAATGGCTGCTTTGAGGGATGGACTCTGTCTCTGTGGCAGTGTACCATGGTGAGGCCCCCCTCCCCAAACCACGCCTTCTCCCAGATTCACCCCCAACGTCTCCAGGTATTTTCCAACACAGAGCTGGCAACCTTAGGCAACTGAGCTATATGTGGTAATTATATTGTTAGTGTGGGTCTTTCCTCTAGGGATGCCAGCCTCCTGGTGGGACTTGAGGAGTAATTCCATCTACAAAGTGTTTGCACTATGTCTACTTGAGTGAATATATCCTGGAGCTTCCATAGCCAACAGACATTTATGGCTGCTGGTGGGACCTAAAAGTTGAAGAAGGTGTCGACCGAAACGGGTCCTGAGCTTTTTGGTTTGGCTGCAGCATCCATCCTTTGTTACTCTTCAATGATCCACTCCAGGACACTTTTGGAATAATACGGGGACTGTGCACTGGTATTGTTTATGGACATTTGTTATATGTCAGCTTCATTTTTTTTTTTTTTGCTTTATTACAATACACTAGAGGTTGGAAACAGAAATTGTCATAATTGTTATTGTGCTACACAGTTTTCTACTGTAATCCCCAGTTGAAGGCAGGAGTTCCCCTGATTTAAAGGCCCTCCCCCTGCTTCAGGGTCATCAGAAAGTGGGGGGAGGGAAATGTCTGCTGTGCACTCCATTATGTCCTATAGGGACTGATTCCCACAGTGTATAATGGAGAATTGGTGAGTGGGCATCTGGGGCTTGGGGGGGCTGTTTTTTGAGAAAGAGGCACTAAATTTTCAACATAGCATCTAGTGCCTGTCCTCAAAACACCACCATCCCCAAGTTTCAAAAAGATTGGACCAGGGGGTCCAATTCTGTGAGCCCCCAAAGAAGGTGCCCCTATCTTTCATTATTTCCAATGGAGGGAAGGCATTTAAAATACGTATAGTCCCATTTAAAATACGTATAGTCCCTTTAAAATACGTATAGTCCCTTTAAATACGTATAGCCGCCTTTAAATACGTATAGTCCCTTTAAATATGTATAGCCGCCCTGAGCCTGCCTCAGCGGGGATGGCGGGATATAAATAAAAGATTATTATTATTATTATTAAATGTCATGGCTAGGAGTTCCTTTCGCATTCAATTGTGCTTGTTACACTCTTGCTCCTGGCTCCACTCCCAAATTCCCCAGATATTTCTTGAATCTGACCTGGCGACCTTACTGGGTCCCCCAGACCCAAGTCCAGCTGCTACCCCATGCCTCATGCCTGGAGTTAGTATCTTTCTTCAGGAATGGTTCAATTTATTCTCTTGTTATAGACTGACAAAAGCAGCACGGTTTTGTGAAGAAAAACTGAATAAAATTATGTTTTAATTTTAATATTTATTAAACATAAATAATCATTACAAAAACTTTCCAATCTAATATCATTACCATATGAGTTATGAGGAACCACTTTCTTTCCCCCATTAGATTCACAGAGACACGGAGATCATTCCTTTGCTGTACTTTAAATGTTAATTTATCCATTTCGGCTCTTTTCAATATTCTGAGTCACCAGAATGGAATACATTTATTAAAATCAATTGAAGCCTCCCCCCCACCCCCCCACTTCCTTGAGTGACTGGTGCTGTCCTTCATTTTGTCTGCTGGTCAGCAGAACACTTGCTATAGAGAACAGCCCAGAGAAAAACCAAGCACCTGCCAAGTTAGAAGCAATCTCACACGGGTACCTAGATAGTGCCAGGGAGGAAAGCAGGGTTGCCAGGTCCCTTGACCTCTGGCTTGGGATAGGGGGTAGGGTTTCCACCTTCAGGTTGGGAAATTCCTGGAGATTTGGGGATGGAGACAGGGGGAAGACAGGGACCTCAATGAGGTACAATGCCATAGAGACCACCCTCCAAAGCATCCATTTTCTCCATGGGAGATGGGCAGCATTCCCTCTAAGCTGAGTTAGTGTGAGCTAGCTCACAGTTTTTTAGCCTCCGGCTCACACATTTTTGCCTTAGCTCAGGAAAAATGGCCCCAGAGCAAGCTAAGTTATGCAGCATCTCCCAACTTTAATGTCAGTAGCTCATGAAATAGAATTTTTGCTCACAAGACTCCACAGCTTAGAGGGAATATTGGAGATGGGTACTGTCTCCCCTCTCCCTCATCTGCCAGGGTCTAGGGTTGCCACTGTGTGGAGTGGGGGAACCCCCACTTTTGTAGGGTGCATCTCTGCCACCAGCCAGCTGGCTGGCAGGGGGAAATCCCACCCCAACTGGCCTGAAGGCAATATGATGACGTCACCTGGAAGTGATGTCATCGCATCGCCACTGTCACATAGCAACACTCTAGTTCAGGGGTGGGGAACCTTTTTTCTGCCAAGGGCCATATGGATATTTATATCATTATTCGTGGGCCATAAAAATTATCAACTTAAAAAACTGCTCCGCCGAGGGAGAATGATTCAGGCCAGCAAAATTAATGCAGATAATTATTTTTCTATTTGAAGCCATGTGAGGAGAGCCTAATCTGGCGCATACACACACACAAACATGGCCCGCCGCCCTAGGCAAATGCATAAGTCCAGCCCTAAGCAAATGCATAAGTGCAGAAACTCAGTAGCATATTAGACCTCATCCCCTAATATTAGCATATTAGACCACAATAATAAAGTACGAACTGAACTGGGATAATAAAGTACAAACTGAACTGTGACAGTAACTTTTCCGGGTCCTGCAGCAATTCTGGCCGGCCAGCCAGGCCCCAGGGAGGCTGCCGCACAGTACATCTGGGCCCTGTGATCCCTGCCTGGCCCTGGGGAGGCTGCTGCACAGCGCAGCTGGGCCCCACAATCCTTGCTGACCAGCCAGGCCCCACGGAGGCTGCCACATGGCTCGGTTCGGTCCAGCAATCCCTAAGGGCCACACCAAGTGACCTCAAAGGCCGTATATGGCCGTCAGGAAGGAGGTTCGCCACCCCTGCTCTAGTTTTTTGGGCAAAACTCTATGGTAAGATCAGGCACAAACCCTAGAGTTTTGCCCAAAAACTAGAGGTCACCCCCTCGACATCAGCAACTTGGTGATAGCCCTTCCAGGTGACATCATCGCACCCCATGTGCAGTGCCCAGTGATGGTTTTATGCTAAATAATAGTAAAGTCTCAGGAATAACTACTGATGCTTATTAATTACTTAGCACATGCCTGCTTCTACTCACAGGCTGCGATCACACACACTAAATAATGCACTTTCAATCCAGTTTCAGTGTGCTTTCCAACTGGATTTTGCCAGTTCGCACAGTAAAAAACAGTTGGAAAGTGCACTGAAAGTGGATCAAAAGTACATTATTTAGTGTGTGTGATTGCAGCCTTAAATTCCATCCTATATGAACCATTTCGGATTATTCCTTTTTCAAGAGATGATAATACAAATCCAAAAACGGAATCAGATATATGGTTCTGTGTAAAATACATGATCACAATTTAAAAGCCCAGAAAAAGATTTTTTTTCAAGTGAAAAGTGCAATAAGCATAACAGTACTTACAGTATCCACCAAGTAAAATAGTTCTCAGACGGAGCACTTATACCTGCCTGTAGAAGCTTGATTTGCTTAAAGTTACTGGAATTCCTAATATATTGTTGATGTCATCTTTGTTGGTCCTGTTTTAGAAGAATTTCCTCACCTTACTTGAGGTGAACTGTGCCATTAATTTTTTGTACTATATTGGATTATTTGTTATGTGCAGGGGTGGAATTCTAGCAGGAGCTCCTTTGCATATTAGGCCACACACCCCTGATGTAGCCAGTCCTCCAAGAGCTTACAAGGCTCTTATTTGTAAGCTCTTGGAGGATTGGCTACATTAGGGTGTGTGGCCTAGTATGCAAAGGAACTCCTGCTAGAATTCCACCCCTCGTTATGTGCTTATACTTTATACCTGAACATAGGACTTCTTTGCTTATTAATATTTGGGAGTGTTCCTTGTTCTTTCTTGCCATTTGACCTTCCTGCCCTGGTTGCCTATTATCCTGAGATACACCATTGGTCCTTTAAGGTTAGCATTGTCTACTCTGACTGACAGGGCCTCAGATTTTCACATCACCTACTTGGCCCCTTCAGTTGGAGATGCTTTAGCTGGGACCTTCTGCATGCAGAACAGGATTCTCTGTCACTGAGCCACAGTCTTATCCTAGCTCTGTCTCTACTCTGGACTGTGGAAGATGCATCTCTTCACTCTCTGGTCTCAATAGACACCATAACTCCTCTCATTCATTCTGCCCACAGTTTCCTTGAAACAAAGGGCTGCTCTGTATTAATTCAGGGCCACATGGAGATAATCTGTCTCTCTCTCACACACACCAATTCCACATTAGCCTTTGTTCCGGTCTCATTCTCATGGGGCAGGGAGCAAGCAGGAGACATGCATCCCTGCTCCAGAGATGCCAATGCAGAATCCTGAGTCCCTCACAGAAGAGAGGAAAGTGCACCCCCACACACTCTTATTCAGCCACTCTGACTGAACTAAACACTTGGGGCTCTTTAGCTTGGAGAAATGTCGACTGAGGGGGGATATGACAGAGGTTTACAGGATTATGCATGGGATAGAGAAGGTAGAGAAAGAAGTCCTTTTCTCCCTTTCTCACAATACAAGAACTCATGGACATTCAATGAAATTGCAGAGCAGTCAGATTAGAATGGATAAAAGGAACTACTTCTTCACCCAAAGCGTAATTAACACATGGAATTCACTGCCACGGGGGGGGGGGGGTGGGGGGGTGGCAGCTACAACCATAGAAAACTTCAAGAGGGGATTGGATAAACATATGGAGCAAAGGTTTATCAGTGTAAGCCACAGGGTTTTGATGGAACTCTCTGTCTGGGGCAGCGATGCTCTGTATACTTGGTGCTTGGAGGGGGGCAACAGTGAGAGGTCTTCTAGTGTCCTGGCCCCATTCATGATCTCCTGATGGCACCTGTTTTGTTTTTTTGTTTGTTTGTTTTACTTTATTTTTTGCCACTGCATGACACAGAGTGTTGGACTGGATGGGCCATTAGCCTTATCCAACATGGCTTCTCTTATGTTCTTAAACTGCACGCAGGAACTCAAACAAAGTAGAAATTGTGTATAATTTAACTGGGTTGGACTATGAAAGTTTCACTAAGCCACATGCCCTGGCCAGCACCCAGTGACTCTGCTTTCAGACTGAGGAAGTCCATGCAAGGCTTAATAGGGGCAACAGAATGTCTTCTCATCAAATAATATTTCTTTTAAATTAAGAGTAGCACGCTGACTCATTCACCCACTCATATGCACACGCTATAGAAAATCAGATCACTCTGTCTCTGAGCATAGCAGTTTGCAAAGTAAATATCAAACAGTGCTAATGATGACCGAGAACCCGATAACACACACTTATCACTGAGAAAGCGACTCAAGATGGATGGGAATTTGCTGGTGCCCTGTGCTTTTAAGTGCTCCAGAGAGCATTCCCTGACAATCAGTGACAGAGGGAAAGAAATTCTGTGTACAGTAAGGGAAACCTATCAGCACAATCCTTTTTGATCACTCGATCAATGCTGTTTGCCCAATTCACCTGCCTGTCCCTTCCACTTTCTATTGAAATCCTCCCTTCTCCTAATTCTTTCATGCCACATGGAATAAAAGCCAGTAAGGCAGTACCAGAAAAGATCCAAAGGAAAACCGGCTTTCCTTCATTATTTTCAAAACTAGTTAATTTTTCTTCATATTAATTATAACGATAACTAACCAACAAGGTCTGTTTTGGTCAGATTTAGTATCCAAATGACTGTTTTCTTAGATGTTTGTACTGCACAGGGCTTTTTTGTAGCAGGAACTCCTTTGCCTATGTAGCCAATCCTCCAAGAGCTTACGAGACTCTTAGCACAAGGCCTACTTTAAGCTTCAGGAGGATTGGCCACATCGGGGTGTGTGTGGCCTAATATGTGAAGGAGTTCCTGCTACAAAAAAAAGCCCTGGTACTGCAGATCTGGAGAGAACTCACTAGATTGAATAATTTCTGGAACAGGTTCCTCTTGATTCATCTGGGCCAGGAAAATTAGACTATTTCTTAGCATATTCACAGGAGGAATTATTTGAGGTTGCTTCTACTGAGGTTGGGGGAGGGGGGTTTGAGGGAGGAGCATGTCTATAAATATTTTCAATGGGTGAGAAAGTCTTAAAGAAAACGTATTTTCCTCGGACATCTTAGATACTTAATAGCTCACTCTTCAATAAACAGAGCCCTGAACTTGGAAACGTATTTTGCCGTACAGATGGAATAATACACTCCTGGTTAAGAACATCAGCAAAAATAGGATGCATTTCAAAATCGTAATATGGGTATAATGGTACTGTTTGTCTTTGGAACCAACAAAACAGAATCAATACATAGTGGTAATTGCTTCCACTAGTTATAAAGAGAAAATGGGAATGTTTTTTTCCCCCACCAGTTAAAGAGGAAAACAGAGAAAGATGACATCCATTTACAAAACTAATAAAGAAAACGAATTTCACAAATCCCAGTGTGTAGGAATTCAATTTTGTGCAATTCCGCATATCCGGAACTGGGGCTTCGGCTAGACAAATACTTTGTATCATCTCTGCAAAACAGAACCTTTACTAAAGGGAACATTTTGTGTTAGCCACCGTCACACAAACAGTAGGGAAATCTGATGGGAGAGGGGTGATTTTGACCCCTTCTCAACACACCCCACACTCACTCAGATGGCCAATGTGGCATAGTGGTTAAGAATGGCAGACTCTAACCTGGAGAACTGGGGTTGATTGCTCAGAGACCTTGGACCAGTCACAGTTCACTCAGAACTTTCAGCCTCATCTACCTCACAAGGTGCCTGTTGTGAGGAGGGGAAAGGCGTGAGACTGTAAACCACTATTCTTCTTTAGTGCATGAGGGTGCTGCAACCCCAGGAATTCTATGGCTATTCCTTGAAAAAGATTATGATGTATTTACACCCTGCTTTTTACTCTGAATCTCAGAGCGGCTTACAATCTCTTT
Organism: Heteronotia binoei; assembly: GCF_032191835.1. Lineage (NCBI taxonomy): Eukaryota > Metazoa > Chordata > Lepidosauria > Squamata > Gekkonidae > Heteronotia > Heteronotia binoei. The sequence goes on along the minus strand of NC_083231.1, from coordinate 25,324,332 downwards.
TACCTTCCTCCCCCATAACAGACACCATGTGAGGTAGGTGGGGCTGAGAGAGCACTCACACAAGCTGCCCTTTCAAGGACAGCTCTGTGAGAGCTATGGCTGACCTAAGGCCATTTCAACAGCTATGAGTGGGGAATCAAACCCAGTTCTCCCAGATAAGAATCCCAGATAAGAATAAGGGCACTTAACTACTTCCCCAAACTACACCAAGCTGCCCATGGTGATCCAGGTTTGATTACAAAGTAATGTGCTCCGCACTGGGCTGCCTTTATTTATTTATTTATTTATTTATTCCTTGTATTTATATCCTGCCCTCCCCACCGAAGCAGGCTCAGGGCGACTTTGAAAACTGTCCAGAAACCTCAGCTGGTTCAAAGTGCGGCAACCAGGCCTCTGTCAGGGACAGGATCCAAGGATGTCATCACCACTGTGCTGAAATACACACCCTGGTTGCCAATCTGTTGTCTAGGCACCATTCAGAACACTGGCTTTTACCTTTAAAATCCAAAGACTTGGGGCCGGAGTATTTGAAGAATCACTGCAACAGACTGCACTTTTTTCAAAGCTTAGAAGTGCTGTACAAACAGCTAAAAGACTGTGAAGGGTTAATTCAGCCCTTCAGCTGTTTTGTTTGTTTGTTTGTTTTATTTACTTCAAATTTCTATCCCGCCCTCTCTGCCAACAGACTCAGGGTGGCTAACAATCATTAAAACAGCAATGATAAGTTACAGTATTAAAACAATAAAACTTAGCAATTAAAATTACACATGGTGCTACTTCAGTGTTTTAATATAGGCAGAATTCTAGCTTCCTTCAATCAGCAGTCCAATTAATAACGATGTCATAATTTATTCTTTTTCTGACAGTGGTCTGTATGATAGTCCCCATATAATGGTTCTCTGCAGTATTAAAGTGGCAGTCCTCTCCTGTTTAGATATTATAGGCCTGTCGGAATAATTCAGTTTTACAAGTAGGGTTGCCGTCCCTTTTAGCCTCCAGTGGGGGACTGTTTTGGGGGACTGTTTTTGCAGTGTGATGATGTCACTCACAAGTGGCGTCATCACACCGGTGATGTTGCGTGTCGGCCGTTCTAGGAGCTTCCGGGAAAACTCTGGTTTTCCCAGGTGCTCTACCAATTTTGGAGGGAAAACTCTCTATTGTACCATAGAGTTTTCCCTCCCAAATTAGTAGAGCATCTGGGGGAACCATAGAGTTTTCTCTGAAGCTCCTAGAGAGGCCGGTATGCGATGTCACCGGCTCAATGATGTCACTATCAGTGAAGCTATTGTGCCAGCGACGTCAGGGGAGGATCCCCCCCACCGGCCTAATGTGGACCGGTGGATTCAAAACCTCCTGGGTAGGGGAACCCCCCCACCCAGCTCGGGAACTTGGCAGCGCTATTTACAGGCCTTGTGGAATGTAATTTGTACAGCACTTCTGCTTTTAAAAAGTACAGTCCATCTCAATCATCTACTCCCATGATATCCAACCCATCAGTTAAGCTTCTCCTCCCAAACCCTCCACTCTGTGCCCCCAGCTGCAGGAGCAAAGTAGTTGGTTACAAGAGATAGGACTTTTTTTAGTGGTGACACCACATCTGCAGAATTCTCTTCTCTTGGAAGCTTACCTGTCACCTACCTTTCTCTTTTAGGCACCAGACCAAAATGTATTTTTTTTTCCACCCAGGCATTTAGTTAAAGAGTTAATCTTTTCAAAGGGTTTTTATAGTCTGCCTTTAGACCAAGTGTTGTATAACTATGAAGATACAATTTCTATGCTGATATGAATGAAATTAAAATCTGTGTTTAGTTTCCCCACCCCTTATCTCTGGAGGGAACATATGACAACAGATGTTACAGCAACATAATACGAGACTCTGGGAAATAGGAGAAATTCAAATTAAACAATCCAATTAAAAATGATAACTTCATTAGCGGTGATGAATGTTGAGCACAACGGTGAAAGACTATCCCTATAGCTATTTGTTCAAGTTAGGGACTATGTAATGGCGATGACTTAAATGATTATATTATATTTAAAGACATTATACGCACACTTCTAAACAAATGTAAGATAGAATTTCAAAAACAGAAAGGTTCTTCCACTCTTAATACAGTCTTAAAGAAAAAATGGTAAAATATAGTGCTTTTTTTGTAGCAGGAACTTCTTTGTGTATTAGACCACACCCCCTGGTGTAGCCAATCCTCCAAGAGCTTACAGTAGGCCCTGTAAGAAGAGCTCTAAGCTTTTGGAGGATTGGCTACATCAGGAAGGTGTGGTCTAATATGCAAAGTAGTTCCTACTACAAAAAAAAAGCCCTGGTAACATCAAATATTAAACAAGAACAGGATAAATTAGGGGTCCCTACTCAAAAAGTAATTTGAACTAGAGGACCATTTTCTTATAGTTTTGTTAATCTGCAAAGTTTTGCCCAAGACAATAGTAAGGTGCTACAAAAGCTTTGGACATGACTGCTGGGGACACGATTGTCCCTGAATACACACTTTACTTTTCATGAAGTCTGCCCCTTGGTTTCCTGAGAAGCCTCCTGAGTTACTGAATGAGTTGGCATATGGGCAACCTGTGTTCAGATGATCAAACAGTTTGGTAGACAGAGAGTAAATGGAGGGGAACTTGAAGTGAATGCAGCCACACACAAGTGAGAGCGTGTTATCATGCCTGCTTGGTGACTGTGATGGCAGCAAAGTGAGCTCACTTCCCCAACCACCATGCATCCGTGCCAAGCTGTCCGGCAGAACTCTTCTGAATTGTGAAAGGGCTTCTATCTCAAACCCTAAAGGATGTTAACCTGGGGGGAAAAAATACACACTCACAGTGGTTCCATTGTAACGCATTTTGATTTGCAATGCATTTTGTCCTTGCTCATGTCTGCCATGACGGAGACACAAAAGTTGAACTGGTTCCGTCACAGGATATTACTGGAGCACATAGTCTGGTCCTAGCAGTATGGATGACTTTCAGCTCATGAAGTTTGATGAAGTGGACAAGGAGCTTGGAAGCACACAGCCCACCATATCCAGTCTTGACCCGTTTTCCCTATGACTAATAGTATCATGCTAGGTTAAGTTGATTGATGCCAGGGATTGGGACCTTCTGCTTACCAAGCAGATGCTCCACCACTGAGCCACCATCCCTCCATGATTCTAGCCATGATTGCAAAACCTGATCTCAGATATATCTGTGTAGAGATAGAGGCTAAGCAGGACCAGCCCTAGACTGTCTGGCACCCTCGGCAAGGCTAACTTCTGGCACCCTTCCCCCTGCACTGACAATGTCACCAAGTCACATGGCAGGGGCACCCAATTCAGTGCCCCCAGAAGGCCGGTGCCCTAGGCTATCGCCTAGTTTGCCTAGTGGCAGGGCTAGCCTGAGGACAAGGAACAACATACACAAATGGTCCTTTTTATGCACAGTGGATTTTTTAAAAGGAAATCAACCAAGCTGTAAATGATAACAGAAAGTTCCATTCTTCGATGTTAGAGCCAGGCCTCAGATTCAGCAGGAGCTCACAGGAGCACAGCTCCTGAACCTTTCTGAGGGTTCCCCCTCCTCCTCCCCACCTTGCCCATCGAATAGTAGGTGCAGCTGCATAACAATCCCTGGATGAGCGCCACCATCTATTTTTCTACAAAGCCGTTAGAGGTGACCTCTGCGCGACATAAAGAGGAGCCACTGAGAAAAATCTGCTATGGACAAGTAATGTGATTCTCTGTTTGTCGACTGATACGGCGTGGTAAACTCATCTGCGAAGCAGAAATTTATACTGGCATTCATATATGGCTGAAGAAAAACAATGTGGCAGAAATAAAGTATTTTAAGGATTCTTTTAAAAAAATCTTAGCTAATGGAAAGGGGCTCCACCTCAGCACACAGTGGCTGATTACAGACCGACACTTTGGGTCAACTCAGAGACGCCTCTGAAGTCGACCCAAAAAAAACCTTCTAGGTGGCAACATCTGGCGGCCATCTCGATCGCGTACTCACCCCATCCTCGAGGCTGCTCCACCCGCCTCAAAAAGGCACCAGGGCAAAAGTGGTGCATTTTCGCTGGGGTGGCTCCGAGGCGGCTCCCAGCCATCTAAAAGGCTGGGGAGTGCCTGAAGAGCCGTGGAAGCCGCGAATGGGATGCGTGAGCATTCCAGATGCTCCTCAGGCACCCACAGCCCGTCCCTTTTTCGAGTGCCATCCGGAAGGTCCGGGGGGCTCTATTTCTGGTCAGCTTTATTTGGGGCAGCTTCAAGCCGCCCCAAACCGGCCGTCTGTTATCAGCCAGTGATTTCTTTATTAGTTGGTTTTGTTTCAATGTAGTCCCTGAATGAGTTGGCATATGGGCAATCTGTGCCTGTCTGTTGCTTTTCGGTGGTGAAGGATTTTTGCTGACCGAAATTTCCATTTCATTGAGCTGAGAGTCCCTGGAGAGGGAGAAAGAATCTGCGAGGCTTGGAATGTGTCAGACACAACTAGATGTGTCATTTGTTTGCCTTCTGAAAAGCCAAAAAACAAAACAAACCCTGCCATTTCATAACTTTATCGTAGCTGCTGCCCTTCTGCTGCTGCTATGTTGAAGCTCTTTTTTTTGTTTTGTTACTTGAATGTCTTTGCTCTTCAAGCTCTATGCTTGAGGCTTGCAAGGCTGGGCAGTGCATGACTCTACAAGGAACACTGCCCATGTTAGGGATGGCCTTTCAAAAAGTAATCAAAATAGAAACTCTATTGCCTTTGTTCCCAGGGATGTCAAACATCTGGTCTGGAGGGCTCCTATCAGGCCCCCGAGCAACTAGGTGTCATCTGCTTCCTTCTGCCTCTCTCTTGCTTGCTTTTGCATAATGACTTGCTTTGCAAGGCTTGCTCAGTTGCACGGGAGCTACAGAGCAAAACCTCTATTTTCTCCATGGGGAGGGAGGGAGGAGGCGAGGCAGAGCTTGTTTTTTCAGGCTCTCTCAATCGCACAGCAGAGCTACTGACCCAAGCCTCTCTTCCTTCTATTGGCTGAGGCTCCTCCCCCTGCCCCCTGGGGAAAGAAGGAAAGAGCCAGAGCTTCCTTTACCCAGTTCCCATGAGAGAAATACAAAGAAAGCACCTTTAAGACCAATGAGTGCTAATGTTTTAAGTTTTTAAAAAATATATTTAATTGTGTTTGTCTGTGTTCTTTATAAAGTTTATATCTCTGCTACCTAATCTTAAATAGGTATACGCATAGCCTGGTCCGAATTGGCCCAGCCCAAGCTGACATGGCCCAGCCCAACAAGGTCTCATTTATGTCAGCTCCGGCCCTCATAATAAATGAGTTCAACACCTCTGTTCTATAATATCCTTGATATGACTAATCTAATCACTTAAAAAAAATCAGCAATGTTTGGAAATGACAAGTGTTTTGGTGCTTTGCTGTCTGCTTTTCATAGCTGCATCAGGTGAGGGAAGAGAAGTAGAAAGGGCAATAAAGAGAGATAATGACTTAGCAAATATTTTAATTGACAGGGATGTCTTCCCACCACAGAAGGCAGCAGATGTTCCTGCCTGATAGGGTCATTGGTGGTTGTTTTCATGTACTTGCCACAATAGGAAAGAAAATAAGGCTGCACTGGTAAGTAAAAGGTAAAAAGAGGAACAAAGTGTAGTTGATCTGACTTTTTACATCTCAACGCATTTCATGATGAACTTTCATCAGGGGCTCTCAGTCAGAAATTTCTCTAACTCCCACCCTGATTTGCTTGATATTTCAGTCTGGTCTTGCACAGGGGCAACTGGTTGGTTTTTCACACACTCTCTCTCTCTCAGCTTGGCTTCGCGAACGAAGATTTAAGAAGGGTGCAGTAGTCCACGTCTGCTGCAGGCTCGCTGGTGGCTGACAAGACCAATGCGGGACAGGCAGATCCGGCCACAGTGGCTGCAGGGAAAAGTCTGATTTGGGGTTGGTGCTGTAGCAGTGCGATTCCTCCTCAATCTCCTTTTGTCCTCAAGACCAGCTATGCATACGTTCTCAAAGGAAGAGACAGCCTGGTGGATGGTGTGCCTCCATGCTTTGTGATCTGAGGCTAGGTCAGACCACTGGTGATGGTTGATGCGACAGGTGCCAAGGGATTTCTTCAAGGAGTCCTTGTATCTCTTCTTTGGTGCCCCTCTATTTCGATGGTCGGTGGAAAGTTCGCCATACAGAGCAATCTTGGGAAGGCGGTGGTTTTCCATCCTAGAAATATGCCCTGCCCAGCGCAGCTGCGTCTTCAACAACAGTGCTTCGATGCTTGTAACCTCCGCCCTCTTGAGGACTTCAGTGTTGGTCACAAAGTCACTCCAGTGGATGTTGAGGATGGTGCGAAGGCAGCGCTGATGAAAGCGCTCAAGGAGTCGCAGGTGATGACGGTATAAAACCCACGATTCGGAGCCGTTCGGATTCCTTCACACACTGAAGGAAGATGCTACAGACACAGAAAGACAGACACTATACCCCACACTCAACAGGCAACATGACTGCAGAGGATATGGACAAAATTTGCTCGTACATTCTGCAAATACTTCCTCCCCTCATGAAAAGCAGGGCCAAATAAGAGGAGACTCATGTTGAGGAAGCCACAGAGCTCTTCTATGTATTAGAGTAATTTGCCCAGGTCTCCCTTTCAACTGGGAGTTTTTTGCCTCAGAGATGCACACTGGCCATTTTTGCTTTGCAACCACAGCACACAGGGAGCAGCAGCTGTAGCCTCCCCTCCCTGCTGTTCTCATGTCCCCAAACCACTCCACGGAGTCACTATTGGCTCTATTGTGAAACATACATGCCATGATGTAACCAACCATGTAAAGTAACATGTCATCATGTTGCCCTCAGTTTCTGCCACATTAGACATAGTAGGAGGTGAAGCCAGGAGAGGCGAGGAGATTTGCACCAGATACTCAGCAGGAGAATGAATTTAAAGTTAAAGTTGCTTTTTTCTACCTCTCTCTCCCCATCTATTTCCTTCCTTCCTTCCTTCCTTCCTTCCTTCCTTCCTTCCTTCCTTCCTTCCTTGCAGCTCTCATACATCTGACATCCACATCTTGCAACTCTCAAACATCTGATTTTTATTCTGTGTGCCTCTAATGTTAGGCCAGTTTGCTCACCCCTGCTCTAAACCATTCCAAATTATGCCTTCCTACATGTGCTTTCTTTAACTTTAAAGCATTAGCAGATTCATTCCCATTTCTTAAAGATTTGCTCCATGCTCTGAGTCGTCTGGAAGTAATAGAATACCATTGAGTGGTGGTGGGGGGAACCAGATAAATGAGCAAGATTTGAGTCCAGTAGCCCCTTAAAAGACCAACCAGATTTTTCCAGAGCATAAACTCTCAAGAGTCAAAGCACTGAAAAGAGATTGAGAAAGGGAGCTGGGAAAATCTTGCTTGTCTTGATGGTGCTACTGGACTCTCATTTTGCTCTTCCACTGCAAATCAGCAGGGGAATCCATCTGAAACTATAAATAAATAATAGAATGGCAGAGACCATTCCTGTGAGCTACAACAATCCCATACCAGCCTTACAGGTTCTATCATTTAGGAATACAGCCAAGAGTTTTTAAGGGCATGCCTTTTAAAAAAAATGTATTATGGAGAAAAGAGAAAGGTGCCTTTGAAAATAGGCCTCATACAGGACTACTCATCAGAGAGCTACACTGCTGATTTCCTTGTCTGTCAAATGTACCCTTAGTGGGGACAGTCTGCTGCCATAAAATGAGTGGAATCGTCCTTGTAACTGGACAACTGTCCCTTGTCCTGAGGAAGCCTTGTGATCCTTTCCCCTGGCCATTCATCATCATTGCTGTGACAAGGGCTTTTTTCTTTTACTTAGCAGGAATGCAGAAGAACGCAGTTCCAGCTGGCTTGGCATCAGGGGGTGTGGCCAAATATGCCAATGAGTTCCTGCTGGGCTTTTTCTACAAAAAAAGCCCTGTGTGAAACACTGGTGATGTCAGGGGGTGTGCCCTATTATGCAAATGAGCTCCTGCTGTGCTTTTTCTACAAAACAACCCCCTGGGTGTGATTTTCTCCTGTCCCTGTTCAGTGGCCATATTTTCCTTAAATGTTTTGCTCACTTCTCCTCTACGCAGCCATTTTTGGTCTGCCCAGATGCAGGTATCAACACGGAGTGAAGCATCTCGGTTTCATCTCACAGCATGGAATAATTTTGTCCTGATGTAATCCTGTATGACTTTTACTAAAAATTGCTTCGTTTTGATAGATTCCCCCACCCTCAAAAAGACTCAAAAAGAATGCTCTCTTCTTTCGGATGTAAGAAACTTTATAAAGTAGAATGGCAGTTATCAGAAGAGTTAAAACCAGAAAGGGGACCAAATGCTTGCAAGCACAGAGGCTCAAAGCTCTCCTTGTGATGGTTGCACTGAATGCGAAAGGCACAGAGGCTGATCAATACATTTTCATCAAGTGACTCATTCATGAGGACCTTGTTTCCAATCAAAACCCACAAAAAGCCCATAGATGCTCCAACTTCTGCTCTTCCTCCCTCCACACAGGGCCAGCCCTAGACTGTCTAGCACCCTAGGCAAGGCGAACTTCTGGCGCCCCCCCCCCTGCACTGCACCAAGACACATGGGAGTGCGCAATATGGCTACCCCAGAAGGCTGACGCCCTAGGCAGTCACTTAGTTTGCCTAGTGGTAGGGCTGGCCTTGCCTCCACAACCCATAATTAGGTATAATTAAGTTCAACCAGGATTTAAACAAAAAAAATGTTTTTTTCTCAGCGTGCCGTTGAACCAAGGAAATTTGGGTTGCCTACACCAAGTTGTGTTACAGAGCCCCATGGCATAGTGTGGTAAATCTGCAGTACTGCAGTCCAAGCTCTGCTCGTGACCTGAGTTCGTTCCTGGTGGAAGCTGGGTTCATGTAGCCGGCTCCAGATTGACTCAGTCTTCCATCCTTCCGAGGTCGGTAAAATGAGTACCCAGCTTGCTGGGGGAAAGTGTAGATGACTGGGGAGGGCTATGGCAAACCACCCCATTAAAAAATCTGCCATGAAAATGTTGGGTGTTTTTACATTCAGTTTGATCCAGAGTTGTAGAGTCTTCAAATCGCCTGCCACCGTTCCACTTTAATTATTTTCTTTTTACATTTGTGGATTTGCTGCGCTCATTTTGCATAGCCAAACTTCTATACTTCCTGCTGAAAGCTTTTCAATTGGGGGGGGGGGGTCTCTGATCAGAGGGCAGATGGAATACCAGTGCTTAGTTAAATGTATAAGATTGCTTGGAAATGGTGTCAGCACTGCAAAAACAATACACATTTAAATTACAAGATGAGGCAGGCAATGATATGTAAAAATTTCAAGTGCTGTCAGTTCTCATGCAAATTACTGCACCTTGTGGCTTTTGGAGGAGTCTTTTAAAATGCATGAAAACTTCTACAATACAAGTTTGAAATGCCTGTAGAGAAATGACCGGGTCAAAACTAGTTTTGAGAAAAACATTACAGCGGCAGCACCAGAACTCATCTCACCTAAACAAATGTAGATGCTTCAGGCAGCAACGATGCAAAACAGTTGCAAGAACATTAGGTAATGTAAAAGATGAGTTTCCAATGCGGTGATAGAGAGTCACAAACTGTCAGTGTAAAAACACCTATTACGAAAGCAATGTTACCCCGGAGTCGGAAACGACTGGTGCTTGCACAGGGGACTACCTTTACCTTTTTTACACCAAGTTGTAGAGTGGTACCATGTAGGACTGCCAGCTCTAGGTTGTGAAATTCCTGGAGATTTGGGGCTGGATCCTGGGGAGAAGAGGACTTGGGAGGGAAGAGAGCAACCTCAGCAGGGTATAATGCCATTGAGTCCACTCTCTAAAGCAGTCATTTTGTCTAGGGGAACCAATCTTTGTAGTCTGGAGTTCAGCTGTAAAAGCAGGTCTCCAGGCCCAAGAGATTGGCAACTCTTGTAGCATAGGACTCTGGTCTTGAATTTAGGATTGCTAATTCTGGCCTGGCAAATTCCTTGGAAATTTGGAGGTGGTACCCATGGAAGATGGAGTGTGGAGAGGAAGCTAAGTAGGAATGTGATATCACAGTAGACTTCCATTTTTCCTAGGCTCTGTGGCATACAATAGAGACTGCCCTCTCCTCTGAGGACCTGATCTTTGCAGTCCAGAGATCAGTTCTAACTCCAGGAGAACTCCAGGCCCCACCCTGAGGTTGGTAACCCTGCTTGAATCAGAAAGGCCTGAGATTAGGATCGAACCCAGTAATATACATAAGCCTGGGTGTGCTCAAGTTCTGAAAACTTCAGGAACAGAAAGTATCAGTCCTTGTGGCTGGATGGCAATATGAGACTTCTGGACTGGCCGGGTCATGTACTAGTACTAGGAACCTGGTGCCCTTGGCTAGTCAACAGAACAGAACTTCCCACTTGCTTTGGACCTAATGCTAAAACCACCTCTGCTGTAAGCTCAGGGACTGTAATTTAAAGTCTGGTTCCTGAGATGTAGTGGTTAAGACTGGTGGCCTCTAATCTGGAGAACAGGGTTTTTGATTCCTTACTCTTCCTCCATATGAAGCCAGTTGGCTGATCTTGGACCAGTCCCAGTTCTCTCAGAATTCTCTCAACCCTACCCACCTCATAAGGTAGTAGGGTGACGTGGGGGGGGGGAGGTAGGCTTGCCAATCCCCAGGTCCCAGCGGGGGTTCTCCCTCTTTCCCAGGCTCCTTCCTGCCCCCAGTCAGCTGGCCGGCAGGGGGAAGCCCCACCCCCACAGCCACCATGTGACTTTCCACCTTGGAGGCTTCAGTCTCCGATTAGAAAGGCTTCCTCTTAGGATGGTGTGTCTGAGTTACTTTGAAGGAGTTGGCAGCAACTTGTGAGTAGAGATGCCAATCCCTTGCTTCAGAGTCGCCAGAAAGGGGTGGGGGTGGGGGGAGGGAAATGTCTGCTGGACAGCTCATTATTCCCTATGTGGAGTTTGATTCTCATAGGGTATAATGGGGAATTGATCTGGAGGTATCGGGGGCTCTGGGGGAGCTGTGTTTTGAGGTAGAGGCACCAAATTTTCAGTATAGCATCTAGCGACTCTCCCCAAAATACCCCCCAAGTTTTAAAATGATTGGACCAGGGGGTCCAATTCTATGAGCCCCAAAAGAAGGTGACCCTATCCTTCATTATTTCCTATGGAAGGAAGGCGTTTAAAAAGGTGTGCTGTCCCTTTAAATGTGATGTCCAGAACTCCCTTGGAGTTCAATTATGCTTGTCACACCCTTGCTCCTAGCTCCACCCCCAATCTCTCCTGGCTCCACCCCTAAAGTCTCCCGGTTCCACCCCCAAAGTCCCCAGATATTTCTTGAATTGAACTTGGCAACCCTAGGGGAAGGGAAGATATTTAAGCTGCTTTGACATTACTTCGGGTAGAGAAAATCAGAGTTTGAAAACCCTTTTTTTTCTGTAACAAGTTTCCCACAGCCCCCTCCCAATTTCAACTGGGTGAATGAGGTGACTTCAATTTAGAAAGGCTAGGAATCTGAAAGAAGGCCCTTTCCCCCTCAGTGAACTCTGTTATACAATTAGGAAAACAAAAGACACTGTTAGCAATGAAGATTCATTTTATCCTGCTCTCTTTAATATCTTCCCCGCCAACGCCAGCACAGCCTAGCAACTACACTCCGCGATCAAGGCAGGGATCCTTCATTTTCATGTCATGCATCGCTCACAGCTGTCTGCCATGATTACCTAAAGTCAAATTATCCCATCCCACACACACATTAACCTAAATTTGTTTGGGAAGCGCAGTGCTTTAAGCGGGCATGTTAATCAGAGATGATTTCCCTGATTGAGGTTGCCTGGGAGGTCAAAAGGGAGGCAAGCGCTGCCTTCTGTCAAGAAGCCTGAAAAGTCTGTCCGGTGCCAAGGGACACCAGGAGCTTGCAAAAAGCAAAGGACAAAAACACAAAGAAAACAAAACTCCATCTGTGATTTGGCTGCGTTGTCCTCAGATTTCCCCTCCCGGCAAAGGTACTATAAAGACAGTCAAGCAGCCCAGGCTTTTTCTTACTCAGACAAGTCAGCATTGAGTAGGGTTGCCAAGTCCAATTCAAGAAATATTTGGGAACTTTGGGGGTGGAGCCAGGAGACATTGGGGGCGGAGCCAGGTACAAGGGTGTGACAAGCATAATTGAACTCCAAGGGAGTTCTGGCCATCACATTTAAAGGGACAGCAAACCTTTTAAAATGTCTTCCTTCAATAGGAAATAATGAAGGGCTCATAGAATTGGACCCCCTGGTCCAATCGTTTTGGAACTTGGGGTGTACTTTGGGGAGAGGCACTAGATATGTTACTGAAAATTTGGTGCCTCTACCTCAAAACCCAGCTCCCCCAGTGCCCCCGAAAACTCCAGATCAATTCCCCTTTATACCCTATGAGAATCGATCTCCACATAGGGAATAATGAAGTGCTCAGCAGATGGAGCCTGGGGAGGCCTGTAGGTGTGAAGGAGAGACTTCAGCAAGAAACAATGCCTTAGAGTCCACTCTGCAAAGCAGCCATTTGCTCCAGGGGAACTGATTTCTGTAGTTGGGAGATCAGTTGTAATTCTGAAACAAGCCTAGGTTCGCTCTGGAGGGTGGCAACCCAACTTTCTTCTCAACGGAGCCTCATAGTGGCTCACATTGTTCTGTTCCATCTTATCCTCCCAGCAACCCTGGGAGGCCCAGAGCCTAATCTGATGCTGAGCCAGTTTGGTATAGTGGTTAAGAGTGTAGACTCTAATCTGGAAGAATGGGGTTTGAGTCCCCACTCCTCCTCCACTTGCAGCTGCTGGTTTGACCTTGGGTCAGTCACAGTTCTCTCAGAGCTGTTCCCTCAAAAGCAGCTCTTTCAAGAGCAGCTCCTTCAGCCGCACATACCTCACAACATATCTGTTATGGGGAGGAGAAGGGAAAGGAGATTGTAACCCCCTCTAAAACTCCCAATGAAGAGTGGGGTATAAATCCAACCTCCTCTTCTTCCTCTTCCTCCTTCTCCTCTTTGATGGACTAATAGTTTGATTTTATGCCAATAAAGGCTTGCTGTTTGCTGACTAATAGTTCAGTATCAAGCAGCTTCATATGTTATGTTATCTACTTTGCATGATTAATGTCTAGAAACTGCATCATGATGGCCCTTCAAGTGTTAATTCTGTGCTGGGCGAATGTGAGCTCTAGTCACTAGGCGAGGAGAGCAAACATTTGAAATATGGCAGTCTGAGGCATTTCTTCTTAAGATCTTCTGCTGAATCCTGACTCAAAGAAATCCCCCCTTCCCTTTACTTTTTGTTTCGAATTGTTACATGTTTCATCCACTGGAAATCCAAATTTCTCTTCCTTTTGAAGCAGGTCCTTTCACAACAAACATAACTGGATTAAAAAACAAAAACAAACACCGATTGTAAAAGGAAACCATTTATGGCATCTGCTAATCTGTCTGGCTCTCGACAGCAGTCCCAAGGGGGGTCTGCAGACTGAAAATGTTAAACGGAAGTTCAGTTAAAGTGGCACAATATTGATTATAATCCGTCTGCCTGCTGTTGCTTATCGAATTAGGTACATCTAAAGTCAAAAATCAAGCAATGGAATGAATATTCACAGAGAAAAAGCAAACGTTGCCAGTAGCATGGATTCCTAGAGATGTGAATTTTTATTTGTGCATTTGTTCAAGGTGGGGAATACTCTGGTTTGAATGACAAACGCAAAACCCACTTCTCAACAATATCTTGCAATACTAGAAGTTTTTTTTTTTTTAATCTGCTAACTTCTGCTTTGCTGCTTCACATCAGGATCGTGCAACCTCTCTTTAAAAATGTGTAATATTGATTGTTCTTTGCCTGCAGACACAGAATAAGAAGAGCTGACGCCTTCAGCTGAGTAATAAAAGGGCTGAGGTTTTAAACATTTCATTTATTGATGTCAATCAGATGGAAGTTATGGGCTCGCCGGCCAAACCCCATTCCAAGCCTATGTGCAGTGTGGGCCTTTGACAGGATGCAGAAGAGACAAACTTTTGTTTGCACATCTTTGAATATATGAGCAAAGCCAGGCCTCATTTTGGGCAACAGCTCACAGGAGCAGAGCTCTGGAACTTCTACATTTTATTGTGCTCTTTCTTTCTTGCCTCCCCCTTCCCCCCGCCCTGCTTGCTTCTGGACTCCATTGTTCAAACCCCCTGTGAGAATTTAGCGGAACTCTAAGATTTGACAAACTTTCGAAAGCAAACATCGAAAGCAAACAGATGGAAAACTTCTGTGAGATCCAGTTTGGTGTAGTGGTTAAGTGTGTGGACTCTTATCTAGGAGAACCGGGTTTGATTCCCCACTCCTCCACTTGCACCTGCTGGAATGGCCTTGGGTCAGCCATAGCTCTGGCAGACCTTGTCCTTGAAAGGGCAGCTGCTGTGAGAGCCCTCTCAGCCTCACCCACCCCTGGGTGTCTGTTGTGGGGAGAGAAGACATAGGAGATTGTAAGCCTCTCTGAGTCTCTGATTCAGGGAGAAGGGTGGGGTATAAAACTGCAATTCTTCTTCATCATCATGCCACCATGGCTACATCGGAGAAAGTCGTTTTAAAAGGCATAATGGGAGTAAGGTTTTATTAAGACAATTATAATTCAAGAAGCATTTTAAGATAGACGCTGAGCTGATCTAATTTAGTACACCTTCTGGTGATGTCAGGATTGTGTGGCATATGCCAATGAGTTGTGCTAATGAGCTCCAGCACCTCTTTTTCTATGAAATGACCCCTGGGCAAAGCCACCCTGGCTTTGTGTTTTGGGCTGCCACATATGTATCACCCAGGCTGCTGCTTGCCAAGCCTTCATGAAGCTGGAGGGAATTGTGCCACTTTGTGCCCCCTAGCCACAGAATCTATGGGTCAAGTATAATGACACTGCTCAAGTACTTCCTGAGAGCCGGATTAACAATTAGGCCAAGCAGGCACTGGCCTAAGGGGCCCCCATGCCTTTAGGGACCCCAGGCTAGCTTTTCCCCCCAGTTCCTCCCCTGCTTGCAGCCCTCTCAGCTTGTACGTGCAGCCAGCGACTGAGCTGCTCTTTGCCTGACTTGCCTGGTGTGGCTGCTGTTGATGCCGTCGCCAATTTTGCCTCTCTCTGCCTCTCCCCCACAGCTTTGTCAAAGCGGCTTTTGAGAAGGTGACTTATCGGGCTCCCCAATTTGGCTGACTCCTGCATACATTCCATGCCTTTGCCAAGTGCCTAAGCCAGTCTCCATGCTGGGATCTGCCAACCAAATTGTTGTTAGGATTGCCAGGGTTGTGTTGGAAAATACCTGGAAACTTTGGGGGTGGATGCAGGAGAGGGCGGGATTTGGGGAGGGAAAGGGCCTCAGCATGGTCCAATGCAATAGAGTCCTCCCTTCAAAGCAGCCATACAAACTAGTGACCAATTTACTAAGAAATATATAGAAACCAGTCCAAATGTCCAAAACATGTACATTCAAGTCCCAAAGTAGTATGGTGACAAGCCAATCGATTAAGTACTTGTTTCTTTCCAGTCTTCATCAGACCTGGGACCAATACTGATTCAATTATATAGATTCTTTACATCATTTTTAAAAAGGGAACGCGGAGCGTCTCCAACAGCAATTTACTCTCATAATCAGGGCTTTTTTTTTTGGTAGCAGGAACACCCCGATGTAACCAGTCCTCCTGGAGCTTACAGTAGGCCCTGTACTAAGAGAAGAAGACAACTACAGATTTATACCCCACCTTTCTCTCTGAATCAGAGACTCAGAGCAGTTTATAATCTCCTCTGTCTTCTCCCCTCACAACAGACACTTAGAGGTTGGTGGGGCTGAGAGGGCTCTCACAGCAGCTGCCCTTTCAAGGACAACTCCTGTGATAGCTACGGCTAACCCAAGGCCATTTCAGCAGCTGTAAGTGGAGGAGTGGGGAATCAAACCCTGCTCCCCCAGATAAGAATCCGCACACTTAACCACTATACCAAACTGGCTCTCTGTTAAAGGGCTCTTACAACAGGGTCTACTGTAAGCTCCAGGAGGATTGGCTACATCAGGGGTGTGTGGCCTAATATGTAAAGGAGTTCCTGCTACAAAAAAAGCCCTGCTCATAATTACCCTATGAGGTAGGAGAGGTTGAGAGTATGTGCTTGACCCAGGGTCACCCAGAGAGCTTTATATCAGAGAAGGGTCTTACACCTAGATCCCTAATCCAACATTTTAACCATAATACAATACTGCCTCACATTCGGAGGCATCCTAATAAAGTGGTACATCTCCTCCACCAGTTTGGTGTAGTGGTTAAGTGTGCGGACTCTTATCTGGGAGAACCGGGTTTGATTCCCCACTCCTCCACTTGCACCTGCTGGAATGGCCTTGGGTCAGCCATAGTAGGAGTTGTCCTTGAAAGGGTAGCTGCTGTGAGAGCCCTCTCAGCCCCACCCGCCTCACAGGGTGTCTGTTGTGGGGAGAGAAGATATAGGAGATTGTGAGCCACTCTGAGTCTCTGATTCAGAGAGAAGGGAGGGGTATAAATCTGCAGTCTTCTTCTTCTTCTCCTCCCCAAACTCTGTCCTCCCCAGGCACTGACCTCTTTCAATGCAACATACACATCTTCACTGACTATCATTTTGCATTTCCCCAGGTCAGTGAAATCCACTGCAGGCGTCAACAAGTTGCTCCCTGGGCCCCTGGGGATGGTGCAGTCCACTTAAGCTTCAAAATGCACATTTCCCTGCTAATGGTCTGTTACCTTTCTGTTCCAGTTGCGTGGAGACTGGAATATTACATAAGGCTCTGGGTAGAAGTGAATCTCTCTTGATGCTTTAATTTTTTAAACCTTTTCTCTTTGTTATCGGGAGGAACTTCTCCCTATCCAGTTCTGGAAGGATATAATATTCATACAACAAAAGGCATCCCCCCCCCCCTTGTGACTTTTATGAAATACGAGTTAATAAGACATTCCGGCTCCGAATGTCTGTCAGAAGCTTGCAATCAATTATGCAGATGAGAGGCACACCACCCTGCTTCCTGCCTTTCTTTTCTTTTCTTTTTTTGCTGACAATCCTATTCAGGTTTTCTGACCTTAAAAATAAATGCTCGGTGCTTTTGATCCGCCGCTGCTGAATTTTTAAATTAATACGACGGAGCTGCTGCAGTAGAAATTATCTCTGCAGGAACAAAGTTGTTTTACCTAGATGGAAATTAATGAATTGTGCTTTAGAATAAAATTGATCTCTCACAATACAGGAAGGCAACGCAGTCAAGGTTGCTTTCTTTCTTCTTTTTCGGAGGTTTTGTAGGCTTCGCAAGTGGGAAATGCTAAACCTTGACCTCCGTTTGGCATCCCAGCTGATGCCGGAAAAGCCCCTGGATAGACCAAAGTGGGTGAGTGCAGCAGCAACAGCCAGCTCTGGACACCTGGGGATTGTTAGCATATTTAGATAGCTTTTCAATTGCGACTGTGCCATACAATTATTATTTGATAACTGATGTTGTCAACCTCCAGGTGACACCTGGAGATCTCCTGCTATTACAATTGATCTCCAGGCAACTGAGATCAGTTCCCCTGGAGAAAATGGTTGCATTGGAGGGGGGAATGTGGCCTTGTACCCCACTGAGGTCCCTCCCCTCCCTGGACCTGACCATCTCCAGGCTCCACCCCCAAAATCTTCAAGTATTTCCCAACCCAGAGCTGTCAATTTTATGATAATTCTATTTGTAAACACTATACACAAAATGGTGGAAAATGCCAAAAATACCTAAACAAGAGGACTTTGTTCAGAAGCTCTTAGAGATGGCAGAAATGGACTTACTTTCTGTAAAATTACGAGAAGGAAATATACAAGACAATAAGATCTGGCAGCTACTGTATGATTGGTTGGGTGTAGTATGAGTTTGGAATAGGAGAAACTAAGTGGCAACATATTTGTATATAAGAATATAAGATAAGGAATGAGTACTGCATATTAGACTGAATGGAAAGGAAAGGTCCCCTGTGCAAGCACCGGTCGTTTCCGACTCTGGGGTGACGTTGGTTTCACAACGTTTTCACGGCAGACTTTTTATGGGGTGATTTGCCATTGCCTTCCCCAGTCATCTACACTTTCCCCCCAGCAAGCTGGGTACTCATTTTACTGACCTCGGAAGGATGGAAGGCTGAGTCAACCTCGAGCCGGCTACCTGAAAACCCAGCTTCTGCCAGGGATCGAACTCAGATCATGAGCAGAGCTTAGGACTTCAGTGCTGCAACTTTAACACTCTGCGCCACGGGGCTCTTATTATACTGAATAAGATGGTGCAATTATAAGAAATGTGTATTTGTAAGCCAAAGTAAGAGTTGTAAAGAGATATAATGTTATAAGAGACAACATGGAAGATATAAATTGTAAATGATATACAGATTGAGAATTAATAGAATTAGATGTGTTTGTAATAAGAAAGAAAATGTAAGCAAAAGCGACATTTGTTCTCCCCCTCCAACCCTGATTTTCCCATGTCTCCCTGTATGACTCTTCTCTTCCCCCTTTTCCTGTATCTGAAATTCAATAAAACTTTTAATTGGGGGGGGGGGGGAGATGATTCTATTTGTATCCTGCTTCAGGGTTGCCAACCTCCAGGTGATGGCTGGAGATTTTCTGGGCTTACAAGTGATCTCCAGGTGATAGATAATCAGTTCACCTGGAGAGAATGGCCTCTTTGGAAGGTGGACTCTATAGCTTTATACCCCCTTGAAGACCCTCCCCTGCCCAAATCCTGCCCTCCTCAGGCTACTCCCCCCACCTCCAGATGTTTCCCAACTTGGTGCTAGCAACCCTTTCTGACTTCTGTGGGTCTCTCGAGCCCTTTCCAGACATTTATCAGGAATGTAAGGGTCCAAAGCATGGAGGCACACCATCCACCAGGCTGTCTCTTCTTTTGAGAACGCACGCATAGCTGGTCTTGAGGACAAAAGGAGATTGAGGAAGAATCGCACTGCTACAGCACCAACCCCAAATTAGACTTTTCCCTGCAGCCACTGTGGCCGGACCTGCCTGTCCCGCATTGGTCTTGTCAGCCACCAGCGAGCCTGCAGCAGATGTGGACTACTGCACCCTTCTTAAATCTTCATTCGCGAAGTCAAGCCGAGAGAGAGAGAGAGAGAGAAAGGGTCCAAAACAGAACCGCAGCCATGTGTTCAGTCGGAGACTGAAACAGAACCTGTGAGTGTACAAAGGCATCTCTCTGTACAGTTGGAATCCTTGGAGTGTGGGGGGAGTGGCTATCCCAAGCAAGAGGATAGAGCCCTACAAACTTGCTGCTGTATGTGCTCCAGCGTTAGGTTGCCAGAGTGGAAGAAGCTGATACAATCCTCTCCCCACCCCTCAATTCAGCCCATGAATGGTCAGTGGGCATTTGAAAAAGGTGTTAGCTTTCTGTCCCGGCATCGATCTGATCCATACTCGCTAAGCTTTAGCAAAGCTGCAGCATCAGATTCTCTCAGACAATTCACAAAGCGGAGGGAATGGAAATATAAATACTGTGATTTATTTTTTCAATCAAGGTGAAACAAAGTTAAGAACATTTCCCATGATGTACCTGAAAAAACTCTGTGTGTGTGTGTGAAAGAGAGAGAGAGAGAGCGATCAATATGCCAACATTGTTCAGGTAACTGTTTTTTTTCTTTGCTTTTTTTTTTTTAAATGCAAAGACCAGTAGAGATAACAATAATAATTGTGACTGGGAAAAAAATATATAGCCTTTCAAAAATGCTAACTTAAAACAATGCAACAGGTACAGATGACTGGCAGTGTAACAGACTTGCTGTTCTAACTCAATTGACTTAAACGGATTTAGAAAGGAGTAATTATGTTCAGGACTGCACTATGAATTACAGAAAGGAAATACTGATTTCATATCAACTGCCAAACAACGATGCATCATCATTTGTGCTAACCACAATTTGGCTTCCAAACCATCATTTGTAAAATAAACACAAAAACCATGGCTTGCTTCACTGACCACCTCTTGCCAGAATCCCTGGATGCTACCCCATCTACCATATTTGCAGGATTCTCTCATGTAATTTATCCCATAATGAAAGCCTTGGGATTTTAAAAAATATGATGTATGAGACATAGATGTTGCAGCGGATCACTGCCAGTATCTTCAGATGGTAATTTCTTTCAAGGAAATGGGCAGAGAATGGAGTGATGGTCATGGCTGGGCCAAAATGTTGGAAGAAAAGTTCTAAAGGAAAGTAGAAACTGTCAAAGTGAATTCCTTTTCTGCTCCCAGTAGGCTAACCTCTTTAAGAAATGAACCAATTAGACTTTTCTTTGATTTTGCGTTTAGACCCAAAATGGCTACCCATTTGCAATCCCTTCGCTGTGATCAGGCTGACTCCAGTGCAGAGAGAATCCCAACACCATGGTTCCATGATCTGGACATAACCCCCCTCCCCCCACATCTACACTTTGACCAAAATGTTCTTTGCAAGACAGCTTCGAACCACTGTTAAAGTTCTGGTACCTACTCTCAAACCATAAATGTATGGTTTGAAGGCAATGACAAACTATGCCTTGTGGTTTCAAAAACATGGCTTATTATTTCATACGAGCTGTGATAGCATGCAGAGACTAGATCAGGGGTGGCTAAACTTAACAGCCAGATAGAATAAACATCAGATGTTTGAGAGAAGGAAGGAAGGAAGGAAGGAAGGAAGGAAGGAAGGAAGGAAGGAAGGAAGGAAGGAAGGAAGGAAGGAAGGAAGGAAGGAAGGAAGGAAGGAAGGAAGGAAGAAAGAAAGATAAGGAAGATGAGGGAGGGAGAGGTGGAAAGAATGCAAGTTTAAATTTAAATGTATTCTCCAAGCTGCTGGCTGGCTTGGCTTGGAGAAGTGATTTAAAGAAGATAAATACCTTTTCCAAGCTGGCCAACTGAGTGGTGGGGGCTTTGGGAGCCGCACAATATGTGTGAAAGAGCCACAGTTTGGCCACCCCTGGCCTAGATTTCTAACAATCAACATGCATCATATTCTTTCAGCCTTGTGTGTGAGAAAGACAGAAGCATTTATAACCCTACAATTCAAGAATCTAATCCTAAAGTTACATCAATGATACTGGGGCTTTAATCTGTATCAAAATGCCTCCCCTTGCAGGGGAGGCAGCCTTGGAGCAAGGCCATACCACCTCTTCAGTCCTGGGCAGCTCAGCCTTACTCCGCGGCCCGGTTGTTACCAGGCCAAGGACTGGGACCTGTTCACGGCCTGGTGATTGGGGACCCCTGACCTATAAAGCTGAAATTTAGATCATGCTAGCCCAAAATCTCCCAGTTGTTACCGCCAGAAATGAGATGTTTTGACCCTGAAAATGAGCTTGAAAAGCATCACATAAAGGCAATGTTGTAGCGTTTGCCCAAAATTCTATGGTTTAAATGTAAAGCTTGGGGCGAATACCAGATTGGTATCAATCACTACATTCTAATACAGTGAATATACTACCAAATCTTTAGTATGCACATAGTTTGAAACACTGAATAAGTTATATTTGTTTTTATATGGCATTTACTTTGGATCTGGATGGTGTGAAAGATCCAGAGGGACCCTTTGTCTTGAGGCCCATGGTGGCTTTTAGCAGCCCCAAAGGCAAGTGATATTACGCTAGTGTTCTGAAAAGAGATGCAAATAATAAAACATTTTGAACTATTGTTCATACTATTTTCTTATTTCTATTGGTCTATAAATATATTTCAAATTTAAGAAGAATGACAACAAACTCAGTGCATTCTTATCAATGATCTATAGTATCTTACACCTGAAGTGTCTTTTTTGAGAAAGAGTTAATTTTTTCTGCAAAGGTTTGCTAATCTTTAGAATGTAGGAGACATACCATAAATTGAAGTAGTCACTGTACTATGTTGACCTTTTCAATATTCACTAGCTTGCATGGTTAGAGTTTCCATCTTTCTCTGATTAAAAGCCCAACCAGTCTTTGAGAAAGTTAAGGGAAGATTAAAAAATTAAAAATGGTACATTATTTTTCTCTTTGTATGATGGAGGTTAGAATGTGAATCTCTGAAAGCAGAAATGGACTACAAGAAAGCATCCTGTTAAAACTCTGAAAAAGGCCTGTACGAATTGTGACTGCCTATGTACTGTGACCTTTCTGGTGTTTCTGACACAGACTCTCTCTCTTTGTCTCTGTCTCTCTCTCCCACATACATCACTCCTCAATTCACAGTCACAGAAAGACAGTAAAAACAGCAGCCTTATTCAGCCCATAGCTGCTATACAGAACTAGTGGGATTTGTTTGTCTCTGTGAGTCAAAAGTTCTGCAAAGGTCAGTCCTGAGACCAGGTTTCCTCAGGCAGTGATAAGGTAAACCCCATCAGATGGCACATTCAGGAAAGGGAAGGGAAGGGAAGGGAAGGGAAGGGAAGGGAAGGGAAGGGAAGGGAAGGAAAGGAAAGGAAAGGAAAGGAAAGGAAAGGAAAGGAAAGGAAAGGAAAGGAAAGGAAAGGAAAGGAAAGGAAAGGAAAGGAAAGGAAAGGAAAGGAAAGGAAAGGAAAGGAAAGGAAAGGAAAGGAAAGGAAAGGTCCCCTGTGCAAGCACGAGTCTTTTCCAACTCTGAGGTGACATGGAAGGCTGAGTCAACCTTGAGCTGGCTACCAAAACCCAGCTTCCGCTGGGGATTGAACTCAGGCCGTGAGCAGAGCTTAGGACTGCAGTGCTGCAGCTTCAACATTCTGCGCATTCAGAGGCACCATTAAAAAATAGCAAACTGTCCATTGTTCGGTTGAGATTGTTACTACCATGAGGTAAAAATCCCACTTGATTTTCTCCTGTAAATCATCTCCATCTTAGTCCACCTCTGTCCAAGGCTGGCAACCAGTGGAAGACTTAACCAGGGGTGTCACTTCTTGTATGATCCAGAAGTGACAGTGTCGCGTAAGGGCAATGCTGTAGCGTAAGGGCAATGCTGTAGCGTAAGGGCAATGCTGTCCAAAATTCTACGGCTTAAATGTAGAGCTTGGGGTGAATATTAAACACAACCTGATGTGAGGAAATCACTTCTGGGTCATGCTGGAAGTGATGTCATGGCATTGATATGACAACTGAGCAGAAGCAGGCAGAGACAGCTGAGGGCAGGAGGCCAAAATGGGAGACCTGCCCTCCCTATGTTCAGAATCTCACTTTGTTCAAAATATTTAGATCCTCTCTGGATATCAAATTTGTGACATCTTCCCTCAGAGTTCACATACTAGCAGAATAGCCAAACACCTTGCCTCAGACTGCCTTATGAGCTCACGGTTTAGGCAAAACTTGAATTGTGGTCTTGTTGGGACACAGACTCTCAGATACTCTCCTACACCGATTCTTGATTAAAACATTTTTATTTGGTAACATATGGTAACAAATTATATTTCTTGCATCATTAATAACTTCTTTTATCTATCCCATATATTACTTTCTAACCACCCCTCCCCCCATTACTTGACCCCCACCGGTGTTATTTACTTAAAACACTAATATTTAAAGGTACCCTTAACTATTAAAAACAAAAATTAATATTCTTCTTTTTTCTAAGACTTAATCATTATCAAAAATTGTCCAATGTCCTTTTATTTTCCACTCTTTTTCTACATATCTTCTGAATTTTTTCCACTCTATCTTAAAAACTTCTAAATCATAGTCTCTTAACATTCTTGTTAATTTGTCCATTTCACTCCACGTCATAACTTTTACAATCCAATTCCATTTCTCTGGTATTTTTTCTTGCTTCCACAACTGCGCATATAATGTCCTAGCAGCTGAAAGCAAGTACCAAATTATAGTTCTATCTTCTTTTGGAATTTTTTCCATTTGTAATCCCAACAGAAAAGTCTCTGCAACTTTCTTAAATTCATATCCCAAGATCTTAGAAATTTCTTGTTGAATCGTCTGCCAATACTTTTTTGCTCTTTCACAAGTCCACCACATATGGTAGAAAGAACCTTCATGTTTTTTACATTTCCAACATCTATCTGGCATCTTGTTGTTCATCTTTGCCAATTTTTTAGGAGTCATATACCATCTATACATCATTTTAAAACAGTTCTCTTTAATACTATGACACATCGAAAGCTTCATAGAATTCTTCCACAAGTATTCCCAAGTTTCCATCTGTATTTCTTTATTTACATTAATTGCTCATTTAATCATTTGAGATTTCACTACTTCATCCTCCACGGACCATTTTAAAAGTAATTTATATATTTTTGAAATTAATTTTTCATTGTCTCCAAGCAGAACTTTTTCCATTTCTGTTTGTTCTTTTCTTATTTCTTCAGTTTTGATATCATTATCCACCAAACTCTTAATTTGTTGCATTTGAAACCAGTCATATTTATTATTCAGCTCTTCAGCAGTTTTCAATTCTATTTTGTCACTTTGTATTTTTAATAATTGATTATATAACAACCACTTTTCTTCACCTGTCTCAGTCATTATTTTTATTACTTCAGCTGGCACTATCCATAGCGGTCTTCCCTCATCTCCATATTTCTTATATTTCAACCATGTATTTAACAAATTATTTCTTATATAATGGTGAGAGAAAAAAAGTCCATCTTCTTTTTTCCATAATACAAATACGTGTGCCAGCCAAATTTATTTCTGTGACCTTCCATCGCTAAGAGTTTTTTATTTAACAACATTATCTATTCTTTTATTCACACTAAACAAACTGCTTCTTGATATAATTCTAAATTTGGTAACTGAAATCCACCTCTCTCTTTTGCATCTGTCAAAACTTTCATTTTAATCCTTGGTTTCTTCCCAGTCCACACGAATTCTGAAATTTTTCTTCGCCATTTATCAAATTGTTTACTATCTTTCACAATAGGAATAGTTTGAAACAAATACATTATTCTTGGTATATTCATTTTAATTGCAGCTATTCTACCCAGCAATGACAAATTAAGTTTATTCCATTTTAACATATCTTCATCCATTTTACGCCATAGTTTCTCATAGTTATTTTTGAACAAATCAATATTCTTCATTGTTATCTCCACACCCAAATATTTTACCTTGGAGGTAACTTCACAGCCCATTAGTCTCTGCAGTTCTTGTTGCTTATTTATTTGATATTTTTACATAGAAGTTTTGATTTTTCTTTATTAATACAAAGTCCCACCAACTCCCCATATTCTTGTATTTTGGCTAACAACAAAGGTGTGACTTGTATGGGGTTTTCATTTATAAACATTATATCATCTGCAAATGCTCTGTATTTGTAAATAAATCCTTTTATTTTTAATCCTATTTCTTTATCTTCTTGAATCTGCATCAATAACATTTCAAGAGTCATTATAAACAACAATGGGGAAAGCGGACATCCTTGTCTTGTACCTTTGCTAATTATCATATCTTCTGTAAGATCTGCGTTTATACATAGCCTTGCACGTTGTTCAGTATATATTGGTTTTATCATTCTTATAAAGCTTTCTCCCAACTCCATTTTCTCCATTACTGCAAACATAAAGTCCCAGTTTAAATTGTCAAATGCTTTCTCTGCATCCGCAAAGAATAATGCTACTTCCTTTTCTGGATGTCTTTCATAATATTCTACAATATTTACAACAGTTCTAATATTGTCTCTTATTTGCCTTTTGGGAAGAAACCCCGTTTGATCCTCCGTTATAAAATTTATCAAATGTTGTTTAAGCCGTTCTGCCAAGATTCTTGTATATATTTTATAGTCATTATTTAATAGCGAAATTGGTCTGTAATTTTTTACATTCGTGACATCTCTATCTTCCTTTGGAATCAACGAAATAACAGCTTCCTTCCATGTATTTGGTATTTTCCCTTTTATTCTTATTATGTTCATCAACTTCTGCAATTTCGGTATTAATTCCTCTTTAAAGGTTTTAAAGTATTTAGCTGTATATCCATCTGGCGCAGGTGCCTTTCCATTTTTCATTGCATTAATTGCTGCTTCAATTTCTATTTTTTCAATTGGATCATTCAAAACTTTTCGCATATTTTCTGTTAAGGGTTCTATTTTTATCTTTTGTAAATACTCATCCATCTTTTCTTTATTTATTTTAACACCTTTAAACAAGTTGGCATAATACTTAAAAAAAATTCTCTTTTTATTCCTTCTTGGCTAACCACTTCTCTCCCCACTACCACAATTTTATTAATAATTTTATTTTCTCTCTTTTTCTTCAGTTGCCAAGCCAAATATTTTCCAGGTTTGTTTGCTCCCTCAAAAGATTTCTGCTGCAATCTTTTCAGATTCCATTCCAATTATTTATTTAACAAATGTCTCATTTGCATTTGTAGTATTATAATTTCCCTTATAATTTTCTTTTTCCCTGGCCTTTTTCTCAACTCTCCTTTTTTCTTTATTTCATTTTGTATGTCCAACAACTGTTTTTCTTTTGCTCTCTTATCTTTATTATTCAGAGTAATCAATATTCCTCTCATTACTGCTTTATAGGCATCCCAGACCATCTGAAATTCTATATCCTCTTTGTCATTCATTTGAAAAAAGCTTTAGTTTCATTTTCTAAGGATGTCACCATTTCTTTATTCTGTAGTAAATCTTCATTCAATCTCCATCTTCTCAACTTCTTAGACAATTTTGTAATCCACATTATTGGGTTATGGTCAGCCCCAATTTTAGGTAAAAACTCTATTTTCCTTGTTATAAGGCCTAAATCTTTAGTGCCCCACAACATGTCAATTCTGGAAAAAGTTTTATGTCTTGCTGAAAAAAAAGTGTAGTCCCACACTTCAAGATTAAATTTTCTCCATATATCCTCCAAATTTTCTTGTTTGACCAATTCAAAAAAAGACTTTGGCAATTTTCCTTCTTTATTATTATTTTGTTTTCCCCTAGACCTATCCAGTGTATTCGTAATTGTTCCATTAAAATCCCCCATTATCAAAACTTGGTCATAAGTCAGTTCATCAAATTGTTGTGTAATGTCTTTTTAAAAAGCATCCTTTGCACCATTTGGTGCATATAGTACCAATAACATTTTTTTTGCATTTAATATTATTTCTACTGTTACAAATCTTCCATCTTTATCTTTAAACACTAATTTCGGCTCCAGTTCTTGTTTATTATAAAAAATCACTCCCCTTTTTTTCTGTTCAGTCAATGAACAAAATTCTAATCCCAATTGTTTATCCCATAAAAATTTGTAATCCTTTTATTTGATATGCACTTCTTGTAATCAAACTATATTACAATTTTGCTTTTTAATCCAATGAAACATTGCCTTTTTTGTGGTGAATTTAGTCCATTTACATTCCAACACAATAATTTGTAATCCATCATGGTGCAAATTCTTTATATTCTTCATAAAATCTACGCAGTTCCTGTGCATTTGTAATTGTGGTTCTTTTCCCCTGAAGTTCAAAGCTCAAACCTTCTGGTGTTATCCATCTATACCTCATTCCATTGTCCCGTAATTTTTCTGTCAGTTTTTTATATGTTCTTCTATCATTTATCACTTGCCTTGGCAACTCCTTCATAATTCTTACTCTGCTACCTCCCACTATCACTGTCTTTTCAAAAATTTTGTTTATGATCTTTCCCACCATTTCTTTTGTCATATAACAACATCTCTTGGTAAATTGGGTTTTTTTTTTTGCATAGAGTGAGTTCACCCTATACATATAATCATACATATTTTTAGTCTCTTCAGGATCTACCTCTAAAAATTCTGCAATTATTTTTATTATATATTCTTTTAAGTCACCATATTCCTTTTCAGGTACTCCTCTCAGACGTATCTGAGTCTCCATCAATTTGCAGTCATGGATTGCCACCTTTTCTTGTATTTTCAATAAGGTGGAGTCATATACTTTCATTCTCGCTTCTACCTCCTGCACTTTCTTAGATGTTTCCTCTGTCTCATTTCTGAGATCTTCAATATCTTTTTAATCTCTTCTATAATTTCTTTTTTAGATGCAGTTATCATCTCTTTCATGACTCTCATCATTCTGGCCTCCATTGCCTCTAACTGATCCTGCATCTTCTCCAGTGAGGTAGCCCTTGCACGGGTTTGTTTGTGTTCTGACATTTCAAATTTGACTATCAAGTTCCAAAGATTAGAGCTTGCTTTTTACAACAAGCCTAATTCCGCCATCCTCAGAGCTTCCCAGACCAAGATATTAACTTTTAAAGTTTTTAAATCCTTCAAAATGGCGGTCACAACTTTTTGCTTCTTTCTAATTTTTTTTTTCTTTTAAAGGCTTCTAAAGTCCATTATAAACAATGTGGCCAATAGTATTTATCTTCTTATCATCACCTCAATTATTTCCAACAATTTTTAATTGTTTTAATTTTAATTTTAATACTGTGTGCAGTTCTGGTCGCCGCACCTCAAAAAGGATATTATAGCATTGGAGAAAGTCCAGAGAAGGGCAACTAGAATGATTAAAGGGCTGGAGCACTTTCCCTATGAAGAAAGGTTGAAACGCTTGGGACTCTTTAGCTTGGAGAAACGTCGACTGCGGGGTGACATGATAGAGGTTTACAAGATAATGCATGGGATGGAGAAAGTAGAGAAAGAAGTACTTTTCTCCCTTTCTCACAATACAAGAACTCGTGGGCATTCGATGAAATTGCTGAGCAGAAAGGTTAAAACGGATAAAAGGAAGTACTTCTTCACCCAAAGGGTGATTAACATGTGGAATTCACTGCCACAGGAGGTGGTGGCGGCCACAAGTATAGCCACCTTCAAGAGGGGTTTAGATAAAAATATGGAGCACAGGTCCATTAGTGGCTATTAGCCACAGTGTATGTGTGTATATGAAATTTTTTGCCACTGTGTGACACAGAGTGTTGGACTTGATGGGCCGTTGGCCTGATCCAACATGGCTTCTCTTATGTTCTAATGTCCCGAACACTTTAAAAATATTATTTTAATTTTAACCTCCTCACAATGGCCACCGATGTTTATCTATGGTATTATAGTCCTAGAGTAGGCTTTTCATCTGCTACTTCCTGCTTTACTTGCCACCAAATCTCGTTTTCACTGGTAAAGAGATCTCACGATACTTGACGTATTTCCTGTGTTTATTGTATATGCTGCAGGTCTGTGACGATGGTGCTCTTTTTTCAAAACCGCAAGTAGACCAAACAATAAATTCTTTCCCACTTTTTAGCACTGTCCTTTAAATTTACAACGTCCAAATTTCACCTCTTCCTCTTTTCTTCTTCCAAGCTTTCTAGATTTCCATTTCCCACTTTCTGAATTTATTCTGTTTAACTATAAATAGTGCCGGAATGAAAGATAGTAATCTGTACCTTTTCTGCCAATTATCCAGATCCACACCAGTCTTGTGTAGCTTTAGATGTTTAGTAATGTCCAAGAAGGTTAGGATTCTGTCGAGCTTATGTCAAATAAATGACTCTGAGAACTTCTGCAGATTATGAAAATACAACTCTTCTCCAGAGACCCCTCAAAGCCTCAAAGGAGCCCCCCCCCGGGGACTCCCTTTTAGCCAAGGTAAATCTCCTCAAAGTTTTCTGTGCATACCTTGGACTAATCTCTAACTGAGAAAAGTAGGCAGTAGGCATTAATTTGCCTTCCACTACCCCGAACAGAAGTTCCAGCCTGCTCCCGTTGTGAGAAGCAGCTCAGCTCGGCATTTTCCTCCCCCGGAAGTCCTACACCGATTCTGACTAGAGCCATTGATATCAATGTTATATAATTCATCAATAGTAACTAATCCTATTAATAATGTACTGAGGCAGGCTAGGCTCTTACATTACTCTGGTGGCTGGGAGCCACAACAGCAGTGCTGCCAGACAGTGTGAGAAGACCAGGACATGCTGGGAGAGCCCGCGCTGCAGCATTTCCTCGCACCCACATTAACCCAGTTTCTTGTGGGCTACTCGCATTACCTTGGTGGTACAAAAAGAAAAGGCATTGTAGCAGTTTCCCTGCCAATACAGTAACTCGAGTACCAGATCCTGCTGTTGCTACTGAGCCTCAGTTTGAAAGAATTCCTCATCTCCAGATCTGTCCATGCTGAAAAATGGATGACCTTCTATGAGCTGTTCTCTGTGGCAGGACATCTAGTAAGGCACTCAGGGATGGAATCTCAACGTAACTATTCAAGTTAGAAATCACACAGTAGAATGGTATGTCAAATAACAATGTGAATCGCAAGACGTTTTCCTATGTGCTTGCATTATGTTAGGGTTGCCAAATCTTCTCTGGCCACCAACAGAGGACTGGGGGGGGGGGGGCGGAAGGTTTGTTTGGTCCAGATTGGAAAACTCCTGGAGATTTGGGGGTGGAGCCTGGGGAGGACAGGAACCTCAGTGGACTGCGGTGACATAGAATCCACCCTCTGAAGCATCCATTTTCTCCTGGGGAACTGATCTCTGTTGTCTGGAGATGAACTGTAATTCAGGGGATTCCCCAAGTCCCGCCTGGAGAGTGGCATCCCAAAATATGGTCCATATTATGACTAGGAAGTAAATTATCTGCCATTGTAACATAAAGAGTATTTTCTGTCTCTCAAATGGATCCTTAAAACTATAAAGGCTAAAAAATAGTTGTTTCTTTTCAAGTCAAGTTGAATTCTCAGGATCCCAACAACAGAATTCTCAAGATCCCAACAATAGCTGAGCCATGCCATCATAGAAGATGAAAAGATAATTGTAAGCCACTTTGAGACTCCTTAAGTTAGAGAAAAGTGGGATATAAAAACCGACTCTTCTGATTGCTTGTAACTGATTATTTACATTGCCACAAGAACATGAAAAGCCCTGTTGGTTCCAATCAGAGGTCCATCTAAGCTGCCGTTCTGTTACCAGTGGTGGCTAGCAAGAGATAACTTGCAAACTTAAGGAACTTCCAGTGCACTGGCTTTCAAATGCACTACAATTGCAAAGAACTGCCTCTTTTTTCTGGTACTCATGTCTGGACAGTCATTGACCTTAATTCATCCCTGTTCTTCTTGGAGGAGGGTGGGTGGGTTCTATCATGGTGCAGCTGTCTCCAGAGGGTCTCTGGAAGTTAAACCTCTAAATGCGGAATTGGTGCATTTTGTATCACGTGTCCTCAACATAAATGCATGCACATGAACACAAAGGCTTCAAGCAGGGCACAGCCTGCTCTTTCACACACTTAGCTAGTAAAGAACAATTTCAAAATGCTGATAACATTTTCTAGAACTTTTTTTTTTTTTTTTTTGCAAATAAACCCTTAATCTACAAGAGTACAATGGATGTTGGTTTTTTAAAACCATCAGAGGATGAATTATGGCAGAACAAACTGATCTGTCATACAACAGATAAAGTAGAACTTTCAGTTATGTGCATGGGATGGGTTCTACAGGAGGGATCTACATGAGAAGAAGAGGTTTCAAGCATGTCCATGGACTCATCTGTCACATGCTGGCAATTCTGACTTAATACACACCCATAAGCCTTTATTGGCACATATCAAAACAACTTGATTTAAATTACATATACAAAGTCTTAATGAGAGTGGGATTTCTTAATATCTACCAGAGGTAACTGCTGATGGGATACTATTACATCTGGCAAGAGTAAATGCTCTACACAATTGTGGAACATAGAGAGTTGATAGATAAGAAGGCAGATGACCAATAATTGGGGAAATTCCAAAATTCAAAGGGGAGCAAGATGTATTCACAGCCCTGATTAGTTTTTGCAATTCAATATCTAAATATTTAATTAGATAATATATGTTCGTAATTCTGACTTTCTACAGGGCACAAAGAAGGTCAGACAAGATTTGAACATGACTGTGGACTTCACATGACACATATTCATCAGTTTGTCACAGTCCAGAAGTTCTTCTTCAAATCAGGAAAGTCCTTCCTTTCTTCCTGTTGGTGAACAGTGGTTTAATAAAAGAAAGGGCGAAGGTGCTGTGTTTCTCATTTTTATTGCAACGCTCTTCAGGACGATGCTTGTCACTTAATTACATGGTAAATACAGGTAGTGACAGTTTAATTATATGATAATAGACACGATGATAAAATGTAAACTGAGGATTATTTCTGTCTTTTAAAAGCAGTATGGGTTACATAGCAATTACTCTTGGACTTACTAAGCATTTTACCAAGTCATCCCCAAGAACATGTAATTATCCTATCTCCCCTTCACATATTTCCTCTCTATGGTGTTTCAGAACAGAATTTAAATTACTCGTCTGGGGTCCAGTTTCTTCCAGTGCTTCATTACGTTTCTGTCACTTCACATATACCCCACCTCCCTTTTGCTCATTTCTTTTCTCCAGTCTTAACTTCTGCCCCTAATTTCATTTCTAAGGCTGACAGAACTGAGAGAACAGGATGCATTTCTCATCACCAACTGCATATTAATAAAGTTGTTTCAAAGTTCTCATTCTGTGCTACATCTACTGTCATCAGACAGCCATTTGTTGACTATCCCGCCGCTTAGGGTGGCCCGTTCAGCATCAACCAAAGCCTTGGCCTTTTCCATCAGGGCTCCACCTCTGTGGAATGGGCTCCCAGAAGAGGGGAAAGGAGCTTCCACCTTGGAGATCTTGAGGGGACACTGCAAGGCCTCCCAGTTCGCCAAGGCTTTTGAGGGGAGTTAAATGGCAGGCATCTTTTAACAGTGGAGGGGGGGAGAATTTGAGACTTGTTATTCATCTTTGGTTTTAACTGGTGTATAGCCGCTATAACTCCATTTTTTTCTGTGCTAGCACTTGACCTCTAGTTGCTTGAGAGGATGGCTGGCAAGCTGATCCCGAGAGAAGAGGCTTCACTGGATTGATTGGAATTATGACAAATATTTTAGTTGCCATCTTTAGTTGCTATCAGATTGTAGTTTAAATATTGATATGTTTATATTTGTTATACGTATAGCCTATTATTGTAACCATGTTGTACCACGACCTGAGCCTGTTTGTGGGAAGGGTGAGCTAAAAAGCAAATAAATCAAATCAACATTCTTTGCATGTTTTTATTAGTACTTTACCAAGTTCTTGTGAACATGTTTTTTTTCCACCACAGGGTACCAGGTGCAAGATATGGCCTGGCTTTGCCCATTGGTTAGGGATGTAGTTTTGATTGATGCTATTCTCGTCTTGTAGCCAACAATTAGAGTATAAAATGTTAAGTTTTAGCTGTGTATCTTGTCTTGGGTTTGGCTAGCTTAAATAATATAATATTTGGCTGGTCTGTAATAATACAGTATTTTGGCCTTTGTGTACAATATTAGTACACAATTCTTTTGTATTCCTGTTCTTCTCACTGTGTAGCTCACCTTTGTGCTGCTGTCTAGCTTAAAGGCCCAGTAGATGAAGTTAGCCTGCTATTGCTAAGTTCTGAGCATTTCTTAAAATCTCCTTGTAAGCAAACCTGGATCTGGCAGATCATCTTCTTGGGATCGCTGCAAATCTTGTAACTCCTGGCCAGGACTCCAAACAGCTGGGGATGTTTCAACTATTATTATAAGCTGCTTTGAACAGAGGTGCAGTTCCATCCCAAGCACAGCAACACCCTTGTAAGCCCATCACCTTCAATGGACTTGGAACTGGGTGATTCTGCCTAGGATGGTACTAATGGTTCCCTAGGGAGGGAGATCAAACAAGGGAATGGAGATGTGGTTTGAGTGTGTGTCTCTGTGTATGTCCTGCTACTCTTAGTTTCAAAGGTTTGTCTTTTTTTGATGTGCAAATTGTGAAACTGTTGTGAGTCAGGCCGCTGCTGGAACCAGCTTTTGGTGTCACGTTTCAGCATCTACCAGAGTGCCAACAGAAACAAAGCCAGAGGGATTTTCAAAAGCTCAGTGTCAAAACAATTCAGGAGTTAGGTTACCAAGCATCAGTCCAGTCCGTGTTGGCAAGTTCAGCATCCATGAATACTCCCCTCGTGAGTCTTTATAGCTACTGGCCAAAAGGGCACGGACACCCCCAGCTTCTCAGTGAAGATCCTGTGACAACTCATCTCCAGTGTCAGCCAGCAACCAGCACTGAGCAGAGGCATGCACTCCAACGCCTAGCGTGTAAGATGATGATGATGAAGATGATATCCACTCCGAAGAGTCTCAGAGTGGCTCACAATCTCCTTTACCTTCCTCCCCCAAAACAGACACCCTGTGAGGTGGGTGGGGCTGAGGGGGCTCTCACAGCAGCTGCCCTTTCAAGGACAACCTCTGCCAGAGCTATGGCTGACCCAAGGCCATGCCAGCAGGTGCAAGTGGAGGAGTGGGGAATCAAACCCAGTTCTCCAAGATAAGAGTCTGCACACTTAACCACTGCACCAAACTGGCTCTCCAGTAAGTCTCTTCTGAGCCTTCTCCTGCTGTATTCCAAAGGTGCTGGGACCCTGAGGAAAAGATGGCCTTTGGAAGGCTGAAGAAATTTTGCACCAATTCTCAGCTGCAGGAAGAAGAGGAGGAGGAGGAAGAGCTGATTTTTATACCCTGCTTTTCACTACCCCAGTCTCAGAGCAGCTTACAATCACCTTCCCTTCCTTTCCCCACAACAGACACCCGGTAAGGTAGGCGGTGGGGCTGAGAGAGTTCTGAGAGAACTGTGACTGGCCCACATCCATCCAAGCTGGCTTCATGCAAAGGAGAGGGGAATCAAACCTAGTTTTCCAGATTAGAGTCTTATAATATAGTGGGTTCAATGCAACGAAGAGGCGAGGTGGTAGTGATCATCAGCTCTTTATTAGGTGCAGCATAGTATAGGGCTGCACTCTAAGACTGGAGAACTGGGCCAATGGGGCCAACTATATACAACTCAGGTTTCCTGCGCAAGCCCATTACTGGATCATTCAAACCAGCAGGGGGGCCGTGATTGTTCCCGAGTCACCAAGCTCAGTCCTTATGGTTCCATTGAGCCCGGCAGAAACACCCATAGTAGTCTTCACTTTGGTCCGCATACACAACAAGTCTGCTGCTCTTAACCACCTCACCACACCGGATCCTGAACCTCATTCCCATATTGGTCAGTTGCTTTTGATTGACTACACAGGGTCCTCACTGGTCCATATCAGAAAACATGAGAAGTTGAGGCCTGGTTGGTCCACAACAGAAAATATGAGAAGTTGTGCCATAGTGCTGTGATGTAATAACACAAGAAATTAAAAAAAAATGAACCCCTTCCAAAGCAACTCATTATGTGGAAGTTTTTAATCATAAACTGGTAACCTAAAGAGGTTTTTAAATCTTGTTTTTATGTTGCACAGGTGTGATGTTGTTGTTGTTCATTTCTGGGGAAAGCAAAAAATTCAACCAGCTTTTGCAATCCCCAAAACACAGAGGAAGTATATAATTTAGTGATTTTCCCTGAAAAGAAAATGAGGAGATTCTATTCCTTTTTTTAAAGTAAGCCTTTGGTTGAATGGAAGAATAGGACCCTGCTGCTTCACCGGATAACAATCTCTGAGTTTTTGAATCAGGGGACTAACAGTATCATGGATGGATGGAGTCCTGATCCACCATCTCCAGCAGAGACTGTCCTGGGGAGTACAATGCAAATGCTGTTGCCCAGGGCAAACTGACATCTAACCAGGGCTTTTTTTAAAGCAGGAACCCACAGGAACACAGCTCCGGCTAGCTTGGTGTCAGAAAGTGTGGCCTAATATGCAAATGAGTTCATGCTGGGCTTTTTCTTTTAAAAAAAGCCCTGTGTGAAACAATGGTGACATCAGGGGGTGTGGCCTAACATGCAAATGAGTTCCTGCTGGACCTTTTCTGTTTAAAAAGCCCTGCATCTAAAAATGCCCTTCCCATCCACTGCAGTGCTTCCATTCAATTCAGTGGAGTACTAACTCTGAGAATGTGCTGTGCAGTTGCTAGGGACGTTAGCCTCCAGGTGGGGGGGTCTTGGAATCCCCCAGAATTCCAGCTCATCTCTATAAAGCCCTGTACTCCAGCTGAGACCCCCTTAGTTAGCAGAATCCCCCTTTTATTTTGAAATTAGTTTTTTTTAATAGGCACACCCTTTTAGAGCTTAAGTGCCAGGGAATCTGAAACTTGGGGAGTCTCATAAAAGCATCTGGGTTCAGTCATGACACTGGAAACTCCCAGAAAGAGAGGAATTAAAACTAAGTTCAGTCTTCCCCATCTCAAGTGGCATGGTTGTTCCGGGGGGGGGGGGGGGACTTTCAATGGGAAGCTCCAAGAAATTCCTAATACAACATATCCCTTGGTTGGTCCAAGGGATACTCCATCAAGGTAATATGAACCATTTCCAGCTGTAGATAGATTGGCAGCCTTTAAGAATTGTTAATTCAGTCATTGATAAAGGCAGCCAAAGATCTGATCCTCCCAGAATGGGCTGTCAGGGGGACACTTAAACCCACCATTCACTCCCAGTTCTTTGTCATATGTTAAAATATCCAAATACCTTAGAAAGTATTTTCCTACTAATCTTCCCAACAGATTTTGACAGCAGTTCTCTTTAAACTGCTCAGCCAAATTCAAGCTTCATATCTTGAACCAATCATGTCCCTTGGAAGGTGTGTTCCCATGTCTAGCTATGGGATCATTCCCCATAAAAAAAATACAATCCCAATTCAGTGGAAAGTGTGCCGAGTTTACCAGCTACTTGAACACCCCTGCAACTGTGTTGCAGACTCCTTTTTTAAAATCCTTGGACCTCAGCTGCATTTGCCCCTGGACATTTCCAAACCTCAAGCCCAGAATTTTGGTTTGTACGTTCCTTTCTTAAAACTTCCCAGTTTCCTCCCTTCTACTTTGTATAAGTGTGTCCTCTTTTTGATGTACATGTGTGTGTGATTACTTAGGGAATTAATTCTCAGGTGCTTCATGTAGATTATTTACATTTTTACTTTTATTTTATTTTGTGTCCCATAAAGCAATTTGTGTTTAAAATAACTCTCACTCTCAGCACTGGCCCGAGGGCGCATGGCAGCCTAGGCAGACTGGTGGTCTGCTGCCTACCTCCACAGCACCCCCCATGCCTCCCCCCACACCTCCCCTCCACAGCACCATGCCCCCTTGCCTCCTCCTCCTCCCTCCCTTTCCCACCCCAGCTCTATTTCAATGTCCGGAAGGGCAATGGAGAGCCTCCCGGGCTTTCTAAAGGTGTCCCCCTGCCAATGAGCTGATTGGCGGGTAAAACTGCGTTGCGTGCTCACTCAGTGCCCGGGCAGGCCAGCAGCAGCACGAATGAACAGCATCCTGAAAGGGTGCTGCTGCCGCTCCCTCCTCCCCAGTGGGGGTCCAATTCTATGAGCCCCAAAATAAGGTGCCCCTATGCTTCATTATTTCCAGTGGAGGGAAGGCATTTAAAAGGTGTGCAGTCCCTTTCAATGTGATGGCCAGAACTCCCTTTGGAGTTCAATTATGCTTATCACAACCTTGCTCCTGGCTCCGCCCCCAATATTTCCTAAATAAAATAAAAGTAAAGATATAAACAATTGACTGTGATTGATGCCCAAAGTCCCCAGATATTTCTTCAATTGGACCTGGCAACCCTAGAAGTCACAATGAATGGCTGTGCCCAGGGGTGGAACTCTAGCAGGAGCTCCTTTGCCTATTAGGCCACACACCCCTGATGCAGCCAATCCGCCAAGAGCTTACAAGAAAGAGCCTTGTAAGCTCTTGGAAGATTGGCTACATCAGGGGTGTGTGGCCAAATATGCAAAGGAGCTCCTGCTAGAATTCCACCCCTGCCTGTGCCATTTTCTGTGCCATTTTCGTATGCCGCTGCCAGGGGTTATTTCTTCCGTCCTGATTAATTTTTCTCTGCTCAGTTTCGCTAATGACACTCGCTGAATTACTCCACTAGCCTGCCTGCATAGTCATTTGTGGCTCATTGCAGCTCCCATTAACCAGCTTTTCAACCCCCTTAAATAAAGGGAGGAGGAGGGAAATAT
Source organism: Heteronotia binoei (assembly GCF_032191835.1). Classification (NCBI taxonomy): domain Eukaryota; kingdom Metazoa; phylum Chordata; class Lepidosauria; order Squamata; family Gekkonidae; genus Heteronotia; species Heteronotia binoei. Next base: position 25,286,494 of record NC_083231.1, on the reverse strand, counting down.
TTGCAGCCTTTCGAGTAATGACATTACAACCCTGATCGCAACCTTTTCACAAGATCTCAGGCTGCTTGTTGGAAGTCAATTTTACAATGAAAAATCCCCACAGAACATCAATCACAGTGTTTTAGGTTTCAGATAGAGTTATTTACCATATTACTCTTCAGGGATTTGGGTTTTTTTGAAAAAAATCAACAACAACCCTATAATGTGCACAAATGAATTTAGATAACACAGCCACCAATTCTCTTTTTTTTCCCCCCAGTGCTGATATAATTAAGACTATAAAACATTGCCTGTAGCAAACAGCTATTGTGAGACTCCCTAACATGCGCTTCTGTACACAGAGCTGGATTAAGTTTGTCTGGCTTTGCCACAACAATGCCTTCCTTCTCTCTGACGAAGGGTTTGGCATGCTAGGAAGTTTACACAAGGGCAAAACAAAGCATAATTCAAGCATTTGGTGTACCTTTTTCTTTTTTGCTGTGCAAGTCGGAAAGCAAAAGAAAATAAAAAACAAAGGACTGCAACAGAATCAAAATAAACCAGAGTACTTTTTATCACAGAAGACGAATAAAACATTTTCTTTTGATGTGACACTTCCAGGGGGTAACAAGGGAATTTCACCATCATATGCTTTGGTTCTGTTTAGGAAAAATAATCACATGAGGTAGGGATTCCAGCCTCCAGGGGAACCAGGAGATCTTCTGGAATCACAGCTCATCTTCTGACTAAAGAGATCAGTTGCACAGGAGAAAATGGATGCTTTGGACTCTATGGCATTGTACCCCACTCTATGGACTCTATGGCATTGTACCCCACTCTATGAACTCTATGGCATTGTACCCCACTCTATGGACTCTATGGCATTGTACCCTACTGTTGTCCTTGTCCTCTCCAGGCTCCTTCCGATTCTACATTAGCCTTTGCCCTGGTCTCGTTCTTGGCTCTCGAGTTTGCTTGGGGCAGGGAGCAAGCAGGGAACATGCAGTCCCGTTCCAGAGATGCCAATGCAGATTCCGGGAAAAAGAGCCACCATGAGGAGCCCCACACAGAAGGGAGGCAAGGCAAGTTCCAAATGTGGAATCAGTAGGAGTCTCCCAAACTGGAACTGGCAACCCTACTCTTCCCCCCTCCCCCTCCCCATCCAGTGGCCATAGGGAACCTAGCAACCCTAAATTGAGGTTGGAATAAGGGGGGGGGGGGCGGGGATGGAACTAACTCCTAGACCAGGGATGTCAAACATGCAGCCCAGGGGCTGAATCAGGCCCCCGGAGGGCTCCTATCAGTCCCCCAAACAACTGGCTGTTATCTGTTTCCTTCTCCCTCTCTCTTGCTTCCTTCTGCATCACAGTTTGCTTTGCAAGGCTTGCTCAATCACACAAGAGCTATAGAGCAAAACCTCTATTTTCTCATCTGGCTGAGGCTCCTTCCTTGGGGAGGAAGGGGAAGAGGGCTGGCTTGTTTTACCAGGCTCTCTCAATCACCCAGCAGAGCTACTTAGCCAAGCCTCTCTTCTTTCTACTGGCTGAGGCTCCTCCCTCTCATGGTCTCCTGGGGAAGGAAGGAAAAAGCTGGAGCTTCCTTTCCCCAGTTCCCTGGATCCCATGGGAGAAATACAAGGAAAGCACCTTTAAGACCAATGGGCACTAATGTTTTAAGCACGTTTTAAGTTAAAAAAAAATCTTTAATTGTGCTTGTCTGTGTCCTTTATAAAGTTTATATCTCTGCTACCTAAACTTAACTAGGTACACACATGGCCTGGCCTGACATGGCCTAGTCCAACAAGGTCTCATTTATGTCATATTTGGCCCTCACAACAAATGAGTTTGACACCCCTGTTCTAGACTTATTTCCATTGGGATTCAGAACTGTGCTGTGCAGCACACAGTTTGCTTTTCTCTCCATACCATAGATCATTTTAGAAAGTCATGAGTGAAAAGTACCAAGTGATTTGATTATGGATTACGTTCAGTCTTCCGTTCGCTTCACCTCCTGCCGCAGAAAGCAAAGAAGGCGCAACCACGACTACAAAACAAGTGAGCTTTTCTGACGTCCGGTTGTGAGACACGGTTTGCATTTTAGTTTAGATGCTTGGATCGCACCATGGCTTAAGCTTCCCAAATTGTAAAAAACTGATTAGACCCACACTGTATCTGCCAACCAAATAATTAGATTTTCTTCCAGAGCTGAATCACATACATCACAAATCAACACCATGTCAATGAAAGGACAAATTAATTTGAAATCCTTCAGGGTGTCTTAACTTTAGCCAATTGCACTACTGTTTTACCTGGGTAATATTGCCAGCAAAAGAAGCAAAAGTCTGCAATTTCTTCACATCTTCCTCTATCGAGTTGTTTTCTTTAAATTGTTCCTTTAAATTGTTTTCTTTAAATTTAAATTTTCTGTAAATTCTTTAAATTGTTGTTTCTTTAAATTTAGCTTCTCCCAATGACCCTCATAAGCCACAGTTGCTACAGATGCTATGCAAATTATTATATATATAATTCTGGTATCATTAAGAATCAGCTTTATGGGAGTATGGACACACACAACAATCAGGAGAGTGCTTTGGAATCTTGTGTCTCCTTGAATTCAAATGACACAGTCTACCAAGACCAAAATCCTCCTGCTACTCTAACTGTACTGAAATCAGAGCACTAACAGTGCACAGTTACACCTTTCAAAGCCCATTGAAGTCAGGCTCAGGAATCTGATCACTGAGTTCATTCTCCTTTCAGGATCTTCATGGAGCAAAGACACCAGGTCGGCCTGAGATTTCTTCTTTGGCAGAAGTTCGGCCCCTGTTGCACTGCCAACATGGTCTTTACACCACATTGGCACAGGGCAGTCCTTCTCTGTGCAGTGCATAATGGCCGTATGAGTTATGCTTTCCAGTTCTCTCCTACTTACCCCCTTGCTGTAGCTCAAGGATACAAGTGCTCCCTTTGAAGCCAGATACAAGGGAAGTTCCGTGAGACGTCACATAACATGGGTGAATAAGAACATAAGAGAAGCCATGTTGGATCAGGCCAATGGCCCATCCAGTCCAACATTCTGTGTCACACAGTGGCCAAAAAAACCAAGTGCCATCAGGAGGTCCACCAGTGGGGCTAGAAGCCCTCCCACTGTGCCCCCCCCCCAAGCACCAAGAATACAGAGTATCACTGCCCTGGACAAAGAGTTCCAACAATATGCTGTGGCTAGTAGCCACTGATGGATCTCTGCTGCATATGCTTATCCAATCCCCTCTTGAAGCTGGCTATGCTTGTAGCCGCCGCCACCTCCTGTGGCAGTGAATTCCACATGTTAATCACCCTTTGGGTGAAGAAGGATTTCCGTTTATCATTCTAACCCGACTGCTCAGCAATTTCATTGAATGTCCACGAGTTCTCGTATTGTGAGAAAGGGAGAAAAGTACTTCTTTCTCTACCTCCTCTATCCCATGCATAATCTTGTAAACCTCTACATAAGAACATGAGAGAAGCCATGTTGGATCAGGCCAATGGCCCATCCAGTCCAACACTCTGTGTCACACAGTGGCCAATATATATATATATATATATATATACACACACACACACACTGTGGCTAATAGCCACTGATGGACCTCTGCTCCGTATTTTTATCTAACCCCCTCTTGAAGCTGGCTATGCTTGTAGCCGCCGCCACCTCCTGTGGCAGTGTCATGTCACCCTGCAGTCAATGTTTCTCTGACTGGAGCTGGCAGGCCACATTGCCCTCCTTAGCCAAGCATAAAAGAATATGATAAAAGATCCAGCCAGTGAAACCATGCAGTTCTAGACCAGGGTGAAGGGCCCCTCCCTCAGCACATTCTAAAACAGAATCTAGGGGGATCATCACCAGAGGCAGGAGTGGGGGGCTGGTAGATGCTAGATCCCCTGTAATTCAAGCCCTGGTATGGCATGTAGGTGATGAAAGGGTATGGATGCTGTAAGGACCCCTGCGGTATCTAATGCTTCCTTACGCAATCTGCACACATCCTCCCAGGGAACGCCTACTATTATCACCAGAGGCAAAGTTTTGCTTCAAGGCTGTGTTTGGAAGCAGAGTGTTTTAGTTTTCTCCCCACTTGTAGCAGAAAGGGGGAGCCATCAATGTGCCATTATAGAATGATATTGGATTTATATCCCACCCTTCTCAGAGTCTCAGAGCAGCTCACAATCTCCTTTATCATCCTCCCCCACAGCAGACACCCTCTGAGGTGGGTGGGGCTGAGAGAGCTCTCCCAAAAACTGCCCTTTCAAGGACAGCCTCTGCCAGAGCTATGGCTGACCAAAGGCCATCCCAGCAGGTGCAAGTGAAGGAGTGGGGAATCAAACTTGGTTCTCCCAGATAAGAGTCCGCACACTTAACCACTACACCAAACGGGCTGGTTCCAGGTTTGGGGAGGACCCCCCATCTGCCTATCACCAGGGCCTTTTTTCACCCCCAGCACCAGCATGCCGCCCACCTGCTTATGCGTCCTTCTTCCCTTTGCAAGCTGTTCTACTGCCTGTGCTCACCACCCTTTCCCAGACAGCATCAGCCAGTGTATGCAGCTGAGAGTGCTGCTGCAGTTGCCACGAGGAAGAGTGCCACCACAGGGCACCGCTATCATGCCCTTCCTTAATGACTCTGGGCAGTTGGAAGCACAGGTACAGGCAGGTGGCAGGGGAGGTGCATCATGGCTCAGAAGCAATGTTCTCTCTAAGCCGCAGAGTCTTGTGAGCAAAAATTCAATTTTGTGAGCTGCTAGCATTAAAGTTGTGAGCTGCTGCATAAATTAGTGTGCTCTGGGGTCATCCTTCCTGAGCTAAGACAAAAATGTGTGAGCTGGAGGCTAAAAATCTGAGATGCAAGCTCACTCTAACTCAGCTTAGAGGGAACACTGGTCACAAACCCTACCTCAGGGTATACTGGTGCCAACCCTGTGCCCATGGGGGAAGAAAACCTGTGCTTTTCCCCTGCTGGCAGCCTGATGAGCATCAGACATCGACTTCAATGTGATCCTGTCTGCATCACTCCACCTTTTGCAGCAGAATGTTGAGAAATGGCTTAGATAAGCAGATAGCTCAGGAGAAGTTCATGAGAAGGAAATTGTTATGTATTGAACATAAGTACCGGACCTCATGGCGATGGCTACCAAAGGAGACCCTGGGTCCCCGGATGGAGCTCGCCTGAGGCCCCGCCCACCAAGATCTGTGGCGGGAAGTTTGACCGACCAGGATTGGCCTGGTCGGAAGAGGGGGGTTGTACCGGAAGATGTATATAAGCGGGACCCGGCCCGTGTGCTCTCCCTCTTGTGTGTATTAAAGACACTATGTTGCCTTCCAACCGTCTCGGATCTCAATACATTACAGAAATCAATTAACTTGACAACCCTACTTCCATTCCCCAGAGTTTTTGCTTCTGTGTGTGTGTGGGGGGTGGTGGTGGTGGAAGGGGGAGTCCCGTGCCTTCAAAATAATCTAATTACTATGATAGCCATCTGATGTAGCGGCACTCAAGTACGCATGTCAGGTTGCTTGCTTTAGATTAACCAACAGATAATGTCATTTCATTACCAATGGGCGCTGAGAACATTGATGCTATTGGCTCTTTCCAGACTGTCTGGCCATTAACAAGAGAGAGCTACTCTCACAGACGGTGATGCTTTCAGCGCTTGGCACACCCTGCCGAGCTCTGCTCCCAAGGAACTCACATGTCCTTTGGTGGACTGTCTCTCCCATCATTAAGAAAAATTTAGTAGACCCTTTCGTTTGTTCCTAATTTGCAAGCTAAAGAAATACTGCTTATCCAGCTTGAAACTAACACCTATTCTGATAACAGCAACGATTTCTGTTCCACATATTAGCCTTTGTACCTCAATCAAAGTCCTCAGATAACCTTTTTCCAAGAGTGATGAATACCATCATAGGAGGCTATCTAGGACGATAGCTTAATGTATGCCCGACTAGCTCAGTAAGTTGTAGGTTCTGCCAACAGCAAATAGCTTACACAAATCAATGCCTGCACTCCCTCTGGGAACCGCCACAGTGTATCTCTTTCCAGTGCAGTAATGCTCCCGGTGCAGAACCCCCCCAGCGTGCTCTGACCAAACCTATCAGCTTTTGTCACATCTCCAAACATGCCCCAGTGCTGACATTCGGGACTTAAAGGGAAAACCAGGAATCATTTAGTTGTCATGAAGACTAAGATTGCAGAGTCGGGGGAGGGGGCTGGGGGGGGGGGAGAAGACGACAGGCTTGTTGGAGTTTGCTTCATCAATGTCAGACTCAACAAGCATAGCCATTTTCGGATATTGCTGAATCCAAGTAACGGGCGATGTGCATGTCTGGTATGATTAGAGATGGCAGTCATAGAGGGGGGAGATTTATTAATGGCTCTGCACTCTATATGCACTCGTCCTTCCTTGATTGTGTGTGTGTGCATGTGTGCACGCAACCCTCTTTGGCAGTATGTCCCCAGGATAGAGGTAAACTACCTCTGAGCATGGAGCATTTAGTAAACTACCTCTAAGCTTTCAGTAAAAAAGGTAAAGGTAGTCCCCTGTGCAAGCACCAGTCGTTTTCGACTCTGGGGTGACGTTGCTTTCACAACATTTTCACGGCAGACTTTTTACAAGGTGGTTTGCCATTGCTTTCCCCAGTCATCTACACTTTCCCCCCAGCAAACTGGGTGCTCATTTTACCGACCTTGGAATGATGGAAGGCTGAGTCAACCTGGAGCTGGCTACCTGAACCAACTTCCGCTGGGATCAAATTCAGGTCGTGAGCAGAGGGCTCCGACTGCAGTACTGCAGCTTTACCATTCTGTACCACGGGGCTCTTTAACCTTTCAGTAGTCACTGTTTATGTAGTTATCCCCCATTAATTTGTCTAACTTTTTTAAAAAAGCATATTAGCAGTTATAGCAGAGCGAATTTCATAATTTTCTTAGGTTTACTCCTCCTTTCGGAATTACCATTGGTGACGTGTCTCCCTTTATTGAAGTCAAAAAGCAAAATATAATGATAAATAGAACACAATAATAAATAACCAGAGGGCCAAACCCCCTAAATTATAAAAACCAAATTTGGCAAGCCCATTTTAGGGCAGACAACAAAACAGCGAATGATCCATGACAACCTTCTTAGCTCAAGGAGAAGTATTCTAAAGCAGCAGCCTTGATATTGTCATTTAAAGTCCAGTAAGCTTAATGCTAGGTGAATTTCTATGAGGATAGAATTCCACAGACAGGGGGCCACAGCAGAGAAAGCCCCGTCAGGATTGCTCACTTCAAAAGGTGGAAGCTAAAGCTGCCAAGTCACCCTGACCAATGCTAGTGGATGGGGAGGGTAGAGTTGGCAGATCCAGGTTGAAAAACTCCTGGAGGTTTGGAGATGGAGCCTGGAGAGGACAGGGGACCTCAGTGGGCTACAATGCTATAGAATTCACTCTTCAAAGTAACCATTTTCTCCAGGGGAACTGATCTCTGTATTCTGGAGATGAGTTGTAATTTCAGGGAATACCCAGTCCCACCTGGAAGCTGTCATCTCTGGTGGAAGCACATAGTATAAGTCTTGGTTGACTCATGTGAAATCATGTGGTCCCATTTGGGGGGGCTTTATTAGAATTACCAGCACCTTGAAAGACTGGAAGAAAATGTAGATTTAGCAAAACTGGCAAGATGTTATCATCCTAACAACCCAGTACATGTGATCATCCTAACAGTGCAAGATGTGATCATCCTAACAACCTAATGCATGGATCACTGTCCGTGTAATACCCTTCAAACAGATGGCATGTGAGGGAGGTGGTGAGCTGCCCTTCACAGGTTGCCTTCAAGCAGCAGCTGGACAAACGCTTGTCAGGGATGCTCTAGGGCTGATCCTGCATTGAGCAAGGAGTTGAACTGCATGGCCTGTATAGCTCCTTCCAGCCCTGTGATTTTCTATGATTCTATGAAATAACCAGGGCTTTTTTTGTAGCAGGAACCCCTTTGCATATTAGGCCACACACCCCTGATGTAGCCAATCCTCCTGGAGATTACAGTAGGCCCTGTAAGAAGAGCCCTGTAAGTTCTTGGAGGATTGGCTACATCAGGAGGGTGTGGCCTAATATGCAAAGGAGTTCCTGCTACAAAAAAAAGCCCCAGAGAAGCCCTTTCTTCACTCACTTTGAACCAGCCAGTTCCACTGAGTGACCCAGTGTCCTAGTCTTGTGAACCATTTTCCTCTATCCATTTTTCCCATCCTGTTTGTCATGTTATAGTGATCCCTCTCATGCCATCCTCTATTGGTTTTTCTCTAAACTTAAAAAGCTCCAGTGGTTTTCATTTTCCCTCATAAGGAAAAGGCTTCCTCTTCTCTTTAGCCGCTATCTTCCACATCTTCAAGAGATGGAGCAACCAGAAAGGTACATAATAAGAACATAAGAACATAAGAGAAGCCATGTTAGATCAGGCCAATGGCCCATCCAGTCCAACATTCTGTGTCACACAGCGGCTAAATATATATATATATATATACACACACATACACACTGTGGCTAATAGCCACTGATGGACCTCTGCTCCATATTTTTATCTAACCCCCTCTTGAAGGTGGCCATGCTTGTGGCCGCCACCACCTCCTGTGGCAGTGAATTCCACATGTTAATCACCCTTTGGGTGAAGAAGTACTTCCTTTTATCCGTTTTAACCTGTCTGCTCAGCAATTTCATCGAATGCCCACGAGTTCTCGTATTGTGAGAAAGGGAGAAAAGTACTTCTTTCTCTACTTTCTCCATCCCATGCATTATCTTGTAAACCTCTATCATGTCACCCCTCAGTCGACGTTTCTCCAAGCTAAAGAGCCCTAAGCGTTTCAACCTTTCTTCATAGGGAAGGTGTTCCAGCCCTTTAATCATTCTAGTTGCCCTTTTCTGAACTTTCTCCAATGCTATAATATCCTTTTTGAGGTGCGGCGACCAGAACTGCACACAGTACTCCAAATGAGACCGCACCATCGATTTATACAGGGGCATTATGATACTGGCTGATTTGTTTTCAATTCCCTTCCTAATAATTCCCAGCATGGCGTTGGCCTTTTTTATTGCAAACGCACACTGCCTTGACATTTTCAGTGAATTATCTACCACGACCCCAAGATCTCTCTCTTGGTCAGTCTCTGCCAGTTCACACCCCATCAACTTGTATTTGTAGCTGGGATTCTTGGCCCCAATGTGCATTACTTTGCACTTGGCCACATTGAACCGCATCTGCCATGTTGACGCCCACTCACCCAGCCTCAACAGATCCCTTTGGAGTTCCTCACAATTCTCTCTGGTTCTCACCACCCTGAACAATTTAGTGTCATCTGCAAATTTGGCCACTTCACTGCTCACTCCCAACTCTAAATCATTTATGAACAAGTTAAAGAGCATGGGACCCAGTACCGAGCCCTGCGGCACCCCACTGCTTACCGTCCTCCACTGCGAAGACTGCCCATTTATACTCACTCTCTGCTTCCTATTACTCAGCCAGTTTTTGATCCACAAGAGGACCTGTCCTTTTACTCCATGACTCTCAAGCTTTCTAAGTGTGGGGGTGACATACATTTATGTAAATGCATCATGCTACTGGCAGTTTTCAGTCCGTTCTTAATGGTGTCAGACGTTGAGTTTTCCTCTCTCACTGCCTATGCCCAATGAGCTGTTCAACAGGACTCCAAGTTCTTTCCTGGCTGCAGCCAGTTCTGACTACATCAGCATATTTAAGGTTAGGCACTTCTGCGCTGCTATCATTTACTTACACTGAATCTCATTTGTCAGAGTTTTTTTCTTCCAGTCACTCAGTGTGGAGAGTTCAGTAGTTTTTCAGTCTGCTTTGGTTTTTACTGCTCGGAATAATTGCTATCCTGCAAACCTGAATATCTCAGTTCTCAGCCCCTGACTCTGAATCATTTATGAGTAATAGCACTGGTTGCAGTGCAAAGTCTTGGAGGGAGACATTGCCTTATTTCCTTCTGTTGTAACACTGTTCTATTTATTCCTGCTCTCTCCATCTTGTTCTTTAAGCAGTAACTGGTCTACAAGAGGACTTGTCTATGGATTCCAGGAGGGCTAATTTAACAGGCCGAACCTCAGGTCCTGATGCTGCTATATCTATCATGCATGTCCCTTCAGAGCTTGCTGCTAGTAGTGCTTGCCATCATGAGAACATAAGAGAAGCCATGTTGGATCAGGCCAATGACCCATTCAGTCCAACACTCTGTCACACAGTGGCCCAAAACCTAGGTGCCATCAGGAGGTCCATCAGTGGGGTCAGAAGGACACTAGAAGCCCTCACACTGTTGCCCCTCCCAAGAATACAGAGCATCATTTGCCCCAGAGAGTTCCAACAATAAGCTGTGGCTAATAGCCACTGATGGACCTCTGCTCCATATTTTTATCCAATCCCCTCTTGAAGCTAGCTATGCTTGTAGCTGCCACCACCTCCTATGACAGTGAATTCCAAATGTTAATCACCCTTTGGGTGAAGAAGTACTTCCTTTTATCCGTTCTAACACAACTACTAAGCAATTTCATTGAGTGCCCACGAGCTCTTGTATTTTGAGAAAGAAGAAGATAAGAAGACGAAGATATTGGATTTATATCCTGCCATCTCAGAGCGGCTCACAATCTTCTTTATCTTCCTCCCTGACAACAGACACCCTGTGAGGTAGGTGGGGCTGAGAGAGCTCTCACAGGAACTGCCCTTTCAAGGACAGCTCATGCAAGAGCTATGGCTGACCCAAGGTCCTTTCAGCAGCTGCAAGTGGAGGAGTGGGGAATCAAACCCGGTTCTTCCAAATAAGAGTCTGTACACATAACCACCACACCAAACTGGCCCCAGATCATCTTCTGGCATCTGCTGAAGTACCACAGCCCATCAAAGTTGATAATACTGCCTTGGCCTGGATAACCCAGGCAAGCCTGATCTTGCTAGATCTCGGAAGCTAACAGAGCCGAGCCTGGCAAGGACTTAGATGGGAGACCTCGAAAGGACATAAGAACATATGAAGCTGCCTTATACTGAATCAGACCCTTGGTCCACCAAAGTCAGTACTGTCTACTCAGACTGGCAGTGGCTATCCTGGGCCTCAGGCTGAGGTTTTTCATGCCTACTTGTCTGGACCCTTTTTAGTTGGAGATGCCGATGATTGAACCTGGGACTTTCTGCTTACCAAGCAGATGCTCTACCACTGAGTCACCATCCCTCCCTAAAGAAAATTATCCCCAAGGAAAACGACAGCTTTGGAGAATAGAGTCTATGACATTGAACATACAAAGCTGCCTTCTACTGAATCAGACCTTCGGTCCATCAGAGTCAGTATTGTCTAATCAGACTGGCAGCAGCTCTCCAGGGTCTCAAGCTGAGGTTTTTAACTCCTATTTGCCTGGAGCCTTTTTTAGTGGAGATGCTGGGGATTGAACCTGGGACCTTCTGCTTACCAAGCAGATGCTCTACCACTGAGCCACTGTCCCTACAAGGAATATCAGGGTCAGGACACAGAGGCAGGCATATCAAGCCACCTTGCTGAAAAAAAGTCCTAGCCTCGCTAGGGGTCACCAGAAGTCACCATGACTTACAGATATGCAAGTACGCACAGACACACATGAACGGTTTAAAAAGTAGATGATACTCAGCTAAGGGACTCATAGACTAAGCCAGGGGGCTGAATCTTTTTGTGCCTATGGGTGCCTTTGGAATTCTTCTGACACAGAGTGATGAATGCAGCCTTCTGACACAGGATGATTAATGCAACCCCAAAATGGCTGACACACGAAGTGGGCCCAACCCCCAAATGGCTGCCACAAGAGATTACGTCAACCACGAAATGTTAGGGAGTGAGGTCATGCGTAACTATAATAGTAACTCATCAGCATTTTAGGAAGAACTTTTGTTTAAGTGCATTTAAAAATGAATATAGTGTTTAAAATATTTTAAATGAATATAGTGTTGAAAATATACACACAGCTTACTTTCAGACACACAGTGAAAACTCTTGGCTCTGGTAGTAGCACAGTAAATCAATGACCAGTTAGAAGCCTGAGTGAAGCAATGGTGTTGTCAAAGTGTGTGGCCTAATATGCAAATGAGTTCCTGCTGGGCTTTCCACAAAAAAAGCCCTGAGTATAGTTTTGTACAATCAGAATCACCCATCATGCAGTATTCAGAAAGCATGATTTTTACCACTGGCATCAAGGTAAGCAGGTCAGTAACACAATAAAACTCTTTTTTAAAAAATTTAATAGGTAAGTATATAGCTTCAAGTTTCAATTTTAAAAACAAAAGTAATGTAAGACAATAAAAGTCTTTGATATTAATAAATAATATTAAAAGGCTTTGCTTATGAGTTTCAATAATGAACAAAAACTAATCCACCAGGGAATAAAGGGGAAGGTTCTATAGTGTATCACATTCATTGGTCTAGTAAATTTTGGGGGATTTTTTCCCTGGCATCAGAACAGGATACATTTACTTGCTTACATTTTAATACTCCTTTGACTCATTCTGTAACCCTTATGCAATCCATACATTCTTTTTTTTTTTAAAGAAAATTTCCTTCTTAACATATTTGTGTATTTTTAAAAGATCTGTTTGGTTTTTTTAAAAAAAATTTAAAAGATGTGAGGATTCAAACAGGTTGCAAGCCATGCAAATGTTTGTAGGAGTGCTAAAATGGACCTTCACTGGTGCTTTAAGCTAACTGAATCCCTTGTGTACTAACGATGTTTCCTGTTTCAAACTCCAACTCACTACAGTAATTGAATCCTCCAGCAAATACTCCTAATTCTGCTTTTGCTTTGTACTACAGTGCAAATAACAAGCATGTTCCGCTCAGTCCAGCCATTATAAAGATATTACGCCATCATTAAATGGAATCTGTTATTCCACTGTTAAAACAACTGATCAATATCCATTACCATTCAAGGAAGATTGGACCCGAAATGAGATTATATAGTAAATGAGCCAAAGGCAAGGTAACGATCCTTTTCTTCTGACATATTTAAATATGCTCCTCCCCACTCCAAGCAGATGATTTCCTTAAAAGAAACACACACTCACAAGTGTTTAGTGATGTCCTACATAGGTGGGTGGAACTTTTACTATTAATATTTTATGTAAAGTTGTGTATCGTGGAGTTTGCAATAAAGGACCCAGTTAAAATTAAAAACTCTGGTGTTAGTGAAAGATCATTCACTTTCATTGTAGGCATGGTTCAGCCAAAGTTAAGTCTTTATCTCGTGTCTATTTCAGTATAGGTGAGTATTACTTAAGTTTCTACCACATTTTTTATTGCAGACTTTCTTCAAGCGGTTCAGGAAAGTGTACATGAACCTGCCGTCCTTCCTACCACAAGCCTGTGGCATAGGTTGGAGGGGGGGGGGGGGAGGGAAGGAGAGAAAGACTGGCCTGAGGCCTCTCAGTGGGTTTTGTGGTTGAGCATCATTCGAACCCTGACCTTCCCCTTCTTAATCTGGACTACTTATCAGTACACCATAATTACTTTCCTAAAAATTGTTCCCACTGAAATCAGTGCCACTGAAATGTGTTTAACTCGTCTGAATCATGGGTTATCTCATCTGTTCCCATATTGCTATATACGGTGGCATTAGAAAAGAGTCTACTGAGCCACACTTTCCTGCGTGGACAGCTCTGTGATCTTCCTACCTGGGAACAAACACCATTGAATTCAGTGGTAGTCATTTCCAAATAAAAGTGGATATGATCAGGCTGACTAGCTTACCAAAGTCAATGGAGCTTAGAAGAATTTGGACTGAATTTTGCACTTAAACCAAAACAGATTGGCCAGGATCCAGGATGCTTCTGGATCCTGAGCATGCCCAGTGAAATGTTTTTCTTGATTTCTTCAAATGATGGACAGTCTGTCTTTTGTCATATCCCCACTTTGCAATGAAGAGGAGCCATAGCTCAGTGCTTTGCACAGGTTCGATTCCCTGGCATGGCATTTTGCTTTGCACAGGTTCAATCCCTGCCATGTTCAGTTAAAAGGATCAGGCAACACGTAATGTGAAAGACTTCTGCCTGAGACCTGGGAGTATTGTAGACCTGGGAGTCTACAATACTGCCAGTTTACAATACTGAACTTTTTGTACCAAGGGGACATCAGGATAAGGCAACTTCATGTGTAGCTGTCTCTCCCTCTCTCTCTTTGGGAGGGGTGGTGGCTCAGTGCAAAAGCAGCTGCTTGACATGCTGAAGGTTCCAGGTTCAATCCCCGCCATCTCCAGCTGGAAGGAAGAGGCAGTATGTGATGTGAGAGACCCCCACCAGAGACCCTGGACAGCTGTGGCCAGTCTGAGTAGACAGTACTGCCCTTTATGGACCAATTATCTGATTCAGTATAATCCCTATTACAGCACAGGCTCTATACCTGTGTTGAATCTTTTAAATTCCTGTATTTTAATTGGTCTGTGACCATAAATAAAAAGTCCAAGTCTATAAGGCAACTTCATATAAATCACTAAATGCTTTTGGAATTCCTTAGTTTGAACAGCAGTTTACCATATTGAATAGGAAGAACGGAGGGGGTTGTGTCTCAGAAACACAAATTCGAAGCCCTATACCCAGCAAAGCAAAACAAGCTATAGAGTTACCAAAGAACATAAGAGGAGTCCTGCTGAGTCAGACCAGTGGACCATCTAGTCCCACTTTTGGTTTCACACATTGGCCAATGGGCAGAGAGGCCAAGGCCTTCCTCTGATGTCACCTTTTGGCACTGATATTAAGAGGATGATATTCCACAGTTGACTGTCTTGGGATGTGGAGGTTCCCTTTAATCATTCTTTAATCATTCTCTTTAGGGTTTTTTTTGGATTGTAGACATTGTACAGCAGCCGTTGATTCAATGCAGCCAGCAACACATCCCAACAATGAGAAGAAATTCTCTTATCTATAATGACCCACACTTTTAAAAAAGCTTCTTCCCCCTGTGGAAGGAGAAAAGCTTTTAAATATATCCCAGGGAACAATCACTGTCCGGAAAGAAATTGGAAATTGAACTTCTCTAAAGTAAAAATTGTAATAGCACGAAGCAACGGAAAGACTTCGATAACACAATAAAAACTCAGTTCAATAATTTATTCAGTGCAGTCTGGAAATAAAATAGGTGCCCCAGAAGAACCCATAGTCAAGAAATATGGAATAATTACTAGATGAGACTTAGAGCTTGCAAGCTTTACCAACATGGGCTTTTCATTACTGTTGAAATGGACAGGTCTCTTTCAGATTTAGAGCACTCTTCTAAGTGCTAGAGTTACACTCTTCTAAATCCATCAGTCAACAGGGGTAACCATGTTCAGAGAAGCACTGTAAGTGAAGTACATCCATGTGTAAACGAGTCCTCTGATACTGAAAGATTAAAGCAGAAAAGGCTGACTGAGTAGAGGGGGTGGGGAAATGCTCAGACAATATCTTAAGAAACGGGTCAACAATCACTATGTCTACTAGCAAAACTGGCCAGCACCCAAACGGATGACAAAAGCTATAAAACCAGCCACCTACAGACAAGGAGTTAGATTCAGTCGGTTTATTAGTTCAGTCTAGCCCAACTCAACTCGTTTCTACATCCCTCATTGCACAAGGCTTTTGTATAGAAAGGTCCCAAAATTCTCAGCATTTCTGATGTATATATTCATTTCCTGGGTCCTGGATAGAGTTGCCAGCCTCCAGGTGGGGCTCAGAGATCTCCAGAATACAGATATCAGTTTCCCTGGAGAAAATGGATGCTTTGGAGGGTGGACTCTGTGGTATTATCATGGCCAGTGTATGGGAGTAGGCAAGGTAGGCAGTTGCCTAGAGTGCTACCTCACCAAGGGTGCTTCTGGGCACCCCCTCCCCCACCCTGCTGATATTGAGCTTGAAATATATCACACTGCACAGGATTATTTGGAGTTATTTGTGATTTGTATACCAAAACTATTTTCTACTTGAGAGATAAAAGCAAAGATTGATGATGTTGTCGTATTATTTATTCTCACAATTTTTTAAAAAATTAAAATTAAAAAATGGTAAATTTAAATTTAAAAATAGTAAATTAAAAGTGTGAAGGGTTTCAAGTTTGGTGTTCTCCATTTTATCTACATTTTCCTTGTTTTTTAAAATCTGGCAGGAGGGGCACTAGTATGAGTCTCGCCTAGGGCACCGAAAAGCCTAGCACCAGCCCTGGGCATTATACCTCCCTCTTCTGTTCCCTAAACTCCACCCCCTCCAGGCTCCACCCCCAAATTTCCCAACTAGAACCCAAGCATATAATGCTTAATTTTTGTTTCTTTGTGATCTTGAAATGTTTATGCCAAGGGTTACCCCCCAACAAAGCTGCTGGAGGAAGCTTGACTGTGATGTGCTGAGGTAGCCAATGATGTGCTTAAATCACTCCCCGTGCACCTGGAAGTGATGTCAGCATGTCACCATGGACTTCCTGGCATGTGGCCAAAACACCATGGTTTAACCATAGAATTTTGCCAAATGCCAGAGTAGGGTTGCCAATCCCCAGGTGGGGGCAGGGGATCCCCTTGTCTGGAGGCCCTCCCCCTGCTTCAGGGTCATCAGAAGGTGGGGGGGGAATGTCTGCTGGACACTCATTATTCCCTATGGAGACCAATTCCTAAAGGGAATAATGGAGAATTGATTGGCAGGTATCTGGGGCTCTGGGGGGGGCTGTTCGTTGAGGTAGAGGCACCTAATTTTCAGCATAGCATCTGATGCCTCTCCTCAAAGGATCCTCCAAGTTTCAAAAAGATTGGACCTCAGGGTCCAATTCTATGAGCCCTCAAAGAAGGCTCCAATTCTATGAGCCCATCCTTCATTATTTCCAAGTAGGCAAGGCATTTAAAAGGTGTGCGGTCCCTTAAACGTGGTGGTCAGAACTCCCTTTGGAGTTCAGTTATGCTTGTCACAACCTTGCTTCTGGCTCCACCTCCAATGTCTCCTGGCTCCACCCCCAAAGTCCCCAGATATTTCTTGAACTGGACTTGGCAACCCTATGCTAGTATCTCCAGTCCCCTTCAGTGAGGCCCTATCATCACTTCCAGGCAGGAGCTAAAAAATTGTGAGCTTGCTCACACTAACTCAGCTTAGAGGGAACACTGCCCCTGATGTAGCCAATCCTTCAAGAGCTTACAATAGGCCCTGTAATAAGAGCCCTGTAAGTTCTGGGATGATTGACTACATCATGCAATATGCAAAGGAGTTCCTGCTACAAAAAAAAAGCCCTGGGTTGACCTATACATTGGGAAAGTTGCATATCTTACCTGCGCAGTGACTTCCCTAGTGCAGCCGCTCCGCCTCTCAAACTGACCTCCACATTTTTAATGAGACATGTGAATGACTATGAAGTGCTTTGGGTTTCCAAAGCAGTATGCAAATACAAATAACAATAAGGACGATGATAGCACCAATTTATTGATTTATTTATATTTTGACTTATATCCCGCCCTTCCCACCGAAGTGGCTCAGGGCGGCTCACAACACATAAACTTACAATTTGAGTTCTCGGCTCTTCTGTTTTCTCTGCACACTCCCTTAACAAGTAGCTTCTCTTTGCAAATGGTTTTGGAGAGAGCAGAAGTTAAACTGCTGCACCATCCTTATTTACAGTGCTTTTGGGTTTTTTGGAGGTTATACCCCGAGGTGTTACATGGAAAGATTTCCGCTAGGACTGGAGAACGCAGCTTAGATAGCGTTTAAGCTTCCTGAGCCCTCTTCCTGTGTTACTTTTTGTTTTGCTCCAACTCTCTTATTTATCTTCCTTCTGCAGGGAAGGGATTTAGCAAGCTGATAACTGTAGAGGAGGAAGAGCCATGTCAGATTTAGATGTTCTGCTTCGGCATTAAGGAATTGGTTTATTTTAATGCAAATGCCAGCACAATGCCATGCGGGTCCAGGCAGAACCACAAAGGGTTAATGTAATGCCCACAGTTGAGGAGATTAGTTCAGATTTAATTGGCATCTGGACGCCTTTTGCTAGCTGGGATGATTTGAAAGTACTTGTGGGAGAGAAGAAGCACCGAACAGGTAAAAATACTGGAAAAGTAGGAAACTAAATTGGTACTGACAATAATAATGCTTAGCATTTATAGTATGCTTTTTGAACACTTCATGCATATTATTTTGGTAATCCTCTCAGTGCTGTTGGAAGATAGCTTGGGGTTAACACCCCAGATTGCACACCAGAGCCTGCATCTGAAATAAAATCTCGTCTTGCCCAAGATTAGGGATGCTACAAACTTCACCGTGAACCAATGTTCCCTCTAAGCTGAAGAGTCTTGTGAGCAAAAATTCTACTTTGTGAGCTACTGGTATTAAAGTTGTGAGCTACTGGCATTACAGTTGTGAGCTACTGTATAAATTAGTGTGCTCTGGGGTCATCCTTCCTGAATTAAGGCAAAAATGTGTGAGATGGAGGCTAAAAATTTGTGAGCTAGCTCATGCTAACTCAGCTTAGAGGGAACATTGCCGTGAACAGGTATGCTGGATAGATCCATGTTGTTGTGTACTGAGTTTGGTCCCTGGGATTACAACTAGCATTGTGCACGTGCTCAGGGGAACCGCAGGAAACTGCAGGTCACCTGACTAAAGGGGACTGAATGAAGTCACCTATGACAATCTGTGGCTTGAAATTCAAGTGGTCTGGATTGGACCTGCCTGGGAAGTGGGCTGTTCCAGATGCATGCATATAAGCGGGGACCCAACCCTGCCATGTTGTCTTTTTAGTGATGTAGCTAATAAAGTATGGTTATGGTATGTCTCTGAACCCAGTACTTTACACTGACGATGAGGATGGGATCCAGTTGAGTCAGCCTACTGCTCAGCCACACCGCACGCACCGTGCATCAAGCTCCAGCGCTTCGCGCTCTAGAGTAACACACCATGGTTGGGATCATGCCTGTGGCTTAGAACACCAACTACCTGACTTCAATCCTACTCGGCCAGACATCTGGGAATCATGGGTGGACTGGCTCTAGTACTACATCCAGCTGCACAAGATGGAGGATGTGGCTGACAAGAAGGCACTCCTGTTGAGTTCACGCGGGGTCGAGACGCTCCAACTGATAAAAAGCCTCGTTGTGCCTACCACGCTCATGGCCGCCACCTATGAGGGCCTGGTCAAGGTAGTGACCAATCACTTATCGCTGAAGCCAACCCGCCTCGCACGCCGGTATGCATTTTATACACAACAGCAGCGACTGACCAAGTCAGTGGCCGACTATCTTTCAGAACTGAGAGGCCTAGCCCTGCACTGTAACTTCCGAGGGAACCTAGAGGAGATCCTGCTTGACCGCTTTGTGGTGGGGGTCCAGGAAGAGAAGTTGCAGCGGAAGCTCCCTTGAGATCGATGACCTCGATCTCAAGGGAGCACCCCACCAGGCTACCATCTTTGAGCAGACGCACGGCAGCCACCTGACAGCTGCCATGCATCAAGCAGCAGCCTCCTCGGTGTCAGAGGGGTCGGATGCTGAAGAAGCACACCAGATCCGCCGCACGCCCCGACGAAGGAACCAACCAGCAGCCCACCCAAGGACCGCAGAGAAGCAAGCCCCAGGAAAGTGTGCAAGCTGCAGGGATCCCCATGAGCACCACAACTACCCGTACTGGAATGCGGACTGCCAGAATTGCGGAAAGGTCAGCCACATCACATGAGCCTGCCGGGCCAAGCCCAACTGGAGGTGCCAGCTGACCCACCATGACTCAACAGACTCGCATTCTACAGCATCTACCAGCATCCAGGTACTCAATTTGCCCGGAGACACTCCTGATAAAATTAAGGTACCGGTGCAGATCAATGGGGCCCCCTGCATGATGGAACTGGACTCAGGGTCCTCCATCTCCATAATTTCAGAGGAGCCCCTAACAAACTGTACCCCAATGATTATCTGTGCCTGTGGCCACCTGGGTTCATACTGCGGGACTTCCAGAAGAACCCCATCCAGGTTAAAGGGCGGACTTGGGTCAGAGTACAGTTTAGGCACTTCTGAGGGCAGGCTGGACATACTGGTGGTAAGGCGTTGGCAATCGTGGCGGGAGTGCACAAATTCCACAATTACTTCTATAGGCTGTGCTAAATGATTGCCATGGACCACAAGCCACTGCAGGGCCTCCTCGTACTGGACGGCCAGGCCCACTAATCCTGTCCCAGCGCATCCTGTGGTGGAATGAGTTCCTCAGTGCCTAAGCCTACACGCTGGTCTACCACCTGGGTAAGTTGATGGGCCACGTGGATGCTCTCAGCCGCCTCCCACTACCATAGACAGGCCCCGACCCAGCACCCACACACCACGTGATGTTGATTGACATGTTGCCCGATCGGCCTCCGAGGTCGCCCGCTTTATGACCCGTGACAGCATCCTTTCCCGGGTCTTGGACTGGGTGGGGAGGGGTTGGCCCACGGGCCAGGTTGACCCTGAGTTCTGGGCCTTTGCCTTCCGCCGGGACAAACTCTCAGCCCACAAGGGAATAGAATGAATCATTAAAGTCTAATAATAATAGGAGGAGGAGGAGTGGATTTATACCCTGCCCTTCACTACCCGAAGAAGTCTCAATCTCCTTTCCCTCCCCACAACAGACACCCTGTGAGCAGTGCTCCCTCTAAGCTGAGTTAGTGTGAGCTAGCCCACAATTTTTAAGCCTCTGGCTCACACATTTTTGTAGTATCTCAGGAAAAATGGTCCCAGAGCAAACTAATTTATACAATAGCTCACAACTTTCATGCCAGTAACTTGCAAAGTATAATTTTTGTTCACAAGATTTCATACCTTAGAGGCAACTTTACCTTTGATGTAGGTGGAGCTGAGAGAGCTCTGACAGAAACTGCTCTTGAGAGGAACAGCTCTGTGAGAACTCACGACTGACTCAAGGCCACATCAAGCAGGTCAAAGTCACATCAGCAGGTGCATGTGGAAGAGTGGGGAATCAAACCTGGTTCTCCCAGATAAGAGTCTGCACACTTAACTACTACACCAAACACCAAATCAAAAATCAAAACCAATCATCTGCTGAAAAGTAGAGAGCAAAAGGTCTCAGGCTAATTTTGAACACACTTCAATTATTTCCAATGAAAACGTCATGTTTCTTATCTGAAATATGATTTAAATTCCCCATTACAGCATCTGTAAAACCATCATTTGGTCTTTTACCAGAATAAATGGTTTATTTTCTTGCCTATGTTTCTGTCATTGTCATTTTGCATTCTGATCATTTTAGCATTGGGCAATTCTTCACTGATGTTGTTATTCAAATCCAAAAATAATATAATGAATTGCTTGACTTGGAAAAAAGAAATAGTCACTTTCCAGACACTTACTTGTCACCTGTTCTCCAGCAGAATTTGAAATCAGGAGAGTTTCCCCCTGGCTGATAGGAATTGTGAAAGTAAAGACAGTTTTCTATATTGAAAAGATTGATTTTGTCAAGGGGAAAACTACCGCCAATTTTATTGTTAAAGCTTTTTGGGTGTGTACTGAAAACCTTGCAGAACTACTGTGTCAGGAAGATTTAGGATCTAATGTTCTTCTTTTGAACAATCACCTTGATCTTTCAAGGGAAGTCACTATATAACTGTAACTATTCTGCCTTCCCCCCCCCCAGTGATGATGATGATATTGGATTTTTATTCTGCTCTCCACTCCAAATCTCAGAGAGGCTCATAATCTCCTTTATCTTCCTTCCCCACAACAGACACCCTGTGAGGTAGGTTGGGCTGAGAGGGCTCTCACAGCAGCTGCCATTTCAAGGACATCCTCTGCCAGAGCTATGGCTGACCCAAGGCCTTTCCAGCAGGTGCAAGTGGAGGAGTGGGGAATCAAACCCGGTTCTCCCAGATAAGAGTCTGCACACTTAACCACTACACCAAATTGGAGCCAAAGCTGTTTACATCATTTTCTTGTTCTTGATTTTATTCTCACAACAACCCTACGGCGCAGATCTGGCTCAGAGTGCTTGACTGGTCCAAGGTCGCTCACTAAACTAACATGGCAGTGTGCACCTGGAGTCTCGCAGTCCCTAATCCAACAATCTAACCACTACACCAGGGGTGGTCAACGGTAGCTCTCCAGATGTTTTTGCCTACAACTCCCATCAGCCCCAGCCAGCATGGCCAATGGCTTGGGCTTATGGGAGTTGTAGGCAAAAAACATCTGGAGAGCTACCGTTGGCTCCTCCTGCACTACACCATGCTTGTTCAGAGAGCTTCTGGAAGTTCTGGTGACTCCAGAGTTTTCAAGGCAAGAAGATGTTCAGGGGTAGTTTGCCCTTGCCCGCCCCTACATTGTGACCCTGGATTTCCTTGGTGCTCTCCCATCCACATGCTAACCAGTTAATGGGGTTTTATTTTATTTTGTATGTTTTTAATCTTAGCATTGTGATCCACTGTGAGCCATACAATAAAGGTGGGGTATAAATACTAGAATAAATAAACAAATGGCCAGGTTCCACTTGTTCTAACTGGTTGTGGTTCTCCAGTCAGGAGAAAACCCTCCTGATTTCAAATTCTGCTGGAGAACAGGGAGTTTAAGACGTGCATCTAACTACACGCACACGAGCCAGCTGAATCTGTCACAAGACAGCATATATTTTCCGATATAGTGGAAACAGGATCATTGAGATGAATGAAAATGACAAAAAAGCTGTGGCCAAACTTGTTTAACATAACAGCCATATAGAATAAACATCAGATGTCTGAGAGCCACAAGACATGAACATCAGATGTTTTAGAGCAGAAAGGAAGGAAGGCAAATAGATGGGTGAGGGTGGGAGAGGTGGAAATGAAGCGACTTTTACGTTAAATGCATTCTCCAAGCCACTGGCTGGCTTGGCTAGGCTAAGTGATTTAAAGAGAGAAATGCCTTCTCCAAGCTGGCTGATGGAGTGGTAGGGGCTTCAAGAGACGCACTATATTTGTGAAAGAGCCACATGTGGCGCCTTAGTCACAGTTTGGCCACCCCTGTCTTAAACCATTCCAGATAGATCATGTACTCCGGACTTCAGCACCTTTGTTTCTTCTTGGAAAACATGTGCAAGTATAATCCTCTTATTTAGGGGTCCCCAACATGGCATCTGTGGGTGCCATGGCACCCACTAACATGTTTTCTGACACCTGCCAAGTGATTTTTAGGAAGTGGGTGAGGCCAGGTAGGGTTCCCCCCCACACACCAAAAAAAAAAAGTCTTGATTGACTACTGGAAATTTGATTGGCTGGTCAGATTTTTAAAGCGTTTCTTTGGCAGCAGTTGCCACCACAGCCCAAGAATCTGCACTGTGTTACTGAAGTTAAGCTGTGGGAATCATTTTGTGACTGGCTCTGCCTCCTGCATCTGCCATTTTCTGGCAGCCATTTTGTTGCACCCTTCAGAATTCCAGATGTGCCCATAGGCTCAAAAAGGTTGGCTCTTATTGGTTCTCTAGGTCAGAGGAGTGACTAAAGACAGTGTAATGTACTTTGAACATTAGTGAGCATGGCTGTTAAGAGTGGACCGACTTGGTGTTTGTGGCATGACAGTTGCACTGAAAGATGACCAGGTGTTTCACAGTGTTCATCATGGGCTGATTCTTAGAAGCAACTTTCCCCCTCCCCACCCACCCAGTGTGAGCAGTGTCCGCTAATGAACAGGGGTGGAATTCTAGCAGGAGCTCCTTTGCATATTAGGCCACACACCCTGATGTAGCCAATTCTCCAAGAGCTTACAAAAAAAGAGCCTTGTAAGCTCTTGGAGGATTGGCTACATGATGGGGGTATGGGCTAATATGCAAAGTAGCTCCTGCTAGAATTCCACCCCTGCCTCTCACATACCCTGTTTGCTTATGATGAGCTTATCTTATCATGAACAGAATGTGAATTAATCTTCCAGATGCATCCTTTTTTAAAAAAAATACAAATTTACAGTCAGTTCAGCAGTTAACACTGAGCAACTTCCCTTCCTCCCATGAGCATTGTGCTGTGTTAGCTGAGAATGGATGGATTTTAGCTGCAACTATGCCCATAATCTCTGAGGCTATGAATGGAGTCCAAATATAAAATGTGTTGTTTTTATTGCGGTAGGCTGCCTTAAGTGCCCATGGCTGGACTGGCAGTAAGGAAAGTGCAGAATAAATGGGGTGGTGGGGGAAAGATACAAGTATTACAACTGCTGTCTTCCCATCTGTAATGATATGTAGACCGCCATGCAGCCAAATGTTTTATGTGTCTTCTAAAGGAATACACTCTGGCATTCAAGGCACTGCTGGAGCTAAACAAAGAGTGGCCGATCCGTGATATGAGTTTGTGCCATGTTCCAGAATGCTAGTGGCATACAGGATCTCATCCCCAGGACTGCTGGGGTGGCAGGGAGACAAAATTCCGAGGGTGGGGGGAGGGGAGGCTGGTCACCTTGAGAGTCGCTGGAATTAGGCAACTCATGTGAATTATTTTCCTATGATTTTGAGGTTGAGTCAAGATGGTTTGAAGGTAGACCCAGCAAGAATCTTTCTGGGGGCCCATAGTGGCCCTTTGCAACCCTGTTCAGGACACACCTCTAAGGATTTCTTGGTTGGCCAGATGAGATGGAAAGATGTTGAAAGCCTGAAAAGTGCTGCCTTGAAGTATTTTATATATACGAATCAAAAACCAAGTTTCCACAACCCAATAAGCTTAAAGGTATTTCTGCAGATTCACCGAGCAACAGATATTTGAAAAGTTGCCTTGGGTTTTTTAAAAAAAAGGCATTTCCCATTTAGATTGACCAAAGAGGAAGTTGGCAGAGACTGCAAAATAAGAGTTATTGAATATGAAGCACAACTCGCGGGAGGCAGCGGTGAAAGGGAAAGCATATTTTCCGAAGTATACCGATCAGTTCTCTATTATATGCTAATGATATGCTTGTCAGGAGGGATAGAAGGCATCTAAATGGCCTAAATAATTAGCAACTGGTGGCCAATATTTCCTGCTTGGACAGGGCACTAGTGTGAAAGGTAGTTGTGAAGCTTCAGATGGTTTCGGAGGAGATTTTTTTAGACCCATTTCAATCTGAATTCGAACTTTGGTTTGGGACAAAAATAGCCTTTGGCTCTTTGACTGACAACCCTCATTGGAAGAATGACAGCTGGAGGACATCTCTGTTCATTCTCCTGGACATCTCAGGGTCTTTTGATGCCATATTTAAGTGGTCCCATTCTTGCCTGGACAGCTTGTTCCAGAAGGAATGCTGCAGGAATACTGATTGATTCCATAACCTTTGTGTGTTGGGACCTTCAGGGACACATCTTGCTTCCCATGCTATTTATCATCTACGTGAGGCCTCTGTGACACATCATCCAGGGATCTGGAGACAGGTTCTGCCAGTGAGGATTACAGCCATCTCTGTTTCTACCTAACAACTGAGTTGGATGGATTGGTAGCAGAGCCGGATTAACAAATAGGCCAAGTAGTCATTGGCCTATGGGCCCCCGTGCTTTTAGGGGCCCCAGGCCAGCTCCCCCCCCCCCATTTTCCTGCTGCTTGCAACCCTCCCAGCTTGCACACACAGCCAGCAACTGAGCTGCTCTTTGCCCACTTGCCTGGTGTGGCTGCTGCTGGTGTTGTCGCCAAGTTTGCCTCTCTCTGCCTCTCCCCTGCAGCTTTGTTAAAGGGGCTTTTGAGAAGGTGCCTACAGGCTGCAGCATGGGCAGTGGGGCGGGCACTCTGAGATAACTTGCAAGGGGCCGCCCAAGATTTCAACTGCTTAGGGGCCTCCACAGAGTTTAATCCGGCAATGGTTGGTAGAGGTCTTCACCTGGTGCTCAGGTCACTGTCTTTTAGGTACTAGTCCAAATCATTTCTCTTCAACCAGACTTTTAACTGAAGGTGCCATCAGTTTTTACTTGCCTGCTTCATGCCTGGGGACAGTTTTACAGATACTATTTTAAGCCACTGAATTTTGTTTCATGCTGTTTTTATGCCTCGAAGGGCTCTTGGTTTGTTTAATGGCTTTTAAAACATTGTTATTTTTAATGTTTCATTGTGTTTATGTTTTGTTATGTCACTAGTATTATTTTGCTTTGCGAGTTTCCTTGAGAAGGTCTCTGGAAAGGTGGCACACGTACAAGAATCCATCTGCTGTGCCTGAGTCCGGATCCAGTCAGGAGCACCTTTCTCTCAGGCTTTCCACCATAAGGACATTAGAATGGGGACAGGAAGGAGGCAAGCACACATCTCCACTGGGTCTGGTTTTAGCTTGATCGAGAACAAGAAATGTCTTGTATTGGACTATCATTGGATTTTGCACTAGAGCCAGTTTGGTGTAGTGGTTAAGTGTGTGAAGTCTTATCTGGGAGAACCAGGTTTGATTGCAGCTGCTGGAATGGCCTTGGGTTAGCCATAGCTATCGCAGTTGTCCTTGAAAGGGCAGCTGCTGTGAGAGCCCTCTCAGCCCCACCCACCTCACAGGGCGTCTGTTGTGGGGGGAGAAGATATAGGAGATTGTGAGCCGCTCTGAGTCTCTGATTCAGTGAAAAGGGAAGGGTATAAATCTGCAGTCTTCATCTTCTTTCCATTCATTACTTTGCGAACCAGCATTTTGGCTGAAAAATTAGCTTAAAAAGAGTCAGTAGGCTAGTGGTCGCTTTCTCCCAGTTCGTACCACTCTTTAACCCAACTGGTGGTGGCAACTATTTGTTCCGCAAGTGTTTGGAGGTGGATTTAGTTTCAACACTTAACAGTAAGTAAACACCCATCAAATCCAGTCTCCCAAGTGACTTGCTGAGGTCAGTAGTAGAGTGACGGCTCCAGAGGGGTCACACTGCCCCCCCCCCCAAAAAAAACTGATGCTGCTTTGAGTAAAAGTAAACACAGATGCAATGGGATATTTAAATGATCGATACTGTGTATGTACTCAAGCAATTCCCTAGCTGTGTAGACATTGGCTGTCAGGAAACAAAACATCTGTTGTCGGGAGTGCAGAGACTATGCTCAATCTTTTATGCACAATTTGGTGGTTTATGCTTGCTATGAGGCATTTTTAATGGCGCCTCGCATAAACCGTGCCTTCCCTTGTGAAAACTTGCGATGGGTTAGGCTACTGGAAGCCAGTAACTATTATAATGGTAATTTAAGCTGGAGCACAGCGATGGCATTGCATTATGAGCCAGTAATGGGATCCTAATGTTTAGAGTACGCTCTTGCCGTGCATACTAATGAGTAGAGATGCAAGTTTTAGAACCAATCCTTAATTATATAAATGGCTTTTTTCTGGTTGCAAGCATAGCAAGCTCGCAAAGTTGGCGAGAGCCTCTGAGCTTTTGGAGACTCATTACCCGGGTGGGGGAGGAGTCTTTATCACAGAACAACAAAGGAAGAGTTTTCACATCAAATAGCATTTGTGGGTATGAGTTTGCACATGAACCAATTTCCAGCACCAGAGCCAACAGAGAGGGGATTTTTAAAACCTGCAGCAAGTTCTCATGGGGTAGGCTTCCTCTTTGCACAGAGGCTTAATTCCTGTAAGCCTCCTCCTGCTATTTGGCACCATCCACTGCAGAAATGTTCAAAAATACCCCCAATTTCATCAACACAGGAAAAACAGCTGAAAGAGACACGTGTGACATTATGGAAGCAGTCTGCCAGTGTGTTGTTTAAACTGTTCCATGGTAATGACTGATGCCAGAGACTTCCACAAATATCCCCAGTGTGTTTGTAAATGATGCAGGAGCAAAAGACTCAAAACAAGAGAGGCTGATGGAAAGTGGGGAGGATTAGCGGATCAACCGTTTCTACTTCAGAGGACTAGAGTTTGGTTCCTCGCCAACTGATGGGTAGTAATAGTTTGATTATGGAAGCCTACTTTTCATCTCCTTTGGAAATGAGGTCTTATTTTGGAAAGGGGCATAATGAAGTGAATGCGTTTTTATGACATTTGGGGGGACTAGGCCATGTTTTCATTTTGGACGGGGGTGGCAGAAACTGGAAATGCTTCTATGCTCTTCAGAATGCTGTGAATGTTACTGCAGAGAATGTAGATCCACAATGGCTGCTGATTACTCCGTGGCCTGGTTTACAGTCCCTGTGTGCTTTCAGGAATGTCACTCCCTGTATGTTTTATCCTACCTTCTCAGTTATAGGAGTCCTGTGGTGCAGAGTGGTAAGCTGCAGTGCTGCAGTCCAACCTCTGCTCATGACCTGAGTTCAATCCTGGCAGAAGCTGGGTTTAGGTAGCTGGCTCAAGGTTGACTCAGCCTTCCATCCTTTTGATGTCGGTAAAATGATCACCCAGCTTGCTGGGAGTAAAGTGTAGATGACTGGGGAAGGCAATGGCAAACCACCCCATTAAAAAGTCTGCTGTGAAAACGTTCTGATGTGACGTCACCCGTGGGTTGATAACAACTCAGTGCTTGCACAGGGGACTACCTTTACCTTTTTACCTTCTTGGTACACAAGGAGTGACCTTCTTCTATATTCCTTCTTTCTTCATATATAAGATCAGTTTGCACACAGAATAGGGACCCCATGATGGCACCCACTCTTTGAAATTCCCCAGGGAATTTCTATTGCTAAGTACGAATATTTATATATGAAAGATTTGTTCATGCTCCATCTACTAGCTGTGATAACTAAAACAAATCTGGTAAACCTCTGAATGCCAGTACTAAAAAGCAACATCAGGGCCTCTACAGCCAGTTCGCTGGCCCTCTAAGTCAATTGGTTGATCACTGTATGCAAAAGGATGCTGGAATTGGTAGTCTGATTGATCAGGGCTTCACCTAAGGACCAGTTCTACTGACATCACAATTTTTTTTTATTTTAGGATGCTTTTAGATACTGCTTCACTTAGTGATGGGAAGAGGGAGATAAGAGAGGAGGAAATAATATCTTCAACAAGAAGTACTTACTTCCATGGTGGTTTAGCGACATAGTTATTCCTGACATCAATCAATGTTCAACAGTGCCAAACACAGTTATTTAGACTACCTGTAATCTGTATCACTAACCTACTGTATCTTGTGGGTAGTGGCTTGTAATTTTACTGCACCCAGCACTAACAAAATCTTGTCTTTATAATGAGATTAGGGTGAAATGAGAACTTGGCACATTACTGACACATCACCATATGCTGCATGAATCATCAAATTTGATTCTGCTTATTCTTACCAAGGGTGCATTTTTGGTCAATCTATTTATTTATTTATTTATTCCGGGATTTATATCCCGCCCTTCCCACGAGTGGCTCAGGGCGGCTTACAACAGACAACAAAACAATAAAATCGGAATAAATTAGTTACATTTAAAATCGAGCATTTAAAAACCTAAAACCTTAAAATTAGTATTAACTATAGAGTTATCACAGAAATCTAGAAAGCTACATTTATCCAGTCAGGGGTAGGCTAACCGGAAGAGGGTCGTCTTACAGGCCCTGCGGAACTGGGTAAGATCCCGCAGGGCCCTCACCTCTTCCGGTAGCTGGTTCCACCACATAGGGGCCGTTGTAGAGAAGGCCCTGTCTCTCATTGTCTTGAGACGCACTTCCTTGGGCCCGGGGATGTTGAGAAGATTTTGGGTCCCAGACCTCAGAACTCTCTGGGGAACGTGTGGGGAGAGACGGTCCCTCAGGTAGGCAGGTCCCAGGCCATATAGGGCTTTAAAGGTAATAACCAGCACCTTGTACCGGACCCGGTATGTTATTGGGAGCCAGTGCAGAGCCCGAAGACCCGGCCGAATGTGCCCCCATCTTGGGAGGCCGATAACACCCGGGCCGCGGCATTCTGCACCAGCTGCAGTTTCCGGGTCCGGCACAGGGGCAGCCCCATGTAGAGGGCATTACAGTAATCCAACCTCGAGGTGACCGTAGCGTGGATCACTGTTGCTAGGTCGTCGGGGTCCAGGAAGGGGGCCAACTGCCTTGCCCGTCTAAGATGAAAAAACGCGGACTTGGCAGTGGCCGCTATCTGGGCCTCCATCTTTAGGGATGGCTCCAGTAGCACCCCCAGGCTTCTGACCCTGTCCACTGGCCTCAGCGGTACACCACCAAAAGTTGGCAGGGGGATTTCCCCCCCCCCCCGGTCCCCGACGGCCCAAACAAAGGACCTCTGTCTTCCCAGGATTCAGTGTCAGTCCACTCAGTCTGAGCCACTCAGCCACGGCCTGTAATGCCTGATCTAGGTTCTCTGGGGCGCAGACCGGTCGGCCGTCCATAAGTAGATAGAGCTGGGTGTCATCAGCATACTGGTGGCACCCCAGCCCATACCTTCGGGCAATCTGGGCAAGAGGTCGCATATAGATGTTAAATAACATCGGGGAGAGAACCGCTCCCTGGGGCACCCCACAGTTAAGTGAGCGCCTCTGGGATAGTTCCCCCCCAATCGCGACCCTTTGTCCCCGACCTTCAAGGAAAGAGGAAAGCCACTGCAAGGCTAACCCCTGTATCCCCGCGTCGGCGAGGCGGCAAGTCAGCAACTGATGGTTGACCGTATCGAACGCCGCCGATAGGTCCAACAACATCAGTACCGCCGAGCCACCCTGATCCAGATGCCGTTGAAGGTCATCCACCAGGGCAACCAACACCGTCTCCGTCCCATGACCCGGGCGAAAGATGTATAGACCTTTTCTTCATGAAAAGCAATGTGCTACACCATGCATTAGGGTAACTCTGCATAGCTATCATGGGAACAAGGAGGTCTACCAGTAGAGTCACACCTGGGCTATACTTCTCTGGTCACAGCTGGGTATCAAACCCCACAGGGCATTTCATAATAAATGTATGGAAATTATCAACTGGTGCAGCTCCACATGCTTCTGAAGGCCAAACTAGTCAAGACAGGCATCCCTGGGTTCACACTAGGGAAACAGCCCTTTTTAAGGAGTCCCCAGATGGTAACCACTTTAGATTGGTGTGGGCTCCTGATTTTTGCTGGGAAATTGCAGTGCAGGGGGAGGAGGGCACCCTGTCTCCTCCTTTTCTCCTCAAAATGGCACCAGGGAGCTTGTGGACAAATAATGTCCCCTGAAAAGCCCTGCTGGATCAGGACAATAGTCCATCTATTCCAGCATTCTGTCTGACACAGTGGCCAACCAGTTCCTCTGTATGGTCAACAACAGGGCATAGAGGCCGAGGCCTTTTGTTGCCTCTTGGCCCTGGGATTCAAAGGATTAGTGCCTTTGAATGTGGAGGCTCCCCTCAGCCACTATCTAGTAGGCATTGCTAGAGTTATCCACCATGAATCTATCTAATCCCCTTTTGAAGCTGTTTATTCCTGTGGCCATCCTCTGGCAGCAAATTCCACATTTTAATCCCTCTCTGAGTAAAGTAGTTTCACACTGGAAAGCAGCTCAGGAGGTGGAAGGCAGGATTCCCGAGTGGGAATTCAGTCTTTAAAATGGCAGTGCTTTGCTGAGGTGAACCCAGAGACACTAGTCTAATTGAGTTTGGTCCTGAGGTACATGTACAGCGTGATACATAAACTGCAGAATGGTAAAAAAGAAAGAAAAACAATTGTAATATGATCTGAATATTTTTTTTCATGACCAAGTTCTAGACTGATCAATGGCACCAAGTGAAACTGACCTACGTTTGTCTAATTAGCAAAGTTGTAAGGAAAATCAGAAGCCAATGGGGTTAAGAAGGCAAACGGTTATATATAAAAAACATAATACACAACATTTCATAAATTCCTGAAAATTCATCAGCCATCCAAACATGCTTGTTTTTACCAGATCATTTTTATGACATTATGAATAAATATTCTCTTTTTTGTACACTGGAAAAACAGTTTTTGTCTGACGTGTCTTATTAATGACATCTTAAATTTGATATTTTAACAGTAAATTTCCCAACAGTTGTCAGAAGTATCGTTTTCCTTTGTCAACTAAAATACTCTCTGTGCGATCCTGTCTGAGATTTTATCGCTACCATACTGAGCAGTAATCAATAATGCTGTTCTTTTCAATCATGCTGAATCTCTATTGAACATATTAATTAAAACTCACATAGCCCCCCAAACATTATTCATTTTTCTGCTGAAACATGTTAGTTTGTGATGTGATAATGAAGCAGAAGCAAAAACACCACAAAAATTCTTCTTAAAAACCCACTTGACAACCCAGACAATAAGAGAAGAGCCATTAACTAAGAAAATCTAATAGTAGGCCCCTCTGAACAAATATGTTATGGTCTTCGTCTAAAAATCCCCACCCCCCACCCCCAACTTTCTTGACTAACATGAAAACAGAAATTTTCAGACTATCAAACCAGTTTTCACAAGCTGCTGATAGTTTTGCGTTTCACACAAAATAGTCCCGATGAACACGAGCAGGTGAATGTTGGCGCAGCCATAAAATAGCATAAAGGCATATTTACACCATCCTTACAAAACAACACACAGCCACACACAAATCCTCACAAAGCTCGGTCCCAAAGACGTACATTTAGAGCCTTGGGTACTGAACAAAAATATTTATCCAAAGCAGCAGACAACACCTCCCCCCCCTTTTTTTTTTCTTGCGTGGTTCAGTTGTCACTGTAGTGCTCATGCAAAACAGACATTTGCTTTATTGCATTAACATTTTTTAAAAGTGTTTGGATTTTGATTCCGTCATCACAAGCTCCCTTCTTCTTCATCCGCTGGAATTCTGCATCACCACTAATGTGGACAAAGGATGACAAATGACCTGATGGATATATTTGTTTCATGAATGGGAAGGTCAAAAACCAAAAATGTCTTATCATGCACATTTTTACCTATTATAAAATGATCCATAATGCTTTTGTTTCATGATTTCCAATTTTTTAAAGAAAAAGAAAAAAAGAACAAGAAATCAACCCATCTGACACCCAGTGTTCATGTAGAGAATGAAGCAGCAACAATGAATCAGAGGACAACTCGGTCTACCTCGCTCAGAGTGGACCAGAAAGAAGTACTTCAGTAATAAAGTGGCAACTTAATAGACACTAAACGCACCATTGATATGTCAAGAAATACTGAAAAGACTATAGCCCGTATTTCTGTAACAGTTCAGACTGCCAAGGGCGCTTGCGCTCTGGGAAATAATCCGGAATATGGATTTTTTTGAAGTCCTGAATACATTTCTGCATCTCTTCTTCAGCACTCAGCTTCTCACAGACCTTCTTTTTGGAAAGGTTTGTTTCTCTGGACTTGCTAATGAGAGTTTGAAAAAGTTCACTATTCCTGCGCTTGTCTGGGGGCGCCATCCACTGTACAGGGGCCTTCTTAGAGGGCCGATCCAAAGTTAGAGTGCTTGGCTGATGTCCAGCAGCTGGCTGGGTGGTAGCCGCATTTTCCTGGGGCGTGCTTGGTTCAGAGTGGCTATCACAACTTGAAGTGGACAACTCGTTACAGGAAGTTCCACTCTCACTTCCTTTGTCTGTGACTTTTTCGTGCTTTCTGTCTTCGTGGTCTTGCTTCGGAGAAGCTGTTCTCTGCGGCGGTCCTAAGAAAAGTTAAAGATGAAAAAATTACCAGTAGGCAGCAACTTAAGCAATTAAATCATCTATATGTTAGAAACAGCCGGCAATTTATATCTAGGTGAGTCTGTTTGGTGTAGTGGTTAAGTGTGCAAACTCTTATCTGGGAGAACCGAGTTTGATTCCCCACTCCTCCACTTGCAGCTGCTGGAATGGCCTTGGGTTAGCCAAAGCTCTGGCAGAGGTTGTCCTTGAAAGGGCAGCTGCTGTGAGAGTCCTTTCAGCCCCAACCACCTCACAGTGTGTCTGTTGTGGGGGAGGAAGATAAAGGAGATTGTGAGCCGCTCTAGGACTCTGAAATTTGGAGTGGAGGGCGGGATATAAATTCAATATCTTTTTCTTCTGATACAGCTACAAGGGCTCAAGTCCCCAATGTTATGAATAAATGCTGCTTAAAGTCAACATCACCTGTCTTAGGTCATACTCCGACTCCCTGGATACATGGGAAGCGGGCTGTGCCATCCTGGAGGCAGCAAACCTCCATTAAAATAGAAGAAACCTCAGCAGTTTGTTCTTCCTCCGTTCTCTGCAATGCCTCTAGTCTGGCTTTATTCAGGCCTGCCTACCTGCTAGGATTCTATTAAACCACCACCCCACACAGAGTGCATACAATGGTCTTGCTTGTGTTGGTGTGTACTTATGCACAAGGGGAAGCAGTAGAGCACTGAGCAATGCAATGGCTTGAGAGAGATGAAAATGAGAGAAGAAACAGAATAAAATCTATGCACTCCATTAAATGACATCTCCTAAAAGACAGAAGGCAAAATAAGAGAGGGACGGCAAAAGATGAGATGGCTGTACAGCATTACTGATGTAACTAACACAAATTTGAGCAGACTCTGGAGGATGGTGGAAAACAGGAGGGCCTGGCATGACTTGGTCCTTGGGGTCGCAAAGCGTCAGAATCGACTGTGTGACTGAACAACAACAAAACCTATTAAAAGGAAAATCCCCAGCCTTCAGCCTAGTGAGGGTGCAATGCTTGCCCCAGAGGGACCTCTATAGGGCTCAGTTAAGCTCTTTTGCTCTCCATGTGTATAGAAGCAACATACCAAGTCATTACAGGGAATGGGAGATTTTTTCATGCTTCCCATATTCCCTTCCAACTTTCAGACTCTCTATACCCCAAAGCTACTCAAGACCTAGTACTCAGATCATGTTACGGAAGGGCTGGAGGGGGAAATGAGAGACATGCGCCAGTATCCCATTTCTTGTAATATCTCTCTACAGATGTTTTCAAGAGAATTATGTCAGGTTCCCAGGGAGCCACATGAACACAGCACCTTCTCGTAGAGGAAGATCATGCATTAGATCTTGCTAAATCTCACAAATATTTGCCACCTTAGATTTAGCTGTTTACAGTAATTCCATACAAAAGGCATACAACTGAAGCAGGGATACATGGAAAAACTGGGAATTATAACAAAACCCCCATCCCAGAAAGCCTTATTGTATCATATGCCACAAATCCAATGTTGCAATAATAAACAAAATTGGCTCCATACATTAAGAGTAGAGAAAACAAAGAAAATTGAGGGAAACAGTGAGAGAGAAAGAGAGGAGGAAAAGGAGATGAAGAAACAAAAAGATTGTCCAAAGTAGCAAAGACAAAATGCGAGCCTGGATATGTCCCATTAGGCTTTATTGCTGATAATGTTAAATAGACAAAAAGCTGCTTTCCATAATAATTATAGTTCTGTGTTGGCATTAATAGTGATGGAATCTTACTTTCTTGAGTGGAGAAACATACGATTTCGATAATTAGATTGGGCTATTTTGTGCAAATGTTCTAAGATTTTCAGGCATGCAGTTGCATTCCCGGGCTTTATAGGCATTTCAAACTGAAATACAGTTGTACAATTGTGACTGGAACTGGAAGAAGTCTTTTCTTTTAAATGTTTCTGTCTGCTTTGGGAAGATAAAAGGACTTTGCTGTACAGCACTCTGTTGTGGCGAATGCAATCCTAATAAGGGAAATTAGCCTTGAGCCCAACGGTGTGTGAATAGTTATGCAGTGCCTTGAAATGAATGAAGCAATTCATCATTAAGGAGAGGACCTCATGTCTCCAGCTGATAAGCCGTTTATCTAAAGGAATGCTACCAAACTTCAAGGGATCATGGATTCTTCCTGGTTTAATAAGGAAATTGAACTAGACTGTCCTGCACAGCTTTTATGATCATTGAGAGTAACCTCCCAGTGTTTTAATCATCCAAATTACTACGACACAAGGTCCCAGCTAAGCTGCACAACTCTCCTCCTGTTTGCAACTATTGTTCCCCCTCCTCCATATGGTGTAGAGGTTGTCTTCAGACCTGGAAGACCCAGGCTCAAGCCCCTGTTTGGTGAACTTTACCCATGATTCAGTGGGTGATCTTGAGTCAGGGGCTTTCTCTCTCAACCTAATCTCAACTTCATAGGTTTCTGTGAAATCAAGTTAAAACTGTAACAAAAGAGCTTTCTGGTGTTTAAGGTAACAATGTGGGCTTAATGAATTAGTAAAATTTAATTAGTGGACCTGAGTGCATTGAGTTGTGTACCCTTTATCTAGGAAGTGGTTGGTCCCCCAATAGAAAGACTTCCCCTAGCAGCTCTGTCTTTATTGGCCTCTTTGAATTTTAAGAACATGGGAAGGGCTTTTCTAGATTAGAATAATGGTCCACCTAGCCCAACAACAGGGGAAAAAAGAGGGAAACAAAAACTTAACCCCCCAAGAAAAACAACAAATTAAGAACCTGAAAGATTAAATGTATACAAATTAGGGGGGGGGGGGCATGTAAAATCAATTGGCCAGTTCCGCAGGGCCTGTAAGACAGCCCTCTTCCGGCTGGCTTATAACTAACTGGCATTGGAAACTTGAGTGTAGTGTTGATAGACCGCTGTTATATGTTTTATTATTTTACTGTTTTAACTGTGTAAGATGTTTTAAATTCAAAATTTGTCAGATTTTATGTGTTGTGAGCCGCCCTGAGCCATTTCAGCGGGAAGGGCGGGA
Organism: Heteronotia binoei; assembly: GCF_032191835.1. Taxonomy (NCBI): domain Eukaryota; kingdom Metazoa; phylum Chordata; class Lepidosauria; order Squamata; family Gekkonidae; genus Heteronotia; species Heteronotia binoei. The sequence continues at coordinate 25,250,055 of NC_083231.1, read as the reverse complement.
TATAAATTGAAATAAACTTGAAACTTAAATATACAACATAAATATTACAAACTGACTTGTAAATGGGATTTCACCAAAATTGCTAGACCCGCTTTACATCGGCTTTTGAGTGAATTCTGTAAGCAGGAAGATTAAAAACTCTAAAATCTGCAAAGTTTAGCATTTCTGTAGACCATGTTTCCTATAAAAAAGATACAATCAAAAGATTTTAGGAAATTAATAAAATCTAAATCAGACAGTTTGTTTCTCCATCCTGCTATATTCCAGGAAACACATCGTAAATCCCCAGTTCCTGTTTCCTTTGTTAGTCACTCTATCTTTGCTATCTGATCCAATGACGTCTGGGAATCATTGAAGATACCGCCGTTGCGTTGCAAGGACTGTGTCTCAGGCTGGGCCGTCATTGTGTCCATGCTGAATGAGTCAAAAAAAGAAGGTCGGGTGAGGATTTGGCATTTTAAAAACCTGGTTTATCTGAATGTTTCTATGCCTACTCACTGGGAGGCTGAGTTAAATTTGTCTCAGTAAGGGAGTTTCCCATAGTAAAACGTTTATGTTCATTTTGGATTGGATTATCCTTAGAGATAAGTGGGCAAGTTGCTGTCTCTATAAGTGATTGGAAACAGTTTTTAGTAAGTTCCAGTCTCCCAATAACTGCATGTTGCTCCCTCCAATGTTCTCTATGGGAGATTTCTTCAAGTCCCCTTTAGCGAGAGACATTGTCTATGCGGGTAAAGCTTGCCGAATTCCATCCAGCATATTTTATTGAACTGCCAACTGTATATTAATCTCCAGAAGGTTATGCTAGGGTGTGGTCAGACGTTACACTAAAAGCGGATGCATCACGCTCCAATTTGAACTGCCCAATTTTGAATCGGCACATTTCTGATCAGACGACCCTTCTTGAAAGAGAGCGGTCCCGCACTGGTCCCGTATTTGAACGATCAGACATCGCAGACCTGTATCGCTTCTTCCTGTGGGCATGTGCTTGTTTGAAATAACAAGTTCCGCCAAAAACTGGAGTGCAGAGAGAAGCAAACACACGCACACACTTGGGGGGGGGGATGAAGATATCCCGATTGCCTTTTTCTTCCCCTCCTCCCAACACACACACACACATACACACCCCACACACCTCCCGCAGGGGGTTGCGATCTCTTTGTCGATATGGTTGCTCTAGAACTCAAGACATTTGTAGATGGATGGCGAGGGAAAAGGACTTGGGTTTGGACCTCGGGCAGCGAGGAGGGCTTTCTTGCTTTCCACGCCTCCTGCAAGCCTTCCCCCCTCCCATTATTAGTGCTATTGTTGATGACCGATCACTTTCCAAGAAAGAAAAGCAGCCCTTTCCAAAACTTTTTTTAAAAGAGAGAGTTGAATCTGGATGATGCTCTTTTATTACAGGGCGAGCTGAAGGATGCAGTTAAACTTTTGGAAGAGAGTGCGTGGGGAAGCTGCAGCATTTCCTGGAGAATGACAATTTCAGTGCATGTGTTTTTTTTGGGGGGGAAGCCCGAGGTAGTCGCAATGCATTTCGTGCAGTTGAAAAACAGCTGTTGTGGGAAGGGATCCTCGAGAGGGGAGGGGGGAGAAAAGCCTAGCCAGACTCATTCAACCTGCCAATCAGCAGAGAACTACTTTCAGGGAGAAGTGGGACTTGACGCTGACACATGGAGATCCCACATAATGGGGATATTATATTCCAGTTCCTCTAAAAAAGAAAGATTCTGCTCCCATGTACCCCGTATTGACAGGAAAAATGCAAAACTCTGCTAAACGGTTATGTGGTCACGCACATGCATGCATTTGTCTGATAATAATGGCACCAGAAACGGTTGCAGTTTGAGGGAAGTGCAAACCGGCTGCATCGTGGATGAGCCGTTCAGACAGAAATAACCCAATTGTATGCTGCCCCAAGTAGGAAGGACCGGACTTTCTCTGGGGTCAAATTGCGGCAAGATCAATCTGGGGCAAGTCGGGATGACTACGAGTTACTGCTGAGTAACAGATGTGGAAGTCTGAATGTGCTCAGGAAATCCGAATGCGAAACGTGCCTATGTCGGAACTAAAGGAGCGTCTGAACGCACCCTTAGATAGTCTTTCCTTACTGTCCTACATTCAAGAAAATAGGATTGATTGCTGTTTCCTACTAAACGACAACATAATTGATATCACAAAAGCTGTTGCCAAATTCTTGGCTGAAATTGTCAAAAATTATTCTAAGCAGGTTTTATTGTGATCTTAACCTTATTTTAGCCTTTTATGCTTTGATCTAATTGTTGTTTCATTGGCAAGTCTCTGTATATCTCTTTTAGTTATGCCAATAAAGATGTGATTGATTGATTGAAATATTACAAATTATCAAAAAGACATGTATTTATTACAAATATTTTTTTAAAAATGATAGGCCCAAATATAGCCTCAATAAGGATTACAAATCATGTAATATGCATATGCATGAGAGCCAGTATGGTGTAGTGGTTAAGCGTGCGGACTCTTATCTGGGAGAACCGGGTTTGATTCCCCACTCCTCCACTTGCAACTGCTGGAATGGCCTTGGGTTATCCAAAGTTCTGGCAGAGGTTGTCCTTGAAAGGGCAGCTGCTGTGAGAGTCCTCTCAGCCCCACCCACTTCACAGGGTGTCTGTTGTGGGGGATGAAGGTAAAGGAGATTGTGAACCGCTCTGAGATTGGGAGTGGAGGGCGGGATATAAATCCAATATCATCATCATCATCATCATAATTAGGACCTTATGTAACTCCAAAACAGATGCGTTTGGCCTATCAGCCTTCTTCAGTGGTCAAGCATAAATGTTGCATATAGGCTGAATTATCACTATATTAATATTAATCAATATACAGCCAAGTGAAAATTATGTTCTGATAAATATCAGTGACACAAGGCAAGGCTGTACCATATAAACTTCATGGGGCCTCCCAAAAGGTGCCCCTAGCCTTCATTGTTTCCAAATGGGGGGAAGGCATGCGGTCCCTTTAAATGTGACTGCCAGAACTCCCTTTGGAGTTCAGTCATGCTCGTCACACCCTTGCTCCTGGCTCCACCCCAAAAATCCTCAGATATTTCTTGAGTCGGATTTGGCAATCCTAATCTGTACACAACAGTATCACTGATTACTCATACTAGCAAAATCCCAGACAATTTTTCATGTGGGTGAAAAATTCACTGTGGGTGAAAAGTTCTTTGAATGGAAGGGAGGGAAAGGGAAAACATCTGGAATTCAGCCTTAAAAACACAGAGCACATCAGGAAAACCTTAAAAAGAAGATTCTAGGTGTGTAACCCAAGAACACTTGTGGAAAAACATACAGATATATATACACACCCAACAAATTTGCAATGATCCGTGTTAATTTCCCTAACTAGTGAAAACAGATTGTGCAATTCTTGGTATTTATTTTAATAGGCCCAAGCAAATTTTCACCAAAAGGGACAGGCAGTAATTGTTTTCACTACAGCTTCGTTAAGTCATATCTAATCTACTTTGCGTTGTTTTCCCTTCCCAGCTTGGTTAGGCACATGAAAAGGCTGGCCGGCACAAAGATATAATTGCCTGGGAACATTGCCACAGAGAGACTGGCAGGATGCTACAGCAGCCTTGCTTCACTACATAGCAGTAAGCAGCTATTTAGAACAACAGTTTATTTGGTAAAACATTCCCTGTACTCATTAGGATGTTTGTTCCATGCCATCAGTGATAATTTTTCAAAGTTTTAGTAGTACAACAGACTGCAAATCCCAAAGCACTCTGAATATGTCAAGGAATTACACTGATAAAGATTCATCTTCGTAAAAAAAAAAAAAAAGGCCATTTGTGTTTCAATAAAGCAAAGGAATAAAAAAGCACCTTTAGGAAAGTATTCAATAAAGACTATCACCCCGTTCCAGCAAATGATGTATGATTGCTCCCCATGCACGCACAAGCTGCTAATGCTACTACAATAGGGTCGCCAATCCCCAGTTGAGGGCAGGGGATCCCCCCCAGTTTGGAGGCCTTCAACCCAATTCAGGGTTATCAGAAAGCAGTGTGTGTGTGTGTTAACTGTCTACTGGGCCCTATGGAGACTGGTCCCCACAGGGTATAATGGAGAATCAATCCACAGGTATCTGGGGCTCTGCGGAGCTGTTTTTTGAGGAGAGGCACCAAATTTTCAGCATAGCAACTGGTGCCTCTCCTCACCCCCGCCCCCAGTTCAAGAATATTGGACCAGAGGGTCCCCATAGAAGGTGCCCCCATCGTCCATGATTTCCAAAGAAGGGAAGTCATTTAAAAGAAGTGCTGTCTCCTTAAATGTTATGGCCGGAACTCCCTTCAGAATTCAGTCATGCTTGTCACAACCTTGCTCCACCCCTCAAAGTCTCCTGGCTGCACCCCTAAAATCCCTAGATATTTCCTGAGTTGAACCTGGCAATACTATACTATGACTATTGGTAAATTCTTCATATCTGCTCCTTGATCTGCTCCTATTGCTCATGCAGGGAAACCTGCTCTGATGAAGTCACTTGTCCTTTTTTATTCTTTTTTATTTGGCTGGGGATTGAGAAGGAAATGAATTGTACCCACCAGCATTTTATTTATGTCCCAAATTCATACCCCACCTTTCTACTCTACTTTGGACCCCCCCCCCAAGACAGCTAACAAAAACATATATAATAACAGAGCATTTTTTGTAGCAGGAATGCCTTTGCATGTTAGGCCGCACCCCCTTGATGTAGCCAATCCTCCTGGAGCTTATGGCAGGCCCTATAACTCACAGCCCTATCAGCTCTTGGAGGATTGGCTACATCAGGGGTGTGTGGCCTGATTTGCAAAGGAGTTCCTGCTACATAAAAAGCCCTGTATAATAGTCTTTTAAAAAATGTAAAATCCAAACAAAAACACATCATTAAAACAATTAAAACTGAGCTAAAACACACACAACAACAACAAAAACATAGCTAGGAAGGAGGGATTACTGCTCCTGTTCTGGTTTGCTTGCAAGGGAAAGAAATTCATCCAGAATCACAGCTTTAGACTGGTGCGTCATGATCTAGTCACATAATCTAGCAACACAATCCTAAACAGAGTTACACCTTTTAAAATCTGTTTAAATCAATACGCTTAGAAGTGTTTCACTGTGCTTAGATCGGCATTGTGCCTAACTAGATGTGAAGTCATCATGATCAGGCTCTTAGATGTGTTTGAAAAAAAAGGAAAATGCGTTCACTTTCTTAACTGGTCTGCATTGGGACAGTCAAGTCAATGTCAACAATATGAGTCTTCCAAAAAAAATACAAATTGCAAACTTTCCTGGAAAAGTTTCCAGTGCCCTAAAGAGATCATGATCTGATTATTTTTAATGGAATAATACTTGTAAAAATTCAAAGCTAATAAGGAATTAACTTCCTATACACTGTTTAAAATTTAAGGGGGGGGATCTAAGACACTCAAACCAGGTTTAGCACAACTGTGCATATTGTTTCAGCACAAGTCCACCTTTTCCCATGAATGCTGCTGGAAAACCTCCATGTCAGTTTTAATCTCCCATAGCCTCACTTGCAAATTGCTTGGGAAATTCATGGATCTGTGACATTGGTGCTTGGGACAGGCGGACTTTGAGAATAGAGTTGAGTGTGTGATGTCCCATCCTGTGATGTAACACCCAGATCAAAATTCAGATCTTCCAACTCCTCCCCTTCCTGTGAGGTCACTTCCAACAAAATTCAATTTTTAAATTGAAATTTCCCTCCTCCTATCATTCTCCCCCTGCCTTTTTCTCCCACCTTGCGTCACCTTCTGTATGCATGTGTTCTGTATGACACACGAGCTCTTTGTTTCTAAACATTTGTGCTAGTATAACTGGCTGTATCTCATTCTGCTTCTTAACTTGTTAGTTCTATGCAGATTTCTAAAATATAAGAAGCTAGACCACCATTTGAATGGCTGCAAAAATCTGTCACAAATGCATAACATTTTTGCAGACTCCTGGATATGAGGGTGATCTGGATGCAACATCTGTCACCCCGTTAATTGCCAGCATTGATTTTGTTGATCTGGCTGGCTAGCTGGGTGTCCCCTCCCATGTGCATCTCTCCTGAAGCTGCATGCTCAGTGGAAGAGGATGACCATCCCAGATTAAAAGAGTGTACCATTCCTCTAAAAAGCTCTTAAAATCTTCAGGTTTTTCAAAGTGCTAGGGAAGAACCACAGAAAGAATCCACCCAACAGCAGGTTCATCCCTCTCTCAATTCCCAACTGGCCTCTGAGTTTTAGTGCCTTTACAAGCAACAATTAGTTTACCCTAATCTCTATGGAATACTGCAGGAGAAGCAGAATTTTTAGCTACTGTAGCTACTGCATCTACCCTCCTGGGACTTCTATTTCTCTTAGACTCTATGCTATTCCAGAGTGCACGCTCTGAGGCTGCCATTTTCTCAAGAGGACCTGATCTCTGTAGTCTGGAGATTAGCTATAATTTCAGGAGAACTCCAGACCTCACCTTGAAGTTGTTAACCCTACTCCAAAGCCCCACAGAACGTACCCAGTTCACCATGAATCCCTTCTGATAAATGTCTGTTTTAGCCAAACCTAGAGAAACCTTCTTTGATATAGGTCTAATTCATGTTTTATCTAGGGCTGCCAGGTCTGTGTTGAGAATACCTGGAGACTTTGGGGGTGGATCCAGGAGAGGGTGGGGTTTGGGGAGGGGAGGGGCCTCAGCATGGTACAATGCTACAGAATCCACCTTTCAAAGCAGCCATTTTCTCCAGGGGGGCTGAGCTCGGCCAGCTGGAGATCAGTTGTAAAAGTGGGAGATCCCCAGGCCTCTCCTGGAGGCTGGCAACCCAAGTTTTATCAGTCATAGAAAGAGATAACATGATCCTTCTATTGCCAGAATCCACCTAAATGAGAAAGGAATAGGCACAGTTCTTAAGAAGGGTTTGTTGGATCAGAACAATGGTCCATCTAGCCCCGACATGCTGTTTCACACAGTGGCCAACCTGGAAGGCCAAACAAGCAGGGCATAGAGGCTAAGTCCCTCCCTTGCTGCAGCCTCCCAGCACTCGTATTCAGAAGTCTGCTGCCTCTGTACATTTCAGTATGAAAAACTGATTTCTGGACCACACCACTTAGGACAACAAACAACAAGGGGTCTGTATGAATAAATACTGATCCAGGGAGAAGACTAGACTAGGAACATTCAAGTACATTTTTACAGGGCTTTTTTTGTAGCAGGAACTTCTTTGCATATTAGGCCACACCCTCTGATGTAGCCAATTCTCCAAGAGCTTACAGGGCTCTTCTTACAGGGCCTCCTATGAGGTCAGGGGTATGTGGCCTAATATGCAAAGGAGTTCCTGTTACAAAATAAGCCCTGCATTTTTACAACATTGTCTGCTGTTTGCGTAGTCTGAATCTAAACTGTGTGGCATTCAAGTTGAGCAAAATGTGAACTATGTATTTATTTTAAACTCCCTTTTTGCATTTTCACAGTGCATTAGAGGGCTCACATACTGAATACAATTTTTACATAAATCCAAAACATCAGATACTTAACTAATAAAGCAACAGTAAAAATAACCTTTAAATAACCTCCATTACAGTTTTGCACTAAAATGAACATAAAGTTAGGGCTCCCAATCTCCAGGTGGTGACTGGAAACCTCCTGGTATTATATGACTGATCTCCAGGTGACAGAGATCTGTTCCCCATGGGAAAATGGCCACTTTGGGAGGTGGCATTATATCCCCACTGAGATTCCTCTTCTCCCCAAACACAGATATCATCTGCAGCGTTACAGAGAAGTTCTGGTACTGCCTAAGACACTTCAATTCATAGTGCCTGGTAGCAGTTCCTGGACAACATACCTATAGATTCAAAAGGCCTGTTTGTGCAACACTGGCTGTTAATGTTCTTTATTCTTTTCTTGTATTCTCTCTCTCAAGCGCAAACAACTTAAAATGCAGAAGCAGCAGCCTTTCCTCATCCGAAAGATAAAGTGATTTTAAAAAAGCGAAGCTAACAGGATAATGAGATGAGGAACACAGTCTAATTGCTGATAAAATGTCAATATTCCAATAAATGTGTACCAGAAGTCCATTAGATTTAATTAGGCATTCTCCCTCCCCCCTTCTCCTTTGAACAACGCATCAAAAGATAAATGGTAACAGAATTCTGACTGCTCTGGAACACAGGCTAGGACAAACAGATTTAAGGACAGTTTCTATCCAAGTGCTGTGGTTAGGTTAAATGCAGGGTTATGAAGGATTATCTGTTTTAGATGTATTTAATGGTTTAAATGGTTTTAATGGTTTTATGAATGTTTAATGGTTTTATGAATGTTTATTTAATGGTTTAAATGGTTTAAATGGTTTTATGAATGTTTATCCGTTTTAGATGTATTTAAATGGTTTTAATGGTTTAAATGGTTTAATGGTTTTAGATGTATTTAAATGGTTTATGAATATGTGTGTTTGATGTGTTGGTATGTTTGTGGAAGAGCACCTCATTTCGTTGCTCTCTTTTTGTTGAGAACAATGACAATAAATTCATCTATCTATCTATCTATCTATCTATCTATCTATCTATCTATCTATCTATCTATCTATCTATCTATCTATCTATCTATCTATCTATCATGTATAGCTTTACCAAAGTTAGCAGAGAGTCAAAGGATAATACATGAAGGTTTGTTTCGTGAATGCTGTAGGCACCAGGTTGGATCCAAAACTCCACCAGCAGACAGGGCTGGCCTTAGAGCACACAGCACTCAAGGCAAGTCCGCCCCCCTTCTCTGTGGTGCCACCCTACGGCACTGCACCCCATGGCCCACACCCTTCCACCCCCAAGGGGGCCTCCCTTCGAAGTATGGTGAAGAAGGCACCTGGGCGGCTGGCTTCATGCTGGCTGGCTGGCTTCCTTCACCTCCCTTCCAATTCCAGAAAGGAGGCACAGCGAAGCCAAGTGGCTTTGTTTCATCTCCCTTCCGGAACCAGAAGGGAGCAGAGCAAAGCTGGCTGGCCAGTATGCAAGCCGAGGCATTTGCCTAGGGCACTGGGGAGGCACCCATTTCGGCCCCCTGGCTTGCCGCCCTAGGCAAATAGGATCAGCCAATTTTGCTCTGACAGGACCAGCCCTAACGGAAGGTCCTGTCAGCAGACTGAAGCTGGTGGAGAAGGACTTTCCTGCCCCCTCTTCTTGCTGCAGCTCACTGAGCCTCTCAAAATTCTGCTGCTAAGGGGTTCAAGGGACCTCTATGAAACCTGTGAGGAGGGCAAAATGGGGTCTTCAGCAACAGGGCTGCCAACTCTGGCTTGGGAAATTGCTGGTGATTTGGGATCAGAGCCTAGGGAGGCACCTCAGTGATGCCAAAGAGTCCACAGTCCACAGCTGCCACTTCCTCCGGGGGAACAGAATTGCTATAATTTGCAGATCACCTGTAACTGCAGGAGAACTCCAGGTTGTACCTGAAGGAAGACAACTGTAGTTTGCAGTGTATGTGTGGGTAATTCAGCAAAACTCACTCTCATTTTGACAGATTATTGTACTCTAGTACATAAACTGCACAAACTAGTTCTCATTTTGATTTGTTCTGGTTTGAAGTAAAATGAAAGGATGTGGGAGGACTTTGATATTAATAATCTGCAGCACTGCATGCATAGCTGCATAATATGGCACAATGCATTACAGATAACCTGAAGAAAAGATTTACATGCTAACTTGGAAGTAATTTGGAGCTCGTGAGTTTGCAGGAATCCCAAGAAAACGATATGCAAGATCCAGGTTTGCTCACAAGGAGACTTTGATGAAGCATGAAATTTACAGAAATAGCAGGCTCCAATCTGCTGGGCCTTAAACATATACACCAAAGCCAGCCAGAACTTGAGATGAGATACAGAGCTAAAACTAAACATCTTATACCTTAATCGTTGACTTCAAATCAAGAATAGCATCATCAAGGCTACATTCTAGACACTGAGAGATCTTGCACCTGGTACTCAGTGGCAGAGGAAACAAGTCAGCTAGATAAGAACTTGGGAGAGTATGAATGAAAACATTCTCTTGGGAGCAGCCCACCAGCCATCCTTCCAGGCAACTCAGAAACTTAGCAAGAGTCAAAATGAAGTTACAGAGGCAATACAGGAATAAGTCCCCATCACTGTCAGTATCATTTTAGGAGCAGAGCTATGGTCATGGGTGAAGAACACACCAGGGAAGGGGGAGGCAAAGCAGATATTTGTGGGCTTCTGGTTTTCCTTCCGGCCAGGTTGATGCTGGTGATCATGACAATAACCCACGGGGATATAAAAGCTTGCTCTTAAATGCTATGTCAGCCACAGATAAAAAACAGCAGCTGTCCAGCATGGTGCAGTTCTTGAAGTGTTGTAATAAGAGCTAAGAAATGCAGGTCTGAATCTCCAGTGTCATGGAAGCTTGCTGGGTGACCTTGGACATTTTATCAGCTTAACCTACCTTGCTAGGTTATAGATAAAACGGGAGACAGGAGAATGACATAAGCCACTTCTGTCCCCCCCAGGAAATAAAATAAATAAATGAAAGGGCCAACCTGGCATGTCTCACAGAGACTGGCTAGAGGAGGGGTAAACCTCAACCAACTGTGCCTCCCCCCCCCCGGGGTATTCAGGGGTGCATCGGGTTATGCTGAACTCTATCATAGGGGTCCCCAACCCCTGGTCATGGACCAGTTCCAGTCTGTGGCCCGTTAAAGGTTGCTTTATTCTTGAGTATGGTAATCAAGGATCAATTGTCCAATGTATAGCTATATATGACTGACATTTTATTTCTGTATCTCTTATTTTGCCTTATTTATAATCTGATATATGCCAATAAAGGTTTGTGTTTGTTGTTGTTGAGTTGTATAATTATTTCATTATATATTACAATGTAGTAATAATAACAATAAGAAGAAGACAACACTGGATTTACATCCTGCCCTCCACTCCAAATTTCAGAGTCTCAGAGCAGCTCACAAACTCCTTTACCTTCCTCCCCCACAACAGACACCCTGTGAGGTGGGTGGGGCTGAGAGAGCTCTCCCCAGCAATTTTTCCATGGACTGGGGGTAGGTGGGTGGTGGTTTTGGGATAAAACAACACTCACACAGAAGCCTCTGCCTAAATATTCTGAAGATGTATGAGCAGTTACATTTTCTGAAGAAAGGACAGTGTTTTCTATCTACCACTCAGGACCCCCACATTTCCTATATACTGTTCCTAAGCATCTGCTGACTACCCAGGATAAAATGGGGGGAAAGCCAATGGGCTGCAAGTGGAATGGAGAGTCAATGGAAACTGCCACTGTCTCTTCCAGATACTTGTGCCCTTAAATTTATGGCACTATATGGTTAGATGTAAGCCAATGTTTAGTATGGGCCATTTGGATTCTACCAATTCAGTTCTGTGGTTAACTGCAGGGTGTGAGCTGTGCTCTTCTACATTTGCTATGAGGCTGAAGCGGAGACCAGTGGGAGATGATCGGTCTGGGAATTCCAGTATTCCTGGGGAGGGGAAGATATGACGGTGGGAACAGACATCGATATAAGGGAAGGAGGCTGAGACAAGATGGTGCTCGGCCACCTTCCAGTCTGTGTCCCATCCCGATGGTGACAGGTAGTGGGGTCAGGCTGAATTACTCGCCTCCGTCATTGGTGTTATGCAATGCCAGGTCCATAAATAATAAGACCTCAGTCCTCCGAGAGTTTCTGCTCGAGCAGGACGTGGACCTGGCTTGCGTGACTGAGACCTGGGTGCGAGAGGGAAAGACTGTAGCCCTCTCTCAAACGGCTTCCCCGGGATACTCTAGTCTTTCACCAATCACGGACTAGCGGGTGGGGGGAAGGGGTGGCTCTATTCATACGAGAGGCTTATTCCTTTCGGGCTCTCCCAGCCCCAGAGATCAATGATATTGAATGTGCCAGTCTGGCGTGGGACTTTGAGGAAGGGTTGGCGATATGGCTGATGTACCGTCCACCCAACGCACCAGTCAGCGCCTTACCATCCTTGATGGAGGCTGTAGCAGGCTGGGCATTGGAGTACCCAAGGCCTGTGATCCTGGGTAACTTCAATGTCCATGCTGACGACATGGCCTCCAGTCAGGTGATGGACCTAGTGTCATCCATGGCGACACTGGGGCTCTCCCAATTTGTTACATCGCTCAGGCGGGGCATATGTTAGAACTGATCTTTGTGACCGGGGTTTTGGTGGACAATATTACTGCTGAGGCGGTGCCATGGTCAGACCACTTTGCCCTTAAGGCTCGTGTGGATGTCCCAACCCAAGCCTGTTTGGGCGGCGAGCTTATTTTGGTTTGCCCGCGGAGTCTGATAGACCCTGAGCAGTTCCAAAGGGCTCTACGAGATCCCTGGCCCCCTGGTGATTCTCTTGATGACCTGGTTGAGTCTTGGCAGGGCCGGCTCTCCAGAGCCATTGATGAGATTGCACCTCAGTGCCCTCTGGTTAAGCTGGCTCCGTGGTATACCCCGGAGTTGTGGGAGCTGAAACAAAGGCTCAGACGGTTAGAGAGGCAATGGTGGCATACTTGAGACGAAGCGACTAGAACATCTTATAGAGAGTTTATGAGGTCCTATGAGATAGCAGTCAAAGCCACAAAGAAGATTTACTTTGCGGCCAAGATTGCGCCTGCAAACTCGCGCCCAGCACAATTGTTTAGGACAATTCGGAATCTTGCAACACTGCTGCAAGGCAGGCCAAATGCTAGGGAATTGGAGATAGGCTGTGAGCTTTTGCGAATTTTTTTGCAGATAAGATCCCATTGCTCCGCCACAACCTTCCTGCCACATTGGATACAGTATGTGAACTCAAGGCCCCATGCCTGTCTTCTGGATTAACTCTGGATCTCTTCAACATGCACAGCTTGGAGGAAGTTGACAGAATCCTCTCCACTGTACGCCCAACAACTTGTGATCTGGACCCGTGCCCCTCCTGGCTAATTAAAGCTTGCCATAGGGAGCTTAGATGTTCTATACAGGACATCATAAATAGATCCCTCTTGGAAGGGCTTTTTCCAACGCCTCTTAAAGAGGCCATGGTCCGCCCTCTCCTGAAAAAGGCTGCATCAGATCCAGCCGAATTGGCACATTACGGTCCGGTCTCAAATTTACCCTTTTTTGGGCAAAATTATTGAGAGGGCAGTAGCGTTACAGTTACAGAGTTTTCTGGATGATGCTTCTGTCTTAGATCCCCACCAGTCCGGCTTTCACCCAGGTCATGGGATGGAGACAGTGCTGGCCACCCTGGTGGATGACCTCCAGCGGCATCTGGATCAAGGTGGCTTGGCGGTGCTGATGCTGTTAGACCTATCGGCTGCATTCAATATGGTCGACCATCAGCTACTGACCCGCTGCCTCACCGACACAGGGATTCAGGGGTTAGCCTTGCAATGGCTTTCCTCTTTTCTTGATGGTTGGGGGCAAAGGGTGGCGATTGGGGGTGAACTGTCCCAGATGCACCCACTTAATTGTGGGGTGCCACAGGGGGCGGTGCTCTTCCTGAAGTTATTCAACATCTACATGCATCCCCTTGCCCAGATTGACCGGAGGTATGGGTTGGGTTGTCACCAGTATGCTGATGACACCCAAATCTATCTACTGATGGATGGCCAGCCTGACTGCATCCCAGAAAATTTGGTGTTGCAAGCTGTGGCAGGATGGCTCAGGCTGAGTAGGTTGAAGTTGAATCCAGCAAAGGCAGAGGTCCTTTGCCTGAGCCGTGGCGGTCTGGGAAGGGAAATCCCCCTACTAGCCTTTGATGGTGCGCCATTCAAAATGGCGCGTAAGGTCAGGCGCTAGTGCAGAACGCGGCAGCCAGACTGCTGTTGGGGATCCCTAGGTGGGAGACACATACAGCCGAGGCTGCGGGAACTGCACTGGCTGCCAATAGTGTATCGGATTCATTACAAGGTGCTGGTTATCACCTTTAAAGCCCTGTATGGCCAAGGACCTGTCTCTTCCCATACATCCCCCAGAGGGCACTGCGATCTGGTTCTCAAAATCTTTTGGCAGTCCCCGGGCCGAAGGAGGCCAAACTGAAAGTCACCAGGGAAAGGGCCTTCTCGATTATAGCTCCCCACTGATGGAACCAACCACCTGAGGAGGTGAAGGCCTTGCGGAGCCTTACCCAGTTCCGCAAGGCCTGCAAGACTACCCTCTTCCAGCTGGCTTTTGCTTAATATGGAATTTACTATAGAAGAAATACCGTCGCCACGGAAAAATTGTAAGATGGATAACACCGAGATTTTAGCACCAACTACTTTGATGGTTTTAATTAGATGGTTTTAATATGATTTGCAATATGTTTGGTAAACACCTTGTTTTAACTGTTGAAATGTGGCATATTATGTCATGCCATGTGAGCCGCCCTGAGCCTGCTTTGGCGGGGAGGGCGGGATACAAATTAAAGATTATTACTATTAATGCAAAAAATGAACAAAAGAGAATTGCACAACAGCTGATGTAAGGAATCTTGCAACTTCTCGCTGTCAACCTAAATTCAACACACAATGCCTTCAACGGTAGACTCATTTATCTGACGGCCAATAAAGAGTGCTGTCAAAGCATTCAGGACAGAAAGACAACTTTTAAAGAAGACACGTTTTCAGCATGATGAACATGGGGATTAGCAACGAAGCCCCTCTTTGCACACTTCTCGGAGTGTTTTTGTGATTCAGAACAGTAATACCTGGCACACTTGAAATGCTCAAAGAGCCTCTTGTACATAATCTTACAACGGTTCTGCAAGACAGCCCCTGTATTATTATAACTCAGTTTACTGTACAACCATAAAGATCAACCTTTGTTGCAAATTTTAAGTATACATAACAAAGGAATTTCATTAAGGTGGACACACTTATCTGCTTAAAAACACACACAAACAGAAAATGACGCTGAAGCATTCATCAAGCTACAAAAATAGGTTAAATCTCAATAGCTAAGGGCGGATTCTGGTCTCCACATTGCAATCCCTGTGCATTTATGTTCCAACAGTTTCATATCGAAGAAAAGCTGCCAACACAAGGCCGTTCACTATGACAGAATTACTCTTGAGAAAAATACTTCACAGTTATTGAGGGCTCCTTTCAATAATCACCCAAGAGAAAGACAGAGGGTCATTTTGAATGATACAGAACTGCCCTTTTCTCTCAGATTGATATCAACACTTGGAAATTGGTGAAAAACACTAACAGCTAGAGTTACTGATTTGTGTGGGCTGGCACACGAAAACAGGAACAGAACTGGCTTCTAGAATAAGCTAAACCAGACACTCCAAAGGTGTAGTTACTGCTCAAAACAGAAACGCAAATATTTCGCTCTCCCAGGGTTGCCAGTTCTGGGTTGGGAAATACCTGGAGAGGGTGGGGTTTGGGATGGAGAGGGACCTCAGCAGGATGCAGTGCCACAGAGTTCACCCTCCAAAGTAGCCAGTCTCCCAGGGGAACTGATCTTTGTCATCTGGAGATCAATTCTTACAGCAGGAGCTTTCCAGGTGGCACCTGAAGGCTGGCCAAAGCTTCCCCTGCAATAGCTAGCAGATTTTCTCATGTCAGATGTCACCATGCTCCTACAAACAATGTTCCCTCTAAGCTGCAGAGTCTTGTGAGCAAAAATTCTACTTTGTGAGCTACTGGCATTAAAAGTTGTGAGCTACAGCATAAATTACTGTACTCTGAGGTCATCCCTCCTGAGCTAAGACAAAAATGTGTGGGATGGAGGCTAAAAAATTGTGAGCTAGCTCACACTAACTCAGCTTAGAGGAAACACTGCCTACAAGTCCCCACTCTGAAAGAATGTGACAATACCATAACTTGAGATAAATTCTACCACATGCAATAGTAAGAGAATTGGAACATGCAGTTGCCATTTTTTATGCCAATTGGACAATAGCAGTAATGACTCAAAAGCAGAGCATCAGGTTAAAGAGATTTATCTGTGTAGAGCTTTGGGAATATAGGCTTTATGGGGGGGGGGGGGAGGAGAAGGAGAAGGGCTCTGAAGAAGTCTGAAGAAGAACTTTGAAGAAGAGGAAGAGGAAGTGGAAGGAGTGGAAGTAAGTTTTTATACCCACTCTTCACTACCTCAAGGAGTCTCAGAGAAACTTAAAATCATCTTCCCTTCCTCTCCCCACAATAGATACCCTATCAGGTAGGTGGGGCTGAGAGAGTTCTGAGAGAACTGTGACTGACTCAAGGTCACCCAGCTGGCTTCATGAGAAAGAGTGGGGAATCAAACCCAGTTCTTCAGATTGGAGAAATGCAACTACTTAATTTGCATACTGTGAGGAGTCTATGTGGAGCATGAGGCCTATTCATTTTTTAACTGGGAGAGGGAGGAGAGGGAGAAAGGGGTGAAGCTTTTCTTGTTTTTGTTCCAATAACTATTTTATTGCCAAAAGGCCTCAGTTGAAAAAACAACAGCCAGGGGCTACATAGAAAGCAAGTTCCACTGAGCTCTCATTCAGGACTAGGGGTGCTGCTAACCTCCAGGTAATAACTGGAAACTTCCTGGGATTTCAACTGATCTCCAGGCAACAAAGATAATTCCCCTGGAGAAAATGACTACTCTAGAAGGTGGCCCCTATGGCATTATACCTTGAGAGCCATTGGTGTAGTGGTTAAGTGTGCGGACTCCTATCTGCAAGAACTGGGTTTGATTCCCCACTCCTCCACTGGCAGCTGCTGGAATGGCCTTGGGTCAGCCATTGCTATCACAGGAGTTGTCCCTGAAAGGGCAGAGAGCCCTCTCAGCTCCACCTACCTCACAGGGTGTCTGTTGTGGGGGAAGAAGATAAAGGAGATTGTAAGCCACTCTGAGTCTCTGATTCAGAGAGAAGGGCAGGGTATAAATCTGCAGTCGTCATCTTCTTGTTGTTTAAATTCCTCCCCTCCCTAGATCCCACCCCCAGAATACCTAAGATTTCCAACCTGGCAGGGCCGCCCTGCCGCTAGGCAAACTAGGCAATTGCCTAGGGCACCAAATTGGGCACCCCATGTGACTTGGTGACATTATCAGTGTGTGTGTGTGGGGGGGGGTGCGCCAGAAGTTAGCCTTATCTAGGGTGCCAGACAGTCTATGGCCAGCCCTGCAACCTGGAGCTGGCAACCATATTTAGGACAGGGTTGCCATGTCGCCTCACCCATCTGGGGGATGTTCTCGAGCTGGACGGCACAATGATGTCACCTGGAAGTGACCGCATCACATCGGGTCGTTCTGGTATTGGGGCAAACTCTATGGTTAAATAGGGTTTAAGCTACATAATTTCCCCCAAAACCAGAGCATTCCCAATGAGATCACTTCTGGGTGATGTCACTGTGTCCCTGTTTAGGGGAAGGGTTTCCCCCACCAGCCAGCTGGTCCACAGAAGAGGGGAGCCTCTGAAACTGGGGGATCCCTTGCTGGGACCTGGGGGCTGGCAACCTAATTCAAGACCTTGATGCATTGCTAAGCCATTCCTTTTGTATCACTATACTAATTTTTGGCAGATGCAAATCCTTCCTCCCACACTCTTATGCTCGAATTGCTTTTTGTAGAGGACCATCTCTTTAAACTCCTATGGTTCCCAGCCTCCAGGTGGGGCCTGGAGATCTCCCGCTTTTACAACTGATTTCCAGCTGGCAGAGATCAGCTCCCCTGGAGAAAATGGCTGCATGGAAGGATGGACTCTGTGGCATTGGGTCATGCTGAGGCCCCTCCCCTCCACAAACCACACCCTCTCTCAGATCCTCCCCCAAAGTCTCCATGTATATTCCAACACAGATCTGGCAACCCTAACTCTCACAGCCTTTGTGGGCTGAAATCACATCCTGGTGAGGCAGGTGGCCTTTAGAACCTTGCTTCACATCCAGAGGTCTGCTTCCCAGGAACTGCAGCTGGGCCAGATTCTGCAAGAAAACAGCACTTCCAGAACATTGGCTCTTTGACTACAGGAGCTAACTACTTCTAAATCACATTTCGCCAAAGGACAGTCCTTTGAAAACCCAGGAGGCTAGATGACAGCTACACTCTTAATGAACACTGAGCAAGGCCCCAACACAACAGTCCAAATCTTTGCTTTGGGTAGGGTTGCCAACATCCAGGTGGTGGATGGAGTTCTCCTGGGATTACAAATGATCTCCAGGTGACAGAAATTAATTCACCTTGATAAAATGGCTGCTGTGGAAGATGGATTCTATGGCATTACACCTCATAGATGTCCCTCCCCTTCCCTCCCCAAACTCTAACCTCCTCAGGCTCCATCCACTAAATCTCCAGGTATTTTCCAAACCAGCTGGCAACCCTGGCTTAGGGAAGGAAAAGGAGTTTTGGAGGCAGGAATACCATATCCAATAGTGCAAGCTGTATCTCTGTAGCAGTAAAAACAGTTGTTTGGTTTAAACCAAGGTGTGTAAGTAAAAAAGGGAGGGGTGTAGTAAAATGGATAGTAGAGAGTTAACTGGAACCTTACTACGAGTTGGAGGAAAACTCCAGCCCCTGGACAGTTCTCTTTTCTTGCTTTCAGTGTCTTTGTTTAGTTCAAAGTTAGCTACAATAAAACAGTTCAGCAACTCATGTAAGTACAGTGATTTATTTCCTTACCACAGTGAGATCACAGAAGGGGGCTTTAAGAAAGCAGATGCTAGACCTTAAAATTCGCCCTTAGTTCCAACACCCATGTAATGGAACAATTTACCATGTGCTAAACAAAAGCTGTCCATTGTTTAGAAGGAAAAGCTAGCTTTAATATTTCCTTTGCCCATTTCCTGTTACAATAGCAGACAAGAGCCAGAACCACCCCCCCCCCCGAAACTGTTAACTCGCAGAGAACATTAATTAAAACCAGCCTGTTTAATCTACTGATTAAAGCTTGCAAATATTATTAATATCCCATTTCATTTCACTAGGAAAAAAATGCAAAACACCATTAGATTGTAAGCTTGCATGGTGCATTCTGGATATGTTGATTTGTGCAGCACCTGGAAGACCTCTGACTGCTGTGCAATTTGAATGGCCCATAGAACAATGATCACATGTTCACTAAACCTTGGTTTCTTTTCCAATACTAATGAGAGAGAGAGAGAGAGAAAGAGAGAGAGAGAGAAAGAGAGAGAGAGAGAAAGAGAGAGAGAGAGAGAGAGAAAGAGAGAGAGAGAGAGAGAAAGAGAGAAAGAGAGAGAGAGAAAGAAAGAAAGAAAGAAAGAAAGAAAGAAAGAAAGAAAGAAAGAAAGAAAGAAAGAAAGAAAGAAAGAAAGAAAGAAAGGCCTATTACTTTGCTTTAAACTCTCCTGGGTCTATGGTATCTCTTGGAGAACAAAGTGCACTTTACAACTAAAGTCAGAAGTGATTCAAAGTGCTCCTGCTCTCTCCGGCTGGGAAGAGAGATGCTAAAAGCATTTTAAAGAGGCAGTCTGGGAGTCAGTGAAGGGACTGGCGAAACAGCTGTGTGCAACTATAAATGGGAGAAGCAAAATGGGGCTTTTCAGAGCTCTGCAGAGAAGCCTGAATTATGCCAGCCTGAGGAGTTGCTAGAGTACTCAGACTTACAGCTGATCCTGCTGTAAGAACAGGCCAGCATTATAAAGACAACCAACCACCAGCTTCATGCTAGCCAAATAAATAACTTATTTGGGCTTTCATGGGCCTTAAGATTTCTGAAGGAGAGGGAAAATCCTTAGGAAATATGAAGGTAACATCACATTTCACCAACATAGGGCCGTTCGTTCTTCAAACACTAGCTAAAATATCTAAAAAAATATGAGCAGCTCTTTGACTGACAAAGGAAAGGAAAGGTCCCCTGTGGAAGCACTGGTCGTTTTCAACTCTGGGGTGACATTGCTTTCACAACGTTTTCACGGCAGACTTTTTACGGGGTGGTTTGCCATTGCCTTCCCCAGTCCTCTACACTTTCCCCCCAGCAAGCTGGGTACTCATTTTACTGACCTCGGAAGAATGGAAGGCTGAATCAACTTTGAGCCAGCTACCTGAAAACCCAGCTTCTGCTGGGATCAAACTCAGGTCGTGAGCAGAGGGCTCTGACTGCAATACTGCAGCTTTACCACTTTGCGCCACTTTCTTGACTGACAAAGCCCACTGCTAAAAATCAACAGAACGAAGTTTGCGTCCAGTGGCACCTTTATCATCAATGAAGTTTAATTCTGGGTACAAGCTTTTGTATTTCATGCACATGAAACTGTATAGCCAGAATTAAATTTTGTTGGTATTAAAGGTGCCACTGGACTCAAACTTCATTCTGTTGCTCCAGACCAGGGGTGACCAAACGTGCTTAATGTAAGAGCCACAAAAAAGAAACGTCAGATGTTTGAGAGCCACAAAACATGAAAATCAGATGTTTGAAGGAAGAAAGACAGGCAGGCAAATAGATGGGGGAGAGAAGAGGGAGGGAGAGATGGAAAGAAATCAACATTAAGTGCAGGGGGGCAGAGGGGATGCTTGCCTCAGGTGCCACCAGAGGGGGGCGCCAAATTGATTATGGAGTCCATTCTATTCTATGGGCCCATAAGGGGGTGAAATTTTTTAAATTTTGTCCCCCCTCAAAAAAACATGTAGATCCGGTCCTGATTAAGTGCATTCTCCAAACTACTGGCTGGCTTCGCTTGGAGAAGTGATTTAAAGAGAGAAATTCTTTCTCCTAGCCAGCTGGCATGGTAGTGGGGTCTTCAAGAGCCAGATAAGAAGAAGACTGTAGATTTATACCCCGCCCTTCTCTCTGAATCAGAAACCCAGAGTGGCTTACAATCTCCTGTATCTTCTTCCCCACAACAGACACCCTGTGAGGTGGGTGGGGCTGAGAGGGCTCTCACAGAAGCTGCCCTTTCAAGGACAACTCCTGAGATAGCTATGGCTGACCCAAGGCCATTCCAGCAGCTGCAAGTGGAGGAATTTGGAATCAAACCCAGCTCTCCCAGATAAGAGTCCGCACACTTAACCACTACACCAAACTAGCTCTCTGTGTGAAAGAGCCACATGTAGCTCCCGATCCACAGTATAGCCACCCCTGCTCCAGACTAACATGGCTGATTCAGGTGGGTACCCAAATCTGCTAAAAATCCATGTAATGGCTACTAGACCCATGAAAACCCTTCAATCACCTAAATACAGAAACCATTTCTTAGATTTTCTTTGAAAAGTCATCCCTGATTTTATACAAGACCACGTCCTTTTCTTCCAGTGTTATTCTTGTGCCATTAACAACAGCTTTCCTGCAACTGAGGAGAGCTTTCTAATGATGAATTTGTATCTGCTAAAGGCAAGGCAACCTTCTTTGGGGGAGGGAGACAAGCTTGGGAGATGAGGAGAAGGCAAACTTGAGCAACACATAATTTTTCAAAGGTGGGGTTCCAGTCTTGGTGGAAATCATGCCTGAGATTGCAGAACGCTGTGGGGCTGTTCCATTTATTATAAATTTACTGCTTTCAGGGCAGAATCCTGCTACAAAAACATTCTAGTGTAAAGCTCTGGTGAGACCTAGCTCCAGCTAAGAACATAATATAAACATTTTTTTCTTTGGCTGATCTTGCTCTCCTACATTTATGATACCTAGGGGGCATGTACTACTGTTGGAGGGGCAGAAACCACTCCAACAAATGCTGCCTACTTCTTTCGCCTATGAGTCTTGCAAATATATTTCAATGAGAGCAAAGGATTCAGAGCTTCAAGGGAAATTACCAAGCAGTTTTAAATGACAAGTGTCAAATGTAAGTGCTCACCTGTTTATTAGACCTCTCTGAGACTAGCAGAACTTCTTCACCAGCTTAGAATGAACTTAAGAGAAGCCATGCTGGATCAGGCCAATGGCCCATCCAGTCCAACACCCTGTGTCACACAGTGGCCAAAAAAACCAGGTGCCATCAGGAGGTCCATCAGTGGGTCTATGACACTAGAAGCCCTTCCACTGTGCCCCCCCCAAGCACCAAGAATACAGAGTATCACTGCCCCAGACAGAGAGTTCCAACAATACACCATAGCTAATAAGAACATAAGAGAAGCCATGTTGGAACAGGCCAATGGCCCATCCAGTCCAATACACTGTGTCACACAGTGGCCAAAATTTTTATATACACACACACACACACACACACACACACACATATACACATAAACATATACACATTGTGGCTAATAGCCACTGATGGACCTCTGCTCCATATTTTTATCTAACCCCCTCTTGAAGCTGGCTATGCTTGTAGCTGCTACCACCTCCTGTGGCAGTGAATTCCACATGTTAATCACCCTTTGGGTGAAGAAGTACCTCCTTTTATCCGTTCTAACCCGACTGCTCAGCAATTTCATCGAATGCCCACGAGTTCTTGCATTGTAAGAAAGGGAGAAAAGTACTTCTTTCTCTACCTTCTCCATCCCATGCATAATCTTGTAAACTTCTATCATGTCACCCCGCAGTCGACATTTCTCCAAGCTAAAGAGCCCCAAGCGTTTTAACCTTTCTTCATAGGGAAAGTGTTCCAAACCTTTAATCATTCTAGTTGCCTTTTTCTGCACTTTTTCCAGTGCTATAATATCCTTTTTGAGGTGCGGTGACCAGAATTGCACACAGTATTCCAAATGAGACCGCACCATCGATTTATACAGGGGCATTATGTTACTGGCTGATTTGTTTTCAATTCCCTTCCTAATAATTTCCAGCATGGTGTTGGCTTTTTTTATTGCAATTGCACAGTCTTGACATTTTCAGTGAGTTATCTACCACGACCCCAAGATCCCTCTCTTGGTCAGTCTCTGCCAGTTCACACCCCATCAACTTGTATTTGTAGCTGGAATTCTTGGCCCCAATGTGCATTACTTTGCACTTGGCCACATTGAACCTCATCTGCCACGTTGATGCCCACTCACGCAGCCTCAACAGATCCCTTTGGAGTGCCTCATAATCCTCTCTGGTTCTCACCAACCTGAACAATTTAGTGTCATCTGCAAACTTGGCCACTTCACTGCTTACTCTCAACTCCAAATCATTTATGAACAAGTTAAAGAGCATGGGACCCAGTATTGAGCCCTGCGGCACTCCACTGCTTACCGTCCTCCACTGTGAAGACTGCCCATTTATACTCACACTCTGCTTCCTATTCATTAGCCAGTTGTTGATCCACAAGAGGATCTGTCCTTTTACTCCATGACTCTCGAGCTAACTAAGGAGCCTTTGATGAGGAACTTTATCAAAAGCTTTCTGGAAGTCAAGGTAAACAATATCTATTGGGTCTCCTTTGTCCACATGTTTGTTCACCCCCTCAAAAAAATGTAACAGGTTATTGAGGCAAGATCTTCCCTTACAGAACCCATGCTGAGTCTTCCTCAATAACTTTGGTTCATCAATGTGCCTACTCATTCTGTCCTTGATAATGGTTTCTACCAACTTTCCCGGTATTGAAGTCAGACTGACTGGCCTGTAGTTTCCCGGATCTCCTCTGGAACCCTTTTTAAAGATGGGGGTGACATTTGCTACCTTCCAGTCCTCAGGAACGGAGGCAGATTTCAATGAAAGATTACATATTTTTGTCAGAAGATCCACAAGTTCAACTTTGAGTTCTTTCAGAAATCTTGGATGTATGCCATCTGGACCGGGTGACTTATTAGTTTTTAATTCGTCTATCAGTTGTAGGACCTTCTCTCTTGTCACCTCAATCTGACTCATTGCCCGCGTCCGACACTGGTGTTATGCAACGCCAGGTCTATAAATAATAAGATCGAGACCATTAGGGACTTCCTGCTTCGGCAGGATGCAGACCTGGCTTGCGTGACCGAGACCTGGGTTCAAGAGGGAGAGACAACGGCACTCTCCCAGATGACTCCCCCAGGCTACTCGGTCTTCCACCAGTCGCGGATTAGCGGGCGGGGGGGCGGGGGGGCGGTATTCATACGGGAGGCTTACTCCTTCCGGGCCCTCCCGGCCCCAAAGATCGACGGTGTTGAATGTGTCGGCCTTGTGTTGGATGTCGGGGAGAGGTTGGCGATCTGGCTGGTGTACCGTCCGCCTAACGCACCGGCCAGCGCCTTACCATCCCTGATGGAGGCGGTGTCCGGCTGGGCGTTGGAGTACCCAGGGCTTCTGGTCCTGGGTGACTTCAATGTCCATGCCGATGACGCGGCTTCCATGCAGGCGATGGACCTAGTGTCTTCCATGGCGACACTGGGACTCTCCCAATTTGTTACGACTCCCACGCATCAGGCTGGGCACACATTAGATCTGATCTTTGCGGCCGGGATTAAAGTGAACGAAATCGCAATGGAGGCGATACCATGGTCGGATCACGTAGCCCTCAAGGCTCGTATGGAGACGCTACCACAACCCTGTAAGGGCGGAGAGCCTATTTTGGCTCGCCCGCGGAGCCTGATGGACCCGGAACGGTTCCAAACGGCTCTTCGGGATCCTTGGCCCCCTTGCGATTCCCTTGATGCCCTGGTTGATACCTGGCAAGACCGGCTATCTGGGGCAATCAACGAGATCGCACCCCGACGTCCTCTGCGCCCTTGTTCAAGGCTGGCTCCCTGGTATACCCCGGAGCTACGCCGGCTGAAACAAGGACTCCGACGACTAGAGAGGCAGTGGCGGCGCACTCGTGGCGAAGCGGCGAGAACATCCTACAGAACGTTTATGAGGTCGTATGAGATGGCAGTCAAGGCCGCGAAGAAGAAGTACTTCGCGGCCAAGATTGCGTCTGCAAATTCGCGCCCGGCACAATTGTTTAAAATAATTGGACACTTAACTACACTGCCCCAGGGCAGACCAAACGTCAGAGAATTAGAAATAGGCTGTGAGGCTTTTGCGAAATTTTTTGCAGACAAAATCACGTCGCTCCGCCAGGACCTGCCCATCACCTTAGATACAGTACATGAGCCCGAGGCCCCATGCCTGTCTTCTGATTTAACTCTGGATCATTTCGACCCGCTCAACCTGGAGGAAGTCGACGGAATTCTCTCCTCTGCGCGCCCTACAACTTGCGATCTGGACCCATGCCCCTCCTGGCTAATTAAATCCTGCCAGAAGGAGCTTGAATGTCCTTTACGGGACATCATAAATAGATCCCTCTCGGAGGGGCGCTTTCCATCATCCCTGAAAGAGGCTTTGGTCCGACCCCTCTTGAAAAAAAGTACAGCAGACCCGGCCGAATTGGCAAACTACCGACCGGTCTCTAATTTACCGTTTTTAGGTAAAATAATAGAGAGGGCAGTGGCGTCGCAGTTGCAGAGCTTTCTGGATGAAGCTTCCATCCTAGACCCTTGCCAGTCCGGCTTTCGCCCGGGTTATGGGACGGAGACAGTACTGGTCGCCCTGGTAGATGATCTCCAACGGCATCTGGATCGGGGCGGTGTGGCGGTGCTGATGTTGTTAGATCTGTCGGCCGCGTTCGACACGGTCGACCATCGGCTACTGACCCGCCGCCTCGCCGATATAGGGGTGAGGGGGTCTGCCTTACAATGGCTCTCCTCCTTCCTCGAGGATCGGGGACAAAGGGTGGCAATTGGTGGTGAGCGGTCCCGGAGGCGCACACTGGATTGTGGAGTGCCTCAGGGGGCAGTTCTCTCACCAATGTTATTCAATATCTATATGCGCCCTCTTGCCCAGATTGCCAGGAGATATGGACTTGGGTGCCATCAATATGCAGATGACACCCAACTCTATCTGCTGATGGACGGCCGGCCTGACTGCGTCCCTGAAAATTTAGACCGGGCCCTGCAGGATATGGCAACATGGTTGAGGGAGAGTGGGCTGAAACTGAATCCAGCGAAGACAGAAGTCCTTTGTCTGGGTCGGGGCGCCCGGGAAGGGGAAATACCTCTTCCGGTCTTCGACGGGGCGCCGCTGAAAGCGGCGCACCGGGTTAGGAGTCTGGGAGTCTTACTGGAGCCTTCATTATCAATGGAGGCCCAGATTGTAGCCACTGCCAAGTCAGCCTTTTTCCACTTGAGGCGGGCAAGGCAGTTGGCTCCCTTCCTAGAGCGCCAAGATCTGGCAACGGTACTTCACGCAACGGTCACCTCGAGACTGGATTACTGTAATGCCCTCTACATGGGGCTGCCTCTGTACCGAACCCGGAAGCTGCAGCTGGTGCAGAACGCAGCGGCCAGACTGTTACTGGGGCTCCCTAAATGGGAGCATATACAGCCTGGGCTGCGCGAGCTGCACTGGCTGCCAGTTACATACCGGGTTCGTTACAAAGTGCTGGTCATCACCTTTAAAGCACTATATGGTCGAGGACCTGTCTACCTTAGGGACCGTCTTTCCCCATACGAACCCCAGAGAGCACTGAGGTCAGCTGGAAAAAACTTGCTGACCACCCCCGGACCAAGAGAGGTGAAGCTGCAATGCACCCGTAATCGGGCCTTCTCCTCTGTAGCCCTGAACCTATGGAACCAACTTCCAGAGGAAATGCGGGCCCTGCGGAACCTTGAACAATTCCGCAGGGCCTGCAAAACTTTCCTCTTTCGACTGGCTTTCGCTGATGAAGGAAGTGATTGCTGATGAAGGAAGTGACTGCTAAGGATTACCGCCATCATATAAAGAACAAACAGCACTAGCACTTTTATTACTAATTAATTAATCAATTTTAAACTTATTAGAATTTTAACGTTAAATGTAACTTTGTTGTTTTGTTGTTTTTGTATAATTGAATGATGTTGTCAGCCGCCCTGAGCCTGCTTCGGCGGGGAGGGCGGGATATAAATAAAATTACCTACCTACCTACCTACCTCACGTCTTACAACACCCCTTCCAATATAAGTGGTTCTGGAGCAGGCAAACACTTCTCATGTTCCATAGTGAAGACGGAGGCAAAAAATGCATTCAGCTTCTCAGCCATTTCCCTATCCTCCTTCAGTAATCCTTTGACCCCCTGGTCATCCAAGGGCCCCACTGCCTCCCTGGCTGGTTTCCCGCTTCTAATATATTTGAAGAAATTTTTATTTTTGGTCTTTTATGTTTTTTGCAATATGCTCCTCATAGTCCCTTTTTGCCTGCCTGATCACAGTCTTGCATTTGATTTGCCACATCTTGTGTTCCCTTTTATTAATGTCATTTGGACTAGCTTTCCACCACTTAAAGAAGTCCTTCTTACCTTTTACAGCTTCCATTACTTTGTTTGTTAACCATGCAGGCCTTTTCTTATCCCTGTTTGTGCCTTTCCTAACTTGTGGTATATATTTTATCTGAGCTTCTAGTACTGTCATTTTAAATAGCCTCCAAACTTCCCCAAGTGTTTTAACTGTATTTACCTTTCCTTTCAGTTTCCTCTTCACATGCCTCCTCATTTCAGAGAATTTACTCCTTTTAAAGTTAAACGTGGTTGTGCTGGTCTTTTTGGGCAACTCTCTATTTATACAAACGGTGAAATCAATAACGTTATGGTCACTGCTCCCAAGTGGTATGATCACTTTTACATCTCTCACCAAGTCTTGGGCATTACTTAGGACCAAATCCAGGATTGCCCCACCCCTGGTAGGTTCAGAGACCATCTGCTCCATAGCACAGTCATTGAGAGCATCTAGAAACTCAATCTCTTTCTCTCGACCAGAACACATATTGACCCAACCAATCTGTGGGTAGTTAAAATCACCTATGACGACACAGTTTTTATATCTAGCAGCTATCGATATTATAATTGTCCTCTATCTTTTGATTTGGTGGGCGATAACCAACTCCCATAGTTAAATTTCCTTTTGGGCCCTCTATTTCAACCCAAAGCATTTCTAGAAGGGAATCTAATTCTCTGACCTCAGTCTTACTGGACTGTATGCCCTCTCTGACATACAGAGCCACCCCACCTCCAACCCTTCCCTCCCTATCCTTCCGATATAACTTATATCCAGGAATCACCGTGTCCCACTGATTCTCCTCATTCCACCAAGTTTCTGAAATTCCCACAATGTCTATGTTTTCTCCCAACACTAAACATTCCAACTCACCAATTTCACTTTGAACACTTTTAGCATTTGTGTACAAACATCTATAATTTCTCAGGCAAGCTAGGTCCCCAATCTTCCTCCTGCCGCCTCAAGACTTTGTCAGGCAGTCCATACTGTTTGTCACCATCTCAGTGGACAACTCTGATCCATTACCCAGTAGAAAAGCAACAGCTAACCCTTCATCTCTTTGAGATGAGTCCTCCCAAACCAGAGACATTTCATC
The DNA here is from genome assembly GCF_032191835.1 of Heteronotia binoei. NCBI lineage: Eukaryota > Metazoa > Chordata > Lepidosauria > Squamata > Gekkonidae > Heteronotia > Heteronotia binoei. The sequence continues at coordinate 25,221,894 of NC_083231.1, read as the reverse complement.
TCCTGTCGGCTTTCCCCCCAAATTTACCGTAGTTTAAAAACTGCTCTGCCACCTTTTTGATTTTAAGCGCCAGCAGCCTGGTTCCATCTGGGGACAAGTGGAGACCGTCTCTTTTGTACAGCTCCCGCTTTTTCCAGAAAGCATCCCAGTGCCTAACAAACTTAAACCTTTCCTCCTTACACCATCGTCTCATCCACATATTGAGACTTCTAATTTGTGCCTGTCTCTCCAGCCCTGCATGTGGAACAGGTAGCACTTCTGAGAAGGCTACATTGGAGGTCCTGGCCTTAAATTTCCCGCCTAGCAGCCTAAATTTTTCCTCCAGGACCTCACGACTGCATTTCCCCACATCGTTGGTGCCAACATGCACCACGACCACTGGCTCCTCCCCAGCACTGTCTATCAGTCTGTCTACTACACGTGTAATGTCCGCTACCTTCGCACCAGGCAGGCAAGTCACCATATGGTCAGCACACGGTTTTGCCACCTAGCTGTCTACCTGCCCAAGGATCGAATCACCATCTACCAAGACCGCCCCCTCTTTCCCTGCCGAGGGATGGTTCCTTGGCGTGAAAGGATTCCTGCTCACCAACTGAAGAAGAGGTCCCTTCTGAGGGAGCATTCCCCTTATCCTCAGCCTGGTGCCCTGTTCCCTCTTGACTCTCATGCTCCCTGGCAGCAACGGGGCTGCCACGTGCAGAGCTCATCTAACACGTCCCCAAGAGTCTTCTCCGAGTGTCTAACTGACTGTCTCTGCTTCTCCAGGGCAGTCACCTCGGCCTCAAGGGTACGAACTCGTTCCCTGAGGACCAGGAGCTCCTTGCATCAAGCACACACCCAAGACTTCTGTCCTGTGGGCAGATAGTCATACATGTGACACTCAGTGCAAAACAATGGAAAGCCCCCACCCCCCTGCTGGCATTCTACCTTCATGATAGCTTTTTAAAAATATACAGTCCCCTTTTAAACCCTGTTTGTTTATGTGGCTCCCCATCTGGAGAGTCTACTTACCTTATTGGGAACACAAGGAATCTGGGTTCCTGGTCCTTACACAGCCCCAGGCTAAGAGCCATGGGCCAAGAGCCCTTTAGCTCTCGCCCTTCGACTCACACCAAAGGTTCACACCTCTGGCAAGGCGCAGCTTAATAATGCAAAGAGGGTGGGGAACACAGCCACTCCTAATCAATCAGCAACTATCACCTTCAATCACCTTCAGCCCTTCACACAAACTCAGAAGTTTTCAGCAACTTCCCCAGCTGCTGAGCCACAAACCTCACCCTTGTAGCACTTCTCTGCTCTATCCCAGAGCTCTCTGGAATAATAATAGCCACTGATGGACCTCTGCTCCATGAACACAGCATGTAAAACAAATTATATATATGCGCGCGCGCACACACACACACACACACACACACACACACACATATATATATATATATATATATATATATATATATATATATATATATATATATATATATATATATATATATATATATATATATATATATATATGCGCTGGGCTTTTTTTCTAGAAAAGGAAGTGTTGAAACTCTCAAGAGGGAAATGAAGGAGAAACACACGGGTGCCCTCAGGAACTTTTAAACCTTTTTTGAGAATTTTGTTACTCAGTCCATCACACTCCCCCAGAAAACTCCTATATATATGCAGGGGTAGAGTTCTAGCAGGAGCACCTTTGCATATTAGGCCACACCACACCCCTGATGTAGCCAATCCTCCAAAAGCTTACAAAAAATAGTCTTGTAAGCTCTTGAAGGATTTGGCTACATCGCAAAGGAGCTCCTGCTAGAATTCACCCCTGTATATATGTATACATATACAAGTTTCCAAAACATAAATACAAGTATTGCTTCCATCAGCATGCTACTAGTATACTTTTTAGAATAACAGATCAAGAAAGGCAGCCAACCTGATTGCAGAAACAGCTGGCATCATAAAAGCCCAAGAAGCTGATGCCAAAGGTTGTATGAACAGAGTCCCCTTTACATTTTACAAAGGGAAATGTATGAATGCCCTTGAAGAATGAAAATTATTTCTAGATAGACTGTCTTTACGTATAGAAAAGGAAATTGGTTATAGAAGCCTAATTACATGGAAATCAGTGAGACAAGATGCAGATGGTCTGAAATGGAATCTTTTAATCTTTGAAATGAAGACATTGCCTCTGCGAGGATTCTGCCTCACTATTCTTTAAACAGGGTAAGTATTTATGAATGATCCCTTTACTATATCTTCTTCAACATGCTTTTTTTAAAAAATAATGAGTTGTTGCAACTTTCCAAAAAGAAAAGCACAAAACACCTGTGCAGTATTGCAGTAACCACAGAATTTAGATTCCTGAGATCCTTAACCTTCTTTTTTATTTTAAAAAAGTTTCTACTCCTTGTGGTTAGTATATGGCAATATATGGGCAATCAATGCTGCAATTTAAAGAAGTCACAGAATAAAATGAATAAGATTTTTACTGGCTGAAGTCTACGATTTCAGCGTCTATCATCAAAACTGGAGTAGACTGCAAAACAGAAAAAACTGAACAAATTATGCAAAATAAATGAAAAACTGCATACTTCTTAGAAATTGTGCAGATTTAGCTTTTCTGTGGCAGAATCTGGATTATCCATTAAATTTTAAATGCAACATTGACACAGTCTTAAATCATCTAACCATGACTGGTTATAAATACTCCTTTACTTTGTGCACTTCATATGAAGAAATATTTAGCTATGAACATAGCCTAGAGTATCTTGCCCACTAGTTATTAATGGTTCTCAAAGCCAGAATCATTGCTCACTCTTCTTCCCAAACTACCATCTTATCTCTCCAAACTGTCTTTCTGAACTTGCCTTTTATTTTATGTCACGAACACTAGCGTTATGGGTCTGTTCTGGAAGCAAGAAGTAGCCCCCTTTTGCATAAGAAGGGCTCCATTTCAGTATGTAGAAACCCAAGTCAGAAGCCTGTAAGAACAGGAAGCACAAAGGACTCACCTTCTTTTAATAATCCAGATACCAAGTGAGAAGATTTTGAGCACCAATAGTGTGTTTGGAATGAAATTTCTACATATCACCTTTCTATTACCGTTTCTAAAAGTCAATTACTATTTAGACACCCTCAAAGGATCTGAATAACTAATACACAAACTCTTGAAATAGTTCTGTGAACTAATGGACTGTAGAACTGGCTTCCATTGAGGTTACTCAAGCACATTCCTTTGGATGATTTTGTTTTCTTTAAGTTAAAAATTTATATGGGTTCACAGCAGTGAGAAAATATTTAATTATCAAGAAATATAACTGATCAGATCATCTATCTGGCTTGATCCCACAAGCGAGGGCCTTCCACCTTAATTTTCAGGGTAACTCTCCTGATATTCTGACTTGGGGATCTAAAATCATTCCAATTCAGAGTGATCTGATTTGCAATGCCCACTTTGCTTTATGCTTCACTACACAAAGCAGTTCTTGAAATTGTGTTATGAATCAGTTCATGGGGCGAGACTCCACCTTGAAACATTAAACAGGCTGCGTGCCACCTAAAACAATGCACATCCTCAGAGAAAAAGAATACATATGAATTGAAACAAGGAAAACGCATAATTATTCAAGACAGCTTAGAACAGGGGTGGCCAAACTGTGGCTCGGGAGCCACATGTGGCGCTTTCACACATATTGCGTGCCTCTTGAAACCCCCACCACCCTGTTGGCTGGCTTGGAGACAATAGGAAGGTGACAATAAGAAAATGTTCAGCAAACAGAGCTGTAAATCAGAAGTCTTCTATGAGGGGTCCTATCGCTGAGTTGCTCTTTCCCATCTTCTCCCTGTAGAACTCCGTTGATATGTGTTATGCCCATGCACTAGTCCCATTTGTCTCTCGTTTCTCCAAGACAAACCAGCTAGCAGTGTGGAAAATGCATTAAAGTTGCTTTATTTCCACATTTCTCCCCATCTATTTCCTTCCTTCCTTCCTGTTTTGCGGCTCTCAAACATCAGATGTTCATGCCTTGCAGCTCTCAGACATCTGACATTTATTCTATATGGCTCTTACATTAAGCAAGTTTGGCCACTCCTGGCCTAGAATATGATCTAAAACACAAAGATGGAGTGAAGGGAAGGCCAACTGAGGTAACCGTGGTTACAACAGCAATTCAATCTGCGTATTCTACACTGAGGTTTTTGAACTAATGATAAATAATGGTACATTAAACTCACACTTTTTAAAAAAAAAGAGAGCGAGAGAAACTGTGGGTAAAAGAATGTGTCAAAATTACAAAACAAAAATAAACATCAGTGGAGAGAGAATTGTATGTAGTACAATGCACATATCTGGATTTATTTATTTTCTTTAAAAATTACAAATATGACTTGTCCCACAGATCTATAATGAAAAACAAGAACAATGAAAAAAGATTTCAAATCAAGAAAAAGAGAAAGAGGAGTTCGATTGTGCCAAGCGTTGACATTATCAGGCTGTTGAATGCAAACAGGATTCCTTTGATTTGAAAGGTGTTTAGATGGCATTGTGATTGCAATAAGTCACACATACAAAAATGCTGCAAGCCATAATGCCCAAGATTCCTGCTTCTGGCAAAGACAGATGGATGTTCATGAGCACAGAAGGTATCTTTCCCCTACACTTGCCAGCAACCACAGCATCTAACAAAGGTACGTACATGTTTCTTTCACCATATGGATTCCCGCCCTCCCATCTGCAAACTGTAATCCAGATGGGTCTTTGACAGTTTGCCTTAAAACCTATGTGAATAAAAAAATCCTATTACTGTAAATCAGAAGTCTTCTATGAGGCGTCCTATCACTGAGTTGCTCTTTCCCATCTTCTCCCTGTAGAACTCCTTTGATATGTGTTATGCCCATGTACTAGTCCCATTAAACTGGACAAGGTCCTCTACCCACCCTCACCCCCTCTTCTGAAAAGGCTCTGTTTGCTGACCATTTTCTTATTGTCACCTGGTGCTGTTTTCTGGCCTTATAGACCATTGTTTGCAGCTCTAAGGATGGACAATGTATTCTATAAAGTGGTATTTTCACGAAGTATGAGTTGTTAATTTTTTTATTCTCAAAGAATAACACTGGTCTCCATACAAAAATATTCTGACCAGACCTTTTATGAAGGATGCATACAGCTGACCTGAGAAAAGAGAGCACGCACACAGCATATACACTCCTAAACATTATGTTGTGGAGTTGTATACGACACATTCTAATTCAGGGGTGTTGAACTCATTTGCTAGGAGGCCCAGATCTGACACAAATGGGTCTTTGTGGGGCCAGACTATGTATGTCATAAAATGTAATGTGAGGTAGTGGAGATATAAACTTTATAAAGGACATAGACAAACAGAATCAAAGATATTATTTTTAACTTAAAATACAAATATGTTTAAAACTTGCAATATTTTGTTTAAAATAGAAAGGTGGGAATAGTGGGATTTGGCAATACAATTTTAAAAATAAAACTTCAAGAAAAAGCAAAAGGATCACAGCAGAAAGTAAAAAACATAAAATGCTCTGAGCCTGGGAAAATGATGAAATGGCATTGCAAGCTTCTCCACACACACCCCAGGGGGGGTCTACGCAGATTGGCTATTGCTCTCCAGTATAATACCCCCCCTTTGGCTGTGGGTTCCCAGGTTAGAGTAATCACTAGGTCAGGTTCATTGAGCAGAGACAAGCTGGCTCAAAGCATCAACCTTTTATTTGCAAGGACACAACTCCAGGAAGCCTGAGCTTCAGCTGTCTATATAGGAACTTGAAACACATTGCAGCACAAAGCTGCAAGGAAAATGTAGAACGGATCTTCCATCAAGGTTCCTGGGCCCTATCTATCTGGTTACAGAGACCTTAATGGAAAATTCACTCCATGTTCTCCCTGCAACTTTGATTGAGAGTCTGTTCCATGTTTTCCTTGCAGCTTTGTCTGTGCTGCAGCCTGTAAAGACAAGACAGAAAAGGCAAGGAACTGAAAGAGCTGGAACTTTGTAGCTTCAAATGGTCAGGACAGAAGGGGGGAGCGGAAAGAGCCCCAGGGACCTGATTAAAACCCTGGGCAGGCCAGTTCTGGCCCACAGGCCAGACATTTGACACCCCTGTTCTAAGTACCCTTTCTTAGCCCAAACAAGGGTATCTGAATGTTGCAGTTGGCTTGTATGTCAGGGATTTCAAACAAGCTTTTGTCAGAGTTGTAAAACAGAAACATTTTGCTTATTTCAACCTGAACAAAATAATAAACAGCATTATGAAGCTTATGGTGAAGTTGAAATTGCACAAATGGAATTAAAATTAACTGGAAAGGCATGGTTGCCGTTACTTTCTAGATTTTTGAGCACTTAACATTTTCAAATGAAGTGACTTTTCAATTCAGTAGAAAAGTGTCCTCAACTGGTTGTTTGGTTGTGTTAGTTCTGAGCATACTCCCACAAAATTAATGCCACTGACTATATAGCCACAAAAGCAGCACATAATCTCTAATGTAGTTTGTTCAAAATGGTGCATAATCTACCCATGGGCATTGTAAGGGCCGATATAATCCAGTAAATCATGAACTTCTATCAACAGTGGCTGCTTGGCCAGTTGCTATGTTGAATGCCACCACCGTGCAAAAGCAAAACTACTCAAAAAGCTCCTTGTTTTGAACTGCAAGCAAACTGTTAAGGCAATCACACAAAGTGTTCAACTGAAGGAAGCATTGTGCGCATTCCAGACAAGGTACATTCAAGATACTGATCACATTTTTATGTGTGTGAAATTTGCAACACCCCTACTTATAAGAGCATTTTAATGCCAATCACTCCACCCCCTAGTGGGAAACATTTATTTAGAACTGATTTCTGCCAACCAGAAGTCCTTACAGTAGTATACAAAAACGGTAAGCTTTTGTGGTTCCATTTTATCGTCACTCGAATAGGAAATCAATTTTTTTTTTAAGATTACCCTATGAATTTTAGTAAACATTTGTTCCTCATTTTCCAAGCAGCAGGAGGTTCAGGGATATCTTTACAGCATCAGTTCATATTATCTTTATAATAATCTGTTTATCTCAGAACCTTCAGGTTAAACAAGTACAATGCACTTGCAGCAGCAGATACACAGGGAATGTAAATCTAAAAGCAGCATTTGCTCAGCTCCCCAAACCACTGTCAGAGCATACTATAGAAAATCCTGGGCACCTTTGCTTGCCGCCTGTAAGAACAGCCAGGACTGTACATTGGCCATTTCATGGTAGTTGCTTCAGCTCAGGGGTCATTTTGTAGAAAAATAGGTGGTGGAGCTTATTAGCATAACTCATTAGCAAATGCTGCCCCCCATCAGCCAAAAGCAATTCGACGCAAGAAAGGAGAGCCCCGGGTGAGTGAGGCCTGCTTGGGCTGGCTAGAGATGAGGGCTGCTGGAGGTGTGGCAAAGCTCCTGGTGGCTGGCTGGCTGGCTGTCCACTCTCCTAATCCAGGGATTGTTATGCAGCAGCAACTACAATTCAATGGACAAGGAAGGTGGGGAGGAGGGGGGGGAGGCGTCAGAAAGGTTCAGAAGCTGTGCTCCTGTGAGCTCCTGCTGAAATCAAGGCCTGCTTCAGCTAACGATTCATTAAGCAACATTGTCCAAACATGTTTCATCATAGTTCAAAAGAAGACTCACATTCCTTCACCTAGACATAAATAGGTCATGTTATTTTATCCCACATTACTTCTATTTTTTCCTAAGGTAAAGGAATGTGACCAGATCAACCAGACCAATCCTCAAGACCTTACAATAAACATAAGTAACAATGTTGTGCAATGGTTAGAGTGCAGAACTACAATATGGAAGGCCCAGTTCTGAAACCCCTCTCTGCCATGAAAACTTGCTGGTAGACCTTGCTGGATCACATTTCCCAGCCTAACCTAACTCACAGGGCTGTTGTGAGGATAAAATGGAGGAGAGGAGAATGACATAAGCTGCTTTGGGTCCCCATGGGAAAAAAGGCAAGATATAAATTAACAAATAAAGAAGAAGAAGAAGACTGCAGATTTATACCCCACTCTTCTCTCTGAATCAGAGACTCAGAGTAGCTCACAATCTCCTATATCTTCTTCCCCCACAACGGACACCCCGTGAGGTGGGTGGTGCTGAGAGGGCTCTCACAACAGCTGCCCTTGAAAGGACAACCTCTGCCAGAGCTATGGCTGACCCAAGGCCATTCCAGCAGGTGCAAGTGGAGGAGTGGGGAATCAAACCTGGCTCTCCCAGATAAGAGTCCACAAACTTAACCACTACACCAAACTGGCATTTTAGCACGCCATGTTACTGTAAAATAAAGTTATTGCAAAATAAAAAGCCCCCATCCCAATTTTTTAAAAAGCAGCAGAGATCAAGAACCCAAAATATTATTTTGTAGAGACAATAAAGCACTTATTTATCAATGTAGAGAAGGAGCCATGGCCACTGGAACAGCACCTGCTCTACACACAGAAGGTCCTAGGTTCAATCCTCAGCATCTCCAGTTAAAAAAAAGATCCAGGCACTAGGCAATGTGGAAGACCTTAGCCTGCGACCCTGGAGAGCTGCTGCCAGTTTGAGTAGACAATATGACCTTGATGGACCAATAGCATGACTCACTATAAGACATACTTAAAACATCTGTATGTGACCCAGCCAGATACATGTGTTCTATACAGTTCAAAATACACTAAAACAATTTCGTAATCAAATAACCAACAGGCAAACCTTAATGGGAAGGGAATTTCACAGGTGAGGTGTCACCTCTAAAAACAGTCCTGTCTGGTTTCTACTTGCTCACCTATGAAGAAGGGGCCATAAAGACTAAAACTTGAGTGGAGGATCTGAATTGGAAGGCTGGACTTCTCTGACCAGGGAAACAGCTTTTATCTACTTTTACACCACTTTTACTTTCTCTCTACTTCTCTTTAAAAGAAACAAAAACAGAACAGCAGCCATGAAATGGCAATGATGCAACCTGTCTTAGCCTGACTGAAATGGAAGGATCTCTAAATCATTCGTTCAACAGTGCTAGTATAAAAGTGAAGGTTGTACTACAAGAATCTACCAAACTCTGCAATATATTTTGCTGTGAATCAAACAGTGGATCTGGTGACACCGATACACAAATGGCACCCAACTCTATTTCCACCAACAGTTGTCTCAGGCAGGTTTGAAGATGCTTTATAGAAGTACCTGAGGAAGGTAATGGGGTAGGTGAGGGCCAATAAACTGAAGCTCAGTCCAGACAAGACTGAGGTGACACTGGTCAATGAGAAAGCCAATTGAGGACTGAAGATTAGGTGGGGACCGCAGGAGGAAAATATACCTCTATTTTTCTTGCTCTCTGGAGACCCAACATGGTTTTTCACATTGTCCCCTTCCCTTCACTTAATCCTCACACCAAATTGAGAGGCTGAGAGATTGTGACAGGCCCAAGGTCACCCTGTGGGCTTTCATGGCTAAGAAAGGATGTCAGACTGGTCATCTCAGGTCCTAACCTGAAGTTAAGAAATTTTACATGTATCTTGAAAGGTAACTGTCAGGTAAGTCTGAGATTCTTAATGACTTCTACATGTGAGCCTCTGTTGGCTTGCTAAATTTTAAAGATGTTATATTCCTCCCTTATCCATCCCACAGTGAATCTGTTCTTTGGCCTGCTGATCACTAAGCAACCTTATCTCAGTCAAGGGTTTGTTCCATCCTTATCTCCCATAAAAATGTGTAAAGGGCTTATTTTCCTTTTCTCCCTTCAGTATGCTAGTGAGGTCTGTTCTTGCTTGCATCCGAATGATTGTTCTTAATAAAACTGCCTGCTTTGTTAGCAAAAAAGGCTTGAGTGAATCTTTTTCTCTCTCAGGTAGAACTTGGGAAAGGGTTTTTTTAACTAGAACAGGGGTGTCAAACATGTGGCCCGGGGGCCAAATCAGGCCCCCTAGCAACTGGCTGTCATCTGCTTCCTTCTCCCTCTCTCTTGCTTCCTTCTGCATAACAGCTTGCTTTACCAGTCTTGCTGAATTGCACAGGAACTACAGAGCAAAGTCTCTGTTTTCTCTATTGGCTGAGGCTTCTCCCCCTCCTGGTTCCCTGGGGAAGGAAGGAAAGAGCCAGACCCTCTTTTGTCCAGTTCCCTGGATCCCATGGGAGAGATACAAAGACCAATGAGTGCTAATGTTTTGCATGTTTTATTTATTTATTTTTTAAAAATTGTGTTTGTTTGTGCCCTTTATAAAGGTTATACCTCTGCTACCTAATCTTAAGTAGATACACATAAGGCTTGGGTCTCATTTATGTCAGATCCGGCCCTCATGACAAACGAGTTCAACACCCCTGAACTAGAGTTTTGAAAACTCCCCTGACACCAGCACTTTAACTGCTATGACATGCCAGCCAAAAGGGTTTTTCCTTTAAACGACTGCTAACAGCACAGGATAGCAGGGTTGTTTCTCATTAGCAAGACCCTAAAGGTAAAGGTAGTCCCCTGTGCAAGTACCAGTCGTTTCCGACTCTGGGGTGGCGTCGCATCACGACTTTTTCACGGCAGAGACCCTACAGGGCAGGTAAAAGCCCTTTCTCCTTTCTGATCCAATGAAGGGCAGCGTGATGTAGTGGTTCAAAGCTGTGCACTCTAATCTAGAGAATCAGGTTTGATTCCTTAAACCTCCACATGAACCTGTGGCGGAATTTATTTTGGGTTGGCCCTTTTTATGATCTTAAACATACTCTTTATGAAATTGGCTACAAGAACTCTTTCTGAAAGTAGCCATGCTCTTATGAAGTGAGCACTAAGCTCTTCAAACACCTTAGAAGCCTCTATATTTCTCTATGATTTTTGGCTGCAGTTATGAACTTGGCCACGAGAGTTCTAAGCTATTCAGCACTATCATGCATTCATATTGCTAAGTGGGTGAAAGTTGAGTCTCTTTTTAGGACAGAAATCTCCCTATATGGTAAGGCCCATATTTGGTATGGCAGAAAGCAAGATGGCTACTAAGCCTGCTAACTGGGTGAAAGGCCAAAGTGAGTTGGGGACAATCTGAGCTCTCATTGTTGATAGTTGGCGGTGAAATTGTTTACAGCTGGGGTGCAGTGTGACCCAGTAGATCTGATAAAGAGATGGGTTGATGCCTTTATAAGCCCTCCACTTTTGAGCAAATGCTGCGGACTGTATCAGAGGCAGGGACCTCTTTGTCAGTCTAGCCCAGAAATTAACAATCCTTGTTAATTTCTGTTTGAGGCCTCAAACATTGAACACAGAGCATAGCTCTGCTAGAATGGGACTTAGATTTTAAATGGGAAAATGTAACTAACAGGGGAAGTCCCTGATGGGACTTATATTTTTCATTATTGCTTTATCGTATGTTATGCTTGACTTAATTCTAACTGTGTAGTTGTTTTCTGTTTTGTTCTCTATCCATATAGTTTAAGCCTTCTCTATCTAATGTAGAAATATTCTAAGTTTATCTAACTGCTTTGTTTTCTATCCATTTGAAGCCTTCTGTCTAAAGGAACTGCATGAGCAACTGTACTAATGTAATCTCTTGTTTAGCCTTCTTTCTAAAGGAGAAACTTGAAGTCTAATCAACTGTTTGCTTTTCTAAACATGGAGTCTAATAGAGTTTATCTACGAGGTCTTAAAACTTATTAGTGGGTATGTATTAGCCTTCTGGTAACTGCAGGTTTTGATTTTGGGGTTTTACATTGTTGGGGGTACAATAGAAATCCCCCAACAGAACCTTGGGCCAGTCACTGTTCTCTCAGAGCTCTCTTAGCCCCACCTACCTCACAAAGTGGGGAAAGGAAGGGAAGGCAAATGTGGGCCACGTGGTGACTCCTTTAGGGGAAAGAAAAGTGGAGTGAAAACCCCACTCTTCTTCACCACAACTACTCTTTAAAAATGCTAGGAAGATTCGGTCACAAAGCTCTGATTATCTCTACTTTGGCTCCCAGAATGTTTACACGTTGCCAACTTCAGCAAGCAAAGGCCAAAAACCCAGGGCACTAAAGCTAAAGAAAGAGTTGTGGGGAGCATCAGAGAACCTCCAGGGGATCCTTACTCTTTCTTCTTGGAGAGCCAGTTTGGTGTAGTGGTTAAGTGTGCGGATTCTTATCTGGGAGAACCAGGTTTGTTTCCCCACTCCTCCACTTGCACCTGCTGGCATGGCCTTGGGTCAGCCATAGCTCTGGAAGAGGTTGTCCTTGAAAGGGCAGCTGCTGTGAGAGCCCTCTCCAGCCCCACCCACCTCACAGGGTGTCTGTTGTGGGGGAGGAAGGTAAAGGAGATTGTGAGTCGCTCCGAGACTCTTCAGAGTGGAGGGCGGGATATAAATCCAGTATCTTCTTCTTCTGATACTAACTGCACAAGTTGCTCTTTGTGGCCAAGTCTATTCCAGAAAGCCTGCTATCATTCAATTTCTGGGCAGAACATTGCTGTACAAGTGCAGGTGTGTTTGGTTTTGTTTTTTGAACACATATAAAATAGGGGAAGTAGATTTCTTCATTAGTTTCTTCTGAGAGTTGAAGGGTGTGTGTGTGAAACCCAAAACTGTGCTAAAAACCTCTGCTGCGGATGTATCTCAAAATAACCTTGAAATATAAACAAGATTGCCCTTCAGTTACTTCTCTTGTATCACTCCTGCCTCCCACCTGAGAAGAGCAATTTTAACTCAAAACAACAATGGGGATAAGCCAGTAGTTTAAAAAACTTTATGATTTCTCATAAAGTGACATTGGTACCATTGGCATAGAACTAAGAGTGTCAGACCTAAGTCTGTGAGACCCAGGTTTGAATTCTGCCATGGAAACTTGCTGGACGACTTTGGGTGAGTCACTTACTCTCAGCCCTGTCTCACAGGCCTGTTATGAAGATAAAATGGAGGAGTGGAGAACAAAACAAGCAGGGTAGAAGTAACTAAAGAAATAACTTGCTTTGGCCATGTTGGGTTGAAAAATGACTCAGCTGGTCCTGAACCACCAGTTGCACACAAGTCAAACCATGCAAAAAGCAGAGGGTGGTTTTGTGTGTGTGTGTGTGTGTGTTTTTGTTTTTTTTGGGGGGGGGGAGCTGCCTTCTTCCTTTCCCTGCTTCATTCCCAATGACACCTGGCTGCCCTATCATCACTCAGGGAGCAAGTTCACTTCTGAATGAACTGATACCTTTCCCAGCACCCAGTGTAAGGATGCTACAGATGGCTTTTGAGTGCCATTTTATCTTTCTTATAGGTCAAATGCCAAGTCAGAAGCACTATGATGTGCCATGTTTTGCAGTATGCACAGAATTCCTGCAAAGGGAACAGATGCCCCTCTCTCTGCAATTCTTTGTAGCATGGCTGGCACCAAAAAGGAATGAGAAATACCCCAGAGGTTTCTCTATTAATCACAGAGGCCTCTTGAGAGCCCTCTCACTTAACTCTAGGAGACACAATAATAATTTCAGGACTAGGAAAAATATGGTTCCAGAACAGTTCAGCTGGGAAAGATTAGTTTCTGCCCCTGCCAAAGATGGCAGCCACCTCTATCTACTTCATTTATACCTTGCTTGCCTTCCAAATGGGCCACAAAATGGCCTACATTCTTCTCTCTTACATTTTATCCTTACAACAACTCTGTGGGGTAGGTTAGGCTGAAGGTCTGATTGACTCAAGGTCATTCAGCAAGCTGCCATAGCCAAGCAGGGCTTTGAACCTGGGTTTCCCAGATCCCAGGCCTGCGCTCTTAACCACTCTTAAATTCCAATTCAGTTTATCATCAGGAGATAAGAAGTGAGATTTTGTATGTTATTATCACAGTATGGCAGTTGATAAAATACCTCATATGAACCATTATAAGAACCATGCCCTCGTTATTAATGTAATTGCAATATTCTGTCATTTCTGTATTTAGTATGATATACTCAAGGCTTTGTTACTGCTGAGTAAAACTCGAAATTGAAGCACTAATTATAATTTGATAGCACCAGGCAGAAAATGTATAACAGAGCTGTACCTCATGGAGTCAGAATTCTGATAGGGCATTGTCTTGGACTACAAGGTCTGGAGAATTATTTTTGGATTCTGTTATAAAACTAAATTCCATGTCTAACAGCCTTTAATTATGCACATTTCTGAAAGCCCACTATAATAGCCAGACATTACAATATATGAAATTCAGAGCCCCATATCTGAAAAATTCCAGCCAAAGTTAAGCACTTTCAGGCTTCATTTATTTCAGTGGGCAAGTTAAACATGCACTTAACACTCACCTACTGAGATTAATAGGACTTGTGCATTTTTTGTATTCCTGTAAAACATGGAAATCAAAGATTTATGTATCTCATTTTGCCATGCAAAGATGAGCAAGTTCCAAAGGAACATGCAGGTTACACGGGGTTGATATGGACAAACTAGTCTTTGGACATTACTCAGGAAGCATTGCTGCTGCTGCTGCTGCTGCTGCTGCTGATGATGATGATATTGGATTTATATCCCACCCTATACTCTGAATCTCAGAGTGGTCACAATCTCCTTTACCTTTATCCCCCACAACAGACACCCTGTGAGGTGGGTGGGGCTGAGACAGCTCTCCCAAAAGCTGCCCTTTCAAGGACAACTCCTACAAAAGCTATGGTTGACCCAAGGCCATTCCAGCAGCTGCAAGTGAGGGAGTGGGGAATCAAACCTGGTTCTCCCAGATAAGAGTCCGCACGCTTAACCACTACACCAAACTGGCTCTCCAAGAAGAAAGAGTAAGGATCCCCTGGAGGTTCTCTGATGCTCCCCACAACTCTTTCTTTAGCTTTAGTGCCCTGGGTTTTTGGCCTTTGCTTGCTGAAGTTGGCAACGTGTAAACATTCTGGGAGCCAAAGTAGAGATGATCAGAGCTTTGTGACCGAATCTTCCTAGCATTTTTAAAGAGTAGTTGTGGTGAAGAAGAGTGGGTTTTTCACTCCACTTTTCTTTACCCTAAAGGAGTCACCACGTGGCCCACATTTGCCTTCCCTTCCTTTCCTCACAGCAGATACTTTGTGAGGTAGGTGGGGCTAAGAGAGCTCTGAGAGAACAGTGACTGGCCCAAGGTTCTGTTGGGGGATTTCTATTGTACCCCCAACAATATAAAACCCCAAAATCAAAACCTGTGGCATTCAAACTGCCATTCAAAGATGAAATCACCTACTCTTCCTAGGGTGAATATTCTTCCTGAATATTCATCCTAAAAAGAGTAGGATGAAGACAAGAACTTTTTCCCAGGCAGAAGACAGATGTGGGAGCCTTTGTGGAAAAGAGTTGTTGGAGTCAAGATTGAGACAGAGAAACAAACTTCTCAGAACAAGTTCCTTTTTAGAGTGGGAGCCCAGGGGTAAGTGAAGCCACTGGGGCTGTGAAGTCTCCGGGATTCTGGACTGACAGATGTCCAACGAGGATAAGAAGCTGCAGGCTCACCCTCCTTCCATCTCTTGAACGAATCTTTTGCTCCCACTTGACTGCTGTGGATCTTTAAAAGTAAAACAAAATCCACATTCTGCTCCTCTGCCTGAGATGCATAGCAACATCATCATAAATTATTTATGTAATACTGCTGAAGTCAAGAGATTTTAGGAGCATCTTTTGTCTGTCGTGTCAAATGGAAGTTTGCCACTGACATCCAAGGTTAAATGATCAAATACTCACATTGGAAATAAATTTTCTATTAACTGGAAAGAAAATTGTGAACAGTATGAATTTTTTATATGCACTGAAATTGCAAATCGCTGAACTTTTTTACTTTTAAATGTGTGCTATGATTGCCTCCGCCCAGTACGTTTGGAGGAAACGCATGTTTACATTTGCTGGTTTTAATGCATGTTTTCTGCAGAGCAAATACTGAAGTATACTGAATAGATATCTTCTTTAGGTGACTCTACTTCTGTCTGAATAGACCAACTGGCTATATTGAGGAGGAGAACAAGAACAGCAAGCCCCCGCCCTTCACTTGGGAGTCTCAGAGTGGTTTACAATCTCCTTCCCTTCCTTTTCCCCACAACAGATACCCTGTGAGGTCAAGTCAGTAATTTTAAACTTTAACCAGTTTATAAATTTGTTTGCCCCAGATTTCTATATGCCCAAGATTACCTGCTGCATTGTCAGTGATTCCAAGAACCTCAAAGTTTCATTGGGCAACTGAAACTCAGCCTACACCTGGAACCCTGCAGCTTCAGCTTTTGAGTTCCTTAAGGCCAAAGAAGAAATTCTCATCTGAATTTCTACCTAGATTTTGGAGTTTTGAATTTTATAATGTTCTCTTCGAAGCAGAATTGGGAATTGTCTATTCTTTTCTTCTTGGATTTCTGAATGCTGTATAGAGGTCTATGTGTATAGTTTGCCATAGCCATCAGTTCCTTATGTTACCTATATCCTCTCTCTTCTTTACGTTATGGATAAACACGTCTGCAATGCAAGTCATGATGTGATAATACATACGCAGCAATCACATGGCCAATGACATCAAGATTGCTTTTTTGCAGCATTGCACGTGCACATCAGCACTGGACAGAGGAAAAAGGATTATAAGGGGCTGAAGGAAATGAAAAAAGAAGGTGCACATGATCCATTCCAGAATTAATTTTTAGAAATTCCTGGAATTAACTACAATTAAAATAGTGCAGAACTCAGCACAAAAATATCCAGAAAAGACCAGGGGAAACCTGCTTATTCCTACTCTGGACACATTCCTGGGTGAGTACAAAATTGGTCCTTGTTAGTGCTATGAAGTTTCTGGATTGGTGAGGGTTAGCAAAGGAACTTTGCTAACGTACAGAGATGTTTGCTAACGTACAGAGATGTGCTACCCTTTGCATTTCAGTCTCCTCCCTAAGACTTCACTTGGACTCCAGCTAAGCTTAAACCCTTATTTTGATTTCTTTCAATACTTGACAACAATTGATTTCAATGACCTTGGCTAGATAATACACCATTCAGATTTGGATTCAAGCACAAACATTGGTCTCCATGGACACAGCCTTGACAAAAATCCAAGCCCACCAGTTTCTGCTCTTTTGGCCATTACATCCCATGTATGTTCCTTGGAGGTTTCTCTGCTACCTTGTTTGTGAGTACACTGAATACATTTTCCCTTACTATCAAGTAAAATGTACTAAGGCATTATTAGTGGCTAAGTTACATTTCTGGTATCTTTCTGTATATTATTAGTCTACTGGAAGGGAACCAATGGGAAACATTTAAGCAAGTATTTGGCACGTGTCTCTGGAGAGGCAGGTGGGCAAGCTGTCAGGTAGCTGTTTATGGCACCCTGATTCACTGCCTTCCACAGTTCCAAGCTGTGTCCAACATTTTAATACATCACACAACAACCAAAAATCTCTGAGGAGTGATCTGCCAACTTGGAATTGGCAGAGCAACATTTGTGCTCTTGAAATTCTTGGCACACTCTTGTAACACATAAGGGGGTAGAGTGGAAAAACTGGAGAAAGAACCAAGCCACCCAACACCAGACACAGATTCAAACTTCCCATCAGGGAAATCATTTGCACACACTCATTAACCCATAACTTATGTACATAAATTTTAATAGTGATTATAGTCCAAGTGAGCTATATACAACTTTTCCTTGCTGTTTCCATTCTGCACACAAACATGCCATATAAATTGCTGAACACAGATGTAATCTTTAAAGATCTAATATGTAAAGCTGTTAGATATTAATATTTTTCTACCTTTGATGTCTTATCAGCTACCTCAAACTGTCAGTGTTTATTTTTTTGCAAGTAGAAGGATGTAGGCTGCAAGAAAGAAAAATGTAAATAATTGATAACAGTTGATTTCTTGATTTATCCTGGTTTCTTCCATTCTACTTGTCTTTTTTATTCTCTTGTGGGTTTCTCCCCCCAACATGGTGTCATTTTCATGTAAATATAGCTTTAGCCTACATTTTTATTTGTACATTTTAGGTTTTGTAAATTGGTAACATAGGAAGTGAATGGGGAAGCGGGATGGCCACGTCCACTCCCAGTAGAAAGCTTTTACATCTTTTTTTGTGCTTTATTAATTAAAGAAAATCATTTACATCTAAATTTCTACCTTGAATATTGCCAGAAGCCTTATAGTTCCATCCCAAACAATTAACACTCTTCTAAGCCCATTTACTTCAATGGACTGTCAAAGATACAACTTTGCTTCAGGTTGTGCTACTTGTATAAGAAGCCATCACCAGTCTACTTACTGCCTTTAATGCAGTAAAATCCTACGTAGAGTTATATCTTTCTAAGTCCACAGATGTCAATGTGCTTAGAAGAATACTGCTCTGTTTACAACTGGACTTTTAGTATCTTGCTATATTGTATAGTTGTTGTTTTTTTTTTTAAATTAGATCTTAAAGAAGAAAAGCAAATAAATGCCTTAAAGTAACAAAGGGAAATATTAAATGTTTGGGGATTACGGTAACTGCAGTATGCATTAAAAGCAAATGCATGAATCTTCTACAGATTTAAAAAAAGAAAATCCGCATAAGTGATTATAATAATCATACAGTGCTTAAGGTTGTATTTGGGGGAAAAAAAAACATAAAACCATAATTCTTCTTAAGAAAAGCACAACATTCTTTTTAAATTTACTAATGGTGCTGCATAAAATGTGCATGCATATATCAAGACTATTTAGAGAAAGGGACTATCGATCATCCATCTCAAGTGCTTATTTACAGCCAGTAAATGGAGCTCTCTGCTGACCTTATGTTGGTGTTACTCATGCGAATGTGAGCTCATGCAGGAGCAGCTTCCATCCATGCATTGCCCTGCAGCGCTACATGGAAAATGTAACTGCCCATATTAGTTTAGCTCCGAAAATCATTTAATGAAACAAAATGATGACAAATCATTTCATACTGCTCCTTGTGCTTAGAAATGCTTTGCGCGGTTGTGCTTACAACGTTAGTGGTTATCATTACAACTTGCAAAATACTTCCAAAACTGGGGGAATAGACAGGGGAAGTTCTAACTCCCTTGTAAGTTTCACATCTACAATGAAAGGGTTGCTCCCATGCACAGGTAAGATGAAAACTTCCATTTCAGTGCTGTCATTTTCTACCTAATTGAGGAGGTGTTGGATTCTCTGGACTCACTGTAGGCATTGTCTACACCAGGGGTGTCAAATTCATTTGTTCTGCGGGCCAAATCTGACATAAATGAAACCTTGTTGGGCCAGGCCATGTTGGGCTGGGCCGGGCCATGTGTGTACCTATTTAATATTAGGTAGTGGCGATATAAACTTTATAAAGGACACAGACAAACACAATTAAAGATTTTTTTTAAAAAAAAAAAAACCCTTAAAACATGCTTTCTTTGTATTTCTCCCATGGGATCCAGGGAAATGGGCAAAGGAAGCATTGGCTTTTCCTTCCTTCCCCAGGGGACCAGGAGAGGTAGGAGCCTCAGCCAATAGAAGGAAGACAGGTTTGGCTCAGTAGCTCTGCTGTGTGAGTGAGAGACCTTGGCAAAGCAAGCTCTGCCCCCCCCCGCCCCACTTCCTCCCCAAGGGAGGAAGCTCTGCCTCCATCCCCCTCTTCCTTCCCAATGGAAAAAATAGAGGTTTTGCTCTGTAGCTCCTGTGTGATTGAGCAAGCCTGGCAAAGCAAGCTGTGATGCAGAAGGGAACAAGAGAGAGGGAGAAGGAAGCAGATGACAGCCAGTTGCTCATGGACCTGATAGAAGCCCTCCGGGGGCCTGATTCGGCCTCGGGCCACATGTTTGACACCCCTGGACTGCACTCACTCATGTTAATCTTATCACTACTTGTTGAAGCCTTTGCTCAGGGACTAGATATAAAGTCTTTCAAACTGTAAATCATGGCTTGAGCTATTTTTTTGTACGTAAACTATGTCTGCTGACATTCATGTTCTGACCCTCGCGATCATGCACACCCATTTGCTCTTTCAGATTTTTAAAGAAGTTACATGCGCAACGAAGTTGTTTGGAAAAACAAGCAAGAATCTCTAAAATAACTCAACAGGCATTCTGTGGATACATGAGATCAAATCCTACCCACCAGATTTATGTAGGAATCATATAGAAGTTGCATAGTTAAAATATACATCACTAAGATGTCAACCTAAAGTTGACTCATTTGGAATGCCATGTTGGAGGAGATTTTTACAGATACCGTGGACCACCAAAAAGATAAATAAGTGGGTTCTAAGATCAAATCAAGCCTGAATTCTCCCTAGATGCTAAGATGATTCAACTGAGGCAACTGTACTTGTTTGGTCCCATTACAAGAAGAAAAGACGATAATGCTAGGAAAAGTTGAAAGCAGCAGGAAAACATGAGATAGATTGACTCAATCAAGGAAGCCTTGGTGCAAAAGACCTGAGCAAGGAAATTTTGGAGGATGTTAATTCATAAGGTTGCCGTAAGTCAGAAGTGACTTCATGGCATTTCACAGGGCTTTTTTTTTTGTACCAGGAACTCCTTTGCATATTAGGCCATACCCTCTGATGTAGCTAATCCTCCAAGAGTTTACAGTAGGCTCTGTACAAAGAGCCCTGTAAGCTCTTGGAGGATTGGCTACATCAGGGGGTGTGACCTAATAGGCAAAGGAGTTCCTGTTATAAAAAAGACCCTGGCGCTTAACATATGCACAAAGGATCGCTTTGAATGTTAGTTACTGCTGACTTATACCATAATTTAACAGGAACTGAGACATTTACCTCAAATTTGCTGTGACTTTAATGACTTTGACATCTTCACAAAACAAAAGAATAGGGAAGAAAGAAAAGTCAATGGTAGGAAAAAATAATATCTCAAAGAACATTTGTGAGTTTTGTGTTAGCATATCCCCTCGGCGGGGAGGGCGGTATATAAATAAAATGTATTATTATTAGATGTTTTTCATGTAGCACTTTCGTACATACATCAACACATACATAATATATTGCCATTCTATATTAGGAGATAACATAACTCCTGGATCTAGATGTTTCTATCATACCAGGCTTTTTTACAGCTTTGTGGTATCCATTTATCATTCTACATGGTCAGTTTGCTTTCAGCTAATAAAAGCGGCTGTCAAAAAGGTTTTATGTGGAAAAGACAGTAAAAGCAGTACCAAAAACTTGACCGAAATAGCAGTAAATCTTTATATACAAAGTTCCTGATAATACAAATTCACACTGGAGTGATTTAGTAAGGAGTCACCAGAGTGCTAATAAAAACCCATAATTCATTGCAATTGCTGAGTTAACAGGACAAACCTAAACAGAGCTACTCCCTTCTAAACCCACTGAAGTCAATGAGTTTAGAAGGGCATAACTCTTCTTACATCTGCACTGCAAATTGCTTTGTCATTACTGTTTGCCGTGTTGCTGTGCGTTTGCAGAAGAATTCTGCATGCTTGCCCATCCAATCCGCTTTCAAAACACCACCCGATTCACTTTGCTTCTTGTGGCATTGTGAAACAATGCAACAGAAGCACTATCTGGGGAAATCTTATACTCCACAGATAATGAACTGTTGCTGTAGTCACAAAAATTAACTTCTTGTGTCCGTAATTAGCAATGACTTTTGGTAGCCTTCCATAGGTTATTATGGTAGTACAAGTATTTCAGTAATGTACATCGTTTGGCATCTGTATTAAGAATCTCAGTTTGAGTTGATGAAGGAGAAAAGGGTTAATGATTTATCCCTCCTTGGCTGTCTCATTCCCCAGAGTACTCAACTGTTTCCCACTTGAGCCCCGTGTCACCTATTTAATATTCTAGTGGAGAAGTATGCTGCTTGCAGACGGTACTTAACTTTCACCCATCAAGAGCATTTTGACTGATTTCCGGTTTTTGCAGTTCAATGGGATAGTTATTCCATTGTTGGGATTAGTTATTTATAGTTTTGAATATAGTTGCATGCCTATTTGTTGTTTTGGGTCTTGTACATTTGATTATATTGCATATCCAAGTTTTATACACTTATTTACTGATAACAAAATAATGCTTGGAACTGTACACATTACATGGGGAAAATCTGGTGAGAAGAAAACAGAAAATGGTGTGAAAACAAAAGACTCAAAAGGTTTTAATTCATCCAAGTGGAATTCAAAAACTGGAATCTTTCATCTTCAAAACAATTTGGCCAAAATTTTAAGTTCCATAGCAATTACAGGACAGTTACTCCATTAGAGATTGTGGTGTGGTATTATTACAATGATTCCACAGAGTACAAAATGCTTTGGGAGCTTATTACTGCCTGTTGGACTATTCAATTCTTGATGCTTTTAATGCAGGTCATGTGCTCAATGCACATATATATCTAAGCACATTAAAAAGTAACCTAGACATTGATATGCCTATGGCACGATGAGTAATTTGAATACTGCACAGCACAATATAAATAATTAATTGTTGCAATATTGTATTTATTATTTAGATTTGTGAAACCTTGTTCTCTCAACAAGAAGATGAGTTTGTACATTATATCAATCATTTAGGCTGAATTTGTTTTCGTTTTTTTAAAAAGGAAATACATAAATATACTCCCCAGATCCAGGGCTTTTTTTGAGTAGGAACACACAGGAATGCAGTTCCAGTTGACCTGATGTCAGGGGGTGTGGCCTACTATGCAAATGAGTGTGTGTGTGTATACACACACCCATATATTGGCCACTGTGTGACACAGAGTGTTGGACCACTGGCCTGATCCAACATGGCTTCTGTTATGTTCTTATGAGTTCTTGCTGGGCTTTTTTCTACAAAAAAGCCCTGTGTGAAGCAATGGTGATGTCAGGGGGTTGGCCTAATATGCAAATGAGTTCCTGTTGGGCTTTTTCTACCAAAAAAAGCCCTGCCCAGATCCTTCACTTTACAAACAACTTTTTTTGGGCAGAGGTTCCAAATCTTTCAACATCAGTCTGATACTCTGAAGGCTACATCTAAAGATAGTGAGTTTGATCCAGCCAGACTTCTTCAATTTTATCCAACTGCTCTCTTTATTATGACTCCTATCTCATGCAGCTTTCGTCAGAGCAGGTCACATGATCCCCAGTATACTATTTTTAGGTAGTCAAAGGGGACCCTGTCTTCTTTGTCTCACAGTAGAAATGCAGGTCAGATCCAACAAAGTGCCACTTCAGTACACCCTACAGTCTATGTCTGGTGTCATTGTGTCTTTTCTTCTGGGTTAGGGAGCATGAAGGAGCACAGAATGCCAAAGGCCTGAATCAAAGCCACAGCAAGGCATTCAAGTACTCCAGTTAACTGTACAACTGTGCCACTTACAGCCATTGTCCATGCTGTTTCTCAGGCTGACCACCCCTCATGAAAACTGTGAGTCTTTCTTGGGAGTGTGGCACCTATATGAATAGAAGAAACAGATAAGAAATTTCTGCAAATAAACACAGGAGATGTAAGGGGGGGGGGAATCGAGAAGTGATTGTGAGATACATAACTTTCATTAGCCATGTTTCTGGGAACCCATTTGTGCAACTTTCGTATAGTGGGAATTGGGCAGCACATTGGTTTTCCAGGACAGCAGTGCTTCCATTTGCAAAACCATATCCATTTGGAAAATCCTTCCATTGGCCAGTTAATATACTACGGTGACCAGGGCTTTTTTTGTAGCAGGAACTCCTTTGCATATTAGGCCACCCACCCCTGATGTAGACAATCCTCTTGGAGCTTACAGTAGGCCCTGTACTAAGAGCCCTGTAAGCTCTTGGAGGATTGGCTACATCAGGAGGGCGTGGCTTAATATGCAGAGGAGTTCCTGCTACAGAAAAAGCCCTGACAATGACAGGTGCACTCTTGGTGGGCTCCTGCACTGCGTGAACTGAATGCAACAGAACTTCTCTCTTTAATAAGTATTTAAAACATTATTCCTGTCAATATAGAAACTGCATAGGGGAGGGAAAAAAGGTTATAATTTGGTTATATATTTATTAATTAAGTATATACTATTGCTAAGACGAAATGAACTTATTTGCTAACAGAAAACTACAGCTAAAATCAGTAGATGGTTGCAGTTCACTACCTATTTTTACTATAATTAACTAATTAAATAATTCTATATTTTTAAAATATTATCCATTGCTAAGATGAAATTGACTGATTTTAATAATTACTTAACACATTCATTAACTATTTATTCTTGTTATTAATGTTTTTATTTCATAACTTATATTTGAATATTTTATTGAACACCCATTAAGGTGTGTAATTGTAGATGTAAGTCTGTTAGCGTATGATTAGCAGCATATGTTCCATATAACTTTTGTAAGGTGTTCTGAAGAGACCTAATTGACTATCGCTGTTATGCTGTACTTTGATTACAGTTGCCCACGTTTACAACTTGTTTTTAATTTTACTGCATTAAACTAATATTAACTGATTTAAGAAAAAAAAGAACTTCTCTCTGTCTTCTGCTATAGGAACTCTCCAGAGACAAGCTGCTGTCTCCTGCCACAGCTACCATTTTGAAACATTTGCAATATATTACACATGGAGGAGCATAAGTGCTAAACCACTGCTGAGCATTTCTGAGGAACTCATGTATGTGCATCCCTGTTAATAGGGAGCCACAGAAGGTATCTTTTAAAAGTGTGTGAAATTCAAATCTCACGCTTCTTCTTGTGCACTGCATGAAGTTACTCTACATGACATTCTGAAATATACTGCCTTATCAATTTTCTGCAGAATTTCTTTGCAGTAATAATTTGAATTCACTTTGCTCCAAAAGCCCCGAGGCAAGCATATTTTTCCAAGTTGGTAGTAAAAGTGAGTTTTTGTTACTGTCAAAAAGCAGCTGTCCTAATTCTGGAGTCATCTGCAAGCTAACAGCTTTCTACTCTGCAAAAAAACCCAAACCCTGCATTTCAGTCTTATTTTGAGTTACATCTTCAAATGAATTCAGGAAAGGGAACTCAAGAGGAAAGCCAAGTTGAACTGAGAGACTTCATCTATGAAAGATGTTACCTGCAAGAAGTATCTACACTATGTAACCAATAAATTAAAGATGCATGTTCCAGACAGGTTTACTTGAAAATCCTACTTACAAACACAAGCCATGCTTGGGGCAAAGTTCTGAATAATACTTTTCTCCATTTGCTTCCCTTACCTGCTAAGAATTGAACACAGTTCAATTTCTCAACCTTTTCTTTTTTGCACTGAACAAGATAAGCACAGTTTTAAATAGCATTATTTAGGCTGGATACTAGAGATCATGATGAGTTTCTTCCTTAATTTTTTTTGTTTCAGAAAGTTGTTCTTTTTTTTAACCTTTTGCTGCAGAATGCACTTTTTTGTATCAGAAGGTTATTGATTTGTTTTGATCTTTTGCTACAAAATGCATTCTGCATCAAAAAAAACTAGAATAATTTGTATTGAATACATGCCCATACACATATATAATTAGCAGCATGAGGCCAATGAACATAAGAACATAAGAGAAGCCATGTTGGATCAGGCCAATGGCCCATCCAGTCCAACACTCTGTATCACACAGTGGCCAATATATATATATATTGGTGTTCCAAACCATATATATATATATATATATATACACACACACACGCACACACACACACACAAGTGTTCCAAACCTTTAATCATTCTAGTTGCCCTTTTCTGGACTTTTTCCAATGCTATAATATCCTTTTTGAGGTGCAGTAACCAGAATTGCACACAGTACTCCAAATGAGACCGCACCATCGATTTATACAGGGGCATTATGATACTGGCTGATTTGTTTTCAATTCCCTTCCTAATAATTCCCAGCATGGTGTTGGCCTTTTTTATTGCAATCGCACACTGTCTTGACATTTTCAATGAGTTATCTACTACGACCCCAAGATCTCTCTTTTGGTCAGTCGCTACCAGTTCACACCCCATCAACTTGTATTTGTAGCTGGGATTTTTGGCCCCAATGTGCATTACTTTGCACTTGGCCACATTGAACCTCATCTGCCATGTTGATGCCCACTCACCCCTGAATTCCAACCCTGCCTATAAGGAATAATTATCCTCCTGTCCCAGGTTGCCAAAGATGCTGAGAACAAAGAGGCTAAGAAACAGAACCTGCAAGCAACGAGCTTCAGGAGTTGGTCCACCAGTTGTCACCTGTTTCTCAAAATGGCCCTCCATGAAAGAAGAGTAGGTTTTTATACCCTGCTTTTCTCTACATTAAGGAGTCTCAACACAGCTTACAATCGCCTTCCCTTCCTTTCCCCCAACAGGCACCTTGTGAGGTAGCTGCACCTAAGAGAATTCTAAGAGAACTGTGACTAGTCCAAGATCACCCAGCAGGCTTCATGCGAAAGAGTGGGGAAGCAAACCTGGTTCTCCAGATTAGAGTCTGCTGCTCTAAACTGCTACTGGCTGGTTGCCAAACAGGGTTTTGTTAACTCCAAGTTTCTAGTTCTCTGTTGTAGTCGCTGGCCATATTAGTTTTCAGGGTTGCTGTTTGTTTGTTTTTTTAAAAATGGATTGTATACTGTTGTTTGGATGCTGATACCACTGGCACCCGAAGTCGTCTGGCAAGGAGGCACAGAAATTTTCTAAATAAATAAAGGAAATCAATAACACCAAGGTTTTTCACTTAAACACCATGGCTCACCAAAATCTCACCTCTCTAGTTTCCATCTATGGCAGGGGTGGCCAAACTTGCTTAATGTAAGAGCCACATAGAATAAACCTCAGATGTTTGAGAGCCATAAGACATGAACATCAGATGTTTGAGAGGAAGGAAGAATATAGATGGAGAGAAGGAATGAAAGCAACTTTAAATGCATTCCCCAAGCTGCCAGCTGGCTTGGCTTGAAGAAATGATTTAAAGAGACAAATGCCTTCTCCAAGCCAGCCAACAGGGCAGTGGGGGTTTCAAGAGCCACACAATATGTGTGGAAGAGCCACATGTGGCTCCCAAGCCACAGTTTGGCCGCCCATGATCTATGGTTTTTGGATTTGCACTAGCGGCCCAGTCTGGTAATGCAAACAGCATCATCTTCTCGTCTCACAAAGCAATATCATCCTTAATAACCCTAGATTACACAGTGCTCAAAGTATATCTATTAAAGGCTGCTCATTAGGAAGGTATCTGACAAAATGCAAATTTCCCTACAACTGGTGCAAGCATTATGGAAGAATGACACAAATATTAATAGGACCACTGGAAGCCGCCATCTGTTTAGGCTGAAAGAGAGAACTTGAGCCAATTGTGAACCGCAGTACTGAGCATAATACATACACAGATCAGCTCCTCCTCTAGACGGGGAGCTAGGTACATGTACATTCAAATGAGAGGGGGCACACTCCATTTACAGTAATGCCTTACCTGCACAACAAATTCCAGATATGATTAGGAAGATTTACTGCACAATGGCCACACACTGTCATACTCCAGTCCTGCAAGGGACATTCAAACCATGCCTAGTCATGGTGCTCACCCAGAATACAATTCCCTCTGCACACTTTTGAGTGACTTTGCAGATTATTAATGAATCTAATCAAAATTAATAATAACTATTTGCAAGGCACATTTATTAGTAAAAGGTATGCTATATTTTATAATTATAACATTAGCATGTGCATATGTATTTAAGAGAAATCATTTATTTTTAATGACTTCTTTCACTCTGATGACGTTTATTGTTCCCCCACATTAAATTTCAGGACAGTGGAGTTCTATATGAAAAAGTTCTTTCATTAAAATGGGATGCTTTAAAGAAAACAGAAATATGCAAATATGAGGCCACATGAACTGTAATACGTGCAGTCATACAGATTTCCATCACACAATGTATAAAAAAAAAATTAGTCCAATACTTTTTGCCCAAGAAAATATGCCACTATGCTCTCAGTGGGACGTAACCTTGGCCTTTAGTTTGTAAAAAAAAAACCCCATTACTTTCCTAATAAACAATGCAATATTAATAAGTACAGTTGGGGTCCAGGTTTCTGAACACTCACAGCAGGTATTGAAATTGTTGCTCAATTTAGGTTAGACATTCATTGTTCTTTGTAAACAGACATTGCTGATTTCAAGTAACAGAAGAACAAATAAAACGCAGAGTATAATTAGAAAGAAGACCACAACATAGCTTGTATATATTGCTACGGTGGTGAAATATTTTTACTAACTGACTTGCCTCATCGCCAAATAAACTATACATCTGTCCATTTCTTATAAAAATGTTCTCAATTTTGTTTTTAAGAGGGAAAAGAAAGAAAAGTGTGCATACTCTATTTGTACATCTGAGGAAGAGATTTTAACCAAATATTCAAATCTTGTTGCATCTTTTGTTTCATTCAGAGAGAGAAAAATCTTTTACAGCACACTTATAGAAGATAAAACAAGAGTGGGCATTCCAGTAGCTATTTTTTTTTTATCAAACAACTCCTGGGCAGAATTTTTGCTGGCTGGGGTCATCTGATGGTGAGGAAGGCTTCTTCCTTTCTTTCTTTCTTTCTTTCTTTCTTTCTTTCTTTCTTTCTTTCTTTCTTTCTTTCTTTCTTGCTTTCTTTCTTTTTCTTTCTTGCTTTCTTTCGTCCCTCACTAGAAACTACAGAAGTTTCCAAGCAGACGAAGTGAAGCTCATATGCTCCATTTTTTCTTATGCAGCAGGACCACCTCTGTTTTTTGGTACCAATCCTTGGTAAACCATAACCCTTGTTTGGCCTTTTGAAGAGAGGCCTTTGTAAAAATGTGAGGGTTGATGGTGATGACTGCTGGGCGCCAGAGCTGTTGCCACAGACGTACCAGCTGAAAGGAGGACGACCAGAGTGAGCCAAGCCCTCCCCTCTCTTCCTGAGACCTCTACAAAGCTTCCCCCCAAAAATACTAGTATGCTCACTACAGCAAATCAATACATAACAATTTTCAACAAAATTATTACTGTGTAAAGGAGGAGAAAAATTGCATGACTCTGTCACATTAAACTTAAAGCAGACCATAACATTTAAAACAACATGGAAATGAGAATAAAACCTGGATTTTCAATCACCCAGACAGTTCAGCCTTGCAAGCCATTTGCAACTTGCCATAACCAGACATTCAACTAATGGTTCATTTGTATCTGATCAGTTTGAATCTGTTGTAGTTGTGCGAAACTGACCACGCATGTGTGTGCTCATGATGAGACTGACTAAGGAGGAAGTGTGAATGCACATGAAAGCTTATACAAAGAATTAAACTCCGCTACTCTAAAAGAGAGCAAAGAGACTGGATTTATGCCCTGCCCTTCACTTGGAATCTAAGATCAACTTACAACCTCCTTCCCTTCCTCTCCCCACAACAGACACTCTGGAGACTTTGGGGGTGGATCTGAGAGAGGGCAGGGTTTGGGGAGGGGGAGAAGAAGAAGAAGAAGAAGAAGAAGAAGATATTGGATTTATATCCCGCCCTCTACTACGAAGAGTCTCAGAATGGCTCACAATCTCCTTTATCTTCTTCCCCCACAACAGACACTCTGTGAGGTGGGTGGAGCTGAGAGAGCTCTCACAGCAGCTGCCCTTTCAACGACAACCTTTGTAAGAAGCTATGGCTGACCCAAGGCCATTCCAGCAGGTACAAGTGGAGGAGTGGGGAATCAAACTTGGTTCTCCCAGATAAGAGTCCACACACTTAACCACTATACCAAACTGGCTCTACAAACTATGGTACAATGCCATAGAGCCCACCCTTCAAATCAGCGAGCTTTCTCCAGCGGAGCTGATCTCTGCCAGCTGGAGATCAGTTGTAAACGTGGGAGATCTCCAGGCCTCATCTGGAGGCTGGCAACCCGAGGACAGATGGACACCTACTGGTCTAGTAGTAATCCCAAAGGTTGATCAAAAGGGTTGGGAGCAACTGAAACTGGTGGGACAACCTCATCTGCTGCATTTAAAGTGTTAATACTTATGCTTTGCTTCAGTTGTTCTGTTTTCAGATTTCTGATTGATTCAAATTTTCTACTCTACAGACCCAATTGCATTGTTTTCTTGGATGTCCTGTCCTGTTGTCTATATTGATTTACTCTGTGTAATCCCCCTTGATTGCCAGAGAGAAAGGCAGACTATAAATAATGTAAAAATAAGTAAATAAAACTGCCCTTCAGCCTCCCCTGAAAAAAATTATTTCTTTCCCAGAACTTTTGCATGATTTAATGGCATGGATATGAATATATACTGCAAAATCACAAAAAATGATTTATTTAGGATTTATCTCCTTAATCTTATATTAGAACCTGTGGCATCCAGATATTACAGTTCAAATATGCCTGTAACCCACATGCTGGAAGATAAGTAGCGAAGAAAAAACCCACAGAAACCACGGTTATGGAAGATAAGTAGTAGCAAAATGGGCCAGATCTAAAATGAGGATTTAGATATAGTTGAAGTCCTCAGTTCAGTGTTATCTTTGAAGATCTTAACAGAAGTGGAGGAAATCATGTATGGTCAGGGCTTTTTCTGAGCTGGAACGCACAGGAATGCGTTGGCACCGGGGGCGTGTGGCCTAATATGCAAATGAGTTCCTGCTGGACTTTTCCCACAAAAAGCCCTGTATGTAACAATGGTGATGTAAGGGGGTGTGGCCTAATATGCAAATGAGTTCCTGCTGGGGTTTTCCTACAAAAAAAGCCCTATAGTGAATTCGCTTATTGTGAAATTACAAAGTTCAATGAGCCTAGAGATACAACAGTACAATGAGATGGAAAGATGTGGAAGACTGCTGAAATAGCTGGATAGAATATACTGGGGTGGCCAATCTTGTTTAACGTAAGAGCCACATAGAACAAACATCAGATGTTTGAGAGCCACAAGACATGAAAGTCAAATGTTTGAGAGCTCCAAGCCAGGAAAGAAGGAAGAGAGGGAAGGAGAAATGAAAGGAAATAGATAGGGGAGGGGAAGGGAAAAGAAAGCAACTTTAAATGCATTCTCCAAGCTACCAGTTGGTTTGGCTTGGAGAAATGATTTAAAGGGATGTCTTTTCCATGTTGGTTGACGGGGCAGTGGGGGTGTCAAGAGCCACACAATAGATGTGAAAGAGCCACAGTTTGGCCACCCTTGGAACACACATCAGACAAATTTATTAACTAGTAACAATTTAAAAACTATACTGTAATGACAATTATTAATACTGATTAAACCAGTAAAAAAAAAAAGGTTAAGGTAGTCCCCTGTGCAAGCACCAGTCGTTTAAGACTCTAGGGTGACGTTGCTTTCACAACATTTTCACGGCAGACTTTTTACGGGGTGGTTTGGCATTGCTTTCCCCTGTCATTTACACTTCCCCCACAGCAAGCTGGGTACTCATTTTACCGACCTCGGAAGGATGGAAGGCTGAGTCAACCTGAGCCAGCTACCTGAAACCAGCTTCCGCTGGGATCTAACTCAGGTCGTGAGCAGAGAGTTCAGACTGCAGTACTGCAGCTTTACCACTCTGCACCACGGGGCTCTATAAACCACAGCACCATGCAAAAGGCAAGGACAGAATCTCCCACCTTGAGATGCTTATCTTTTATTTGCAGGGAGTTTTTGCATAAGGAAATATTGTGACCTTGCCTGCTTTCCAGGTGAAAGAAAAAATGCCAGCTCAGAATTTTATCAACTGATTCTGCTGTATGCGCAGGCCAGTAGTTAAAAAACTAGTTACTTTAATTAAATACAAAAATCACTACTGGTATATTAACATAAATCCACACCTTTTGTGTGTGGTCCATCCACCAGGAATCCAAATAAGAAATCCAAATTATCCAACTGGGCTAAGAAGGAAAACTAATTCAGGATGAAAAGGAAATTCTTACACAATCACTACCAATAAGGTTGCCTGAATATTTTGGAGGTGGAGCCTGAGGAGAGCAGAGTTTGGAGAAGGGAAGGACTTCAATGGGGTATAATGCTATACAGTCCACCTTCCAAAACTAACATTTTCTCCAGGGGAATTGATCTCTGTTGCCTGCAGATCGGTTGTAATCCCAGGAGATCACCAGCCACCACCAAAGAGGCTGTATAAATCACAGGAAAGAGTATTACATCATAATCTGCCTAATTTTGCAATAAAGTTTCCAGCCAACTGCTATTGAAGGATTCAGGCCAATAGCTAAAAGTTTCAAATGCTCCACTTGAAAAAAAAAATTGGATGTGTAGAACTCAGTTCTTCAGAGATGACTGCAACTATACTTGAACTCTCAAACCACATGAGATAAACTGAGAGCATTCTTCAGTATTCAGAGATCTTCAGCTAAAAGACTCATGTGTAGTCTGAACTCACACTGAAAATTCTACCCTGTCAGTCTATTCCATTGGACAGAACAAAGCAACATTGCTTGCTGCTTACAGTGCTAGACAGCTTACTGTGGGGGTTGCATCCTACCAGGCTTTCCAGTTGATCTCTTCTAAATTTCCCTCTTCACTACAGCCACTATTCCTGAGACAATTTTGTCCAGGCAGGTTAGGGTTGCCAGGTTCAACTCAAGAAATAACTGGGGACTTTGAGGGTGGAGCCAAGAGCAAGGGTGTGACAAGCATGACTGAACTCCAAAAGTTGTTCTGACAATCACAATTTAAGGGACTGCAATCTTTTAAATGCCTTCCCTTCATTTGGAAATAATGAAGGATAGGGGCACCTTCTTTTGGGGCTCATAGAATTGGACCCCCTGGTCCATTATTTTTGAAATTTGAACGGTATTTTGAGGAGACACACCAGATGCTATGCTGAAAGTCTGGTTCATCTATCTAAAAAACAGGCCCCCTCCAGAGTCCCAAATACCCACACATTAATTCTCCATTATGCCCTAAGGGAATTGGTCATTTCTCTCCCCTCCCCCTGCCTTATGATGACCCTGAAATGGTGGGAGGGCCTCCAAACCGGGGGGTCCCCTGCCCCCAACTGGGGATTGGGAACCCAGGTCTAAGTATCCCTTTTCAGTTGGCCATAAGGGTCTCACACGCTCTCCTCTCTTTTTCACCACAAGAAACTGGTAGAAACTGGTGTTTTGTGGATTTTTATAAAAATATTCACCACAAAGTGTTATTGAGTAACAGAAAAAGATCTAGCTAGATTGTATGTTTGAGCCTCACTGCATTTTAGTCTAAAATGTGTTTTGATATGCAGGAAAAAGGGGAAAAAATAGAAAAAGCAAAATATGCAGGTCCATTAAATGGAAAACAGACAAACAGAAATAATATGAATCAGTTAAAAGGAACACAGATTGGAAGACCAAAATAAGCAAAACTGATATATTGCAGGCTGTTTATGAGCAGAGCCTGAGAAAGCCCTTCAAGAATAAATTGATGGAAACTGCTTTGTGCCAAGACTGGTCAGCTGGGATGTTTTCCAATTTATGGCAGACATTAGATTTAAAATGCCATCTGAGAAACCTGGCCACTAATTACCAAGACAGTATGGGAGTAATTCCAGAATTATGTAAGGTACCATGCCAACACAGATGGTAAGGTTATCTGAGGGCCAAAACAGATTCAATGTGGAATTCCATTATTTTATACATTTCAGGGGAGGGGATACCAAAAACCCACCTGAGAAAAGCAGTGAGACGGGGAGGAGGGCTGCTTCAACCACCCGTTTTCTCTTGTTGGCCATCAGATTTTTCTGCTCAGAGTCCCCCCCTCGCCCCCCAGTAACTGAGAAAGTGTTCTTAAGCTGGCAAACAGAAAGAAGGGGAAGAGATTAACAAACCCCTTGCTATGCTGCTCATATGACTGTTTTTTTAAAAAAATAAAATAAAATTCAAAGAAAAGAGACATAGAACTCCATGCCTTGTTTTGAGTTCAAGGATAATTGGATAACTATTTCCTTTGAAGGACTGAGGCAAGTCACTAGGCAATACATAGAAACTTGACTTCTTTGTCCCTGGAAAGAGTTCTTCTGCAGTAAAATGGGAAGGGAGCAGGTTACTGGTCTCTTCCTACCTTTCCCATTGCATTCTAGGGCATGGTTCAAACGTAACTGTCTCCTCATTCTGGAAATAATTCTTTGTTAATCTTTGCATGCTGGTTGCCACACAGATCAGGCGGATCACATGACCACCACTCAACACTCATGGCAGCTGGTGATGTAGAAAGGCTCTCCACAGGATCAAGCCGATCCACACCGTGAGCAGCTTGCAAACTCTACATCTCTCACCGAGCCACTAATACCCCGAAGGATTCCCATTGGCCTCTCTGTGGTGCTGTAACATCAGAATCCATTCTAATTTAATACTTTTATGCATGCTGCGGTAAGTAGCTTTAAAGATTCAGAAGTGCATCTTGTGAATAATAAACCTTCCAGAGCAAAGGATTCAAGAAATTTAGTTTATTTACCAAGGTACATTATGTTCTTCATCCTTTCTGCAAAGATAAACTGGCTTAGATGCAATACACACCTAAGAGGTAAACCAGTACTCCTAATCACTTCTCCTAAGAGTACCCTGACTCTTATCAGTAGCTAGTGAATTTTTAAAAACCCACCAAGCTATAGGACAAATATTACTTCATAATATTTTTCTTCCCCCCAAAATCCCAATTAGGACTGAGAATGATCTTCAAGGAATCACAAGGCCTTCAGGGCAACTGAATGTCAAATCAAGAGGCAGGATGGAAAATGGGGCAACACATTAAATGACTACAGGTACTAATAGTTTATTTTCTTATATACTTAGAAATAAATATATACAGTACAGTACAGTTACAGTAAATTGAAGGAAAAGATTAGGTTTGGATGACATGAACCCTGAGCCATAATCCATCTCCCAACATGTATGGATGCCAGCCTCCAGGTGAGACTTTGGGATCCCCTCGAATTACTGTTCATCTTGAGATTACAGAGGTCAGTTCTTCTTGAGAAAATAAGATGCTCTGGAAGGTGAACTCTATGGCATTGCACCTCACTGAGGTCCCTTATCTTCCTCAGGCTCCGTCCCCAAATCTCCAAGAGTTTCCCAATATGGATCTTTCAACCCTTACCTCCCCATCTGCCCTCCGGAGGCCAAGGAAAACCCGGCAACCCTAAACCAGGGGTCCCCAAACTTTTTGAGGCTGCGGGAACCTTTTGAATTTTGACAGTGTGGTGGGCACAGTCACAAAATGGCTGCCATAGCTTATCTTCAGCCACCTGGTGAAGATGCTTGTGATTGCTGCCACAGCAAACTGCCAAAGCAATGCTTTGAAAAAAAAACAACTGCACAGCCAATCAAATACATGGGATAGAGAAGGTAGAGAAAGAAGTACTTTTCTCCCTTTCTCACAATATGAGAACTCGTGGACATTCAATGAAATTGCTGAGCAGTCAGGTTAGAACTGATAAAAGGAATTACTTCTTCACCCAAAGGGTGATTAACACTGCCACAGGAGGCAGCTTCAAGCATAGACAGATTCAAGAGGGGATTGGATAAGCATATGGAGCAGAGGTCCATCAGTGGCTATTAGCCACAGCGTATTGTTGGAACTCTCTGTCTGGGGCAGTGATGCTCTGTATTCTTGGTAGTTGGGGGAGCACAGTGGGAGGGCTTCTAGCCCCACTGGTGGACCTCCTGATGGCACTTTTGGTCACTGTGTGACACAGAGTGTTGGACAGGATGGGCCACTGGTCTGATCCAACATGGCTTCTCTTATGTTCTTAAACCTCCAGTGACTAATCAGAAGAATTACTGGGCAGAACCCCCATCTGGCCCCACTTACTTTCCAAAAACATGTGACAGTCAGTCACCAGGAAATGCATCAGCAGGCACCACGGAACCCCTGGGCACCATATGGTGTTCTTGCTATATTATGTAAAGGTTCTGACTATTTTAAAACCTATGGTTGGGAACAGCAATTAGCCTTCCTTCACCTCTCACCTCCATGAGGTAGGATACAAATTTGGTGTAGTGGTTAAATGTGTGGACTCTCATCTGGAAGAACCAGATTTGATTTCACACTCCTCCACTTGCAGCTGCTGGAATGGCCTTGGGCTAGCCATAGCTCTGGCAGAGCTGTCCTTAAAAGTGCAGCTTTTGTGAGAGCTCTCTCAGCCTCACCTACCTCACAGGGTGTTTGTTGTGAGGAGGGTAAAGGAGATTATGAGCCACTCTGAGATTCAGAGTGGAGGGTGAGGTATAAATCCAATGTCATCATCTTCCTATTTGTAAGCACTATCTGAAATTGGTTTAAATCCTTTGCATTGCTTACTGACTAATTGTTTTTATTTGATTCATCTACTGGGATTGTTTAATTGATTTTAATTGATTATGAATGTATGTATTGGATTGCTGTTCACTGCCCTGAGCCTTTTGCAAAGAGGCGGGTGGTCTAAAAGTTGAATTCATAATTTTTTTTTTAAATCATTTTTGTGTGCTGGTTTTTGTTTGTTTCATTTGTATTAGGGAAAACATTTCTCCCATTCTGGTACTTGCATATACTCAAAGGAGCCTTTAAACTTTGCAGCAGCAAAACCCCTCACATAATAGTCTAGACAGTGTTGATGACGGTGAAATCAGGCTCAGTTATTTCATAATTTCAGCATATAGAAGAAGGAGATATTTCATTCCTATATTATTCCGCTCAGCTTCTAAGTTCTCTCAATTAATTCAAAACGTCAGCAGATGGGACAACAGAACTACAGATCACAAGGCTGAAGTCTTAGTGAATACGGAGCTAAGTAGAACTCAGTAATATTATTTAGCTCCAAAATTTAGCATCCTTATTCTCATGAGATGTTCCACCAGACTTTTGCTTAAGAACAGTGACAGGCACCATTTTGGCTGGCACCTCCCCCACCTCCCGCTGGTTTCCTCTCACCTCTCCCACATGGTGACAACACAATCTGAAATCTGATGTATTAGCGCCACACTACTTGTTGTGGTTGTTGTGCTGTTATTCACTCAGAGCCCTGACTATTCAGGGATTCGGTGATCCATAAATCCAAATTATAAATAAATATACATCAATAAATATAAAATGATTGGATCATTTATATCCCCAGAGATTCCTCATAGGTCCCTACTCACTTTGAAGGCAAATGAAATGTCACAGGCAGCCACATATGAGTAGGGTCAGCTCCTCTCTGGGAGAGTGAAGGATCAGAATCACCACAGACTTGTTTTTCCAGCCTGCTGAATAGTGTGAGGCATCAGACCTAGGGGCAACCTGATCATAAGTGAGAGAGGCAGACTAAAGTAAATTCCAGAAGGCAGTCTAATGCTTGTTGACACAGATGCTGAAAGAGAAGCAGGAATGACAGACCAAGGGAAGGCTTGTACAGCAAGGGAATCAGAGCTGGAGCAAACAAAACGAGGAGCACAGTGTATGAACTACACACACTTTGTTACACAAAAGGTGAAGGCAGACATCAGGTACCAAAAGAGAGCAGAGGAAGGGCCATCAAATAATGTTTGGAAGGAACACCTGTGTTGCTGCTGTTGGGAAAAGGATGCAAGCCTAGATAGACCAGGGGTCTCCAATATGGTGTCCATGGGCATTATCTGTGCCTGCCAACATCTTACCTGGTGCCCACCAAGTATTTTCAGAAAGTGGGCAGGGCCAGGTAGGGGTTTTGCCCTGAAAGGCTTCTGATTGGCCAGTGGAGATTTGATTGGCTGTGCAGATGTTTTTAAAAATGTTGCTCTGGCAGCAATTGTCACCACAGCACAAGGATCTTCACTGTGTGACTAAAGGTAAGCTGCTGCATCAGCAGCCATTTTGTGGCTGGCTCCACCTCCTGCAGCAGCCATTTTGTGCCTGTGCTCACCATGCTATAGCAGAATTCCAAAGGTGCCTGCAGGTTCAAAAAGGTGGAGCAGGTCCCTGAAGCAGGTCCACTGTCTGATCTAGCGGGGTTTTTCTTATATGATGGCAGTGGAGACAAAGCATCAGAAATGCATAATTCTTATTCCCATGAGATTGGCATTTGGAGTAAGAACTGAGGGCACTAGAAGAATCTATTTATTCAACCAGCTGCATCTTGCTTGGAGCCTAGTGCTAGTATTCACTGGGAATCTAGCTAGTCCATAAACAAAACAACAGATCTTTTGCAGCTTATTTGGTGTCATTACAGAGTGGGCTAAATTTCTGCAGCACAACAGCAGTTCTGTATGCAAAAGGCAAATCATAAATGAGATTAATTCTTCCTCCTCATGAGAAAGCAGATTATTAGTGCAGACATACTTGTGTACTGTCACAGAGTGTATATCAAACCCACTTTCTAAACCTGTAACTATAAAGGCTACAAAACAACCTGGGACTGAACACGATAACAAAAAATTCTACCACTTCTAGCAACTGCATTTATTACACTTCAGATATACTGGAATTTCTATGCAAGTCCCTTACGCATAGCTTACACAACTAGACAAGCTTACACAACTAGAAATTTCCGTTTCATCCTTTACTTTCATAAATTAGCATAATGTGCAATTTGTGCTAAACATGTAATCTCAAAGGGTTATTCCATAATACATTTTCCCCATGAGACTCTGCCCTTTAGAAGAATGGAACACAGAACTAGAAACAGCTGACTTTCAAAATCAAATCCAACCTTGAAATGATCCATGGTCTAAAACAACTGCTTTCAAAGTGTTCTGGAGAGAACTGGGGTTCCTTGGAAGTTAATTTGAGACTCCTATTGAAAGCATTAATAGAAGATAAGCTTGCCTACTTCCAATCCTCTAGTGTGCACCTGTGGGAGACTTTTGTGTCCTTCCAGAGTGCATGCTCAGCTCACAAACGACAAGGTTGAGGTCCAGTATAACTTGGACTGGGAAAGTAGAGGTCATTTGAGCCTGCAGATTGCCAGATTTTCTTTAAAAAATGCTGTCTCAGTAGATGTTTTGAGCGGGGAAGTTGATTCATTTGAAAGAAGGAGAGTTTTATGGATACTGTGAATCACCAAAAATACAAATAAGTGGGCTCTATATCAAATCAAGCCTGGAAAGAGTTGCCAGTTCCTCAGTGGGCTAGTTAATTTGGAAAGAACAGAAAGTTTGAAAGGAACTAGACTGAATCCAGTGGAGCAGTCAATAGAAGGATTCTGGGTATTTGCCACAATCCATAGAGGTCAGGGGGTCTTATATAAGGATTGCCAGGTCTGACTCAGGAAATATATGGGAACTTTGGGGGGTGCAGCAAGGTTGTGAGAAGCACAACTGAACTCCGAAGGGTGTTCTAGCCATGACATTTAAAGGGACTGCAGTCCTTTTAAATGCCTTCCCTTTACTGAAAATAATGAAGCATAGGGGCACCATCTTTTGGGGCTCATAGAATCAGACCCCCTGGTCCAATCTTTTTGAAACTGGGTGTCAGGCAATGTTTCATTGAAGTTACTGATGTTTTATGAATATGTTTAATCCATGCTTACTAACACCATTATTGAATAAAATACTGTACCACTAATACCTGTGCCCTGCAAAAGAAAGAGGAGGGGTGGGAATGGAGGTTGCCCAAACTCCAAAGGCCAGTAAAGCCTTTGAAGTGCAGAGTGCCAAGCTAGCCACTCTGGCGCCTCCCAAGCGAAAGCAAGGACACCACCAGGGGGGAGAATGCAGCCATCGCCGTTGGGAGATAAGCTGGCATGTGAAAGTATCACTTGCAGGGAGGACTGTAGTTTTATTATGAGAAATGGTTTAAAGCCCATGCCTTTGAAGTGTATCCATAAATGCCAATGGTTCAAGCTATCTGTTATCAGTTTCAATGAATCCATGTAGAGAGTAACATTGTTGTAATCAATAAATGAATCTTAGTTTTTTGAACAAAGACAAGTCTGATCATTTTGGAACTTCAATGAACCCTTTGCTGACACTGGGGAGGGGGGAGAGTTGAGGAGAGGCACCAGATCCTACGCTGAAAATTTAGTGCCTCTACCTCAAAAACACCCGCCAAAGCCCCAGATACTCATGAATTCATGAGTCTGCCCAGCAGACTTTCAATCCCTCCACCCCACTTTCTGATAACCTGAAGTGGGAGAGGGCATCTAAACCAGGGGAATCTGCTGTACCCAACTGAGGATTGGCAAACCCCGGGGATTGGCAAACCCCATGTGAAGGACAACACAGAGTTGGGGGCACTTCCTAAATTTATGAAAAGGTCGTACATTCTTCTTTAACAGAGTATATTTATGCACTAAGATCAGATTTTATTTGAACCATGTTATTTTAAAGGTACAGACCTACCACAGTTGAATTTTTTTTTAAAAAGAAAAATTATTTTCATCCACGTTTGAGAGAACCTCAATCTTTTGTGGGCAAATTACAGGTTCTACTGCTGAAGCATGGTCTCTTCTCATAGCCTCACAAATTTCCTGCAATGGAAGAATGCCCTTTTGGATACTTTTTGATAGCCAAACTATGTATACATTCAATAATGTTCCCTCTGTGGTAAATCCAACAAACTACAGCAGTTTAATTTAATATATTTCTATCGATCAACTGAAACATCACATCACAAAATAGTTAGCACAGGCTTTCTGAGTTATTCTTCATCAGATTGCTCAAAAAAGTGCAAGAGGAAGGAGGTTAACAAAAGTTTCAAAGAACAGTTAGGAGATTATAACATCAGCAGATTGTAGGTTTCTTAAAGTGTGGAGATCAAGAGGTGTTACAGACTTAATTGGATTACATGGCCTTGAATGCAAAATAGATTTCAAGGTGCGCAAGAGACTCTCTGAGATGGAGAAACAAAAAAACCCTTGTTGTCTTGTTTTGAAAACTTAACAGCCAGCAGTTAATTAGATCCCTCCTCAGTTCCGCTGGGAAGCCTTGTAAGGCTGAGAAAAATGTGGTTGTCCTTATATACTAATAAAGCAGATATACTTGCAACCCTAAGCACAGTTACACCTTTTGGACTTCAGTGAACTTAGAACCTGCTTGGGATTGCATTGCAAAGAGTCCATAAAACTTATGTGAATAGAAAGAATTATCTTACTTTTATAAAATTACACTACTGCTTTGGGATCCTCCCCCGCCCCGTGTAACTATATAGCTATTACCCTGACATGGATAGACCTAGCTAGCATGATCTCTAGGGCTGCCAACCTCCAGATGAGACTTTGAGATCTCTCAGTATTACAGTTGATCTTCAGATGACACAGATCAGCTCCCTTGAAGAAAATGGCCACTTCGGATTCTATAGCATTGCATCCTGCTGAGGTCCCTCCCCTCCCAGGCTCCACCCCCAAAATCTCCAGGTATTCCTCAGCCCAGAGCAAGGGTTACCAGGTCCCCTCTTAGTCATGGTGGGGGGACTTAGGGGGTCTTCTGGGGTGGACAAGATGTCACACACAATGTCCCCTGTGTGATGACATCACCCAGAAGTGGCA
This sequence comes from Heteronotia binoei, assembly GCF_032191835.1. Classification (NCBI taxonomy): domain Eukaryota; kingdom Metazoa; phylum Chordata; class Lepidosauria; order Squamata; family Gekkonidae; genus Heteronotia; species Heteronotia binoei. Next base: position 25,180,670 of record NC_083231.1, on the reverse strand, counting down.
TCATCATGGCGGTGTTGATGCTCTGGTTTTTGGGCAAAATTCTTATGACTTCTTTTTGGCTTCAAAACCTTAATTTGCCCCAAAATCAGAGCATCGCTGTGTGACATCCCCAGCACAATGATGTCACCCTGAAGTGATATCATGTGATTAGTGATGACATCACTGTTTAGGGATGGAACAAGGGGGCTGGCAACTCTACCCAAGGTTGGCAATCTCCAGCTGATCTTGTTAGATCTCAGAAGTTAAGCGGGGTTGGCTCTGCTTACTACAAGGGCTGAAGCACACCAAGGAAGTGCAGGGTCATGACACAGGCAGGCAAAAACAAACCACCTATGAATGTCTCTTACCTTGAAAACTCAATGGGATCATCATAAAACAGCAAAAAAAATTATGGCTATTAATACTCTCTTGTCTGAGGAACTGCTTGCCTGAGGAGGTGAGGTTCCTTGCTGAGCTTCAAGAGGGCCTGTAAACTAGTTAAATGTTTGGACATCTGCTATATGTTGCCATGGTAACTGTATGATATGGATTTGTGAGTTTCTGGCCATACAACTGTGAACAGCCGATTATTTCTGCTTGTTTACGTTTCTACTAGATTTTTATCCTTCTGAGTTTGTAAGCCATGTTGGATCCAACAAGAAAGGCATGGAGGGCAGTAAATTAAAAATAAATAACTGATTTATCATAAAATCTGTTTGTTTGGTAGCAGTTTCCTTACTCTCGGACAGAGGCAGAAGTGGAACTCAGCGGAACATTTTGTTGCTCCAGATGCATCTGCACATTCCTTTCTCTCCTTGCCTCTTCCCCGTTTTTCTGCTAGTGAGGATTCACCAAGCAGCAATGTGCTTCATCCTTTCCAGAGTGGAAATTTAAAGACAGCAAAATGGTGAGAAAGAAAAGGGCTGCTGTAAAAGATTTATTTTGTTGGAAAGTAAAGCTGAGCAACTGCATTGAAGCGGAGGGGCAGAATGGGGGACCTGTGGTTTCACCCTTCATTCCCTTTTTTATTTACTACAGTCAATGAACAGGGACTGCACCACCTCTGTGCCAATAGTTCAGTCCGTCGGTTTCTGGGCACAATTCTTGTTCTTATTTTAAGGCCCTAAGTGGCTTTAGGCCTGGGTACTGAAAGGACTGCATCCTCTCATGCTGTCCAGCCCAACAAATATCTTCCTCACAAGCTCTCCTCTCTGTGCCCCCACCTTCAGAGGTGTGGCAGGTAGTCACCAGAGACAAGGCTTTTTCTAGGGTTACGAAGTTCCTTCAAGCAATGGCAGGGAGCTTACTGGCAGCAGGAGAGAAGGCCTAGGCTGGTATCATGGCAGTGTTATCAGCAGAGTGCTGATGTCACTTCTGGCAGTCACTGGAAGTGATGTCATTGGCCGTTTTCCCACTGACCTTACTCCAGAGCGATGTCCCTCTTCACCGCGCAGCGTCTGCGCGGATTTCCCACCAACTGCTGTGCACAACCAGGAAGTGCCGCAGCTTTTGCGTCGCAGATGTAAACCGCTAAAAACCAGTTTACATCTGCGACGCAAAAGCCGCGGCTCTTCCTGGTTGTGCGCAGCAGTTGGTGGGAAATCTGCGCAGACGCTGCGCGGTGAAGAGGGACGTCGCTCCGGAGTAAGGTCAGTGGGAAAATGGCCATTGTGTTACTGATGAAGCAGGGATGTTCTGGTATTTGGACTAAAATTCTATGGTAGAAACCATTTTTACTAAAGATTTTTTACCCAATTACCAGAGTGTCCTGCATTGCCAGCAACATTGCTGTGATAGAGGAGGAATTGGGATTTATACTCTGCCTTTCGCTTGGAGTCTCAGAGTGGCTTACAATCTCCTTCCCTTCCTGTCCCAAAAACGGACACCCTGTGAGATAGGTGGGGCTGAGAGAGAACTGCTCTTGAGAGAACAGCTCTGAGAGAAGTTGTGACCTAAGGTCACCCAGCAGCTGCATGTGGAGGAGTGGGGAATCAAACTTGGTTCTCCAGATTAGAGTCCACTGCTCTTAACCACCACACCAGACTGGCTCCCTACATCAAACAATACATCTCCTGCACTGGTCAGCTGAATCGAAGTGGCAGGCCTAACCTTTTCAGTGGCATGTGGTGGAATGCCCTTTTCCTTAAGGATTGCTTGGCTGACTACACAACTGCCTTTCAGGCATCAGGCCAAAATGTTTTCTTTTTTTCAGGCTTTTAATAACAGGGTTAATTTTTTTAACCTCATTCTCATAGTCTGCTTTACAGCCTAAGAACTGTTTTGAGACCTTTAAGGAGCTCATTGTGTTATGCTGTTTTTATGCCATAGATAGATTTTCATTTTCAAATTAATTAATTACAGAAATATCTGTGACACCTCTCCAGAGTACCTCATCGAAGTGGCTTAGAAAATAAAACATAATGAAAACACAGCACAATTAAAAAAAATCTACATATGGCATAAAAACAGCATAAAATAATGAGCTGCTTAAAAGATCTCAAAACAGTTCTTAGGCTGTAAATTAATTAATTACAGAAATAACAACTTGTAGGCAGGGTATAGGAGCCCCATGGCACAGAGTGCTAAGCTGCACCAGCTCAGGGTTGGCTCAGCCTTCCATCCTTCTGAGGTCAGTAAAATGAGTACCCAGCTTGCTGGGGGTAAAGTGTGGATGACTAGGGAAGACAATGGCAAATCACCCCATAACAAAAGTCTGCCAAGAAAACGTCATGATGTGGCACCACCCCATGAGTTGGTAATGACTCTGTGCTTGCACAGGGGACTCCCTTTACCTTTTAGGTGGGGTATAGGGCGTGAGTCTTTGCCAGCAGCCTGGCAACAAGAAGGACAACATTCCACTATTAAGTTCAAGGTAGGACAAATGGCAGGATGACTGAAATAGCAGACTTACTGAAAGTTATGAGCAAACTGTGGTGTTTTGTGCAACAAACCACAGTTTAAGCATTCTACAGTCCATTATGAAGTCTAAATAACAACAAGATGTCTCAACCCTCACCCCTACGAAGTATGGACACTTGTGACACTTCCTTTTTAATGCCATTAATCAGGCAGAATTCCTATTTAATACCATTAATCAGGCAGCATTCTCAAAACTTTCATTGGAGAGAATTATAAATTACTTGGCTGATATCATGACACCTTTCCCTTTCCGCATCACAGTATTCCTCTATACAGAACCCCAGCTGTATAGAAAGTTTTGGAGACCCACTTGCAAAAATTTGCAGTCTCTTTTTTTTCTATTTAGGAGAGAAGCAAAAACTTAGGTAAGCATTCCCTCCCCCCAAATGAAAGAAAAGGAATACTGAGTCTTGCATAATTATAGGAAGAACATCTGTGACCTTGGTTTGTTGTTCTGTGACTCCTTACATGAAGATTAGAAAAGTAAAGGCTTTAGATCACACAAGTGTTAAGAATGCCGGTTTTGCCAAGGTGAAGAGGAATCATTCATTCAACAAAATTCTCCAGTTCCCTGAACATGTTCATTAATGCCTTTCATCAGTCCTGGATATTTTCACTAAGGATGATCCACAAAGAAATCAACTAGACACTTTATCTTGAGACTTGTTCATTTTAGCTCCTGCAAAAGTTGCCAGCTTGGTATGCTGAGCGCTGGTGTTACAGGTCATGGTGTGGTATAGTGGGGGGCAGGAGAGGTGCATTATTTGCTGAAATATTATAAACACTGTTCAATATATTCCAGTGATGCTCGTGTGACTGGACAGCAAATGGCAATCCTTTGCTAGGTGGGTAAGGAATTGGCTTTTCCCATATAGAATAAATATTGCTGTGAAACTGCAATGACCCTTCAGCATGAACTCTTCTAGATTCTTCACAGACAAGAACTGCACAAAGACTCCATTAATTATAACTAGTCACAGAAGAGCAATATTATAAGAAGGGAAAAGGAAGGTTGCTCTCCACCAATGTTATACCTCAATTCCATTTTCAACAAATACAACTTTAAGAAAAACACATACTTTTGTGTTATAACAATCATAGTGATTTGTCACATCTGGCACACCCCCCCACATACATCACTTGTATACTAATTTATAGATCCAGGTGGCCAGCTATGTTGGTCTGAAGCAATAGAACAAAGTTGGAGTCCAGTTTTATTCAGAATGTAAGTTTTCATGTGCATGCACACTTCAGTGCAGTGAGCAGTGTTACATATATCTGGTGGGCAGTGGTTAGGCATGCAAAATAGTACAAAGTTAGAATCCAATGCCAAAATAATGAAATTAAAAAACTGAAAGAATAGCAAGTTTGGTCTGGAAATAATTAATTACATAACTTGCTATTCTTTCAATTTGTTAATTTCAGTATTTTGGCACCGGATTCTAACCTTTTCAGCCGCGGCTCCTGCACTGTGGAACCAGCTTCTGGAGGAAGTGCGGGCCCTGCGGAACCTTGACCAGTTCCGCAGGGCCTGCAAGACCGCCCTTTTCAGACAAGCTTATACTGATACCAACTGCTGAGTTGCCTGGAATAAAGAGCCGCCATCCATAATACGATCATGGAACCACTTAAACTGGCAGAACCAGCGCCAAACAATTTTATTGCTGCCAGATACATTTAATACAATTTGAACTATGTATTTTAATTTAATTGACTGGTTTTTATGTTTAAAAATTTTAATTGTTAAATTTAAAGTTTTATCTATCTATGTTAATTGTTTGAAATGTTGTTAGCCGCCCTGAGCCGCCTAGGCGGGGAGGGCGGGATAGAAATAAAAATTTATTATTATTATTATTATTATTATTATTATTATTATTACTGCTTTGCATGCTTAACTACTGCCCACCAGCTATAGGTAGCACTGCTCACTGTACCCCATTTTATCATCTAATGAAGTGCGCATACTAATTTATGCTTCTTACTGCTTGGCATTTTCTCATGATCACTAGGAATTTCAAAGCTTTCTGTAAATCTGTGGTTTATGCTACTGCATACACTGAAGTCATTTCAGTCACTATTAACAGCTGTTCCAAAGTGCTAAAGGTGTCCATTAACAGCCTTCTATAGTTTTAAATTTACCTAACATACCAGCTGTTCACCATAGAATTATGCTTCCATATTTCAATATCCATTGCGGCAGGTTGCTATTCCATCTACTGGCTATTCAAGCTTCTGGGAAATCTAAATCCTAAAATATCCACAGTGACCAATAGTACCCAAGGGACAGAAAACTGGATGGCAGCATTAAGCAAATCTGGGTATTGCTAGCAAGTTATGCGTTTTCCATGAATTGGCTCAAATTCACATGAAGCCAGGACAAGGGAAATTTGCTATAAAATATAAATTTTACAGTTACTATTTTATCATTCTCAACTTTTAAAATACAGAAAATTAACCAAATACACATTAAGGTTTACAAAGCTGGTAGGAAAGTATCAACCCCATTAAAAAAAGAAGTTGAAGAAGAACATTGCCATTGCATCCATGCCTAACAGCCTCTCTTGGCTGGTTTTATAGCCCCATGCCTGAGGGTCATGCTTGGAAATCAGTTACTCAGAAGCAATCCTACAACTACTCATCTTCGTTAACAGCAAGCAGCTGGCATCGGGCCAGGAGGAGTGAACTCTGCTATCTTGACTGTACCTCTGTTCTCAGCCTTCCTTTGAATGCTCTAAGGGTGTAGGTGATGCTGGTGGGCTGGGAATGCGGGGTGACATGACAGAGGTTTACAAGATTATGCATGCGATGGAAAAAGTAGAGAAAGAAGTACTTTTCTCCCTTTCTCACAATACAAGAACTCGTGGGCATTGTGCTCTCCTCTTTCACCCTCAACAAGAGATTCTTTAGGTCCTCCTCACTTTCTGCCATTAGAGTGGTATCATCTGCATATCTGAGGTTGTTGATGTTTTTCCCGGCAATCTTAATTCCGGCTTGTGCTTCATCCATGTCAGCGTTCCGCATGGTGTACTTTGCATATAAATTAAATAAGCAGGGTGACAATACACATCCTTGTTGAACTCATTTTCCTATTCTAAACCAATTAGTTGTTCCATATCCCATTCTGACCACTGCTTCTTGACCCTTATACAGGTTTCTCAGGAGACATGTGAGGTGGTCTGGTACTCCCATCTGTTTAAGGGCTTGCCACAGTTTGTTGTGATCCACACAATCAAAGACTTTAGCATAGTCAATGAAACAGAAATAGACATTTTCTGCTCTCGCTGACCTCTGGCTAACTCATGACAGAAATGTTTTTAATCAATGTTTTACTCACTCAAAGTGTGTATCAGGAAAATCCAGAGTAGACTGAGGTATGGCTCGGTCAATGACAAAAGTCTTCAAAGACTGAGGCCAGTTTGTCCTGTCAGGGGCTGCACTACCCTGAAGGAAAAGGTTTGTAGCTGGGATACACCCTGCCTACAGTTGGAGGCCCAACTGGAGATCTCCTCTTCTACCATAGTGCCTTTTATCAACTTTGATTGCTATACCAGCTAGGGCTGTCCCTGTAAACACGTGATCTGGCCATGGTTATCCATGCTCTGATTACATCCAGCATAGATTACTTTAGTGGGCTTCATCTGGAGCTACCACTGAAAACAGTCCAGAAACTTCAGCTTGTCCAAAATGCAGCAATCAAGCTATTGTCAGGGATGGGATCCAAGGATCATGTCACTCTAATGCTGAAAGATCTGCACTGCCTACTCATTTGTTTCTGTGCACAAATTTGTTTCTGTGCTGGTTTTAAATGGCTTGGGGCCAGGATACTTGAAGAACCGCCTCCTCCCAGATTGTTTTCCAATTCCAACTTTTTTTTCCCTGTCTCTTGGATGGAGGTGTGTGGAAATGATGACCACGTGCTAAAACAGCACAGGGTACAGCAGTTTGCAGATCTCGCTCTAGTACTGGGCATATTTGCATTTATGCACATAGAACGTTCAGGCATTTATACTTTTAAATTCTATAACAATGTCAAATAGTATTATTATATATATACTAAGTTACAAGTGATGCAGTTTGTGTTGTTAAAACAATAAAGTTGCTTTAGATATTATACAGGAAAGTAAGTATTGCCAATTTTTGTTACAATTTCTGTATTTTTCAAGGCAAAAAACCAAACTCCCCCACCCCCATCAAGGCTTCAAAATGTCCAGAAATTTGACCTCTCTGTATGAGGCACAATCACATACCTGTGCAATCCTATGCAACATTATTCCTGCCTCTTCCTTCATTTGCACAGGCTTAGACTGGACTTTGGCTAAGATTGCACAGTGGTTTTAATTTTCCTTTGTCCTGTGATTGTCCTTTTCTACTTCAGACCTGAAAAAATATCCATCTTTCTCTTCATTCGTAGCAGAACTAAAACCATAAAAAATAATCACATGGTTCCAGCAAGTTCTGTCACTTGACTAACGGGCATGAAACTGTATATTTAAATGCTCCCCCTTGCAAAAACACTCTCAGAACTTGAAGGAAATCTAGCTTAGCCATCTTCCTGTTGTGCTAGTTAATATGAGTAAACTTTCAAACTTTCCATAGGCCAGAATCAGGGATACTTAAAGCACTGAAATCAAAGAGCTCAAAGTGCATTCAAATCTATGATGGACTGCACTCAAAATTCCATCAAGACTGTACCATCTGACTGCGTCACCTTGATTTGCCATGCTACGAGGACAACAGATTCTACATTTGTTGTCTACTGGATTGTCGACTGAGTAATGATCAAATCCGTTCTATCCCTGCACGTAAGTTTCTTATTTACAGCACACTGAAAATGTATTTCTGTCTCCACTGGAAGATTTCTGTTAATGCCTACTCCCTGCCATCACCATTTCAAACATCATTATCACAGCAACCTGATCAATGAAACTTTGATACTGACATATTCTACATAAGGTGAGCAAGGAAACTGCACAGTAAAGTTCTCTAAGGAGGATGAAAGAGAGGCAGTATCAGCCGGGGACTACCCATCACTGATACCTTACTATGTATGACATTTATCATGCATCATCTGGTTCTTGTCAAGCAAGGGTCATTCTTTCAAGAGCATAAACCTTGTAACTTTTCCTTGTAACTACAAAAATTCAGAAGCCATTATCTAGTAGTATCAGGATGTTCTACTATTTCTAGTGAAATTTCACTAGTGCATGCATGATGTTTTTAAAACGGATAAAATACTCTTTGGCTGAGAACAGACGGGCATTTTGGGGCGGCTGGGAGGCATCCCAAATTGGACTGGCGCAAAAAGAGCCATTCGGGAGCCTCCACACACTCAGTCCATCAGGCAGCTCGGCGCCTCCACATGGAAAGCCAACCTGGAAGCCGGATTCCTCTTTGTTCCCCTTGGGGGAAGCGCTGATGCACACGAGTGCTCTCATTGGGTTCTTTAAAAAAAAACACCCAGAAACAGTTTCGGGTGGCTTAGAAGTTCCACACCGCCAAGCCGCCTCACTAGGGCCCCTCCCCTTCCAGACGGCAGGGAGGCGATTACTGGCTGGCTCAAACATTTGCGACCACTTTCAAAGTGGTTGCTTTTCAAGCCAGGTGGAGCAGCCGGAAGGATGGGGTGAGTGTGGGCTGGGGACATCTGGCAGATGTTTCTGTGTGGAGGGATTATTTGGGCCGACTTCAGAGGCGTCTCTGAGTCGGCCAAAGTGTAATCAGCCTTCTAGTCTTTTCACTTCTCTTCTAGCAAAGGTACCTAGAAAACAGGGCTTTAATCTGTAAATAGAGTACCAAAAAGAAAAAAAAAAAAGAATTAGGTGCAAGCCTGTAGAGTGGCTAAAAGAACACAGGTTAAATACAAAACACAATATAAAAAAAAAATTACAAAATCAAACTTTCCCAAGTGAGATCTTGTGCATTTCCTGGAAAGCAATTCCTACACAGTTGGCTTAGCCCATAACAAGTATATAGAAATTCAGCTGTACAAGGAGAAGGTCTCAAATTTCAACTTCTGGTCAGTTCAGTTGTTATACCTCTGAGCTAATCAGCAGCCTCAGTTCACATAAAATAAAAATGAGCTGGTAGCTTGTATGGCCAAGATCAATACTGGACACAATCCTACCAAAGTTCAGCACTTTTAAATTCAATTTATTTCATTAGAGGAGATACCAACATCTGAAATCAATGGTGCTTAGCGGTGCTTAATCTTGGCCACAGTATTAGAACAAAATAGGAGTCAATTGCACCTTTAAAACCAACTTAGTTTTATTCAGAACGTAAGCTTTCGTGTGCATGAACACTTCTTCAGACGAGGAATGAGGTACAGAAAGCAGGGCCACATATAGCTGGTAGGGTTTGGAATGCCAAGTGGTACAAAGTTAAAAACCAGAATAGTAAAATTAACAAATTCAGAAAACCTTTGATCTGGGTTGCATTAGCGTGGGAAACCATAAAACAGTAACATGTCAGAATGTGAGAATGCCTGTTAATTATTCTATTGCTAATAAACCTGGGTCAAAAAGAAGGCATTTCTTTCCTAGAAGAAATATACTGGCCACAGTAGATAGGAGAAAGCCATGTTACTACTGTATCAGTTCCCTAAAATATAGTTAACACTGACAACTACAGAAGATTAAAGAAAAAATCTGTTTTAAGACTATTTACATGAGTCATGGAGTGCCCTGGGTTCACAAAAAATCTGCTTTACTAACTAAACCAATCAGTTTAATTCTGATTTCGTGTTTCTCTACCACATTATTCTACTTATTAATAATCTTGCTTGAGAACAAATACAAACCAGATTCACTGATTAAACTATGTATATGGTGCATATTTTTGTGTATCAGCTCACCTCCCTTTTTCCTCCTGTATATATTGTTCCATCTTGACACAGGGAAACAAATTGTTCTCAGCAACTCTAGCAGGAAGGTGGAATTAAATTGAATGTCAATAATTTGAACTACTTATTATGTTGTCAAAGAAGCAATAAATAACAGATATAGTAAATGACAGAGATGATTTTGGAGGATATAAACTACTTGCACAATGGGGAACAGCAGCTGGTTTCTGAAAGTAATGAGAACTTTCTCTAAATGCACAAAGTCTATGCGTAAGAAAAACAGACGTGGCTAAAATTAACCATGTCTGTAAAGAAAGTAAACAATTTCTTGGAAAATCTTCCAAGGTAAAGCTTCACATAGTGTTATACTAATTTAGTCCCTGATACTTCTAGAAGAAAGGCCTCCTTCTATTATCATTACAAATAGTGTACTGTAACATAAGTAAACAAGATTGTCCCTTACCCCAAAGAGCTTACAGCGTTTCTAAAATGAGTGGATACCAAGGGAACGAGCTTATGGATTTTGGACAATTAACTTGACCTGAAAAATCCAAGTATTTCTAATTAAGTTTCTCAGTACAGCGGAAATCAATAAGATAAATTTCAGGTTCTTCTGCAATTTCTATGGAGATATATGAGCAAAATTTAGAGCAGCCCCAAGAGAGCAACTCAGAAATGTACATATACTTTCTCACGTAGTAACTCTAGTATTATAGAAGCAGCATTTCTGCAAATACCCGCTTGAAAATGGTATAAAACTCCTGCCATTCATTTTAAAAAGCCCTTTAAATCATCACGATAAGTTGTACTAGACAAGGCACTATGCTTTTTAAGTAAAATCACAGAAATTTAAAAATTACCGACTACACGACTTATTAAACTAATTTTGTGATTTCGTGTGTAACTGTTGAGCAGAATAACAAGCAGATAATACTGATTTTTCTTTTTGCACCACCATTTTTAGTGACTTGCAAAGCTGAAGAAAAGGAATGCTGGTAGCTAGAAACACAATCAGTCAATAAAATCTAGCCTTTATAATGTGCAAATATCCCCCTCCCCTCACAGAATAGACTGGAATAACTCTCCTTAGAACTGCAGTTATTCACACGCTGGAGAAAAATTATTTGGCTTTCAACAGTAGTGGTACCAAATATGTGGGATATTATCATTTCTCCTCTCTGGAAAAGCGTAATTGACATGGCTGGTGCTCCAGCTAAAGCCCTGGCTAACTGGTGACTTGCAAGATGATCCAGGCAGGAAAATCAATCAATCTGAGATGGTTTCTATCATTTTGCAAATCTAACTGGATTCCTTGGTTTACGGAGGGGATGATGAATTTGGAAGCTGATCTGAGCACATGTAGAGGAAAACTCAGACTGAAAACATGCCTGGAAACATCTTTGGGCCAGCAAAGGTGGCAAAATGTTTATACTGCTTCACCAACACTACCACTGAAATCCAACTAAGCTTGTCTTATGCGGCTTCAAAACTTGGTAAATTCAGAGTCTCACTGAGACTTGCATGCTAAGCTTCTGCCAATCAAAATCAACAGTATCTGTCATTACTTGGATAACACTGATCCTACAATACAGTTTCAGAATGTTACTAAAGCATAGACTAGTATTGGTTGCTTGAATGAGTTTATGTATTTAGAAATTTATACCACATTTTTCTCCCTGCAAAAAGAGACAAAGTGGCTTACCATGCTACCCTCCACTCTTCTATTTTATCCTCACAAGTGAATGACTTCATTTAGGAGAAGGAATGCAACCCTACTGGATTTCTTGGATGCCCTAGCAGTTTTCAGGACTATCACCATACTATCATTTGACCAACAGGCTGAGAGGGGCTATGTGCTCTGATGGAACCTGTCCTATTCAGGGGATCATTAACAGATACTCAGGTACAGATACTTGATTCTATGTTATGATGGTTATGCAGTCTCACAGGATTCCACTAACATCTACATGAAATCAGAGAGGCCATCCAGATGTTTGGCATGAAGTGTCACTAATATATAGATGCCACCCAACTCTCCTTTTCCTATCCTTCCAGAAGTTGGGTGAAACAGTGGATATTCTGAACAAGTGCCTGGATCTGGAAGCTGTAGTGAGTTAAAAGAGAGCTAAGAAAAGTGATCCTTAATCCTTAAAAGACTGAGGCACTCTTAGTTGGTAATACAGGTATAGTTAATCAGAAATTAAGGAGTCAGCTTTTTCTGAATGGAGTTGCAGTTCCCCAAGGAAGTGGATTTGTAACTTGGGCTGTGGACAAACAATAGGCTTGGTGTAATCAGGCTGCACCTCTAATTTCTGCAGAACAAAGAATTTTTACTAGACACACCACCCTAATCCCACCTTACCCCATGGTCAACCAATCAGACTACTACTGAGCAATGTCCCCTCAAAGCTGCAGAGTCTTGTGAGCAAAAATTCTACTTTGTGAGCTACTAGCATTAAAGTTGTGAGCTACTGCATAAATTAGTATGCTCTGGGGCCATCTTTCCTGAGCTAAGATAAAAATGTGTGAACTGGAGGCTAAAAATCTGTGAGCTAGCTCACGCTAACTCAGTTTAGAGAGAACACTATGAGTGGTCATCTCATAGTGGGCAGGCAGCTTATTTTTTAAAAAGTCTACTTTGCACATGCACAAACAGCTTATTCACCGGTGGCATATTGCTAATTGTGCAAAAAATGGTGGTCAGGGAGCAGAAGTCTCAGATTTCCCAAATGGCTTGAGCGTGCAGTGGAAAGATGGCACAGGAGGGACGGTGGTACAGTGGTAGAGCATCTGCTTGGTAAGCAGAAGGTCCCAGGTTCAATCCCCAGCATCTCCAACTAAAAGGGTTCTGGCAAATAGGTGTGAAAAACCTCAGCTTGAGACCCTGGAGAGCCACTGCCAGTCTGAGTAGACAATACTGACTTTGATGGACCAAAGGTCTGATTCAGTATAAGGCAGGTTCATATATATGAATAAGATCAGACATCTGGAAATGTGTGGCTACAAAATCTGTAGACATCAGACTTTCTCCAGTGTCAGGAAAGTCAGGGGTGAGGGCTGGGGGGGTGACAACTGGAGGACAGATGGCACTGTCTGGACACGCTTGTTAAATCTGGTAGGGAGAAGCAGCAATATCAGATTAAACACCTCATTTGATTGCAGCCTCAGTGTTACTATTAAATCCACTTCAGCAAAGAACTAAACTCTGCCCTTTCAGGCTCCACCTCCAAAATCTCCAGTTACTTCCCAACCAGACCTTATAACCCTTACAACAAGTCTTTGCCACGTGCTAAGGCTGCACACATTTTTGAATATGAATATATGCAGGGGTGGAATTCTAGCAGGAGCTCCTTTGCATATCCCCCAAGAGCTTACAAGGCTCTTTTTTGTAAACTCTTGGAGGATTGGCTACATCAGGGGTGTGTGGCCTAATATGCAAAGGAGCTCCTGCTAGAATTCCATCCCGATTACATGTATTATAAACTCAGGAAATGAGTATGGAAGTTGACAAAAGATTCATGTCATTCTTGACTTGTGCTTTGTAATATTAATTATGTTCTCCACTCCTATCTTACATAGACATCAACTTCCTGTGTAATCCCAGGTGACAACTGTACTGCTGACAGATATGGACCCTGAAATAACTCGTTTGGTGACAAAATATCTGTTGATAGTGTTCTCTCTAAGATTCCTTTTTAATCTGTTATCATGTACCAAGATTTTAAAATCTATTTTTATAATGCTAAGGGATTTTATGGGATTGTATATTAATATTAGGTGTTTTTAATAGTTATTTAATTATGTCTTGTGATCATGATTACTGGCTTTTCTTCCTCTTTAGTTAATCTACTTTGGTTTCAAATTATTTTGTATTCTGTTTTGTAATTTTGTTTTGTATTTCTATTATTCAATGCCTTGTTTTATATTGAGCTTTAAGACCATTGGTCAAGGAAGCTAATAAATAAAAGGAAAGGAATTATGTTCTCCATCGTATGGTAATTATGTTCTGGGACTGAAGAAGACTGGAAACATTGACCAGATCTAGTAACAGCATCACCCCGTTTAATCATTTTTTGGAGAGATTCGTTGCAGTTTTTGGTCCAGCTGGGATCTTTTCCATGAATGTGGAGCTACAGATACATAGTACAGTTTAGCCCTATGGACTTTGTTGCAAGACTAACATTCCCCCTATTATATGAACACTCTTTGAAAATGTTCCCTTCTGTGGATATTGTGTATAATAATAACATAGAAACACTGTGGATAAATAATTTTATTCTGGTACTACACAATTGAATGTTATTTTTGGTTTAGCTATACACAACTGTGGATTCTCGTTTGCTTTATCAAATGATGCCAAGACATAACTTCCTTCTTTGGAACAGGAAGTGACATTGTGACACTTTAGAAATTTTAAAATTTGTATAATAAAAATTACAGGGGTTTCAAAATTCCTAGAGCATTGTGACATCACTTCCTTTTCAAGACTCAAAGTGACATCAGGGCACTCCATAAATGTCTAAATCTCTATGATATTTGCACAGATATTTTAAAATTCTTAGAATGTCATGACATCACTTCCTGTTCCAAAGCAGGAAGTGGTGTACCAGAAGCCACTGCTCCCCTAATCCTCCTGGAGCTGCCAGGCGAGAGTTTGCAACCTCAGTCATGACTCACAACTTGAGCATGCTCAAACCTAAAGCAAGTTGTATCAGTTGCACTACTGTTGTTTTTGTTATATTTTGGGAGGAGAAACATAAAAAAAGACACATGATAAAAATGTAAAAACACCTCCTCTGTTGAAGGTTAGGATTGAAGAAGATTACTACTCAGTAAGAGAGGGCCAGGGATTCCAAGTATGTCTGAATAATCTCTGACATGGAAACAAGGCCCCTGACCAGCAAACTACAGAAAAATAACAAATCTTGAAACTGTATACCAGGGGTGGGGAACCTTTTTTCTGCCAAGGGCCATATGGATATTTATCCATTTATTTCATCCATGGGCCATAACAAATTATCAATTTAAAAAACAGTGCTCCACCAAGGGAGAATGATTCAGGCCAGCAAAATTAATGCAAATAATTGTTTTTCTATTTGAAGTCATGTGGGGAGAGCCTAATCTGGCGCACACACACACGACCCGCCGCCCTCTGCAAATGCATAGGTTCAGGGCTTTTTTGTAGAAAAAGTCCAGCAGGAACTCAGTAGCATATTAGACCACATCCCCTAATATTTGCATATTAGGTCACACACTCATTAGCATATTAGGCCACACCATCTGGGATAATCAAGTGCAAACTGAACTGTGACAGTAACTTTTCCAGGCCCTGCAGCAATTCTGGCCAGCCAGCCAGGCCCCAGGGAGGCTGCCGCACAGTACATCTGGGTCCTGTGATCCCTGCCTGGCCCTGGGGAGGCTGCTGCACAGCACAGCTGGGCCCCATGATCCTTGCTGGCCAGCCAGCCCAAGGGAGGCTGCCACATGGCTCGGTTCGGTCCAGCAATCCTTGAGGGCCACACCAAGTGACCTCGAGGGCCGTATATGGCCCCTGGGACAGAGGTTCCCCACCCCTGCTGTATACACATAACTATTATCCGTTTGACTAAACATCATCTCTTTGAATGATACAAATGTTCCGATCATAGCCTTAACTAGCCTATTACTCCTGTTTAGCAATCCAACTAATTTAAAAATCTCTATTTGCATCTTCAACTTTTTTTATTAAACTTTTATCATAGTTAATTCAACAATTACATCCTATGCACATATTTTCAGTTTCTTCACTTGATATTTCTTTTAATAATATCAAAAGATTTAGAAATTATTTTAAAATACACCCCTCTATCTCTCTCTCCTATTAATTTAAGCTTACATTTTGCCCTATCGCAAGTTCTCTAAGCACCCTAGGATTTTTCTATAGTTATAGACTGAGGAAAGGAATAAACGCATTCCTGTTCTAAAGAAAGCCAATGTGGTATATTTATTAGAGCAGAGGGGTTGCAGTCTCATTGAGGCTGTCAGCACTTTTGGAATTTTAAGATGGATGGCCGTGTTTGTCTGTAGCAGCAGAAAAGAGTAAGAGTCCAGTAGCACCTTAAAAGACTTAACAGAATTTGTGTCAGGGTGGGAGCTTTCATGAATCACTGCTCAATTCTACAGATATCTGAAGAAGTGAGCAGTGCTTCGCAAACATTCATATCCTACCACAAATTTTGGAATTTTAAGTGTGGGAGGTGGTTGTCACCACAAAATGGCTGCCATGGGGACCAGGGCTAATTACTAAATGACATGTGAGTGCAAGTAAGGCACCTTCCTTTGATGGAGGCAACTGTTTTCTGAAGAGATGTTCCCATCACACACACACACAATGCCTCCTGGATTCTTCCAAAGCTCCTCCTGCTGCAATAAGGTAGAAGAAAACCAGGACTAGCTATTTGTTTTGAAGGAAATATGATTTTTGAAGAAACTAATGGGTGTCAGGAAATAAGCTGGTGCGTGCCATCATGGGCAGCAACCATTACATTGTCACGATAGAATTTGGGACACCTGGGTTCAAATCCACACTCAACCATGAAGGACCTGATAACTTCGGGCATGGAACACTCTCTCAGCCTAGCCTACCTCACAGGACTGATGTGAAGTTACATGAGGGAAGACCATGTATGCTGCCCTGAATTTTTTGGAGGAAAGCTGAGATTTACTTTATTTTTATTTTATTTGTGTTATTTACAGACCCTCTTTCTCACTGGGACTCAAAGTGGATTACACAGAGTGGGTCAATACAGTCAACTAGATTGGCCATTTTAATAAACAATGAAATAGAATTTGGCAAGGCCTTTTTTTTAGAAAAAGCCCACCAGGAACTCATTTGCATATTAGGCCACACCTTCTGACATCACCATTGTTACACACATGGCTTTAATAGAAAAGTGCAGCAGGAACTCATTTGCATATTAGGCCACACCCCCTAACATCATGCCAGCCAGAACTGCATTCCTGTGTAAACCCCCTCTTGAATTAGAATCATAGAACCAACTGGAATAATTAAAAAAAAAAAAACAAGCAACATGGCCCATTAAATGACTCAAAAATTAAGTAATAGTATAATGCTTATAGAAGCTACACATAATAGCACAGACTAGAGTCCTTAATAATTTGTCCAAGCAATTTTGTTAAGTCATTTTGTACAGAGCAACCCTACTATCCTTGCAGAAAAACCCTCCTGAATAATTCAGTTTTGCATGGTCTGCAGAAAGCCTGGAGCATAGGAGCCTTCCTGACCTCTTCAGGCAGACCGCTCCATAAGAGAAGGGCCACAACGGAGAAGGCAGGAGTACAGATTTTGCCCTTTTGCAGGTTGGCACCTGCAGAAGAGTGCAGGATAAAAGAAACAATTTTCACTTAGTTGTGACAATTTCCATAACAATCACTGGAGAATTACTACTTCCAAGCAGAAAACCAATCAGCATCAATTTATTTTTAAATAAGCTTTTAAAGAACCCCAAAATGTTTAAAGGATCTTTTTTAATGCAGTTATTTAAGAACGTTTCTAAGCTCCATAGGTCAACTGAGAAAGGAACATTTCCAGTTGTGTTCTCTTATTTTCAGATGTTAAAAGTATAATCTATTAAGACTGATTAGGCCCTTTGAAGGAAAAAGCATAGTAATAACCGTGTATAATAGAGGATTGCTTCCATAATAGCAAGGATGCATTATAAAATGCAAACAGATTAAGAGAAGTTCATTGTCCAAGAAGCTGGCTTCCAGTAAAAGTCCATGGCCACTAAGAGGTATGCAAAACTAATCTTCCTTCTCTTCCAATTTAAAAATGTTGATTTTGTAAACACATAAGCAGGAGTGTTAGAAATATTCCACTTTACAACTTGCTAATATGCAGCACTGCAGCCAGATCATGGCTTGAAGTCACATAATATAATTCTGCAACTGACAAGAAACTGGTATGGTTCTGAAAGCTACCTCCATGGGGAAAGGGTCTGTGTTAAATCCACACAGTGAGCTCCTAGGCAAAAATACACACTTGGGGGTGACATACAGCCACTAAAACCCACATAGCTGAAAAAACTACAAAGCACCATCATATTGGGTTAGCACTTTTGTACTCTCCAGAAGCAGGGATGATAAACAGGGCAGCCTGACCATACCTAATTGTTTTGTTTTGTTTTGGTTTTTTCAGAATTTTAAATGTTTATTATGAATCAAACAGAAATTACAAACAGAAACCAAAAACATAACAACAAAAGAAAAGGAAAAACAATGTCCACATAGCCCCATAACCACCCACCACCCAACACCACATATAGAAGGAGTTTTGGGGATAATATAAAATACCAATTCTAATGTCTCATTACAAATCCCATACTTTTTGCCCATATATACACTGGTTCCCAAGTTTTTATAGATTCTGTCAGTGTTGAGTTGCTTTAAGAGAACTAAACTGCTGAGTCAAGGTTATGCAACTAAAACTATACAGCTGTGATAGAAGTCACGAGAGGGACAGGTGCAGCTAATGTTACAATCTGTGATGGGATTGGGTGGCTGCACTATATCAGTGATAGCATTGCCCACAGTAGTTGTTGGGTGATGGTGGATGGAGGAGAAGGAGAAGGACGTATGTGAGAGGAGGAACAACAGACTGATATACTGTTACTCTGGAGGATTGCTTGGCTATTGACGTAATGTATTGGACTGGATTCTAGACTTCTCTATTGGATTGTGATTTGGTGCTGCATATTGGAAGGACTGCTATTTTGAGTATGACCATTTGCCTGCCTGTGACTGCCTCTTACGTGTTAACCCAAAATACAACTGTTTACTGGCTGTTGTGGAGTTTTGGTTTCTTTACCACAGCGTTCTGGAGTTGCACTCAACTGTCTACTCACACAGGGGAAAACTTCCTACGCATACAAACTCTGTCATCGGTTGTGGGCCCAGCGTGGTCTCCTGGAGAGTAGGAGCAATAAGTGCCATCAGTTCCTGTGGTCTACTCGAGGTCTACTCGTGAGTAACAGCCTTTTTTGGGCGTGGCAGTTTTTTGTATTTCACACAGGCATAATGGAGTCCTGTATCCAAGTCTCCGGTTTCCTTATCAAGAGGCTGAACGGGGAGAATTACAGCACCTGGTCTGAGAAGGTCACAATGATTCTCAAATATCAAGGTTTGTGGGAGTACGTGACGAATCCACCCAACATAGCCGTGCTAGACGCTGCTGATGACACAGCTGTTACAGAAAAACACAAAAGCAATGAGGATAAAGCTTGTGCACTAATTGGTCTAACTTTGGAAGACAGCCAGCTTATCCATATAAAAACCTCCAACAGTGCAAAGTCTTGTTGGGACGCTTTAAAGTCTCTTTATGTCAGTGAGAGTGTGGGGTCCCATATATATCTAATGAAGAAACTCTTTAGTGCAAGATATGTGGCTGGTGGGGAAATGAGTGTCCACCTAGAGTTCATGCAACGTACCTTGCAACAGCTGCAGGAGAAAGAGGTGGTTTTTTCTGAGCAGCAGAAAGCCTACATAATCCTTTGCTCCCTGGATGCTAGTTATGATCAGTTTGTAGCCAATTTGGATATTTTGCCAAGAACTGAGATAACTGTGTCTAACATCGCTCAACGTTTGTTGAATGAGGACATGAGGAGGAGGAACTCAGCTTTGTTCCGGGAGTCTCCAGCTCATTCAGCCAAGTCTCCTGCCCGGGAGGAATTTAAAGGGGCTGACAGTCAGGCAGCAGCTGAGAAAGCTTACTCAGTGAGGAGATGTTTTGTGTGTAACAGCACTAATCACCTCAAGTGGCAATGTAACCGTTTCAAAGGGAAACAGCCTTCTGTTACTCCGAAGGGAGGCAAGCATGTGAATCTTGTTGTTAACAATTCTTCCTACTGCAATCAGTTCTTAATAGATAGTGGTGCTACGGTAAACATCATTAAGAACAAGAATCTCTTCGACACCTACACACCAGTTAAAGGTCAGTGTGTCATGTTGGCAGATGGGCTTTGTGCCAAAATAGAAGAAAATGGGCTTGTTAACATTCCTTGTCTAAGGAGAAAACTCCAAATGCTTCACGTGCCAAGTATAATGGGCTTGTTAACATTCCTTGTCTAAGGAGAAAACTCCAAATGCTTCACGTGCCAAGTATTAAGTACAATATGATTTCTGTCTACACTTTGACTGAGCAGAGTTTTAAAGTTTCTTTTACAGCTGAAAGCTGCTTGATTTGTGCAGATGGCGTTTCTGTTGTGGCTAAAAGGAAAGATAACTTATATTTTCTGGAGAAAGAAAATCTTGTGCAACATGTGAGTATGAACAGACCCCCTCATGATGAGTGTATTCACATGTGGCATAGAAGATTGGGGCATATAAATTTCCAAGCTGTTGAGAGAACCTTGCAAGCTGCAGAAATTACCCCCAAGTCTTGTCATTGTTTTGTTGACTGTGAGATATGCAAAGCAACGAAATCAAAGGCAGCATCCACAGTATCTCCTACAAAATTCCAGTCTGCAGAAATATTGGACCTAGTTTTTCTGGATCTGATTGGACCCTTTCCAACCAGAAGTGTGGGCGGAGCTAAATTCTGTTTGCATATAGAAGATCACCATTCTCGCTATGGTTTTTGTTTTTTACTTAGATCAAAGGCTGAGACCTACCAAAACATCAGCAACTGGCTTCGTTTTGTCAAGAGAAAAACTGGTAGAGTTCCAAAAGCTATTGTTTCTGATAATGGGACAGAATTTTGTAATGACCAAATGTTTTCTCTATTTAGGAAATATGGCATCCATCACCAACAGAATGCAGTCCATGATGGGAGAAATCAAACTCTCTATAATATGTGTGTCTCTATGTTGAGAGATAGCAACCTTCCAATGAGTTATTGGGGGGAGAGTATCATGTGCACTTCCCATGTTCTGAATTACTCCTGGTCTTCTGCTATTGGAAAAATACCTGCTGAGGTGTGGTATGGCAGGAAAGTTTCCATTAGCCATATAAAGATCTTTGGGATACCAGCTTATGTAAACATCCCAAAGCAGCTACAGAGAAAGGGGAGAAACAAGGCTGTAAAGTTGTTATTTCTTGGTTACTCAAATAATCACCAGGCTTACAGATTTTCCCAAGTAGGTGACAAGAAGATAACAACGTCTTGCTCTGCAAAGTTCTTGGAAACCTCTGTCGGTTGGGAGAGAACGTCCTCTACAGTATTCCTGCCTACAGCGGTGGAAACTGATTCACAGCTACCAACTAGAGGCGAGAGGCGGAGTCCTTCACCCAGCAGCAGAGGCATCAAGCCAGAACCTGTTACACCTGCCTCTTCTGGAGCGGGAGTGTCGCAGCAGCAGCAGCAGCAGCAGCCGGCAGACCAGCATGCAGTGTCAGATGAGGAAACAGAACCAGTTCTCAGACAATCTACGAGAGAAACTCGTCCTCCAGATCGCTACAGTCCTGGTCAAGCGTGTGTCGTCCTTGCTGAACCTTCCTGCTACGACAGCATCAAGCATCTCACGCAAGACGAACAGGCTGGATGGACCGCAGCCATGAATGTGGAACTTGAGTCGTTAAAAGGTCTACAAGTCTATGAAGAGTCTGTGTTACCACCTAACCATAAACTCTTGGGTTGTAGATGGGTTTATAAGTTAAAATCTGGGGCAGACGGAAACGTGCATTACAAGGCTAGACTTGTTGCACAAGGGTACTTGCAGTCTATGCAAGACTATGACGAAACGTTTGCACCCACGCTCAAGGCTACATCAATCTTTTGTGCTCTGACTTATGCAGCCAAGTATAATTGTATTGTGAAACACCTAGATGTTAAAACCGCTTACCTGCACGCTCCTCTAGAACACACATTGTATATGAAATTGCCACCTGGTGTCTCTGGTGGAAATAGCAATGCAAATGTTTGCTGGAAACTTAAAAAATCTCTGTACGGTTTAAAACAGTCTGGTCATCAGTGGAACCAGTTCTTAACTGTATGTTTGAAAAAGCTTGGTTTCAAACAGGGCATAGCTGACCCATGTATATTTGTCAAAGGAAAAGGGGAGCAGCATTGCATAACACTTGTCTTTGTTGATGTTTTAGCTTTAATTTGTAGAAATGGAAAGATGATGAATTCTATTGTTGAAACTCTGAAGAACCAGTTTACAGTAAGGGATCTGGGCAACATCAGACAGTATGTTGGCTTAGACATAGAGCCTGTAAATGGTGGGTATCGAGTCTCACAGAAGGGTAAAATAGCTCAGTTGCTAAAGAGCTATAAAATGGACCAAAGCAAAGGAGTGCAATGTCCTATGCTGCAAAATTTTGACCTAAATGACAGTCAAAGTCCATTATTTGACCAAAGCATTTATCAGTCTTTGATTGGTAGTCTCTCTTATATAGCTAACTGGTCTAGACCTGATATTGCGATGGCAACCAACCAATTGGCCAGGGCGGTGAAGCAGCCAAGACAGTGCCATTGGATTGCTGCAAAACATGTTCTTAGATACCTAAAGCATACTCTAGAGTTAAGCTTGTTTATAACACCTTTTAAGGATCTAAAGGTACATGCTTACGCAGATGCAAGTTTTGCCAGTGATCAGAACACCCGACAGTCAACCACCGGATTGGCAATTTTCTTGGGTGGTGTCCTGGTAGGGTGGAGATCTCTGAAACAGCGCCATGTAGCTCTCTCGACATGCGAGTCAGAGTATTCCGCACTCAGTACAGTGTGTAGTGAGTTAACCTGGTACAAACAGTTACTATCTGACCTTGGTTTGTTTTATACAGAACCAATCACTGTGTATGAGGACAATCAGGCGGCTCTTAAGCTAGCAACCAATCTTGGAGTAAAATCAAGATCCAAGCACACAGATGTCAGGTTTCACAATGTGAAGCAATGTTTAACAGACAGGTTAATCACTCTGGAATACTGTGCTACGAGTGATAATATTGCAGACATTTTTACAAAAGCTCAGACACCAGTTAAGCACAAAGAAAACTGTCTGAAACTTGGTCTGAAGTGAAGTTGCAATATTACTACAATGTTGTTTGAAAAATATATGTAGACTATGAATGTAAATAGTTTATATTACTGTATAGAATGTTTTAGTTACATAAGGGGAGGATGTCAGTGTTGAGTTGCTTTAAGAGAACTAAACTGCTGAGTCAAGGTTATGCAACTAAAACTATACAGCTGTGATAGAAGTCACGAGAGGGACAGGTGCAGCTAATGTTACAATCTGTGATGGGATTGGGTGGCTGCACTATATCAGTGATAGCATTGCCCACAGTAGTTGTTGGGCGATGGTGGATGGAGGAGAAGGAGAAGGACGTATGTGAGAGGAGGAACAACAGACTGATATACTGTTACTCTGGAGGATTGCTTGGCTATTGACGTAATGTATTGGACTGGATTCTAGACTTCTCTATTGGATTGTGATTTGGTGCTGCATATTGGAAGGACTGCTATTTTGTGTATGACCATTTGCCTGCCTGTGACTGCCTCTTACGTGTTAACCCAAAATACAACTGTTTACTGGCTGTTGTGGAGTTTTGGTTTCTTTACCACAGCGTTCTGGAGTTGCACTCAACTGTCTACTCACACAGGGGAAAACTTCCTACGCATACAAACTCTGTCAGATTCTTGCCAATTTCCGTCTCTCAACCTTATGGTCAAAATATCCATTTCAGCAGATTCTAGTAACTTAAATAAAAATTCTTGCTTATCCGAAGTTTGTGGGGATTTCCAATATTTCGCGAAGAGTATCCTAGCGGTAGTAATCATATACATCAATAGTTTAAAGCAGGGTTGTCAAACTCATTTTTAGGAGGGCCAGATCTGACATAAATGGGACTTTGTGGGGCCGAGCCATGCATGTCCTAAAAAGTAATGCCAGATAAAGGAGATATACCCTTTATAAAGGACACAGGCAAAAACAATGAAAGATATTATATTTTAACTTAAAACACAAACATGCTTAAAACTTTTGTTTACATGGAAAGGAAGGGGAATAGTGGGATTCTGCAACACAATTTTAAAAATAAAACATTGAGGAAAAGCACAAGGATCACACAGCAGAAAACTAAAAATATAAAATGCTCTCAGCCTGGGAAAACATGAAATGGCAAGGCATTACAAGCTTCTCCTCCCCACACCCTGGTCTACTCAGATTAGCCACAGCTCTCCAGTGTAATATCCCCCTTTAGCTGTGCGTTCCCAAGTCAAAGTACTCAATACTAGTCCTCATGTCCATTAAGAGACAAAGCTGACTCAAAACACTGACGTTTCATTTGCAAGGACACAACTCCAGGAAGCTTCCGCTGGCCATAGGAATGCTGGGAAGTTAAACCTCTCCACTGAAACAAAGTTGCAAGGAAAAAGTGGATTGGATTTCCCATTCCAGTCTGCTCTGGCCATAGGCCTGAATGGGAAATCCATTCCATATTTTCTCTGAAACTTTGCTTCTGCTTTAGCCTCTGCAAAGAGAAGGCAGAAGGAGTTGTGAACAGCAGCCTTCAAGCTTCACAGGGTGAGGACAGGAGGGGGAGGAGGGAGAAGAGAGCTTCACTGGCCTGATTGAAGCCCTCTGGGGGCCAGTTTGGCCAGCGGGCCACATGTTTGACGCCCCTGGTTTAAAGGGCGGATTACCAGACAACTCTTGTCATTATCATCTTGGGGTCTAATTTAACCTTGAATTTGTGTTAGGCTATTGATGTTTACTACTTTTGTTATTAGCAAGGGGAAAAGTATTTTGAAAAGTTTTTTACAATTTTTAATTAAAAGATTGTACTTATGTATATACACACCCATTCTTCTAATTCTTGTGGCCTACTGAACTAGTTTGGATTATGGTAGATTTACAGTTGTGACTGCATATCATGTGTGAAGACACAGTGTGTTCTCAACCAAATAACGATCCAGCCTTTATCCCCTTTTCACAGAGAAGGAATTGTTTCTGAAGAACTGGAGGTATCATCTTTGGGACTTCACATAGCATCCATTATTTTGGGGGGGGGGGGGAATCTGCTTCTATCAAAGAAGAATGCTTGGCTTTGATCCTCCTAATGCTCCATGGACCCTCTCAACATTTTGTGTCTGACCTCGATTCCCATGGCAGCCATTTTGTGAATGATTCACTTAACCCATTTTATTGTGGTATCTACTACCTTTTCTCAAAGTTTCAAAAGCATCCACGGGGACCTCTCACTAACCAAAGCTGGGGACTGGCTGTTGTGAAGCTTGTTAGAAGGCATGCTTTGTACTGATTTAATAGGTGAAAATTACTTTTGTAGCAAAATAAGTATAGTCTTATTAAAGAGCCCCTTTTGCCTAGGGTACCATATTGCTTATTTTAAACTGTCCACTGGATTGTTTTGCAAAAATACATGCATATGGCTTTACATTTCAAGAGGGAAATATCCAAGCTTTTTCTGCAAACCTGTAGAGCACACCCATGTATGCTATATAAATAAACCCTGAATACCCTCCCTTTGAAAATGTAGAACATACATATGTTTTTGGAAACAAACCACTGGACAGTTAACATAACCAATATGATTCCCTAGACAAAAAGGACTCCTGTATTAAAAGGTTATGCTTACCTTTCTAGAGAAGCAATTTCTATCTATCTTTGTTTCTAAATAGAAACAAAGCATGCCTCCCGACAAGTTTCCCAATAATCTTTGTGGGTATAAGGACTCAGTTTTCTGCATCTTCTCTTCCACTGTTTTCATAACACCCAACCCCCCCAAATTTCTGATTTCTCAATATTATGGGAAGTGCAGTAGAAGTAAGAAGTCCACAACAAACTGCAAAAACTGGACTGCAGATCTAATGGAGTTTTCTAAATGCAACAACAACAACAAAATCTACATTATCTTCTATCTGTAAAGTTGTGTTTCTGGTCACATCCTGGGCCAACAGAACCCCGTTATAAATCAAATATAAATCAAATAAAGTTACGGCTGGCAAGGATATAACAGCCTCATCCACTTACAAGAAGATAGTTAGCAAAGAAGAATAAGGTACATAATGTGAAAGAAAGAATGTTTAAGTGGTATATTTATATATTGCTTTCTTCTCAGTGCTTACACATTGTTCTCATGTGGTCTCCAAACCAGGCAGTGTTCAAGTTCAGGTTGCCAACATCCAGGTGGCACCTAGAGATAGCCTGCTATTACAACTGATCTCCAGATGACGAAGCTGAATTCTCCTGGAGAAAAAATGGTATTACACCTAATGAGGTCTCCCCCTGCCCAAACTCTGCCCTTCTCAGGCTCCATCCCCAAACCTTCAGGTACTTCCCCACCAAGAGCTGGCAACCCTAGTTCAAGCTCAGATCCAGGGCTCTTTGTGTAGAAGAAGCCCAGTAGGAACTTATTTGCATATTAGGCCATACCCCTGATGTCACCATTGTTTCACACATGGCTTTTTTGTAGAAAAAGCCCAGCAGGAACTCATTTGCATATTAGGCCACATCCCCTGGTGCCAAGCCACCTGGAAGTGTTCCTGCTCAAAAAAAGCCCTGGCTCCAACCTATTTAAGACCTCAGATTTATACCCCGCCCTTCTCTCTGAATCCAAGTCTCGGAGTGGCTTACAATCTCCTTTATCCTCCTTCCCCCACAACAGACACCCTGTGAGGTGGGTGGGGCTGAGAGAGCTTTCACAGAAGCTGCCCTCTCAAGGACAACTCCTGCGAGAGCTATGGCTGACCCAAGACCATTCCAGCAACTGCAAGTGGAGGAGTGGGGAGTCAAACCCGGTTCTCCCAGATAAGAGTCCGTGCACTTAACCACTACACCAAACTGGTTCTCAGTATTTAACTTCAGCATTTCAGCTGCATTATGTACCTTCAACCCCCTGCTTTTGCACTGGGGTGCTGTGCCGTATCTTGCCTTGAGATATATCACATAGCAATCACAGCCACGTGGGCCTCTTTGTAGAAAAGGCCTAGCTGATTACACAAAGGAACTCATTAAGTTAAGTGAATTTGAAACTCATCTGTCAGCTGGAATGATCAGCCTTGTGCTTTAACAATTTGATGTTCATGAATCTGAAATATTTTTCCAACCTTGGCTGTCACTTTTAAAAGGCAATGAACCAGAAAACTGAAAGAAATTAAATAGTGTCTCTTCCAGCTCTAGTAATACCTATTTAAAGAATGATATCTAAGCACAAAACAAGTAGTTGACTATTTCAGTTTAAACAAGTACCTCATTTACAAAGTTCAGTGAAATCTACCTCTTCCTTTCCACAGAGTTTTCCACTTTCTTATCTTGAAATGGAAACTCCACACGGCATTTCAAATATTGTTGCTTCTAGAACTTATGAGCATAAACTAGTTCCATATCCAAATATGAGATTCCAATATCCAGTCGCATTTCCGTTCTTAACCCACCCACCCAACCACCTCGCTGCCCAACTAGGTTGTTGGGAGTGGGAGAGAGACAAGTGAACTGACTGTCATCATCACTATTTAAATCATGGTTTATGTCATTATGAAAATAGGTCCCATTTGTGTTAATTTAAAATAAATTTCCCATTTTGAAATTAATGCATTTTTTTTTGAACAAGGATGAACACTGCCTGCTACTGATTTGCAATCTCAAGAGAGCCTAGGAGAATAATCCAAAACCTCTGATCATGCTATCCTCTTGCCTTCTGCACTGCAGAATTATATCTGGATAGGATAAGTGACAAATTTTTGTTTTGTGGCACTTTAAAGACTAACAAATTTATGGTAACATAAGCTTTCACAAGTCAGACCCATTTTGTCAGTTGACACATTTATCCACAGCGCTCCAAACAGCGGAAACACAGGCAGGAGACAGAGTTATTACTACAAAGAATGGTCATAAGGTCTATTTTCCCAAGACAAAGTATGTTATGCTACCTTTCATAGCACAGATGAAAACAGACTCCAGTCAAAAAAAAGTAAACAATCTGCTGAAAGACATGTAGACCTCAGTGCTGATGGTTTGGCATAGTAGGATGAATCTCAACTGACGATACTGACTAAAAACATCAGTTTAAAGGAGGAATATCAAGGAAGAAAGACATAGCATCTCATAGGGATGTAGTTCCAGGGAAAAAGTGGAAACAAGGAAGGAAGAAAAGAGTTGCTTGAGGGACCGCAAGATCTCCAGATGACTTAAAGTTATGGAACAGGAGGGAATGCAGGTTGCATATATAAATATACTGGGAAATGAGAGCAAAAGGGGAGAGCAAGGTACTACTTTAACAGTAAAGACAAGCTGTTCGTGCTGAATCCAAAGGTAGATGAGGAAGCCAGGAAGAGGCAGTGCTGCATGCAAAAACATGAGAGGAATGTATTATTAAAGTGAGAAAGCTAGGGTGAGACCTGATGGCATTTGGTTTTTTGGGCCACTGTGTGACAGTGTTGGACTGGATGAGCCATTGATCTGATCCAACATGGCTTCTCTTATGTTCTTATGAACCCAGAAAGGAAAGTTGCCATTGTCAAGACAAGTGATGGCTGTGGGAATTTTTGCCAAGGAGGCAACAAAGTAGGGCCATATTTTTGCAGTGTTGTAAAGGGAAAAGTGACATGGTTTGGTGAAATAAGAGAGAACAGTCAAAGATAAAGCCAAGGTTTCATGTCCATTCTAAAAGCTGGTTAGCAATGTTGTCAATGGATATGGAGATTAGACAAGGCAACAGAGGCTTAGGAAGAGAGATGAGAAGTTTAGTCACATATACTGAGATATCCAAGTGGAAATATTAGACAGGCAATTGGAGATGTGGGATCAGATGCAGGGAGAGGTAGAGTTGGGTATCGTCAGCATATAGGTGACACAGAAAACCACTGGATGTGATGAGGTTACTCAAGGACACTGTTGGGAGAGAACAGAAGAAGATTTCTGAAGAACCCTAGCAGAGAGGGAGAAAGCAAAGAGCTTCCCTCTTGAGAAGGTATCATAAGGAATTAAGCCAAAAAGAATCACTCATTAAGCATACCAAATGTCCCCCATAAAGCTTTGACTTTCATCCCTCCTAAAAGCCATCAAGGAGGTGGATTTCCTGACTTCCAGTAGAAGTCCATTTCACAGAGCTATCACAAATAAAGACTATGGCCACAGAAATTTAGTGAGCAAAGTGGTAGAGTGATCAGCAGTATCAACATTCAACAGAAAAATCAAGAAAGATTAAAATAGAGTAGTAAACGTTAGACTCATAAGTGAGGAAGTAGCAAACAATCTGGGTGAGAGATGTTTCAACTGAATGCAGAAGATGGAAGTCAAAGCATTCTAGAGCAAGGAAAACAGCAGTGAGTTTGAGTGCAGGAGAGGAAGAAGAAGAAGGAGAATTGCAGATTTATACCCCGCCCTTCTCTCTGAATCAGAGTGGCTTACAATCTCCTTTATCTCCTTCCCCCATAACAGACATCCTGTGAGGTGGGGGGCTGAGAGAGCTTTCACAGAAGCTGCCCTTTCAAGGACAACTCCTACGAGACCTATGGCTGACCCAAGGCCATTCCAGCAGGTGCAAGTGGAAGAGTGGGGAGTCAAACCCGGTTCTCCCAGATAAGAGTCCATGCACTTAACCACTACACCAAACTGGCCAAAGAAGAGCAACAAATTGTCTATGTGATGAAGAGACAGAATTGCAATGTAGATGGGCAAACAGAACAGTACAAGTGTAGGCCTACAACTACAGACGGAATTCCCTCCTCCCACTTCTTTGATAATCCGTACCCAGCACAACTCCTAGTCATGTATCTCTGTCTTGAGCAGTTATGGTGCAGATTCTGGGTTGCACCACCAGCAGAATGCCCAGTACAGCTCCCAGGCTGAACCGGTAGCAGCATGCCCAGCGTGGCTTATGGGCCGAGCAGCTGGTGGTAGGCAAGCCCAAAGCCTTGGGCTGTACAATGCCCAGGTTCAATGTGGTTCCCTGGCTGCCAGCAAGTTATCACAGAACCCCAGGCTGT
Organism: Heteronotia binoei; assembly: GCF_032191835.1. Taxonomy (NCBI): domain Eukaryota; kingdom Metazoa; phylum Chordata; class Lepidosauria; order Squamata; family Gekkonidae; genus Heteronotia; species Heteronotia binoei. The sequence continues at coordinate 25,150,986 of NC_083231.1, read as the reverse complement.
TCAGCTCCTGCTGAAGGAACCACGACAGCTCCTCAGTGACATCACCACTGACCACCTGAAGTAGATGATTTAGCCCCCCCCCCCCAATGCATTTAATTTTTTTCAGGTTTTTCTGCAAACATAGGGAGTGTCCAAAGTTTGCTGGAAAAGTCTTCTTAGCATCCATGTGGCCCCCATCTATGGATTTACTCATCTGTAGATGGGAGCACACATTGATAATAGTGTACAGATGAACGCCAGGATCAAAGGAAAATATGAAGGGGTTGCATGTACAAATTAGTCAGTGGTGGGAAGGGTATATGAACGGAAATACCAGTCTGCAGGTTCACTTGTAATAATACGAAAGTTAAATTGGTTTACTGATTACATGTTTAATATTACTTTAATTATAATTATTATTACATAATTAGGTAATTAGTATTTTATATATCTTCAAGCCATTACTATATTATTAAGTTTTATAGAACTACCTGACTTTCTATTAAATATCACTGTCATCATAGTTATTAGAATTTAAGATGCAGAATTTAAGAGGCAATTTTTAAAATATATATTTTAGTTGAACACTATATTATTTGTTATCTTCTGTGCTTTTTTTTCTTTGTCTCCACAAATGTTGAAATCTTAATTATTATTACTGCATATATTTTATGTGTATACTATACAGCCTTTATTGCGATACAACCAAAAGCTCTTGTTACACTTTAAAAATGTAATTTTATTTTTTATGATGCACTTTTCTCTTCTGTATCTTTAAAATTTTTAGAAAAAATATTGAAAAATAATCATGGGGCTGCCACCCAAAAGGCCCTGTTCTTGTGTGTCCAACAGATAAGATTCTTTTTTTGGTGGGCCAGTCAAGAGGGCATCTCTCTGTGATCTTAATTTCTAGGCAAGAGCCTATGGGAGATGACAATCCTTCAGATACCCTGATCCCAAGCTATGTAGGGCTTTAAAGGTCAAAATTAGCACCTTGAACTGGGCTGGGGAACAGGCAGTAGCCAGGGGTGTCAGCTGTGGGGAGGAGAAGGGAAAGGAGATTGTAAGTCACTCTGAGATTCCTTTGGGTAATGGAGGGCGGGGTATAAATCCAATATCATCATCTTCTTTTTCTAATTACTTTAGTATTGGCATCACACGCTCCCAGTAACTGGCCCCTGCCAACAGTCTGACTATCACATTCTGCACTAGCTGCAGCTTCTGAAGCTCTTCATGGGTAGGCTGAAGCAGAGGACATGACAACGGTCCAGTCTACATGTAACACAGGCAAGGATAACTACAAAGGGAAGGAGGACAGATAGACTGAAAGGCAGAATTCAGCAGGGAGGTGCAGTTCCCAGAATGCATGGTATGGTCACTAACAGACATGAGCCTTAGCAGACTGCCCATGTACTAACAGTGCTGAACTGGTACACCCCTCAGAAAGCAATCCTAAGTAGGCCTATTCTGAATCCAGCTCAGCTCTCTTCAATGGGTCTTACTCATAGGAAAAATGTGGATGGCACTGCAAGTTCCTTTCCCAGGAGATACTACAAGGATGGATAGATGATGTTGGAGGATGGGAGTGGTTGAGCAACAGTAGAACCAACAGTAGAAACCAGGTCAGGCAGCCACATTTACTTATGGGACTCAATTATGGTCACAATAGTATTTCCCATGAGATGGAAAGTAGATCTTTTGGTCGCCTCACCAATGTGGGAATCCAAGGGAAAGCTTTACTAGGGGAGAGGACTTCACCATGATACCCGTTGGTATGTGGAGTTCCATAAGGGGCTATCCTCTCCCCAATGCTATTTAACATCTTTATGCACCCTCTTGCCCAGTTGGCACAGGATTATGGGTTTGGGTGTGACTACCAGTATGCTAATAACACCCAGCTCTATCTTTTGATGAGTGGCCAGCCCAAGAACATCTGACCAGGTGTTGGGGGCCATGGTTGGTAGGTTAAAACAGGGGAGGTTTAAACTAAATCCAACAAAGACAGAGGTCCTGTGGCTGGGCTGGGTGGGGACGGGGTGCCATTAACAGCTGGGATGTCCATCAAGAGTTTGGGAGTGATCTTGGATGCCTCCCTTTCAGTGGAAGCCCAAGTCACAAAGGTGTAAGCTGTGTTTTACCATCTTCATCAGGTTAAACAGTTGGCCCCATACCTGTCACCCTCTGACCCAGCCACAGCGATTCATGCAACAATCACCTCTAGGTTAAACTAGTGTAACTCAGTTTAGGGCTTTCCTTAAGGTTGATCTGGAAAATGCAACTGGTCCAAAATGGAAGGGTTTACACAGGGACACCCTTTGGAGCACATATCCAAGTGGTCCTCTGTCAGATGCACTGACTCCAGATTGAGGACTGGATCAAGTTCAAAGTTCTGGTCTTGACTTTCAAAGCTCTCAGTGGTCAGGAAACAACATACCTTCATGACCACCTTTTCTAATAATAATAATAATAAATTTTTATTTATACCCCGCCCTCCCCGCTGAGGCAGGCTCAGGGCAGCTTTTCTGATACTTCCCCCATAAAACATTACACTCAAGTAATCAAAATCTCCTGGTGGTGGTCCCCAGACTGAAGAGCATCTAATTGTCCTCAACCAGGTCTGGGTCCTTTTCAGTCCTGGCTCCAGTCTGGTGGAACACTCTTCCAGGAGAGATCAGGGCCCTGTGGGATCTGGTACAATTCCACAGGGCCTGCAAAACAGAGTTGTTCCGCCAGGCCTATGGTTGACAGCAGTTTTGAGCGCTTAGCTACAGCAAGTTTTGGCCTCCCCTCCTTTTTTTATCTTCCTTTCTCCCCCTAATCCCCTCCGTTTCATACTTTCTCTGTTCGTGTTTTATGCCACCTTAAATTGTATACTAATTGTTTCACTGATTTTGTTGTTATTTATTAACTTATCTTGCATTTTAGAAGGTTTTATTATATGGTTATAAATTGTTGTCACCCGATTTGAGCCAGTTTCAGGGAGAGTGGATTAGAAATCAAATGAAATAAAATAAAGATACCCATGCTTTTGGTTGTACCAACCGAGCATCCACAATCTAAGAACTGAACATTTCACTGCACTGATATGGCTGGAGGACCAAAGCAGGTGTATGGACTAGAGACACCAGATGATCCTGAAGATACAGGAAGGTATCTCCTAAATCCTAACATCAGTCAGGGGTGGAATTCTAGCAGGAGCTCCTTCGTATATTAGGCCACACACCCCTGATGTAGCCAATCCTCCAAGAGCTTACAAAAAAGAGCCTTGTAAGCTGTTGCAGGATTGGCTACATCAGGGAGTGTGGCCTAATATGCAAAGGAGCTCCTGCTAGAATTCCACCCCTGACATCAGTGATGACTTGCTAGTGTCTGAATTCAATGGAATTCTCAACAGATGCTTGGTCTTTCTGCATTTTTCCTTTATCAAAAAAAAAAGTGTTTGATAGTCACAGTTTAGTCAATTTGTATTGAACTCATATTTACTTTTAAAATGTTAAAAAGAGGGCTAGACTTGAAATTAAAATAATCCAGTGTATCTCACATAGGAAAGGTGTGGCTTCTCTTCCTTCTACCTCCAAGAGAGTAAAATGAGATAGGGCATGAGCCTATGCACCCTGACTCGGATGGGTCTGTTGAAATAGTTGGGAAAGCGTACCTGTGTATTTTGAAAGCAACCAGACAGAGTAGTGCTTCATTTTGACTGCATTGTACCATAGGGCTCACTGCATGTGTGATGCTGTCCCAGGTGGTTACCTGATCTCATCAGATCACAGAAAAGCTAAGCAAAGTCAGTGCTGGTTAGTACTTGGATGGGAGACCACAAAGGAAGTCCAGGGCTGCTATCCAGAGACAGGCAATGGCAAGCCACCTCTAAATGTCTCTGGTCTTAAAAACACTACAAGTCACTATAAGTCAACTGCGACTTGGCAGGCCCTTCCACCATTATGATTCTATGCAGCAATTAAAAAGTGCCATTTAATTCACTTGATTTGATCTTACTGCTGGTCAGAGCTTTTCCTAAAAAACAACAACAAGAACTCAATTGCATATTAGGCTACACCCTCAACATCACCTTTGTTTCACACAATGCTTTTTTGTAGAAGTAGCCCAGCAGGAACTCATTTGCATATTAGGCCACGCCCCTAACATCATCTTTGTTTCACAGGGCTTTTTGGTAGAGAACGCTCAGTATGAACTCATTTGCATATTAGTCCACACCCCCTGACATCACCATTGTTTCACACGGGGCTTTTTGTAGAAAAAGCCCAGCAGGAACTAATTTGCATATTAGGCCACACCCCCGACATCACCTTTGTTTCACACAGGGCTTTTTTGTAGAGAAAGCCCAGCAGGAACTAATTTGCATATTAGGCCACACCCCAACATCACCTTTGTTTCACGCAGGGGTGTTTTTAAGAGAAAGCCCAGCAGGGACTCATTTGCATATTAGGCCACACCCCCTGGCGCCAAGCCAGCCAGAACTGCATTCCTGTGAGTTCCTGCTCAAAAAAGCCCTGCTGCTGATTAAACATGCATAGGATCAGGTTGTAAAATACACTGGATCTATTAACTCTGAAACGGAAAAGGAGGAGAATGCTCACATGAAGGGGGACATGGGCCAGCATTTGAGACTGCAAGTCACGTCCAGTCACCAAACCACCTGGGACAGCATCACACATGCAGTGAGCCCTATGGTACAATGCAGTCAAAATGAAGCACTACTCTGTCTGGTTGCTTTCAAAACACACAGGTACACTTTCCCAACTATTTCAACAGACCCAGCAGTATTCATCTTGGGGTGGACTGTGCTTTAAAGGCATTAATTGTAAGAATACTTTCCTGAGAGTAAGTCCCATTGAATAAAATGAAGTTTACTTCAAAGTAGAACTGCTCACACTTGCTCCCCCAAGTCTCCTAGAAATGAGAATTTATTTATTTTTATTTACTGTATCCAGGCCTTGAATTCAGCAGCTCACAGGAGCACAGCTCCTGAACCTTTCTGAAGGTTCCTCCCCACTCACCTAGTCCACTGAATAGTAGGTGCAGCTGCATAACAATCCCTAGATTAGGAAAATGGGCAGCCAGCCAGCCACCAGAGGTTTTGCCACACCCCCAGCAGCCCTCATTAACCCCTGGAGAAGCCCATTACACCCTTTCTCCACTTCTTATGTGATTTTGGGCAGCAGATGGCTTGCTGGCCTTTTGACTGTTGGGGAGGGTGGCCAAGGAGAGCCACAGGTGAGTGAGGCCTCCTTGGGCTGGCTGGATCCCTAGCCAGTCCAAGCAGGTCTCACTCGCCCGGGCCTCTCCTTTCTTGCATCTGTTGCTTTTGGCTGGTGGGGTGGTGGTGGCATATGCTAATGAGTTATGCTAATGAGCCCCACCACCTGTTTTTCTACAAAATGACCCCTATATCCCACCTCCCCCACCTTCCAAAAAATGGAACTCAAAGCGGTTTACATTGTTCTCTGTTTTATCCTGACAACAACCCCATGGGGTATGTTAGGCTCAGAGTGTGACAGGCCCAAAGTTGCCCAGCAAGCTTCCACGGCATGAGTGGGGATTTCCTATTCTTACACTTTCATCGCCATGCCATGCTGGCTCTCTATTGCACTTATGCTTCCGGGAGAGCAATTCACATTGAAGCCTACCCCTGGACAGATGAGACCTTTGCCAATGCAATGAAGAGAAGTGAAATGTGATCCCCGAGTAGCTTATTTATTTAAAAGCAGAAAGGCACCAGAGGTCCTAAATGTTAAACCAAAAGTCTAGTGGACTGTGACTTTTACTGAATGCCAGAAGAACAATTTATAATTTATTCACTTAAGTCTCAGGCTGACAAGCAGCCTTTCAGAAAACTTGTACGCATCAACTACCACCCAAAGTCTTTTCAATACTTTCCGAAGACAAGAAGTGGAATGACCTACAAAAAAAAATGCTTTATCCTACATGTTGCAATTGCCAAGGGCAGGCAGCTGGCATGTGCAGCAATCTCAAGTGGGCCATAAGCATTATAGTTTAGTGAATTGGCCCTCAGTCTCTGCTTAAAATGGCAATCACAGCAGCAATCACAGTTAAAATCCTTAAATTATTTCCCATTATATTTGTTTGAATGACTTTTCTGGGGGTAAAAGAGGAAAATTGCAGCCACCTCCTGGTTATTTAGCCATTGTCATCAGCTACCCCAATCACACTTCCAGCCACGCTTTCCTCCATTGCAAAGGCATAAACACACACAAATACAACAAGCCAGAGAAATTACTCTTGCGTGTACAGAGCTTAACTCAAACCCATTAAAAAAAGATTTAAAGCTTCCTGAGACTTGGGAAGAAAAATCTCTGCCAAAGGATGTTCCCATTTTTATTCCAGCTGTGTTTTCATTAGTCTGAATCATTCTGTACTTATCATCCAACACAGCATGCTTTTGGTGAGGTTTAGGGATGCGTCCTAGTAACACATATCTACAGTTTATCTTCGTATCTGCATAGTTGCAAAATGTGTAAGTTTGTGTACACCTGAGTGTTATTTAAAAAACTCTGCCTCCATTGAAGCTTTTCTTTTTTTGGTGGGGGGGAGGGCAGTAGGAAAACAGAAGACCTGTTTAATGGTCTTTGGAAAACTGAGACTCTTGCTGTTCTATCTTCCCCTGAAATGTGTCCAGATGGAGTCTGTTTACTTGGTAGTTAATGAGAATGGAAGGAAATGTAGTGATAAAATATTAAAAACCTTTCCTTACTCCTAGTATCGTCCACTTTAATCTTATGCAAAAAAAAAAAGCTTCACTTTAGCAAACCCACAAAGCATAATGCCATTACCTTTCAAACAAGAAGAGACTGTTCAGCAAAATGCAATTTTTAGGACTTCAGGTGGTTTGGGCAAGGAAAAGAAACCCATGCTTTCCACTCAGAAAAATGGAATAGCCTTCTGATGTAAAATTTCAATTCCTTGATATTCACAGCACAGAAGTCATAATGATAATTAGTAGCAATGTAACCCACAGTCCTGTCTACTGCCTTCTGAAATTAAGCAATGCTGTGAAACAAGCCCACCTAGACGTCACATCCATTCCACTTGCAAGATGTTCCCTGGGACTGACCACTGCTAGAACAAGACTGCTGGGCAAGAAGTATCGCAACACCACAATTAAATTTTATCTTATTGCTTGTGATCTGAATTCTTGAGCAAACCATACTATGCTATTAAGTTAAGTAAAAATCGACAGAAGACTGCAGGTAGATTGCTCCACGTATGCCAATGGTCCACTGCAGCATCAGTTGATGACTTTCATGAGAAAACCAGTTAAACATTTATCACCAAAGATGAAACTTTCCTATAATTAAATGTCAATTCAAGCAGGTTATCAAAATGGAAATGGTTAGAAGAAGAATTGCAAATTTATACCCCGCCCTTCTCTCTGAATCAGAGACTCAGAGCGGCTTACAATCTCCTACTCCCCCCACAACAGACACCCTGTGAGGTGGGTAGGGTTGAGAGGGCTCTCATAGCAGGTGCCCTTTCAAGGACAACTCCTATGAGAGCTATGGCTGACCCAAGGCCATTCCAGCAGCTGGAAGTGGAGGAGTGCGGAATCAAACCCGTTTCTCCCAGATTAGAGTCCACACACTTAACCACTACACCAAACTGGTTACACATTCAAGTACGGATGATCGACATTAGTGAATAGTCAGCATGTATGAAATCAGTCATTTGAGCACTTCGAAGGAGGAAAGCTGGTCTAGATGATGTAAAAAACCAACAAACATCTCTCCCAAAACAACAACAAACATCCTTCCCAAAGCCACATTTGCCCCCCTCCCAGATATTTACCACCTAGATCCAAAATATGTACCTGTTGTATCTGAATGTTAAGCGCTAAGATTAGGTACTATTTCAAACAAAAAGGGATAAAACTTTAGAAACCGTTAGAGAATCCTCATCTGTTCCCACCAGCAGAGACATTCTCACAATCAAAATGAAATGGAATTTTCATATAGTTGGCAGTAACTGGTAATAACGTTCAGGCTTTTCTTTTTAACCCCAGAGACATCAGCAAATTTCTCCTCCTTTGCAACATGCATGTGTACGAGCTTAAATAAATTTAGCAAAATCGCTTCCCCTCACCACCACACTGAGGCATACAAGTATCTGAAAGCTCTGGATGCCCTAATACCATGTTCTAAAAAGTAGAAATTCATTCCTGGAACTTGGGAAAAGAGTAAGTTGTGAGTGTGTAAAGTGCCATCATGTCACAGCTAATTTACGGCAACTCCAGCAAGGTGCTTTCAAGTCAAGTGAAAAGCAGAGGCGGTTTGCCATTGTGTTTCTCTGCGGAGTCTTCCTTAGTGGTCTTCCCTTCCAAGTACCCACCCTCCCTAGGTTCCCAGATCAGGCTATATCATGCCACCTTCTCTCCTAACAAGGAGCAAATTACTTCATAGCAACCCACACTGTCTTACGGACTAACTTTCAAAATTGCTGGGAACCAAAGCTACCGAGTTATATCTGTCCTACTGGTAGGAAACCCAGAAGCTGGGAGTTGTTAGAAAGAAACGGGTGGATTAGAAAAGTCTTTTACCTGACCCAGAAGAGCTCTTCTTGTGCCTTTAGAAGAAACCCTTCCTCCTGATCTCCATGTGAGGAAGTTCAGTTTTAGGAGGAAGGCACAATGCACATGCATTCAATGATCCCACATCACCATCATGATTCTTATTATTATTCTTCATATTATCATGCTGCAATGCGATTGCTGAACCTTGCAAACCAAAGCACTTTTTCTCCTTCCTTTATACCAGGGGTGGCCAAACTGTGGCTCTTCCACACACATTGTGTGGCTCTTGAAGCACCCACTGCCCCATCAGTCAGCTTGGAGAAGACATTTCTCTCTCTTTAAATCACTTCTCCAAGCCAGCTGGCACTTATTGGAGAATGTATTTAAAGTTGCTTTCTTTTCACCTCTCCCCCACATCTGTTTGCTTTCCTCCCTCCCTTCCTGTCTTGTGGCTCTCAAACATCTGACATTTATCCTATGTGGCTCTTATGTAAAACAAGTTTGGCCACCCCTGCTTTATACCTTTCCTTTAGATGAAACCCTTCCTCCTGACCTCTATGTGACCAAGTTCAGTTCTGGGGGGAAGGCACAAGGCACATGCATTCAAGGACTCCACATCAACATCATCATTTTTACTATTCCTATTATGATGCTGCAACGTGTTTGCTGAACCTTGCAAGCCAAAACCCTTTCTCTCCATTCTTTATACCTTTCCTTTGGAGGAAACCCTTCCTCTATGTGAGGAAGTTCAGCTCTGGGGAGAAGGCACAAGGCACATGCATTCAATGATCCCACATCACCATCATCATTCTCACTATTCCTATTATGATGCTGCAACGCGACGGCTGAACCTTGCAAGCCAAAGCCCGTTCTCTCCTTCCTCCCCTACCCGCGGCCAACCGAGAAGGAGAGCAGAGCGGGACCTACTGTAGAAGATGTACTCTGTGTAGCTGCTCCAGACCTTGTCGTCCCGGTACTGGTTGACGAAGGCGGCGGTGCCGGTGGAGTTGCAGGCGACCATGTGGAAGCCGGCTTCGGAGAGGCGGTCGAAGGCCTGCTCGAGGTAAGTGAACTTCAGGTAGAAGCGGGAGGTGTACTTCTCGGGCGGGCGGGCCGGGTCGCGGCTCTCGTTGAGGGTCTCGCCGAAGATCTCCTTGGCCAGGGCGATCCTGCCGCACACCATGATGCGGGGCACCCGTCGGAACTTGGCGTCGCTCTGGCCGTCCCTGGCGGCGGCGGCGTAGGAGCCGCGGTAGCCGACGGTGATGAAGCCGGCGCGCTTCTCGCGGGGCTGCAGGAGGAGGAGCTCGCCGCCGCCGGGCGAGTCGGCCTCCTCCAGGTCGCTCTGGCAGCCCTCGTCGTGCAGCGAGCCCCGCTTGGCCCCCCTGGGCGCCAGCAGCTTGACCAGGTCGGCCAGCTGGAAGAACTCGGCCTCGCGCAGGAGGCGCTCCTTCTCGGGGAAGTGCTCGGGCAGCGCCAGCTGCTTGTCGCGCAGGTAGTCCAGCACGTACCTGAAGAGGAAGCCGTCGCGGTCGATGAAGAAGCGCGCCCGGCTGTCCCGCGGCAACTCCCGCGGGGCGCTCCGGCGGGGCGCGAACATGTGCGCCAGGGTGCTGTCCGGCACGCTGAGCAGCGTCGAGTGCTTGGTCACGTACACCTGCCCGCCCACGTTCAGCTCCACCACCTCCGGGAAGGCGCCGCAGCCCCCCTCCGCCGGCGACGACACCATGTCGCTGATGGGCAGGATGGTGGCGCCGCCGCTGCCCTCCTTCAGCGCCATGGCCGCCGCCGAGCCACTTTGCCTGGCGAGGACGAGCCCGGCGCCCGGAAAAAAGCCGACGGGACAGCAGGCGCCGCCGCCGCCTCCTCCTCCTCCTCAGGCTGCGCCCTTGTCAGCCGCGCGCACAGCCCCTCGCGCCTGCCTGCCTCGCCCAGCCCGCCTAGCCACGTGCGCCTTCGCCCCGCGCTCTCTCTCGCCCCCCTCAGGCCGGCTTAGGGGGGCGCTGCTGGCCGCTCTGCGGCGCCTTCGGGATTTGGCGGGGTTTTCTGGCTTGACGCGCCCTTCCTGTCCGAGGCAACTCCGCGCGGGACTGTTCTTCGCCTCAGGTTAGCCGCGCCCAGGGCGCTTTTTTTGGTTTAAAAAAAAAGCCCAGCAGGGACTTATTTGCGTATGAGACCACCCCCCTTGGCGCCAAGCCAGCCGGAACTGCGTTCCTGCGCGTTCCTGCGCAAGAAAAGCCCTGGCCAAAGCGGCCCCATTCTCCCTCCTCGAGGCGCAAGTGCGCCGGAGAAGCCTTCTCTCGCTGCCGTCGCCTTAGCGCTCCGTACTTGGGTCTCCCGCTCAGCCGCAGAGCGCTCCTCCCACTTCGCTGCCCCGCCCCCCGGAGGGCCAGCCGGCCTCCTCGCTGCCCGCCTCTCGCCAGTTGCTCCTCTGCTCTGCTCTCCTCGCTCGGGGGCCGCCGCACAGCGGTGGAGGGAGGGCTGGTGCGTGCAGCCCGCCTCTGCCACAGTCCCGCCGAGCAACTTCCCCACCTCGAGCCGCAGCGAGAGACGCGCTGACGTCAAGGTCGGCTGGCTAGGAGCCCGAGGCGAGCGGCTGCCCGCTGCCGTGCAAGGGCGCCGAGAATGGCGCGAGGGACGCCCTGCCCCAAAAGTAGAGGCCAGCGGGGGAAAGTTCGTAGACGCTGAAGCCGGCAACGAGGGTCCCGGAGGCGGGTGCTGCAGCTTGCGCTAAAACGTCCTTACTCTGGAGCGCTACTGAATTCAAGAACACTTTGGGGAGGGAGGTAGAGCTCAGCGCTAGAGCATCTGCTTGGGAAGCAGAAGGTCCCAGGTTCGATCCCCGGCACCTCCAACTAAAAAGGGTCCAGGCAAATAGGCGTGAAAAACCTCAGCTTGAGACCCTGGAGAGCCGCTGCCAGTCTGAGGAGACAATACTGACTTTGATGGACCGAGGGTCTGATTCAGTAGAAGGCAGCTTCAGATGTTCATATGTTTGGGGAGGGATGGTGGCTCAGTGGTAGAGCATCTGCTTGGTAAGCAGAACTTCCCAGGTCCAATCCCCGGCATCTCCAACTAAAAAGGGTCCAGGCAAATAGGTGTGAAAAACCTCAGCTTGAGACCTTGGGGAGCTGCTGCCAGTCTGAGTAGACAATACTAACTTTGATGGACTGAGGGTCTGATTCAGTAGAAGGCAGCTTCAGATGTTCATATGTTTGGGGAGGGATGGTGGCTCAGTGGTAAGCATCTGCTTGGTAAGCAGAACGTCCCAGGTCCAATCCCCAGCATCTCCAACTAAAAAGGGTCCAGGCAAATAGGTGTGAAAAACCTCAGCTTGAGACCCCGGAGAGCCGCTGCCAGTCTGAGGAGACAATACTGACTTCGATGGACCGAGGGTCTGATTCAGTAGAAGGCAGCTTCAGATGTTCATATATGTTCATACTTCTTCCCATGTAAGCACGTCTCATAGCAAGGCAGGCACCCCCTCTCCAATTCCAATCGACTGATTTTACCCCACGGATGTTTGATTTAGGGAGGGGGGGGTGTCCAGTGGGAAAGTTCCTGGCAAAGGAAAGGTTAATTACACCCTCCTGCTGTCCTCCTAAGAGCTCTGTGGCGCAGAGTGTTAAAGCTGCAGTAGTGCAGTCCTAAGCCCTGCTTGCGACCTGAGTTCGAGAGTTCGATCCCAGTGGAAGCTGGGTTCAGATAGCCGGCTCGAGGTTGACTCAGCCTTCCATCCTTCCAAGGTTGGTAAAATGAGGACCCAGCTTGCTGGGGGAAAAGTGTAGGTGACTGGGGAAGGCAATGGCAAACTACCCTGTAAAAAGTCTGCTTTGAAAACTTTGTGAAAGTCATCCCAGAGTCGGAAATGACTGTTGCTTGCACAGGGGACTTCCTTTACCTTTTTGCCGTCCTCCTTCCTTTGGTGCTCATTGCCTGCTTCTGATGGTGCCTTGCGTGAGATCTAGGGATTGCAATACATGTAGTTAGCTTTTTGCCTCTGGAAGACGTTGGGCCAGGGCTTTTGAATTCGGAGGTGCACAGGCCTTGGCATGCAAGCGCATCCTACACATGGCTACCACAACCCACCTGTGCCTTTTCCTGTTGGGTGCACGAATGCTTTCTTGCTCCCGGCCACATTTCATGATGTTTGAAGGATGCACAGAGTGGGAGGGAATCCTCAGGACCGAGGACAGCCCAGATGCAGAAGCCTGAATTGTTGAGCCTCGTGAGTTTAATTTTGGAGCTGTGCTTCAAAAAAGAGAGAGAGATGTTGCCTGGTAGTGCTTCTGTGGCAGAACAGTCTCCTTTACCAGCCGATTGTTTAGTAAATCTCACTTTACAGTAATTGGAGGTATTGAAAATGGTGGCATAAGCAAAGGTGGTGGTTGAAGTTGGAATTGCACTCTGAGCATTCACACCCATTTCCCTTCTGTATTCCATTCAACAAGCCCTGACCTGGATAGCCCAGCCTAGCCTAATCTCAGAAGCTAAGCAGGGCTGACTTTGACTAGTATTTGGAATACCTGCCGCCACCTAGTAGTGCATGATTGATTGATTGATTGATTGGATTTATATCCCGCCCTCCCCGCCAGAGCAGGCTTAGGGCAGCTCACAACACTAAAAACATTTACAATTCCAAATTTCGACAGTTAAAACATTAAATAATTAAAAGAGATTGAGAAAATGTTGGTGCTAGTGTCATTAGTTTCCCCAATGTCTTCCAGTATCTTCAGCCCTCTCGGATATCCTCATATACTAACACCATTTCAACTGAAGGCGAGTCGAAACAGAGTTGTCTTACAGGCCTTGCGGAACTGGGCAAGGTCCCGCAAGGCTCTTACTTCTTCCGGGAGTTGGTTCCACCAATAGGGGGCCACAATAGAGAAGGCTCTCTCTCTGGTAGTCTTCAAGCTCACCTCCCTTGGCCCGGGGATCACTGACAGATTCTGTGTCCTAATGCTAAAGGAGCTAGAACTTCTGACCACTGGTCAGTCTTAGGATCCCCTGACTATTCTAGACACAATGCTATATGACAGTTATTAATTACTAGGAATAGGGCCCGTTGTGAGGGAGAATACAATGGGCTCTAGAATGAGGCTCTGGGTACTGCTCATATATATAGGATTATTCAACAAGGAAGATTCATTTTACATCTCTCCTACACAGTTAAAAGAACTGGTTCTCAATTATGTTGTAGTGACCTCCTAAATGTACACACCATATTTTATAATAATTACATAATGCTCAAGTAAGAGAGTGTTACTGTGTGTTTTGTATCATCCCTTAGTACCTTAGAAACAGAGATTGGGGATTGAATAGAAGCTTGAAATGTAGGCATGTGTCTTTGTAACAGCATTTTTTTATTCTGATAACTTATTCATTGAGGCAGAGATCACATTTACAGTATATTCCTACATTTCTGCTTCCCTTCCTGAAAATGGGATTGGATCTTCAAATAGAAATTGTGTCATAAGCAAAGCATACCAAATTTCATTGTGGTATCTCAATACTCAAGGGAGATATTGCAATACAGAGCATTATTACATGTGTCCTACCCCCTTTGAACATTGGTGTGTGTGGGGGGTTGAGTTAGTGCTCAAATAGGAAACACAAAACTGGTCCTTTTAGAATTTTAATATTCTCATCTGATTTTTCACATAGAATAACTTTAGCTTTGATTCAGTTCCAGATATCTTGCAAATGTCTTCAGCTTCAGAGAGCCAGTTTGGTGTAGTGGTTAAGTGCGTGGACTCTAATCTGGGAGAAACAAGTTTGATTCCCCACTTCTCCGCATGTAGCTGCTGGGTGACTTTGGGCCAGCAGCAGTTCTCTCAAAGCTGTTCTTCCAAGAGCGGTCCTCTCAGAGCTCTCTCAGCCCCACCTACTTCTCTCCTCTCCTTCTTCTTTATCCAAGGTATCTTCCATCCTATCTAGTACATTTTTAATAGCATGTTTACTCCAAGGAACTTGGGGCAGTATACGTGGTTCTACCTTCATTTTCTCCTGACAACAGCCGTGTGAGGTAGCTTAGATGGAGAAAATTACTAGTCTAACAAGTTTCATGGCAGAATGGGGATTTGAACCCAGATTTAATACACACAAGAAGTGGTCTTCTGAATCAGTCAAAAATGTGAATGTCAGGGGAGGGCTTTGACTGCTGTACCCTGTCATTGATATGACAGGGCAACTGGTTGGCCACTGTGTGAAACAGGATGCTGGCCTAGATGGGCTGTCTGATTGCTTGACGACTATACCACACTTGATCTTTCTGCAGCTCTCCTGGCTATCTGTCTGTCTTGATTCTGGACATATTCATTCTTATATTCTGAGACAGTAGCTGGTTAATCCAGTGGTAAAGCATTTCTTTTTTGAAAGGACATAAACTACTCCTGTTCTCTTTTGCATGAGGTGAAGTACTTTATTGCTGAAATAACTGCTGAATTCCAAAAAACTACTGGTAGGGGAGGCACAAATGCATCCTTGGTCGATAATACATGAGTCCTTCAAACAACTGCAGCAGTTTCCCAGATCCAAATCCTACACTGTAAACACTGAACATTGGCTGTGTACATAGACAGGAGTGAGCATCTGAGGTACAAGGTAGGAGTCAAGTGGCACCTTTAAGACCAACAAAGTTTTATTCAGAATGTAGGATTTTGTGTGTGCATGCACACTTCTTCAGACAAGAAATCAGGTACAATGAGCAGAGCTACATATAGCTGGTAGGCAGTGGTTTAGAATGCAAAATGGTACAAAATTAAAACCCAATGACAGAATAGTAAAATTAACAAATTGAGCAAACCTTTGATCTGGGTAACATGAGCGTGAGAAACCAATAAAACAGTATTATTATTTATTTATTTGATTTATATCCCGCCCTACCCCACCAAGGCGGGCTCAGTAAAATGTCAAAATGTGAGAATGTCTGTTAATCACTCTATTGTTATAAGCCGCCTTGAGCCTGCTTTGGCAGGGAGGCGGGATATAAATTAAAAATTATTATTATTATTAAAATGAGGGCATTTCTTTCTCAGAAGTTTTTCCCATCCAACTAATTTACCTTTTAACATGTAACATACATATAGTTTGCCATTAGAAGAAAAATACATTAAAATATAGTGGAAGTTGGGTTTAGTATATGTAATGAGATAAACAGCCAATATCCCGTATTTGAGTATGTCAATATAGTTAAAAGAGAAATACATTGGATAGTGATGCTCTTGTCTAGCTAATTTACTTTTTAACATGTAAACATCATTCTAGTTTGTCGTTAGAAAAAAAGAAAAATAGAATACAATAAAATATAGTGAAAACGGGTTAAGTATATGTAATGAGATAAAAAAACAATATCCCTGTTCAGTTCTGGGGAGGTGTTTGTTCCAAGTTTCATAACAATTTGTAATTCAGCAATTTCTCTCTCCATTCTGTTCTTGAAGTTCCTTTGCAGTAAAACAGCTAATTTAAGGTCACCCATTGAACGCTCTGGAAAGTTAAAGTGTTCTCCCACAGGTTTCTCAGTTCTGTAATTCCTGATGTCAGATCTGAGGTACATGAGAGAACTTTTGTTACTGCTCATGTGTGTATTTTAAGTGAAATGCTAAAGACTGTTTCTTGGATTGGGAATACTTTGGAATAGGGGCCACAGTGAAATCCTAATGTAAATTCATTTTGTATGTATTCAATGCTTTTTTTAAAAAAAAAATGTTTACTCCCAACTTCCTGCTGCTAAACTCCATGTGATACAAACAAGTGAATCTTTATTATCCCAAGAATTCCATGAGGGAGGTCAGGCTGAGTGATTGGCCCAGGGCTTTTTTTGCATATTAGGCCACACCCCTGACATCACCATTGTTTCACACAGGGCTTTTTGGGTGGGACACGCTCAGCAGAGACTAATTTGCATATTAGGCCACACCCCCTGACACCAAGCCAGCCAGAACTATGTTCCTGCTCAAAAAAAGCCCTGGATTGGTCCACGATCACCAAGGGAGCATCACACCCAGTAATCTCTGTTCTGTGTCCAATAAACCAAAGAATGCTCAAGTGTTATTGATAGAAAGAGTTCAATGACACCATTATTAGGCATGATATGGGGATCTGCTCAGTAGAACTTTTTTATTGTCAAAAGAAGTGCTTTGGGATGAAAATAACATAAAACATATACAGGTGTTGCCAAGAACATTTGCATATGCAAAGCAACAGAAAGCAATGACTTTTCTACCCAGTAGAGTTCTGCATCGAAGCAACATAATCAGGATGTAAAGCTGGTACATCTTCACCTTGCAAGGTGCTGCATCTAAAAGCAGCCATCTCCCAAATGCATCATAAGGATAAATGAATGATCACAGTGGAATACATGAGTAAGGTTAAGGGTGAAAAGCTCCACAGAGCACACTAATAAGCTAACATATGTAAATGCGGGACTTGGTGGTGTTCTACTCATAATTATGTAAATACAGTTTCACTATCAAGGACACGGTTAGCAATAGGAGGATATTAGTATTAGAAAACATGAATGGGAAAAAGCAAAATTGGGAAATTTGTAGTAGCAGATTTGCCCTATTTGTTATCGTTTTATTTCATTTAGAAAAACTTAGATGCTGTCTCCCCAGAAGCCTTGACACAGCTCACAAGTAAAATAACAATACCAAAATTATTATGCAAAAACACACACATGCCAAAACAAGCCATTAAAAATAAGCCAGAATCATAACAACCAGCTTGAAATACAGAGATGTGTACAGAAATATCCTCAAAACAGCTTTCTGGCAAGAAACAGACCATAAACACTAATGCCCCTTTGTTAAATAAAAGTAAATGCTGGTGCCTGAAAGTTAAGTAAGAACCAGGTGAGCCTCAACCGGCAGGGGCACTCCAAATGCACGGTGTCACCACTGCAAAAGCCCTGTCTTTAATGGCCACCTGTTGTACTGTTGGGGGCACAGATATTGGGAATTGAGAGGCATACTTAATTATTGTCCTATAGATGTATGAACTTATCCTATATAGATTGAGAGCATTGCTCTGTGTAAATTCAAGTGGGCAGGCTGTGTTGATCTGAAGCAATGGAACAAAGTTGGAGTCCAGTGGCACCTTTAAGACTAACAAAGTTTAATTCAGGGTGTGAGCACATGGAAGCTTATACCCAATATTAAACTTTGTTGGTCTTGAAGATGCCACTGGACTCCAACTTTGTTCTGTTAGATTATGTAGTTGAATATGGTCTACTTTGACTAGCAGGTTCTCAGATCTTTTCTAAAGCTTGCTGCATGAGATTCTTTGAGCAGTCAGGCGGGCCTGAAGTTGGAGCCTTCTGCATGCAAAGAACTTACTGTAGCCCCTCTCTAGAGTCAGTGACAGCAGTCTTAACAGGTTTGGCTGTATCTATATATGTTCACATGACACTATAGCAAATAGAAATTTTCCCCTTTGTGCCTCACTATCATTGATTTCTCTGTTGGGATCTCACTGAAACTGTGTCTCCTTCTGCAGTTTTCCCATAGAAATAATAGAAGTGGTCCCAAGCTTTCTGGAGGAATGGCAAGACAAAAATCTACTAGATGAGAACCAGTGTGGCATATTGATTAGTGTGTCAGACTAGAGTTTGAGAGATGCCAGTTCAGTTCCCCACTCTGCCATGGAAGCTTCCAGGTGACCTTGGGCCAGTCTCTCTCCCTCTCAGCAAAGCCCACCTCACAGTGTTGTTGTCAGGATAAAATAGAGGAGAAAAGAATAATGTAAGCTGCTTTGAAGGCAGGGCATAGTTGCGTAGCCTGCAGTCATGCTATTCCCTGGCTTGTGCAGATTAAATGGGCACAGCCTATGCATGTAGGGGGCTATGGAGATATTACAATGAATGCATTGAGGGGTTAAGCCAACTGTGGTCACCATGCTCCCCCCCTCACATATTTACTGAGGTTTCTACAGACTTTGACAGGGCTTTTTTAAAGAAAAGCCCAGCAGGAATTTATTTGCATATTAGGCCACACCCCTGCCATCCCCATTGTTATGCACAGGGCTTTTTGCAGAAAAAGCCCAGCAGGAACTCATTTGCATATTAGGCCACACCCTCTTATGCCAGGCCAGGCCTGCGTTCCTGCTAAAAAAAACCACCCTGGACTTTGCTGGATAAAAGAAAAATTTCTATTCCTTACACTAACTAAATATAGAAGAGCTAGAAAATCCAAAACATTTGCTCATTAATTTTAAGTTCAAATATACTTATTTTTTTTTTAAAAAAAAATCTCATTGATAATGATGCAGTTAACTTTTACATATAATTATTAAATTGTGGGAACCATGTAATGAATGGGGGCAAATATATTATCTACTTCGACTATTGCCATTCAACCAATAATTCTGTCTGCATGTTTGTGTATGTGTTATGAAGCACTCCTTTGATTCTTGCCAACCTTTCAAGATTTGACATATTTAGTGGGGTGGGGAGAAATGTATTTTTAGAATCTACATCAATCAATGAGAAGCTCAGCATTTTTCTGCACTATGAGATCACTTTGTTTTCAGAAAGCAAGTTTTGTGATAAGCCAGTTTGCCTCGAGATTGGCATTATAAGAGATTTTTTTTCCAAGAATCCCCCCCCCAATCTTTTCAGCATGATATATCTATAAATATATATACAGAAATAATGAAAATGTAAAAAACCCATAAAATGGAAATGCATTCTTAAAGTGAAAATGTGCAGTATAATGGTTTAATATGGAATTTATAGACATTAATATTCAAGAATGGAAACTCTGTAATGGAAGGCTGTTAAAACGCCTACATAAAAATGTAACAGAGTCAGTGAGGATTTGTTATAAAAAGAACAGCAAGGAATTATAGGCATAACTTAAAACTTGCTAGCAGATTACATGAATTGGACTGTTAAAATAAAAGTGTAGATTAAATCAGATTAATAAATTGTTAAATAAAAACGGGTGGTATTCTGTGTTTGGACAGTAGATCCTAAGAGAGACATACTCTTTTTCATTTGTGTTTGTGTTTTTGTTTGCTGTCAGCTCACAGGTTTTCAAGGCAAGAGCCATTCAGAGGTGGTTTGCTATTGCCTCCCTCTGTGTCATGAGCCTGGTATTCCTTGGAGGTCTCCCATCCAAATACTAGTCAGGGCTGACCCTGCACAGCTTCTGAGATTTGACGAAATCAGGCCACCCTGGGCTATGTAGGTCAGGGCTCATAAACTGCAGTATCTATTTGTACTAAGTTGCCTCAAAATGGCCATTTTATCAACCAAGTTGTTTCATTTACTTAAAACATATTGTTGTCATTAGCATTTTTAGAATTTTTTTAAGGGTGGAAAATGCTTTCTATACACAATCTCAAAAATAACTCTTTGAAGGAAGAAAATCATGTTATGAGTAAGATGGACAGATTTTTTAAAAACTGAGAAGAATTTTTTTTTAAAAATCCTCATTGGATAATGAAATTTGTAAAGTAGTAAAGATGTCCTTGGAGTGCAGTTTAATAATATGTCTGAGGGGAAAAAACAAATATCCCACAGCATTGACAATCTCACTGAACAAATATAACTGAAACAAGAAACATCAGGATAACTAGAACATCAATGTGCATCTTGGACTTTTAATGGCCATCCGTGGTCTATGCATATTTGTCCATATCTATGTTTCTCCACTCAGGCTCATAACAAGATGAAGAGTTGCTTTTATATCCTGCGTGTCACTACCTAAAGGAGTCTCAGAGCAGCTTACAGTCACCTTCACATCCTTCCATACCTGTGAGGTTGCTGAGGCTGAGAGAGCTCTGAGACAGCTGTGGCTGACCCAGGGTGACTCAGCTGGTTTCATGTGGTGGTATGGGGAAATAAACCCGGTTTTCCAGGTAAGAGTCCACTGTCTTTAACCACTACACCAAACTGATAAAGGCTCAGATCATTCCAACTCTGCTTAGCCTCTGCCATTAGAGTACTTAGGTTATTGCCTACCTACAGTCATCAAGTGATAAACACAGACTGGTATATCTGTTGATCATTGGTTGGTTTCTCTGCCTTCTTTTATTTGTATAGCTTCTACTAAGCATCTGAATGTGTGAACTGTCTCCATTTTTAAAAGTACTGTATTGAGGGAGGTAAATAGAAAAGTTCTATTTGTGGTATTAGATTGGAGATGGACTGTCTACTTATGGAAAACTTCTGATCTTGTACTAGGAATGCCAGGTCCCCCTTGGCCACTGGTGAGTGGTAGGGTTGCCACCTTCAGGTTGGGAAATTCCAGGAGGTTTGGGAGTGGATCCTGGGGAGGCCAGGGACCTCAGTGGGGTACAATGCCATAGAGTCCACCCTCCAAAGCATCCTTTTTCTCCAGAAGAGCTGATCTCTGTTGTCTGGAGAAGAGCTGTAATTCTAGGAGATCCCCAGGTCTGCTCGATTTTGTAGTTATCAGGTGATAAATATTCATGAGTTAACTGACCCTTAATAGGCCTGATGCATATTTAGGAACATCTGTTCTGCTAGCTCCAAATTTCACTGCTCCATATTTCAGAGCATATCTAGCCTGGACCCTATTTGTGTGCATCCATTCAGGGCCTCGTTCATTCCAGCCAAATATTCTTGAATCCTTTCCTAGTTTAAGAAGTGCTCCCATTGGTGCTGCAAGGCCTCTGATCTTTGTATATGTCTTTCCCCCTATTTATATACCCATTTCACAGTCCAGCTGTACTCTTTGAAGAAAGCAGAACAAAATGTTCCCTTATTATGAAGGCCCTGTCCCTTGTAATATTAGCAATTACCCACTCTCTCCATTTTCTCTGGAAAAGTAACTTTGTACCACTATTCCAAACCCAACCAGCTATGTGTGGCTCTGTTTACTGTACCTCATTCCTCGTCTGAAGAAGTGTGCATGCACACGAAAGCTTACGTTCTGAATAAAACTAAGTTGGTCTTAAAGGTGCAATTGACTCCTATTTTGTAGCCTAAACTGTGTGAACTTTTGCTTGTTTTGCTTGTTTTTTTCCAGAGAAAATGGAGAGAGTGTGTAATTGCTAATATTACAGGGGACAGGGCCTTCATAATAGGGGAACACTTTGTTCTGCTTTCTTCAAAGAGTACAGCTGGACTGTGAAATGGGTATATAAATAGGGGGAAAGACATAATACAAAGATCAGAGGCCTTGCAGCACCAATGGGAGCACTTCTTAAACTAGGAAAGGATTCAAGAATATTTGGCTGGAATGAACCTGGCCCTGAATGGATGCACACAAATAGGGTCCAGCACTGTATTTCTGTCTGGATTTGATTGTCATAACACTCTGAACAAGGATAGTTGTTGAGAGAACAACAGACCCACTAACAAGATGTATGGAGCATAGGGTTGCCAGGTTCTAAGTGGAGTCATGAAGATCTCTCAGAGTTACAACTCATCTCCAGATGAAGAAGAAGACTGCAGATTTATACCCCGCCGTTCTCTCTGAATCAGAGACTCGGAGTGGCTTACAATCTTCTATATCTTCTCCCCCCACAACAGACACCCTGTGAGGTGGGTGGGGCTGAGAGGGCTCTCATAGCAGCTGCCCTTTCAAGGACAACCTCTGCCAGAGCTATAACTGACCCAAGGCCATTCCAGCAGGTGCAAGTGAAGGAGTGGGGAATCAAACCTGGTTCTCCCAGATAAGAGTCCACACACTTAACCACTACACCAAACTACCAGAGATAGTTCGCCTGAAGAAAATGGCAGCTTTGGAGGGTGGACTCTATGGCTTTATAACATGCTGAGATCCCTCCACTCCCCAAAGCCCACCTTTACCAGGGTCCACCCCTAAATCTCCAGGAATCTCTCTTTCCAGAGCTGGCAGCTGTAATGGAGCACAGAAGATAGTCTGGGCTAAAATTTAAACAGAACAGTAAATTTTAAAAATGAAGATGTTAAAATTTATGCATTTAACATTAGAGGAATGGGTGGTCTTATTCAATGAAGGTGAGTAACAAATTACATAAGAAAATCACATTCCAGATGTTATGCTTCAGGGGACACATCATAGTAGAAAAGAAGATGAAAGCGTTCATGATTTAAAAACAAGCTGATATGCATGTTTATGTTTATTTAATTTATATCCCGCCCTCCCCGCCGAAGCAGGCTCAGGGCGGCGTTTGGATCAAATGAGGTTAAACGCTAAGGGAAATGGAGGTAGTTAAGGGGAGATCTAATTGAATACGATGAGATTCCACACGTTAAAAAGTTTTACATGGCACACAGTTATGGTCCGACTATTATGTTCTGCTCCTCTCTGTCTATTATCAGTCCTTGCCTCCATTTTTGGTCATTCTGGATTCATCTACATTTGCATATGAAAAGGAATAGTAAGCAATGACTTTTCCACCCAGTAAAATGCTGCAGTGAAATGACATAATTAGAATGTAAAGCTAGTACATTTTCACCTTGCAAGGTGCTGCATCTAAAAGTAGGGTAAGGCTGAAGAGAGTAATGCAAGGCAGCCAGAAGCCTGGTATTGCTTATAAACAGGTCTTATTCAGGGACTTTCATAGGGGTCAATGCACAACACCTGACCCAGTCAGGCATATTAATTCACAGAGGCTTCCTTGCTGTTGTAGCTACAGTGCAAACATGAGCAAAAGCACACATTCCTAAGTCCAGGGCTTTTTTTTTTAGCAGGAACGCACAGGAATGCGGTTCCGGCTGGCTAGGTGTCAAGGGGTGTGGCTTGATATGCAAATTATTTCCTGCTGGCCTTTTTCTACAAAAAAGCCCCTTGTGAAATAGTGGTGATGTCAGTGGATGTGGTCTAATATGCAAATGAGTCCCTGCTGGCCTTTTTCTACAAAAAAAGCCCTGTAAATCCATGCAAGTCTATGGGTTTGGAAAGGTGCAACTTGTTCTAGGATTCGGTGTTAGCAGCCAGGCTGAATTCTTGCTTGACATCTGGCTCAAAACCTGCTGCAAACGCAAGCCCTGATCACTGCACATTCAAATGTCAGTAATAAATGTAAAAGAAATGTTACTTGGATGTGTGAACTGGGCTCTACTGTAACTGTGTTAAGAATATACACAATGATGCATGATATTAAGTTGGATCCAACCAACTTTCCTGCTGGTGAAAAAGGAAGGATAGGTCCCACCTGACTACTCAGGGCATGCCAAGAATCATGAAAGCTGCATGTAAAAAAGGCCATGTAAGATGGAGGCTGTAGTAAGCAAGGGAATTGAACAAGGCTGAGTAGAAAAGATTGCTGGATCTAACCCATCAACTATTTGTATAGGATGGGGTCTTTCTAGGTGGAAAAGGAAAGCCTTGTAATTTGTCTCCTCTCTTCTCTGTGCAAATGTTTTGTTTTGTTTTTAAATGCTTGTGATGGCAAGAACGAGCCTTCTATCTTTGCACATTTTTGATGAGCAGCAGGTTGACATGAGACATCTCTCTCCATATTGTGTTGTGGGCTTTTTGGGGGGTTGGGGGGAGGTGTTTTTCCAGCTCAGCAAAATTAGAGCTAAAGAAATTCCCAAAATATTAAAAAGGTAAAGGTATTCTCCCTGTGCAAGCACCAGTAATTTCTGACTCTGGGGTGATATCAAATCACAAGATTTTCACAGCGGATTTTTTACGGGGTGGTTTGCCATTGCTTTCCCCAGTCATCTACACTTCCCCCCACCCCCCAGCAAGCTGGGTACTCATTTTACTGACCTTGGAAGGATGGAAGGCTGAGTCAACCTCGAGCTGGCTACCTGAACCCAACTCCCACTGGGATCAAGCTCAGGTCTTGAGCAGAGCTTGGACTGCAGTACTGCAGTTTACCACTCTGAACCAGAGGGCTCTTTCCCAAAATATTTGAGAGCCCCCAAATAGAAGACAAATGCATGTTCTTTGCCTCAAAATGTTTGTGCAGCCCAGGCTGTACTGCCGCTTGAAAAAGGTTCTTGGAAATAGTATTTGAAACTTCATATGAGTAGGTGGTCATGAAAACACAAAGGCTGAAAGGGATTGACAGGGAGAAACACAAAAAGAGAGCTTTTCAGAGTCTTCTGATTACCAGCTGTCACATAGTGACTGAAATACAAAAGAGATAAGAAAGAAAGTGGAACATATTCACAACAGATAACATAAATGAAAATCTCACATGCAAAAACTATTCCAGTCTTACAGAAATCAACTCTACCTGGAAGAGTATGAAAAAATCAGGAAGTTGCATCTTCTTTGATAAATCTAGGAATTTTGGATTGGTCTTGTGTGTTCTAAGTTGCTTTTAAGCAGGGGTGGAATTCTAGCAGGAGCTCCTTTGCATTTTACGCCACACACCCCTGATGTAGCCAAGAGCTTACAAGGCTCTTTTTTGTAAGCTCTTGGAGGATTGGCTACATCAGGGGGTGTGGCCTAATATGGAAAGGAGCTCCTGCTAGAATTCCACCCTTGCTTTTAAGATCACCAAGCATGGTTAAATGTTAAGAATTTTGCTATTTGTGAGAGATTTTTTAAAAATGGACCTGCATTACTTTTATCGTGAATCTGCATGCAAGCCTCTATTACCAGTTAAGTAAGGATGCAATCACACTTCATTCAGTATTCCTCTATCATATAATCATTGACTTCCCGATCATTTCCTCAAGAAGTGAGTGGTTACAATGGCACCCACTTCATCCTACGTGAATCCAACTGAATTCAATAGCATACCCCACTGTTAAATGAACTTCATATTGCAGTCTTATGACCTGATTCATTGCATGAAAATACGTTCCATTCAATGGGATTTGCTCCTCATGCACAAAGAGTTACAGTCATGTTATTTCATTAGGTCTAACAGGGAATTGGCCATGTGGTTAAATCTTTCACAATGTAATCTTAGGACTCCGTTTGACTGAGTTATGTGACTGAATTGTGCACGTTAGTAATGAATGGTGGGCTCATCAGTATTACTTTTTTAAAGCATAGTAAAATATTCCTATAAACTCAGGGTCACTCCATGTCCATTGTTGGCCATCATTTGCATTTCTCAAATGACCTTCTTGTTTCTCTGCCTGTTGCAAATTTGTTCACTCTAAAGTGATTTGTCTAAGATGGGTTGCATTTGAATTCAAATGAGCAAGTTGTGATTCATTTTTAAGAGATCCCTTTGGTAGCAATGAATAGTCTGATCAGAGACATATCATTATGGTGTATTATGGGTAGCCGGGCTTTTTATGATCCAGAGTTCAGACAGCGGCTAGCATTTGTCTTTTTGTGATGTCCGGAAGCCGATTTTGGTGCCAACCTCGGTCATCATATAGAAATTGGGAAGTGAAAGCATCATTTTCATTTGTGATAAACAGCCCAGCTGGGAGCACAGCTGCTCAATAAGGAGGAAACAATCAAGCTTCTTTCTACCTGGAAGGCTCTCATTATCAAGCTGCGCAAGATATTCTCTCAAAACGGCAAGCAAACAAGTTTGGGATTAACTCAATAGCCCCAAATGCTGGAAGGAAAGGCATCCGAAACAGAAAGCACAGAAAAAAAAATAAAGGCGTTTTTACAAAGGGATTAGAATGGTGATATCGTGGAAACAGCACAAGAGGTTGCTTCTATAAGGGAAAGTCAGGGCTTTTTTTGTCGCAGGAACTCCTTTTGCATATTAGGACACACACCTCTGATGTAGCCAATACTCCGAAAGCTTACAGGGCTTTTAGTACAGGGCCTACTGCAAGCTCTTGAAGGATTGGCTACATCAGGGGTGTGTGGCCTAATAGGCAAAGGAGTTCCTGCTACAAAAAAAAGCCCTGGGGAAAGTATTGTAAGGGACATTTTATACTCTGGTAGAAACCCAAAAGTCTCTAAAGGAAACTGAACTAGGGAGTTTCCAGGGATGTGTAATCCTGAGAGGCCTAATTGGCCCACTACTGCCAAGTTCTCCATACGAAGCCATTCCTCCACATGAATGCCAAAACAAAAGACGGAACATTTTTGTACAACTATCTGCAAGTCCTGCATTGAGCTTGGCCCCAGGAGAACAAGTAGCAAAGGTTAGCCTGGTTAAGCAATAAAATCCTTCTCCTAACCAGTGGGAATAAAGTGATAAATTAATGAAGGTTTTTATTTCAAAGAACAGACTTTTCACCTATTTTGTTAGGTAAGTTTCTTTGAAAATCCGGTGGAAATTATCCTTAATAAGATGATAAATAGTTACACAAATTTAGCCTAAACAGAATTTTGCTGCAGCAAAATGAAAGTTCATAACAAATTGAATCACTTCCTACTGTATAAGTGTCCCTGTCTACTAGGGACCTTATCTTCTGGTTCCTGTCAACAAATTATTGTCTATATTTTGACCATTGGGAGATAATTTTTTTAAAAAAATGGTTCACAAGAGATAAGAGTTCTTCAGAGTTCAGTGTCTTAGTGAGCTTGGGGCTGAACACATCCATTTATTTATTTATTTATTTATTTATTTATTATTACATTTGCATCCCGCCCTCCCCTGATTGGCTCAGGGCAGATAACAACATAGCACTAAGATAAAATTGCAATTAAATCATTAAAAACATTTCATGAACATCCATAAACATTTAGGTACACGGAGGTGTATGAACACTACCAGTCAGGGCAGGCCCTAGACTGTCTGGCACCCTAGGCAAGGCTAACTTTTGGCACCCCCCTCCCCTGCTCTAATAACATCACTGAGTCACTTGGGGAGTGCCCAATTTGACGCCCCCAGAAGGCTGGCCCTGCTACCAGTGCAGTCCCAAGAGAGCCAGTTTGGTGCAGTGGTTAAGTGTGTGAACTCTTATCTGGGAGAACTGGGTTTGATTCCCCACTCCTCCACTTGCACCTGCTGGCATGGCCTTGGGTCAGCCATAGCTCTGGCAGAGGTTGTCCTTGAAAGGGCAGCTGCTGTGAGAGCCCTCTCCAGCCCCACCCACCTCACAGGGTGTCTGTTGTGGGGAGGAAGGTAAAGGAGATTGTGAGCCACTTTGAGATTTAGCGTGGAGGGCAGGATATAAATCTAATTTCTTCTTCTTTTTCCATTGACCTCAGCCAATTTAAAGGGGTGTAACTCTGCCCATGACTGCAGTGCAAGCATCAGAGGCCCTGTATCATTGTTCAAGCAGGACATGATGCTGCAGCCTTCCTGAAACTAAGCGGGTCTGGCTTAGTCTGTGGGAGACTGCCTAGGAATCCTTCGCACATTGTGTTGAGCGTCAGAAAGGAAAGTAAGCCTTCTGAACTGGTGTATGACAATTATGTTTCTAAAGCAGCAAATGCTGGATACAGCAGGCCAAAGAAAACCTTCAGAAATGTGTAGTGGCGAAATGTGTAATGGCGACAGAACTAGAGTGGACTCCTGGCAGAAATTCTGATGAAAACAGGTTGCAAACCATGAGCTTCTTTTCATCTGTGAAATATTGGAGAGTATGCCACTTTAGGAATAAGGAAACGGAGACCAAAACTGATGTGACAGGAGAAAAGCCTTGATTAGGCTCTTCTGCGAGCTAATTAGCAGTCCTAGAAGACTGGGTACTACTGACTGAGAGGGCATTTATCCCTTTCTTCCCCTGTATAGTCTGTGATTTAAAATACCTCTCCAAAGCTGTAGTCAGCTCTGAGAAGGAAAGGGCAAGGGAGGAAATTAATTTTTCTCTCCGCTACTGTCAGCTGGTAGGGCATCTTAAATTGTGGAACAGGCAGGAGATGAAAGGGTTAAACGCCCTCTCACCCAACAGACCTTCCTAGATCTTCAGAGGATCCACCCAGGACTGATCATTAGCCTCTTTAAGAAGTGGAAGAATCTCCTTGTAGATCTTTCCTGTTATCTCTGCTTTGGCCCTATGGTTGTCCTCTCCGGTAGCCATTTTTCAATCATTTGCCACAAGTTAAGAGTCAAACTAGACAGAGATTGGGGATCTTTGTTAGTCTTTTAAAGGCAAATGTAAACTGGACTGGGACCATACAAGGAGGGTAGAATGGGTTTTACTTTTTCATCCCCACACATATTAGTAAATCAAAACCACTGCTTTCATCCTCTCCTCTCCATGCTGTTATTTGTCTTTTAAAAAATTATACAGATATGAACAACTTCACATAAAAATTAGGTCCTGTCAGACACTGTAATGGAAAAAACTTGATGTTGGAATATGTCATTCCAAAATGTAATGATCACATGCCATTTATTAGCTAACTAAGAGCCACATAGAATAAACATCAGGGGTTTGAGAGCCACAAGACATGAGAGCCAGTTTGGTGCAGTGGTTAAGTGTGCGGACTCTTATCTGGGAGAACCGGGTTTGATTCCCCACTCCTCCACTTGCACCTGCTGGCATGGCCTTGGGTCAGCCATAGCTCTGGCAGAGGTTGTCCTTGAAAAAGCAGCTGCTGTGAGAGTCCTCTCAGCCCCACCCACCTCACAGGGTGTCTGTTATGGGGGAGGAAGATAAAGGAGATTGTGAGCTGCTCTGAGACTCTGAGTGGAGGGCGGGATGTAAATCCAATGTCGTCGTCGTCTTCTTCTAACTACTTGACTGATTACCAGTTCTTACAGTTTATGTAACATGTCAATTTTAACATACAAACTATTTCCCATACTTTCCGGTGCCAATCTATTACTGAAGGAGGATTAGCCCTCTCCTTTTTTACAGTGACTGCTCTTTTCTTCTACAGATCTATAATATAATCTATATTCAGGACAGGCTATAACTCAATGGTAGAGCATCTGCTTGGCATGCGGAAGGTTCCACGTTCAATTCCCAGCATCTCCAGTGTATAGGACCAGATAATAGTGATGTGAAAGACTTCAGTCTGAGACCCTGTAGAGGCATCGCCAGTATGAGCAGACAATACTGACCCTGTTGGCCACTAATCTGATTCATTATAAGGCAGCAGCTTCGTGTAACACTGTGAGGAACCAAGTTTCCATTTCTGAAACTATACAAGGATGTATGATAAAGAGTTACAAAGATTGATACTATTTGGAGGAACAACCAAGGGCCTCCTGATGATATCTGGGAAGAAGCGACTGTGTCACTGTTGTTAAGATGGCTGCAATTGTTGCAGATAGGCACTCCAGGCCAAAGTTTTATTATATGTAAATAAGCCTTTTGAGTCCAAAGGCTAGGATTAATTCTTTGGGGAAACTGAAAGGATCTTCCTAAATTTCCATTACTACCGGATGAAAATCCTCCTCCTACTTCCACAAATTCCTCATCCAAATTAAGGCTCCACAGGTCTGTAAATCTTTGAGAAGATCAGTCACTGATCACTGATCTTTCAGCATCTTGTTTGGATTGAGGCTAAGAAATCAAGGAGCTGATCTCTAGGGCTGTCAACTCCAGCTTGGGAAATTCCTCAAGGTTTGGAGGTGACTCCTGTGGAGAGCAGTCTTTGGGAAGGAGCTCAGTGGAGAGGTGATGCCGCAGCCACTCTCTGAAGATGTCCACCCTCTGAAGGTGCCATTTCCTCCAGGGCAGCAGACCTCTGTAGCCTGGAGATCAATTGTAATTCTGGGAGAATGTCAGTCCCCTCCCCACTCCAGAGGTTTGGCAGACTTACTGATCACAGCTCAAGCTTGTGACCCACTAGGCCAGGAGTGGCCAAACTTGCTTAACGCAAGAGCCACGTAGAATAAACATCAGGTGTTTGAGGGCTGCAAGACATGAATGTCAGATGTTTGAGAGCAGGAAGGAAGGAAAATTGATGGGGGATGGGGATGGAGTGAGAGGTGGAAAGAAAACAACTTTAACTTTAAATGCATTCTTGGCTTGAAGTAGTGATTTAAAGAAACAAACGCCTTCTCCGAGCTGGCCAATGTGGCAGTGGGGGTTTCTAGAGCCACACATGTGTGAAAGAGCCACATGTGGCTCCCAAGCCACAATTTGGCTACCCCTGTACTAGACAAATGCAGCTTACCAGTCATTTATTGTAGCTCATCAGATGCTTCCATACCTCCGGTTAGGGTTGCCACTTTCCAAGTGGGACCTGGGGATCCTTTGAAGAAGAAGACGATGATGATATTGGATTTATATCCCGCCCTCCACTCCGAAGAGTCTCAGAGCGGCTCACAATCTCCTTTACCTTCCTCCCCCACAACAGACACCCTGTGAGGTGGGTGGGGCTGAGAGGGCTCTCACAGCAGCTGCCCTTTCAAGGACAACCTCTGCCAGAGCTATGGCTGACCCGAGGCCATTCCAGCAGGTGCAAGTGGAGGAGTGGGGAATCAAACCCGGTTCTCCCAGATAAGAGTCTGCACACTTAACCACTACACCAAACTGGCTCTTTGGAATTATTTCTCATCTCCAGACTACAGAACAGACCCCCTGCAGAAAATGTCTGAGAGCCACAAGACATGAACATCAGATGTTTGAAAGCCGCAAGAAAGGGAGGGAAATAGATGTAGGAAGGAGGGAGAGGCAGAAAGAAAGCAACTTTAACTTTAAATGCATTTTCCAAGCTGCTGGCTGACTTGGCTTGGATAAGTGATTTAAAGAACAAATGCCTTCTCGGTGCAGTAGTGGGGGCTTCAAGAACCATAGTATGTATGAAAGAACCACATGTGGCTCCTGAGCTGCAGTTTGGCCACCCCTGCCAGAGCTATGGCTGACCCAAGGCCATTCCAGCAGGTCCAAGTGATGGAGGGACGGTGGCTCAGTGGTAGAGCATCTGCTTGGGAAGCAGAAGGTCCCAGGTTCAATCCCTGGCATCTCCAAAAAAGGATCCAGGCAAATAGGTGTGAAAAACCTCAGCTTGAGACCCTGGAGAGCCGCTGCCAGTCTGAGAAGAAAATACTGACTTTGATGGACCAAGGGTCTGATTCAGTATAAGGCAGCTTCGTATGTTCATATGCTCAAGTGGAGGAGTGGGGAGTGTGTTGTGGTTTCAGTGCAATGGTTCAAGATGGAACTGGGAATGCCAGTGGATCTTCATGGCAGTGCTAACCATTCCTTAACTCCTCAAGTCAACATATTTAAATGCTAGACAGGCAGCCCAAGCTGTTTATAATGCACGGAACTGCATGCTGTCACTTTCTAGAAAATCCCCAAAGCTTACAGCTTCTAAATGTTTTTTATTAAAAACCCCTATGTTTAAAATATGCAATCAATGACTCAATAATGTGCAAAATATTTCCTGAAAGGAATCATGTTGCCTGCTAGCGTTTTGCCCTGAGGTTTAAAAGATTCCTTCCAGCCTTCCCTTAATTGATCATGATCGGAAGGCTAGAAAGAGACTGAAGGAGTTCAAAAGGGACCTGTACCGATGTGTAGTAATACTCTCTTTGACACATGAATGGGCGGACCAATCATTTTAGATATACAGCATAAATAATAACAAAACAATGCTGCAAAGTGGCAATTGTTATAGAAGTAGGAAGGCATGGTCATTCAACTCACTCTGTGTGCTGAACAACAATTAAACTCAGCCTACAAAAATCGAAGTGTTCACTCAGACTCAATACGCATGAGTATCTGCCCCATATGATATATCTCTGCTGCGCTGTTCCATTTCACAGTGTAGGTGAAAAGTCTGATATTTAAATGTTCTCCCATATAAACCGCCTTCACATACAAAAGTGAAAAGGTTCTAGATTATTGTAGAGAGCCAGCGTGGTGTACTGGTTAAGAATGGTAGACTCCAATCTGGAGAACTGGGTTTGATTCCCCCACTCCTCTACATGAAGCCAACTGGGTGACCTGTTGCCAGTCCCAGTTCTCTCAGAACTCTCTCAGCCCCACCTCCCTCACAAGATGCCTGTTGTAGGGAGATACTCCATTTTGAGACTTCTTAAGGTAGACAAATTGGGGTACAAAAACCTACTCCTCTTCTGTTCTCCCCTCCCCAGGAGGATTGGCTACATCAGGGGGTGTGGACTAATATGCAAAGGAGTTCCTGCTACAAAAAAAGCCCTGGTGGGTAGTAAATTGGAGCTACATGTATGTACAACAACCCTGATGCCTCGACCAGCAGCTTGGTTCCATCTCATCTGTTTTTGCCTGGGGATGCCACTGTGTGTCTTTTCCAGTGTGTCTAGTGCATTGCCTTGGAGCCTTTATGAGCTGCATGAATCACAGGCTGGACTCATAAGCTCTTTCCTCGCTGGCATGGTCAGATGCATCTTTTGTGCCCTGAAAATGCAAATTCACATATTCTGCTCTACTCCACTGCCCATTCAATTAGCTCACTGCTGCATGCTTTAAATGGCTGTCCACTGAAATCTAAACATGTCTTAAGATTTAAATCCATTTCCAGCGTAGCCTTTTCAACAGATTTAAGTGCAGCATTTAAGGTGAGAACCACTTTGCAGCCCAAGCGTTTAACCAATAAATCACTGGGCAGGGGGCAACTTGAACCGATAAGAATAAGCTGTATCACCAGCAGTTCCCTCTACACACACACCCAAGTGATTTGTTATCTAAATCAGGGTTTCCCAAATTTTTTCCTCCCTGTGGCCTGTTTTTTTCCCTGTGGTCCAAGCAGAGGACACTCAGGGAGTGATAAAGAAACTGTGCTGGCCAGGAGCTTTCCCTGCCCTCTCTGATGTTTCTGAACATCAGAGAGGGACGGGGGAGGGCTTCTGGCCAGCGTGCAGTCTCAGTATCATTCCCTGATTGTCCTCTGCCTGGAGAATGATCAGGGAGTGATAACTGAGACTGCGTGCTGGCCAGGAGCTTTCCCTGCTCTCTCTAATGTTTCCGAACATCAGAGAGGGACGGGGGAGGGCTTCTGGCCAGCGCACAGTCTCTGTAGCGCTGAGTGCTACAGAGCACTTCAGTCAGCAACGACGGTGTGGGGGTTAGGGTTTGGAGTGTGGCGCCGCATGCAGCACTGAAGATAAATAGAGAGGGGAGGGGGCAGGGGTTGGTGACCTGGGGCTTGCGTGGCCCCCTACCGGGTCGTGACCCTGCAAATGGGAAACACTGATCTAAATTATTTTTCTTCTTCCATCGCATCACAGCCAACTTATGGCAACCAGCAGATTTTTCAGAACAAGATGTGCTCAGGGTGATTTGCCGTCGCCTGCCTGGCAACCTTGGACTTCCTTGATGGCCTCCCATCCAAGTACTAACCGGGGCTGACCCTGCTTAGCTTCCAAGATCTGACAAGACTAAAATATCCAGAGCAGGGCTGTCTGAGTGATCATTTATTTATTTAAGCCATAGACCCCCTTTCCACCTGTTCAGGGTCCCCGAGGCAGCGAACGTGGAAACATTGAAAATATTTTGAGCCATTCAAAACGGTACTTAAAATTATAAAAACAATTCAGTAAAGAAACCCTCACAAACATACTTCCAAAGCACTTTTTTTCTTTTCCAAGAACTGACATGAGGATTTCAGGGATGCTGGCATCCGGGTGCACACAAGGTTCACGACCAGCTATTGCAAAAATTCTGTATAAATATAAGTGAAAACAATATATAACTGATATACCAATTACATAAATTTACATGCACATACAGTTGCAAAACATGCAATGCTGACCCGAACTAGTACGATCAATGGATGACACTACGCAAAGTGGATGCAAGTTTCTTTTTGATTTAAAGAGCCACCGCTCAGTTTTTTTCCTTGCTCTGTGGAGTGAAGTCCAACTTGGTTTAAGTTCCTTTATGATAGAAGGACCTGTGTGGTCCAGATGTCCCAAAGTTGGGACCAAGGGTGAAACGGCAGACTGGTAAACAGACTGTTTGCCACAAGGCTTCATCAGGCACAAGAGTGGTTTTGGAAATACTAGTGATACAATCACAGTTTCTTTTCGAGTCGAGCATGCGCTGCTGGCATCCCCGCAGAGGTCCCTGTCCTCCCCAGGCCCCATCCTCAAATCTCCAGGAGTTTCCCAATCTGGATCTGGCAACTGTACCCCCCACCTCATGCTGGTGGCCAGGGGGGATATGGCAACCTTACGTGGCATCTCAGTTGCACATGCTCATGGCACATATTCCTCACATCACTTTCCAAACTTGAAATTGCTCATGTGGGTTGTGTTAGAGCAAACGTACATGTTATGCGTCAGAACTAGTACAGTGAGGTATCTAGTGGCTCCACGGGATATTTTATGTTGGCAGAATGGCTCAAGATAGAATACCTCAACCCTCCTACACAGTTGTAGTCTGAATTGTGACTCCACACCCCTGCCATTTAAGAGGGGGGGAGCCTCTTGAATTCTTCATACACAACTCCCCAAGCAGCATCTGATTTGGCCTGATAGCTCAATGAAATGAAGAACATGGCTTGGATCCAACTATGTGTGGCCAGGAAGGGAAATACAGCCTCTTCTACTTGTACAAGCTACAGCACAGAGGTTGTAGCAATAAACACTTGCATATAATTGTTAGCGAAGTTAGAATGTTGATATGGAATAATGGGATGTATACCAGGCAGGAATGCATGGTTTTATCAGATCTGGTTTTTGAAACTGTATCATAAGTACTTTGTGCCACATTTTACATACGCAGATAGCCCCTTGTCCTTTTAATAATAATAATAACATTTTATTTATATCCCGCCCTCCCCACCGAAGCAGGCTCAGGGCGGCTAACAGCATTTCATACAATAAGTTATACAATGGGTATGAAAAACAACATTAATCTTAAAACATAAGTTAAAAATCAACATTTCTGGTGCTATTCTATCAGCAAATATGATGGCAAGTCACTTTAAGCGAATCCATCGATCATTCAATCGGCAAAGGCCATCTTAAAAAGGATGGTCTTGCAGGCCCTGCGGAACTGTTCAAGGCTCTGCAGGGCCCACACTTCTTCCAGGAGCTGGTTCCAAAGGTTTACAATAGAGAAGGCCTGTGTATGAGTATTTTGGAGTTTTGCCTCCTTTGGCCCGGGGATAGTCAGCTGGTTCTTCCCCGCTGACCTCAGTGCTCTCTGGGGTTCATTTGGGGAGAGACGGTCCCTTAGGCAGACAGGTCCTCGGCCATATAGGGCTTTAAAGGTAATAACCAGCACTTTGTAACGAACCCGGTATATAACTGGCAGCCAGTGCAGTCCACACAGGCCCGGCCATATGTGCTCCCACTTCGGGAGCCCTAATAACAACCTAGTCGCCGCGTTCTGCACCAGCTGCAGCTTCTGGGTTCGGCACAGAGGCAGCCCTATGTAGAGGGCATTACAGTAATCCAATCTTGAGGTGATCGTTGCATGAATCACTGTTGCTAGGTCCCAGCGCTCTAGGAAGGGGGCCAACTGCCGTGCCCGCTTCAGATGAAAAAATGCCGACTAGGCAGTGGCAGCTATCTGGGCCTCCATTGATAATGAAGGCTCCAGTAGGACCCCCAAGCTCTTGACTCGGTGCTCCGCTTTCAGCGGTACACCGTCAAAAAACAGAAGAGGGATTTCCCTCCCCAGGGCGCTGTGACCCACGCAAAGGACCTCTGTCTTTGTCGGGTTCAACTTCAGCCCACTCAGCCTAAGCCAAGTTGCCACGGCCTGCAAAGCCAGGTCCAGGTTCCCTGGGACGCAGTTGCTAAATAAGATTCCTGGTTACACATTATTCTTATTTCCCAGTTGCTAAATAAGATTCCTGGTTACACATAGATATTTAACTTGGCAATCTTTCTGCCTCCCTTGAAGGGTGTTCACTTTGGCAAGGAGTTCCGCACTTCCCTCTGCAGTACTTGAAGGCAGGCATAGGAACCCCCCCCCCCCCCCCAACCTAGAAAGGTTATGCTTATTAAGGGAGGTTGAGTTCATAGAGCACATTTTTTTTTAGTAAAAAGGTAAAGGTAGTCCTCTGTCATTTCCGACTCTGGGGTGATGTCGCATCACAACGTTTTCATGGCAGACTTTTTATGGGGTGGTTTGCCATTGCCTTCCCCAGTCATCTACACCGCCCCCCCCCCCCCCCCAGCAAACTGGATACTCATTTGACTGACCTTGGAAGGATGGAAGGCTGAGTCAACCTTGAGCCAGCTACCTGAACCCAGTGTTAGTATAAGAGTCCATAGTGCTCAGCATGGATACAGCATGGTTGAAGCAGGTGCATCTATTATGACAGCTTCTGACAGCTCAGGCTAGAGCAACCTTGGAGGAAGGCCGGTTGAAGCTGGATTGTACCTGGGGAAAGCACCTACAATGAGTCAGCATATTGTGGACTAGTATGATTAGCTGACCAATGTATATATGCAGTGCAGTGCCAGACACTCTCTCTCTCTTGTTTGAACGAGTTCCTGGCGAAGCACTTTGATCCTCAGAATTGTATATTGGAATCACCACACCACGTCTGTTGTGTATAGTTGTATAATACACTATTTAACACAACCTGGTGGTTGTTCCCTGTTCCTGCACTCTGCACATGCTCTACTGACACCCAGCTTCTGCCAGGATCAAACTCAGGTCATGAGCAGAGAACTCAGACTGCAGTACAGCAGCATTACCACTCTGCGCCATGGGGCTGCTATTATAAGGATATAGCCTGTATTATAAGGAGATGAGACGTCACCCTTGAGTCAGAAACAACTGGTGCTTACACAGGGGACTACCTTTACCATTACAAGGAGGCTTGTTTGGAGATTATTTCCCAGTTGCTAAATAAGATTCCTGGTTACACATAGAAAGCCAGGCTTGATTTCTTTTTATCTGATAAGAACCCCAAGAACACTTACCAAGTAGCTAGATTTTGTGTGTTGATATTTAGGTCACAAAACCTGTATTTTAACTAGGTTCCCATTTTAACTTCATTGTGCACATCTTGTATTTTGTGTACAATTTCTTTAAAATTATTTATATGCAGGGGAGGAATTATAGCAGGAGCTCCTTTGCATATTAGGCCACACACCCCTGATGTGGCCAATCCTCCAAGAGCTTACGAGGCTCCTGTTTGTAAGCTCTTGGAGGATATGCTACATGAGGGTGTGTGGCCTAATATGCAAAGGAGTTCCAGCTAGAATTCCACCCCTGATTATATGTATATGGCTGGTCTAATGACCATAATATCCATCCGTCTGTCTGTATATCTCAATCCCCATCTCCATTGCAGTGAGCAGACTCATTGAGAGTGGGGTGTTGTGTGTATGCATGTGGAGGACTTATCCCCCTCCTCTCCTGCCTGCTGATCCTCTTGCTAGCTAGGTGTTTGGTCTCTGCATGGATGAGCAGCTAGGTCTGTGAGTGAGCAGTTCAGGCAAAGTGACAAAGAACAGCAAATGGGTTTGCTGGTCACAAAATATTTGATAGCAGTGCTAGCTCATTGGACCTCCAAACCCTATTAATTAAATACTGGATTCGATGCATGAGGAGGCTGGTTGCCTAGTGATCAAAGCTCTTTATTAGTGATTCAGCATGTTTATTCAGTGACTTCAAACTACTCCAAGCACCAGAACATGTGGCAATATATACAGTTGGGGCAGGGGAAGCCCAGCCCTCAAGAAACAGAAAACATCCTGTGATTGTGCCCTTTTTGGATCCATTAGAATATGCATACTCAGGGCTCTTTTTCTAGCAGAAACTCCTGCATATTAGGCCACACACCCTGATGTAGCCAATCCTCCAAGAGCTTAGAGGGCTCTTAGTACAGGGCCTACTGTAAGCTTCAGGAGGATTGGCTACATCAGGGGGGCATGGCCTAATATGCAGAGGAGCTCCTGCTAGAAAAAGAGCCCTGTGCATACTCATTGGCAAATCCTAGGATCCTCTGATACTGCCTTCTGATTGGCCAGTTTGAATTATGCAGCCAATTGGGATGCAGATCTTTGGATCCTCTCAGTCTATTGTGTCATGCCTCAAACTCAGGACACAACACCCAACGTGTGTCCAGGCATGCCTTCACATATGTAACAGTATTTTAGTTCCGTTTCCTCTTCATGACATTGGTTGAATGAACAACAAGGCGGATGGTGTTAGTAATAGTCTGAGATCTTTAAAAGGGAAAAACAAAATCTTAGTTCAACTAGAAAACACCCCCATCTCTAAGAGCAAAGGTAATGGGAACAGAGAGCAAAACAAGGCTGCAGGTGCTACAGAAACTAGGAAAAGAACCCAAAACAAGCAACAAGAAGAGGAGGAGGAGACTGGATTTATACCCTTCCCTTCACTCAGAGGCTCAGAGTGGCTTACAATCTCCTTTCCCTTCCCCTCCCCATAACACACACCCTGTGGGAAAGGTGGGGCTGAGAGAGCTCTTGTGAGGACAGCTCTGAGAGAACCATGACTGACCCAAGGTCACACCAGCAGCTGCATGTGGAGGAGTGGGGACTCAAACCCGGTTCTCCCAGATTAGAGTCTGTGCTCCAAACCACTACACCAAACTGTCTCTCCAGTCACTGGTTTTGTTGTTTCTCTGGTCACTGGTTTTTCCTTCACATCACCATGTTTCCAGCTGAAATTACAGCTGGGCCTTGGGTGTACAAAGGTGGAAGACTTCTGAGGTAGCAGTAGAAATATGTAGCTTCATGTGAGAAATTATCTTGGAATAGAAATAGATGAGTTCTGCCGATAATGCACTAATGCATTTGCCTACCTATCAGTAGCTCCGTAAAATCTTATAACGCTGAATATACAATCTGAAACAGTATTTGAAAGTCAGATGAAATGCCCTGGGAATTGCCTATGGCTTGACCAGAAGCTTAGCAGGGGAAGAATTATGTTGCAGCCATTCACATATTGCCTATTATGGTCATATGCATCATGTTACATGCCAGTGGGCATCACTCTACAGATGAGGATTGGAAAGATTACACAGAATGTAGCAGCTGATTTTGTGGATAGGGGGATAGGAATTGAATCCAATTTAATAAAAGAGATGGCCCTGAAGCATTATTATTTCCATTTCTTAAAAGTTATTTACCACATCAATAGCCCATGTTTCTTCCAGGAAGCTTGTGGAGGGAAAGGGGAGCCATGAGCTTCTCATGGCTCATAAGGCTTATTCCAAGACAGCCTCCAACTAACCTCATAAGGGGAAAAAAGGTTATTTGCCATTCAGTGAGCTTCAGAGCTCAGGGGAATTTTGAGTCCAGGCCTTTGCTGTCCATTATGTGGTACCAGGAGCTCTCAAGCTTTCCTCATTCAGTGAATTCTTTCCATATTGACATCCCATGATGAACTTCAGTGCCTTTGCAGGGAATTATGAGGAATGTACTACATCAGGAGTGTCAAGCATGCAGTTCGGGGGGCTGAATCAGGCTCCTGGAGAACTCCTATCAGGCCCCCAAGCAACTGGCTGTCATCTGTTTCCTTCTCCCCCTCTCTTGCTACTTTCTGCATAACAGCTTGCTTTGCAAGGCTTGCTCAATTGCACAGGCCTACAGAGCAAAACCTCTTTTTTCTCCATTTACTGAGGCTCCTCCCTTGGGGAGGAAGGGAGGAGGAATAGCTTGCTTTGCCGGGCTCTCTCAATCACCCAGCAGAGCTACTGAGTTAAGCCTCTCTTCCTTCTATTGGCTGAGGCTTCTCCCTTCCCAGTCCCCTGGGGAAGGAAGGAAAGAGCCAGAGCTTCCTTTGCCCAGTTCCCTGGATCCCATGAGAGAAATACAAAGAAAACATCTTTAAGACCAATGGGTGCTAATGTTTTAAGCGTAATATATATTTATGTTTGTGTTTTTTATAAAATTTATATCTCTGCTACCTAATCTTAAGTAGGTACACACATGACCTGGCCCAACATGGCTCGGCCCAACCCGACATGGCCCGGCCCAACAAGATCTCATTTATGTCAGATCCGACCCTCATAACAAATGAGTTTGACACTCCTGTGCTAGATTCTTGCAAGATGTTGGCTAGGTCTTGTCCTACATTATCTGTGACTTGATGGCGAAGAAGAAGAAGAAGAAGAAGAAGAAGAAGAAGAAGAAGAAGAAGAAGAAGAAGAAGAAGAAGAAGAAGAAGAAGAAGACAGTGACTAAGCTGAGTTTCAGGAAAAAGATTGTTAGCCACCACTGATCCTTTCAATGAGAAACCCCTATGAATCTTCGGGGTGGGAGGG
Organism: Heteronotia binoei; assembly: GCF_032191835.1. Classification (NCBI taxonomy): domain Eukaryota; kingdom Metazoa; phylum Chordata; class Lepidosauria; order Squamata; family Gekkonidae; genus Heteronotia; species Heteronotia binoei. Next base: position 25,110,591 of record NC_083231.1, on the reverse strand, counting down.
CACACAGTTTTGTGAAAAATGTTCTGTTACTTCTGTCTGGCTTTTTTTTTTTTTTGAGATGAGTTAAGGGTCCAAGCCAGTCCTATTACATTCTTCTCGTAAGACGTTATGAAGGAAACAAAGTTACCATCTGCTTTGTTAATATTTTAGTGTAATAAGTTCGGCGGGGGGGCGGGGTTTAGGGGGTTCATGATTCAGAACTCAGTACACTGGAAGTACATGCCTGGGGTGAATTTTTTAACAAGACCTAAGGATATGGTTAGGGTGATGCCTGGAATTCTAAGTATTTGTATAACAAATGCTTTGAAGGACTCTCCCATTTGGTTCCATTAGATGCAACACCTGCTTTGTTGTCAAGTTGCAGCTGGCTTACGGTGACCCCATAGGATTTCAAGCGACATTCTGGGTTGGTTTACCATTGCCTGCCTCTGCTTGTTTGGTGTAGTAGTTAAGTGCACAGACTCTTATCTGGAAGAACTGGGTTTGATTTCCCCACTCCTCCACTTGCAGCTGCTGGAATGGCCTTGGGTCAGCCATAGCTCTCGTAGAAGTTGTCCTTGAAAGGGCAGCTGCTGTGAGAGCTCTCTCAGCCCCACCTACCTCACAGGGTGTCTGTTGTGGGTGGTGGGGAGGTAAAGGAGTTTGTGACCTCTCTGAGATTCAGAGTATAGGGTGGGATATAAATCCAATTTCTTCTTCTTCTTTTTGGCAAGATTGGGCAAGTGCAGGCTAGATATATTTATTGAAAAAAGGCCAGACACAAAGCATATTCCACTGTCTTGAGGTTCAAAGTAAAGTTTACCTGTAATTCACAATTGATTTAAATATTCCCTTTCCCTTTCTTTTTAGTTTATCCATCTTAAAACACCTTCTAGTGATGCCAGACTTGTCACACATGTCCATAAAACTACCGCAGTCAGTTTTTCCCCCTTCAAAACAACTGTCTAGCCCATTTAAAATCAAAAAGCTAACATCAATCTAATTATCCCCTGTGAGTCTATTTTCCAGCAATTTCCATTACAAAGGTAAGAGAATTGGCCATTATTTTTCACTTCTAACTGTGGCTTCAAACAGCTTTTCTTAGATTTCTGGAAAGCTCTGGCTTTTATTTTCTAGTGTGTATCATTCATGACTATTAATTGCTAATAAGACTCCCATCACAAATGTGCCTCTGCAAACTCTTTCTATTGTTGTGTTAGGGATTTTTTCCCCCACTCCAGTGATGTAAATTTTGAAGAGAAAAAGTCATCACTTTACTAGCCTTTCTTATGAACTTACCAGGGCATCTGGCTGTTGGCTGGACTAGGTGGAGCTTGGATGAATCCTGTAAATTAGGTAATTTTAGATTGGAGACTTAATGGTCTTGGGAGGTGGCAATGTATGTTTCATATGTGAAGCTACAAGTTTTGGAGCCCCCCCCCCCCCGAGTCTATCAGCAGAAGCCTTGGACTTCCACCCCTGAAAACCAGTTTCAGGAGGCAACATCAGGGGAAGGTCTTGCTTTATATGCCCTGTTGTTGGCCGCACAAAGGAACTGGTTGACCACTGTGTGAGACAGGATGCTGAACTAGATGGACTCTTGGTCTGATCCAGCAGGGCTCTTCTTATGTTCTTACGTTATGACAAACAATCCTACCCTGCAGTCTGTGCTAGCAGCCTTCTGTTTCCTTATTACTCAGCGGTAGTAATGAACACTGTCCAATGAACCCCTCGGATTTAGAGTCAGTGCTACCACAGTTTTGTCATGACAAACAGTTGCCCTGTGGTGACCAGTTTCATGTTCTGGCTAAAATGTCTGATCTAGCTATAATTTAAGTACTGTTAAGAGGTGTATCTGAGGGAAATATACCTTGATTTCAGTGGGAAAGGAACTTGTTTTGGATTCTAAGGATTACATCTGTTAAGAAGTAAACATAAGGCTAGAATTCTGGTCCAGGAATGTGGTTTCAAAACCCATCATCCTTTGGCCCAAACTGAGTTGCCACGTGCTTTGTTGGCAGGTCCCTCTACTGCTAACACAAAGAAAACCAGACAATCCATAGGAAAAGCTTTCCCCTGCCTGAATATGTATCTTCTGCTGAATTTCTTTCTGTAATGAGAAAGAATGGTATCTAGGCTATTGTTAAACTGTTACCTAGTCATGTGTGAAACAAACTCATGCAAATAAAATGGGCATGATACAGAATTCTTCTGTTACAAACCATATATGTTTTCATGATGAGTGGAACACATCTGTGAGAGCCAAACCATCCGAGGTCTCACAATATTTTAATATTTTCCTGTAAAACTGCATATGTGTGAACAAAACGCACACGGACGAACATATTTATATAGCCATTATAATACCCATGATGCTGTGTAACTGCAAATGGGCCCACATGCTCAAAAAGCATCCAGGACATATGACTGAAGACAGTCTTGAATACATTGAAGGAATGGCAATGCAAAGAAAGGAGTCTGAATTTTTAAAAGGCAGATGTACTTTGTATTGTTCAGGGGCCCAAAAACTGAACTAAAAGAAACTGAATATTGCTTGGAAGTTTCACATGTGATTACATAGGAGAGATGCCTGCCCTGTCACCTTATCTAGCTGTGACCTTCCACATGACTCTTTTTGCATTGTTCCTGATGCACACTATTGATACATTAACCCAGTAACTTGCTTCTATATGCTGTACAGAAATTGCAGTTTCAAGAAGAATAAAAGCCTTATTTATACAGTTGCTTTTTTGTTGAAACAAAAGAAATCGACTTCATATTCAGAGTGTCTGCTTATAGCATCATTTTATCAATGTGCATGTTATGATATCCAAAAAGTGAACTATATCTTGGCCATTTTTTTTTCAAATCTGCATTTTCTAAATGCAACAAATACTATATAAAATAACTTCTCAAGGAGCTGTGCTGCATGAGCTGTCTTGCAGTCTGGACTAGCTGCCTTCTGGACCAGCAGTCGTACCTCAAAACATTCACAGATGGCCATATCAGATCCTGCAGAAATATTTACATTTCCTCCCTTCTTCTGATAGAATGAACAGACTGCTTATTTTACTAATAGTTCAGTTGGCAAACAGATCCACAAATAATACTTAATGTCTATAGAAAGATTTGTCCAAGTGTTCAAAATTATAAAGATGTTTTATCCGTGGAATCTGTACAACAAACATGAAAGAAGAAGAGAAGAGACTGGGTTATACCCCACCCTTCACTCAGAGTCTCAGAGCAGTTTACAATCTCCTTCCCCTTCCCCTCCCCACAACAGACACTCTGTAAGCAGCATCCCCTCTAAGCTGAGTTAGTGTGAGCTAGCTTGCAGTTTCTTAGCCTCTGGCTCACACATTTTTGTCTCAGCTCAGGAAAGGTGGCCCCAGAGCAAACTAATTTATGCAGCAGCCAAATTGCTCGCTCGCAACTTTAATGCCAGTAGCTCATGAAGTAGAATTTTTGCTCACAAGACTCCACAGCTTAGAGGGAGCACTGCCTGTGAGCCAGTTGGGGCTGAGAGAATTATTTTCAATAGCTGCTCTTGAGAGAGCAGCTCTTTCAATAACTGTGACTGACTCAAAGTCACCCAGCAGCTGCATGTGGAGGAGTGAGGAATCAAGCCCAGTTCTCCCAAATTAGAGTCTGCACTCCTAGCCATTACACCAAATTGGCTGTCAGGCCAATTTGTTTCCCCTCTATTAAAGATTTATTTGCTTACTTCATTTATAGCCCACATTTCTCACTGAGACTCAGGGAGGATTGCAGAATATGAAACAATGCATGCAGATTAAAGGTTAAACGCGTGAAGACTGATAAACAGGACATTTTCAAATAGGATCACACCCATGTGGATGGCCATGACCGATGCACGCACCAAGTGAATCAGATTTCTTCTTTTATCAGGATGAAAATGCTGCTGACATTTACACATTCCAGAAGATGCATAGGCCCATATGCGAGCATTGAACTTCAGTGACTTCATAAAACCTTAAATACTGCACCTGTTGCTCACCTTTAAAGAGCCCAGTCAGTTCCAGATATCCTAATGCACCCAATTTCTGCAGAAAAACATGAAGGACAAGGACCAGTGTTCCCTCTAAGCTGAGTTAGCGTGAGCTAGCTCACAGATTTTTAGCCTCCAGCTCAAACATTTTTGTCTTAGCTCAGGAAAGATGACCCCAGAACACACTAATTTATGCAGTAGCTCACAGCTTTAATGCCAGCAGCTCACAACTTTAATGCCAGTAGCTCACAAAGTAGAATTTTTGCTCCGCAGCTTAGAGGGAACATTGTCAAGGACCTTTAAAATTCTAACTTTAGAAATGTTATTTTGGCTTGAGCGGGTGTTTTCAATGTACCACTACAGCTGCAGCACAAACTGGAGCCTCTTGTATGCACAATCAGACAGGGAAATTTGCATACTGTATAATGATTTTTTCCACTCCAGCCATAAGCCCTCCACTCCCCCTACAAACTGCTGATAAAATTGTTCGCAGTGTATTGAGCAATCAGATTGGGAGACAGGCTGATTGTTCTTACCATGCCGACCTTGTTCTGCAGATGCTAAGAATCAGGAATTATTTTAATCCTCCCCTTCTATGTAACAGAAACAAGCAATTTGCTTTACATCTTCTTGTTATTCATAGATGTTACAGAGGCAGGAATTATGTACTCCAGGTGGAATCTCAAAAACAATTGCAGTGCTTTCTCTTGATAAAGATGTCAAAAAGCATGTTTGATGCCATCAATAGCCCAGAATTCCAGATGTGGCTATGCAACATCCACTTCAGGTAAAATACCACTGCACTCCACTAGTTTTAAGAGTCTTTTCCTCTTCCCAGGTCCCTTTGGGAACTTCCCAGATTTGAGTTATTGTAGACTGGTTGTTATTGATCAGTAAAAGAAGTCTGAACACTGTCACCAAACCTGAGAGGCCTGTCTGCTGAGAGGGCTAAAGTATCACTATTCTAAAACAAATAAAAAGAAAATTCCTCGTCTTGCACCCTATTTGATAAAGAGCAACCTTTACAGAAAGAGGAATGGCATAGGGGGAGAGTTAAATCCCCCCCCCCTTTTAGTCCCTGGCTTCAATACATTTATCTCCCCCTGTCCTATGGTTGCTTTTCTGACACATCAGGAGTTCCAGTTTAGGAACTCAAACATTGCAGGTGGTTTGATCCTTCAGGATGGTGTGGTTGAATTAGGAGATGTTGCTGGAGTCACACAAGAGGAAGTGGTGGGGAATTTGGTATACAACAGAGCCGGAATGGCTTTCAGGAGAGGGACTAGACATAATAACCAGCAGGGGTTTTTTTGTAGCAGGACCTCCTTTGCATATTAGGCTACACCCCCCCCCCCGAAGTAGCCCATCCTCCAAAAGCTTACAGTAGGCCCTGTAGGAAGAGCCCTGTAAGCTCTTGGAGGATGGACTACTTCAGGGGTGTGTACCCTAATATGCAAAGGAGTTTCTGCTACAAATAAAGCCCTGATAACCAGTCTGGGATGAGCCACAATTCCAAAAGCAAGTGAGTAAGGGATTTCTGGCTGTAGTGACTTTTTTTTTTTTTTACTACCATCTTCTCTTCTGAACTGGGGAGTCAGGTGCCAGTAAGGCATTGCAGCTTATAGCCTGGCAAAGAAGCACCAATATGGATTCAGATTCAAAATTGGGCCCTCTTGAAGCACAAAAGGGCAGGCTTGAGGAGGGACAAGCAAAGAGCTGACTGTGAATCGCTGGTAATAAAGAGAATACGAATAGGGCTTGTAGATGAATGCTTGTATCAAGTTATTGCTGACCATGCATAGTGGAAGTAATAACATTACACCGTGAAAAATGGTCTACAGTAAACCGCAAGGGGGGAAAAAATCCATCGGGGAACTTTACTAGGCAAGGGCATTAATGCACAGCGTAATGTGTGTCATTCACAGATATAGCCTTCGATTAGTTATGAAAGTGACATTCTATAGAAAAAAATACAATTGTCTTCTAGTGATTTCTGGGCTAGGGTTGCTATTGGTCTAGGCTTACTATTGCTGTTGGTCCCGAGGCTTGTGAGATGCCTTGTGTATTACTGAGAGCAGAAAGGTGGGGTATAAACAAGCAAAGTAATAATACAAGCGTTCTGAGGTTCTCTTGTCAAAAGTCATATGTGAATTCATGCAATGAGATTCTGCCTCAAGAAACTCCTGGAGATTCGGGGGCGATGCCTGGGTAGAGCAGAATTTAGGGAGGGAAAGGAGGCGCTCTGCAAGGATATGATGCCATAACAGATCATCCTCCAAAGCTGCCACGTTCTCCAGGGGAACTGATTGCTGTAGTCTTCAGATCATTCTGGGAGAACATCAGATTCCAAGTGGAGACTGGCAACACTAAATGGGATTTTCTGTTAGTGGGCTAGCAGTAGTTGAAAGCTGCTAAAGGTAAAGGAGGTCCCCTGCGCAAGCACCAGTCATTTCTGACTCTGGGGTGATGTTGCATCACAACGTTTTCACAGCAGACCTTTTACAGGGTGGTTTGCCATTGCCTTCTCCAGTCATCTACACTTTTCCCCCAGCAAGCTGGGTACTCATTTTACCGACCTCGGAAGGATGGAAGGCTGAGTCAGCCTTGAGCTGGCTACCTGAACTCAGCTTCCGCTGGGATCGAACTCAGGTCGTGAGCAGAGAGTTCGGACTGCAGTTCTGCAGCTTTACCACTCTGTGCCACGGGGCAGAAAGCTGCTACTGGATATTATAAACAGACCTTGATCCAGTACTTTTGGATGCAGAAAACCTGTGTCTGGTCAGACTGCAGGTGCACCATGTTACAGCTCAAGATTAGAGCCTCCCTTAGTTGCTAATTTTGTATACTTGTGTGTGTGTGTGCATGTGTGTATGTGCTTGCACCTGGAAGTCATGTCAACCTCTGGTGACTGACCCCTACTGGGGGCTTGGAGGAGGTGGCTAATACAGCCAGCCTCTTGACTGGACATTTCAAGGACTGTTGACTCTGTTTAGCTTCTGAGATCTGATGAGTTTGGGCTTGCCTGGGCCATCCAGGTCAGGGCCCTTGGTTGCTGTTTTTGAAGAAAAAAGCTCTAGAGATTTCACTGCAGCTCTTCCAGCATCTTGCCTGGTTTGTTTTTTCTCTGTACAGTCATACTGAATAGTCTAAGACTATGATTCCCAACCCATAAACCCCAACCTGCCACGGTATCCACTGATATGTTTCCTGGTGCCCACTTGCTTCCCCCCGAAAAGCAAAGAGCTCATCTCTAGGGATGGGCACGAACCAGAAAAATGTGGTTCAGTTTGTGGTTCATGGCATGCCCAGTTTGTAAACCACAAACTGTGATGAACTTTCAGGTGCCAAATGAACTGGTTCAGTTTGTGAGATCCATGATGAGGTAGAAGGTCTCTCCCCCACCTCCTGGCATGCTAGAGACTCCAAACTTGCAGGGGAACTCCAGATTACTGCCTATCCTCCAAATCTGATGAGAATTGGATTTATCAGGTCCAAGTTATGCCCCCCTCCCTCAAGAAGGTGCCCCCAGGAAAATTATGCAGGTGCAGGAAGTTCAGGAGTGTATAGAATGGATGCTGTGCAAGCTAGAGACTTCCAACTCACTTGGGACCTCCCCGTGATGCTCCTCTACATGCCTTTCAAGTTATGTGCAGATGGGATATATGAGGTCCAGTTATGCCCCCCCCTCAAAGAAGATGCCCCCTGGAAAATGTTTTTCAAAATGCAGGTTCAAAAGTGTATTGAATGGACACCCTGCAAGCTACACACAGGGAACCTCACTCTGCCACCTGCTCCTTTACAATCTCTTCAGGTTGGGGACAGATGATATTTCTGGGGTCCCAGTTACAGACCCCCCTCCCCTGAAAAAAGATCTCCCCAGTTACAAGAGTCTATGGAATTGCTCAGGAACAAGCCAGTGACCCCAAACTCACAGATAAACTTCACCTAGGCAAACCCCCCCCCAGACACTAGAAGTGAGTTAAGCACCCCCCCCCATGCTTGCAGCACCCCTAAGTCTCCAAAAGTAGGTTCTGAAGGACAGAAAGGCAGACATCCTCAGAGTTTCGACAGAGGTCCCCCAAAGTAATCCCTACAGCTTTGGGGGTACCCTAGCCACACAACACAAGCAAAGGGAAGTGTGCCCACAACTCTCAACGCCCGCCCCCCCCCCCCGGCTGGAACACGCAAGTCCAGAGCACACCCATCAAATGGGGTGTATTCTTTTATGCAGCAAAGGAATGCAAAGTCAGGTTCTGAAGGACAGAAAGGCATACATCTTCAGAGTTTCGACAGGAGCTCCCCAAAGTAACCCCCTGGTAGTTTGGTAGGCACCCTAGCCATTCAACACAAGGGGATATACTAAAAGGAATGACTGGATTGCCCATTGGAAAGTAGTAGAAGAAGAAGAGATTGGATTTATACCCCACCCTTGACTACCAAAAAGAGCCCCGTGGCGCAGAGTGTTAAAGCTGCAGTACTGCAGTCCTAAGCTCTGCTCACGACGTGAGTTCGATCCCTGGCGGAAGCTGGGTTTTCAGGTAGCCAGCTTGAGGTTGACTCAGCCTTCCATCCTTCTGAGGTCGGTAAAATGAGTACCCAGCTTGCTGGGGGGAAAGTGTAGATGACTAGGGAAGGGAATGGCAAACCACCCCATAAAAAGTTTGCCGTGAAAACGTTATGAAAGCAACGTCACCCCAGAGTCAGAAACGACTGGTGCTTGCACAGGGGACCTTTCCTTCCTTACGACCCAAAGGAGTCTCGGAGTGACTTACACTCTCCTTTTCCCTTCCCCTCCCCACAACAGACACCCTGTGAGGTACGTGGGGCTGAGAGAGCTCTCTCAGAGCCGCTCTTGAGCAGAACAGCTCTGTATGAACTTGTGACTGACTGAAGGTCACATCAGCAGGTGCATGGGAGAGGCTTGAAGGCTCATTACAGATAATGAGAACCAGGAATGCCCATTGACTTTCCTGGGCTCCATTTAAATGCATTACAGCACAAAGTAGTTGCAATGCAAATGCAGAGTGAATATTCAGTTAATGTCTCTGGTCCCAGATAAACTGCTCTGGGCTGGAATAACAGGCCTCAGAGTGGAATGATGGTGCCAGAAATAGGATTAGTGCTCTGGGACAGGAATCACAGCCCCACTTCCTCCAAGTGAAACGACAGCCCCTAGGTCTAGCAGAAGTGTTCAGGGGCTGGGATGAGTGGAATGGGGCCCTTTGAGATTAGGAAAAATCCACTGGCACTGGAATGAGTCCCCAGAGTGGAATGACAGCCCCTGGGAGTAACAGAAGTGTTTTGGGGCTAGAATGACAGGCCCTAGAGTGGAATGATAGCCACTAGGAGTAGTAGAGGTCTTTTGACACAGGGGTTGTCATTCCACACAGGAGCAGTGTTACCTCTAAGCTGAGTTAGCATGAGCTAGCTCACAGATTTTTGGCCTCCAGCTCACACATTTTTGTCTTCGCTCAGGAAACATGGTCCCAGAGCACACTAATTTATGCAGTAGCTCACAACTTTAATGCCAGTAGCTCACAAAGTAGAATATTTGCTCACAAGATTCTGCAGCTTAGAGAGAACATTGCTCAGGAGGCTGTCATTTCAGTTCCAGTACACTTCTGCTTCTCTCACAGTCTGTCAATCCACTTGTGGGTGGGGAGGGGCTGTCATTCCTATCTCTGAAGACTTCTGCTGCTTCCACTGTCTGTCAATCCACTCTGGGGCCTGTCATTCCAGCCCTAAAACACTTCTGCTACTCCTCAGGGCCATCATTCAATTCCCAAAACACTTGTACTGTCATTCCAGTCCTAGAACTCTTCTGCTACTCGTCAATCCATATCAGAGGCTGTCGTTCCAGCATCAGAACACTTCTACTACTCCCAGAAGCCATCATTCCACTGGGGGGGGCATTGTCATTCCAGAATACTTCAGCCACTCTCAGGGGCTGTCATCCCAGTCCCAAAGTAGTTTATCTGATCCCAGAAACATCAATTGCCCAGAGGCATTTATTGCCCAGATACATTAGTTCTGCATTTTCATTGCAACTATTACATTTGTAATGTATTTCAGTTGTGTTCCCAAAGATAGAGAATTATGTGCCTTGCCCCCCCGTCCCATTACTTTGAAGTTTGGCAAACATTTTGCTTGAGCAGCGACAATCTGTCTGGAAACGCATCCATTCACCACCACAAACCAACATGAACAGCTTAAAAGTTCATGGAAGGTTTATGCTTTCACCTGCCATGAACTTCAGTTCACGAACCATAAACCAGCCCAAATTTATCACAAACTGCAGTTTGTGAGCTGGTTCATGCCTTTCCCTCATCATTTTGGCTTTCCTTGTTGGAGCAGGAGTTGCTTTGTAATACTCCGGAGACATCATCACCTTTGGGTCTGCAGGGGGTGCCAATCCAGAAGTAGCTACCCCCATCATTGGAGGGTGCTTGGCTTCAAACCTCCCAACTTTTTTTCAAATGGCCCCATGGTAGCCATTTTGTGATGGTACTTATTGCCCTTTCTCAGAATCCCTAAAGTGCTCACAGACTCAACAAGGTTGAAAATCCTGGGACTAGATATTTGCAGAGTACCTTTAACGTCACTGCTCAACTGCCATGCTCAGAATGAAAACCAAGGGACACATTCAGATGTTGATCTCTTCTAGTGGTCCTGAGTTCCTCATTCTCTAGCTGGAAAGAGCACCTCTGAGCATTTGAGGCAAGCTTTCCCTCATTCCTAAGGAATAGGTTCCAGACATCTAGAACTGAGCAAGGTTTCCCCCAGGGCAGAATGTGTGGCTCCCCTGGCAATTTAAGCCTATTGGAAATATGTATCTGTTTTGTATGTCCTTTGCAATGTTCTAAAGTTCCAGTCATTATAGGGTTAACATTGTGCCTAATTCCCTATTGTCTGCATGACCTAGGAAGAAGATACTGACTGCTGTCAATCAAGGTCTAGAAGCGGGAAAACCTGTTTTGTTTGTTTGGTGACTTCCTTTGTTCAGGCAGAGAGTTTAAGGAGGAGAAGGAAGTGGTCTTCCATTAAGCTCATGATCTTCTAGTGTGAGGATGTAGTTCTATAGTGTTTGTTATTTTCACTTCCCAGTACCCTTTCCCTATAGAAGTAAATATGTTTTTGCTTTTTCATGTTAAATACCTCTCAATGATTATTTGATCCAGTGATCCATCGCACTGTTTGAGATAAAGAAATAGATTTTCAAACAGAATTCCCTAACAAAGCCCAGGCAGCTTATTCTAAAAATTATCTTAGAAACTCTGTTAAGCACTACTGTTTCAACAGGCATTGCTCCGTAGTGTGCCATTGGTTTTTCTTTTGCTGACTTGTAGTTTTGAAAGACAACTGCTTGCCTGATCAATAATCCGCTTAGGAAGGGAAAAGAGGCAGGGCAGTTCTCATAAATTGATTTCCAACTCTGCATTTTCATCAGGAACCACCAGACTGTCACTGTGGGAAGAGGAAAATGTTATCACACAGTCAGATTGCAGGTGACAGACTTTATCTGGAGACGGAGGGAAGCTTTTTGTTGTGTCTATTTTGAGCAGCAATCTCCAAGTAGTAGACCAAATGCATGATACGTATAGATTTTTGCTGTTGTAAATCTACCTTCCACATGCAAAGAATAGACTGGCGTTCTCTGTGGAAAGGCCAAATCCAGATTACAAAGCATTTCTCTCTGCCACAGCATGGTGTAGAGCAGGGGTGTCAAACATGTGGTCCAGGGGCTGAATCAGGCCCCCGGAGGGCTCCTATCAGGCCCCCGAGCAGCTGGCTATCATCTGCTTCCTTCTCTCTCTCTCTTGCTTCTTTCTGCATAACAGATTGCTTTACAAGGTTTGCTAAATTGCACAGGAGCTACAGAGCAAAACCTCTGTTTTCTCCATTGGCTGATGGTGGTGGAGCAGAGCTTGTTTTTCCAGGCTCTCTCAATTACACAGCAGAGCTACTGAGCCAAGCCTCTCTTCCTTCTATTGGCTGAGGCTCCCCCGCCCCTCCGAGTCCCCTGGGGACAGAAAGAAAGAGCCACAGCTTCCTTTGCCCAGTTCCCTGAATCCCATGGGAGAAATACAAAGAAAGCACCTTTAGGACCAATTAGTGTTAATGTTTTAAGCATGTTTTAAGTTTTTTAAAATATATATATTTCATTGTGTTTGTGTGTGTCCTTTATAAAATGTATATCTCTGCTACCTAATCTTAAATAGGTACACACATGGCCCGGCCTAACATGGCTTGGCCCAGCCTGACATGGCCCAGCCAAACAAGGTCTCATTTATGTCAGATCCGGCCCTCATAACACAATGAGTTCGACCCCCTCTGGTGTAGAGGTTAAAGAGTTGGAGAAGGATCTCGGTAAACTACGGTTGCCAGCCTCCATGTGGGACCTGGGGATCCTCTGGAATTACAGCTCATCTCCAGGCTACAGAGATCAATTCCCAGGGAGAAAATGGATGTTTTGGAGGGTGGACTCTATGGCATTTTATTCCACTGGGGTCCTTGTCCTCCCAGGCTCCATCCAAAAATCTCCAAGAGTTGCCCAACCTGGATCTAACAACCCTGTCCCTTCATCCCCCACCAGTGGCCAGCGGGAAACCTGGCAAGCCTACGGTAAACCCAGGTTTGAATCCCACTCTTCCATGGAAGCTTGCTGGATGAACTTGCATTGCATGTTTTTAGCCTAGCCTATCTCACAGGGGTGTTGTGAGGATAAAACAGAGGAGAATGATGTCAGCTGCTTTGGATCCCCATTGGGGTGGGATATAAATGAAGGAACTAAATGAATAATAAACACATCTCCTCCCTCCTACCTCAGTGCCATCAGATGTTAACCAAGGATAACATGGGCCATTGGCCTGATACAACATGGCTTCTCTTATGTTCTTATTTAGCCACAGTATAAATATATGTGTGTGTGTGTATATATATGTATATGTACACACACACACATATATTGGCCACTGTGTGACACAGAGTGTTAGACTGGATGGGCCATGGGCCTGATCCAACATGGCTTTCTTATGTTCTATGTTCTTAAGGTGTGGGAAAATCTCTCATACTATTTCTTCCATATGGAAAACCGACAAACATTGTCAGTGACTGATATCCCAGATTTTACAATGTTTGTGTCTATTGAAATGGTGGCAATTTTTTTGTATCTGGCTTCAAAAAAGCATTTTGTGTTAAAACTGTATTAAGTACTCCTTATCTCCTGTATACTTCTTAGTGTATAATGCCAGTAAAGGTTGTCGTCGTTAAATGTTTGTGTCTAGTGGCCTGGCTGCTAACCACTCAGCTGCTGAATTGCAGAGCCATGATGGTTTTGCACCAAAATATACAGAATTGTTCAGCAAGGTGTTTTTAGAAAGTGAGTATATTTGTAGTATTCAGCATTAAGCTGAATGCTGAAGCTGAAGCTCAAATACTTTGGCCATCAAATGAGAAGGGAGCACTCCCTGGAGAAGATCCTGATGCTGGGAAAGACAGAAGGCAAAAGATGAGATGACTGGACAGTGTTACTGATGTAACAAACACGAATTTGAGCAGACTTCGGAGGATGGTGGAAGACAGGAGGGCCTGGCATGACTTTGTCCATGGGGTCGCAAAGAGTCGGACTCGACTGTGCGACTGAACAACAACATATTTGTAGTAAACACCATTGGCCAGAGGGGCACTTTCATAAAGGAAGCAGGTTTGAACCACAGTTTAGGGCACTATTTATGGTATGTTTAACTTCATTTATCGCATTGTTTCCCTGATTTCGTAATCCAGTTCTTGCACATGTATGCCTTAAATGGTTTATCTTCTTTTGCATTATATTTAAAATTCTGTAACCCGTCTTGAGTCTTTGTGAAAAAGGCAGACAATAAGTAAGTGGGTAAACAATCATTTTTGTCTCCTAGACTGGAGGAAAAGAATCCTTGCTCAGAAATATAGAAATTGGCCATCCCTGACCTGCAATTTGCAGCATAATCCTATAGAAGGTCACTGCAATATAATCCCCTGTATACCTGGACTCTGAAGGGCATTGTACTATTAGTGACTTCAGTGGCTTTAACAAAAAATGGATTTCCATGTTCACTCGCCTGATATGAATTTTTTATTTTCAAGGAAAAAAACGGGGGGAAAGGGAAAATGGAAACAGAAAAGTAATAATACATCTGTATAGAAAACTAAAATGCATTCTGCATGTCGCTGTAGAATTCAAATAAAAGAAAATTTCATCGTACTGTTACACGTTTAGCCTCTCATCACAATAGTCATATAGAATTATATTGTGAGTTCCCATTTAGGTTATCAATTTAGCATGTATTTCAACCATACCCAGGGCCAGCCCTAGGCTATCTGGCATCCTAGACAAAGCTAACTTCTGGTGCCTCCCCCTCGCTCTGATAATGTCACCAAGTCACATGGGGGGCACCCACTTTGGTGCCCCCAGAAGGCTGGCACCCTAGGCAATTGCCTAGTTTCCCTAGGGCTGGCCATGCCTCAATTGCCTTTTCCCCAGTTAGATGCAAAGGCAACTTATGGATCTCAATACACCTCTTATGATCACACTCCATTCTGGAGGAAGTTGCTCTGAAAATATTTGTGATGCCTGATACATTATGATACATTTTGGTGAGTGCTAGGCCTGGAAATTGCCCTCATGCACGGGGGGGGAACCACTTTTGAAGATTTCAATTAATTTGCAAAATTGTTCAGGATAAGACAGGAGGTGACTCCTGCTCTATTGCTGTTCTACAGTCCTGTTCCTGCTAATCCGTATGTGCCCCTGACGATGTAACCCAGTGTACACAAGCCTGTCCCCGGATGCAGCTATTAGACTGTCCTTGTGAAAATCTGAGGTCAGGGGGTGTGATGATGTAGAGACCTGTTGCTAAAAATAAATGGGGAAGGAAAATTAAAATCTTTTTCAAATCTGGAGGTGTGGTTAGTGGTGAGCATCCATTGATACAATTTCAGGCCGTCCCAGCAAATTGCTGTTTCATACAGGGAAAGGAGACCGTGATTGTAGAGGTAGCTTGGAAACAAAGAAGGCAAAGAAAGATCAGCAGTGCGCAATATGAGGAGGTCCTCAAGGAGAAGGAGGAGGAGAAGTCATTGTCTTTTGCTTCTTGGCAAAAGCAGAGCTCTTAGGCAAGGCACTCTCCCCAGTTTGTCAGCTTCTTGAGAGCCAGTTTGGTGTAGTAGTTAAGTGTGTGGACTCTTATTTGGAAGAACCGGGTTTGATTCTCCACTCCTCCACATGCATCTGCTAGAATGACCTTGGGTCAGCCATAGGTCTCTTAGGAGTTGTCCTTGAAAGGGCAGCTGCTGTGAGAGCCCTCTCAGCCCCACCCACTAAACAATGTGTGGGGGAAGAAGATATAGGTGATTGTAAGCCGCTCTAAGTCTCTAATTCAGAGAAAAGGGCGGGGTATAAATCTGCAATTCTTCTTTTTAAAGAAGAAACAATTTTATTGAAAATTAGGATTATACAACAACCAGTGAGTGTGTAATGCATCAAAATTATACACAACAATATTAACTAGTTCGATTGGGCAAGGATGACATGGTTATAATTATCATAGTTAATCAATAACTAATCAATAACTATTGATTAACTAAATAAATAACTAAATCAGGTGTATTAACTAAATAAATAACTAAATCAAGTGTACAAGTATTAAACTAAAAGGTATTAAAGTGAATATGCAACTGAAAACCAGGCTAATTTTATAGCAAACAATGGTGTTGGGAGAGGAAGTACTTTTGAGTTAATTAAGTATGTAAGAGTTAATTAAATATGTTAAATAAAAATAGTGTAGTAGCATGTACTATGAAAGCTACTTACTTCCCACCTAAAATAAAAAAGTGAGATGAGATTGAAAAGGAGAGAATGTAATAGTGATAGTATAAAACTTATAACTAAAAATAATAACAATAACAACAACAATGATTGAAATGATAACAATGATGATAATCATAATAATAATAGGAAAAGAAAATACTAACAAATAGCCAGTGTGTGACCTGTGACATGGCTTAATCATAGTTAATTTGTACTAAATATGACACAGGAAGTGGGGAGAACCAAGAGTCAGTTATTATGAGTAGAGTATTTTTAGATGTAAAGGATTTTGTAGAGAGGTGTCTTGTGATGCTATGGATGAATGGTAACCATTTGGCAGTGAAATTGGTTTCTTTTGGGAAAATTTCTGCTTGCAGCAATTTGTCATTTATTTTCTCCATAAGGAAATGATCCCATATGTATTTCAGCCAGTTCGTTCTTGGAGGAACCTGTGAGGATTTCCAATAGGATGCAATTGAAGACTTAGCTGCTGTTAGTAAGCTAATGATTAGTTCTTGTTTGATTTTGGATACATCCAAACCCTCCCATGAGTTTAGGAAGATCAAAGCAGCTGATTAAGGAATAGAGTAAGAGGTTTTTATTTGTATTTGATTCAGAATATCGTTCCAGAAGTTCTGTAGAGATGGACAGTCCCACCAGCAGTGTGCATATGTTCCTAGTTGTCTGCATTTTTTCCAACGAAGTAGAGATTAATTTTTAGTAAATGTTGCTTGTTTTTGTGGGGTGATGTACCATCTATGCAGGATTTTAAATGATTGAATTCTGGTCACTGTTACCAATGAATTGAACGTATTGGATGAGTATATACTCGACCATTGGTCTTCAGTGAAGTCGATGTTACAGTCACGGTTCCAGTGTTTTTGAGATGAAGGTGGAGAAGTATTGTCTAGATTAACCACAATGTCATACACAGCTGATATAAGACCTTTAGAGCATGCTACCAATGAATCCAGTAGTTTCTCAAAAGATGTTCGCGGAGCCTTCAAAATGTTGGGAAGATTAATTGAGGACATAGCATGATTTAGTTGGAGATAGAAAACCAGGGTATTGACTTGCCAAGTTTATGTTCCAATTCAGATTTGGTCAAAAGCCCAGTAGGGGAGGATATATCTACAGTCGGTTAATGTTCGCTGTTTTTAGTGCTTTGAGATGAGACACACTATTGTTTGGGTTGAACCATGTTTGGTAGTGTAGTGATGAAAATCGTGACAGATGAAGTACAGCCTTAGAACGTATTGCATCCCATGTCTTGAGGATGGACATAATGAAGGGATTTGCCTTGATTGAGGGTGGATGAGAGGAGGGTTTCAGCCATAGCAGATCTTGAAGTGACATTGGTGCCGTCAAAAGATGTAGAGGTTTAGACCAGTCAATATCATTCCCACAACGGGCTAATTTGATTAAGGGGACTAAGAGTGTTGAACGGTGATATGCTAATAGATCTGGATAATTCAAGCCTCCCCCAGTTTTATTACGTCTTAGTTTTGAGAAGCATATCTGTGGTGTTTTATGCTGCCCAAAAAAAGAGTTAAATGTTGACTGTCAGTTTTTAACTACCGAGACTGGAATTTCTGTAGGAATAGTCCTAAAAAAGTATAAAAGTTTTGGCAAGGCAAATGATTTCAGAAGATGTAGCCTATCTGTAACTGAGAGAATATGCTTCCCCCATTTTGTGATGGTTGATTTTATTTCCTTGAATATTTTGATGTAGTTAACCATGATTATGTCCTTTAAGCAGCAAGGTAAGTGGATTCCCAAGTATTGTAGAGACTTCTTGAACCATTGGTAGGGGTAACATGAACTAATAAATGTTTTAAATTGTTTTGTTAATTTCAAAGGTAAGATAGAAGATTTTGAATGGTTAATGCGTAAGCCGGAGATGTTACCAAAGGAATGTAGAACTTCTTGAAGTCTTGGCATTGAGACCTTTGGAGCAGTAACATATAGGAGCATATCGTTCGCAAATAGACTTATTTTAAAATCATGGATACCAGTTCTGATACCGTGAATAAGAGGGTCATGACGGATGATGGCCACTGTAACTGAAAACTGGATGACTTTGTGCCGTTGATCTTTATATGAGCTGATTCTGAGTAGATTGCCTGGATAGCTCGTATGAAGGTGTCATCAAATCCCATATGTTTCAACAGTGGGATAAGGAAGGACATTTCCAGTGAGTCAAACGCTTTCTCCACATCTAGCGAGAGGAAAAATGCTTCGGATTTCATGGTTTCGCAAGTTGACATGATGTGGAGAGTTTTGTGAACATTATCTGTGATTTTACATCCTGGCATAAATCCTGCTTGGTTAGGATGAATATAATTTGTGATGAGAGAATTTAATCGCTTAGCCATCAATGCTGTAAAGATTTTGTAATCTTGATTTAGTAGCGAAATGGGCCAAATGAGGCTGGATTGGTAAGATCTTTACTAGGTTTAGGAAGGACTATGATGGATGCGTCATTCCATGTTTTAGGTAAGATGCCTGTTTTAAGAACCTCATTGCAAGTATTTGTCAATGGCTGAAGTAGTTTTTGAGCAAACTTTTTATAAAATTCGTGATGTGTAGCCATGTGGTCCGGGCAATTTATTGTTTTTAAGCTGTTTAATAATTTTTTTGACTTCTTCAGAATTAAAGGGTCGGTCTAGAAAGTCACGATGTTCTTCTGTAAGTCTGCCCAGGGAAGGATGTTTATAAAGGAACTCATTGATTGAATTAGGTGATGGGTTGAGGGATGTGTATAAATGCTGATAGAAGTCCAAGAAGTTTTGCACAATATTTTTAGTTTTGATAAGCAGGTTGCCATTTTTGTCTTGGATGCATAAATATGTCTAGAAGTTGAAGTCTGTTTCATTTTCCAAGAAAGAAATTTTAAAGATTGTGGTGAGTTAGTCCAATTCTTTTGCTTGAGATATAAAAGCTTCTTTTGAATTTATGTGCTTTCAAGGGATTCTAGGATTTTTCATTCGGAAAGAAGTTTCTTATACACTTTGCTTCTGGTAGATTTGTGTTGTAGCTCCAGTTGCATTTTGTTCAATAGGTCTTGTTTAAAGGCTTCATTTCTTAAGATGAGAGGCTAGTGAGATGATGTTACCACGGATGACTGCTTTCAGGGCTTCGCATTTGATTGAAGAGGAAGTGTTACCATCCTAATTGACTTGTAAGTATTGTTCCAGGTCTAAGTCTATTTGTTGGACTGCTTCTTCATTATGTAGTAAGTTGTTATCAAATGTCCAATTTTTAGAGGGCAAGTGTTCTGTCGAAGAAGATATCGAACATGTTACCCAGGCGTGGTCTGACCAAATGATTGATCCAGTGTCAGCATTGCGAATTCTATGCAATAAAGGATTAGATAGAATAACAAAAGCAATCCTGGTGTAGGTGCTGAATCTTGGAGAGTAATACATATAGTTTTTCTCTGTTTTGTGAAGAAACCTCCAGGCAACCGTCAGTTGATGCTCTGACAAAAGCAATTTACGTTTGGAAGGACGATGGGGGAGATTCGAGGGACAAGACCATAGGGAGGAGTGGTCTAGTGTGCGGTCAAGGATACAGTTTAAATCTCCACCAATGATCAGTTCACCTTCCTGAAAGTTCTGAAGGATTGTGAAAAGCTCTTCTAAGAATGCATGTTGTGAGTAATTTGGGGCATAAATAGATGCAATGGTGAATTTTTGGTCATCTAGCAGGCCTTTCACAAATATGTAGTGACCATGTGGGTCTGCTACTGTTGCTTGGTGGTTGAATCTCAGCTTGTGGGATAGCAGGATCGAGACTCCTCCGGACTTCAAATTGTCTTTAGCATGATATTGGAGTTGAATCCAGTTGGCCTTCAAGGAAGCTTGTGTCGTTGTTTTAAAATGAGTCTCTTGAAGTAGGATGATATCTGAATGCTGCTTTGCTAGGTTACTCAGTATATATTTTCTCTTGATAGGTTGTGAAGACCTCTAATGTTTAGAGAGCTAATATTCCAAGTTTGAGCCATAAGAGATATGTGATGTATAATTTGGGTGATGAGATTAGAAAGATGAGTAGATTATAAAGAGCAGACACTAAAATGTATCACTTGTTAAGCCACGGCACAGGTTATAAAATAATTTAAGTTATACTAAATAAATTAATGTATTAAAAAAACCAATAATAAAAAACTAAAATCAAGTGCAGTGTGTAAAGTAGAGTAATAGATGAGAATTAATTGAGTACAGGAGATTATTATAATACCTCTACTGGATTAAGGTCAATCAATTTTGCAATTTATTATATGACTTCGATATAATATATAGTGGGTATACTGATTTAATTGAAAATAGCTTATATTATTTTAGATGAATTAATAGGGTCCATATTAGTGAATATCCAATCAAGTGATAAAATACTATACCAATTAATCAGAGATCTAAACTTTCCCAACAATCTGGGTTTTTTTACAAAACACACTAAAAACAGTTGATTCAAAATGAATAATATTAAACTGTAACAAATCAGCCTTTTCCAGTAGAGTCTATGAATGTGTTATATAAGCTATTATCTTATTTAAAAACCTACTATAGTTATATACAGTTGATTCAGGAAATATAACAATTAATTAATTACTAAGCTAAGCCTGTGTAATCAATCTATAACCGTTCTATAATAAGTTTATAATTAATTTCTAAACTATATTATCCTATTGTCACTGGTAATAAGAGCTATATACACTAAACAACAAACTCAATACTATTATGAATAAAATGCTGTTTGTTATGCTTTACTTTAAGGGAACCAAGCAAGTAACAGTGCTAAAGTCTCACAAACAAGGGAGGTAAAATTCCCAAGGCTAACAGAGCAAAGGCTCTGAAATAAGAGACTATTCAAACTGAGAGTGCAATAAACAGATGCAAAGAACACAGAGGAAAAACCTCCCCCTCCCTTCCCCCAACGCTTTAACATTGATGGACTTAATAATTACGGGCATGCAGCAGGTAAAAAGTTAGAAGTAAGATGACAGATTCCATTAACAATGTTTATAATGGCTAAAAGGTTCATGTGTAAAAGCAGTGCTTTTAACTTTGTAGATTTCATCTTAACGGACCTACTTTGTTGTCTTTAGGTGCAGAAACTGAATGCTTTCGTTTCTGAAAGGGTTTTGAAGAATCGGACAGCAGTGGTAAGTGGAGAGATTGTAGGAGAGCAATGCCTGAAGGAGAGTCATTAGCAGTGAAGATTTATCCTTGTATGACACTTTGATGTTTGTTAGATTGACCCAGCGATAGCGTACTTTGGCATGTCTCAGAGAGTCAGTAACTTGTTTTAAATCTCGATGCTTGGCCAGCACTTCATGGGAAGATCGGGGAAAACTAATATACGGTCCCCTTTAAATTGCAAATGGCCTGTGTTGCGGGCAGCATCAAGGATTTCTCCTCTAGAGCATGCTTCGGATATGACAGCAATAATGTCTCGTGGCTCCACTCTGGAAGGAAGATTTGGCGGACCAAGGCAGTACGCTGCAGTAATGTATGGCATGATGCCTTCCTCCAATTCCAATTCTTGAGCCAGCCAGTCAGCAATAAAAACAGGCAAATCGGATTCAAATAACATGTTCTCTGCAAACCCTCTAAACTTTAAATGGATTTGCTGTGCTGAGGCCGCAAGTTGTAAAACTCTGCTATGCAACACGCCATTTTCCGAACAGAGGGTACTCACGTCTTCCTGTAAGTTGGTGCACATTTCTTTCGCTCCTTCCGCGGTTTGGCTGACACTTTGAAGAGTGAGTTTAAAATCAGCGAACTGGTCAGTCAAGGGTTGTATTGAGGCTGCCATTGTCTCTTTAATTTTGAGTCCGACAGTACTTATAAGCGCGTTAGATTCTGGATCAGTAATAGTGGGAATTACTGGTGAGGGGGAGGCTTCCTCCATCGCCATATTGTCTGAGTCGGCCTGATCGTCAGGAGGAAGGGTGGATTGAGAAGCTTTAGAAAAAAAAGTTGTAATGCCCTTTCCAGCCGTGCTGTTTAAATGGGCTTTATCAGAGTCAGCTTTGTCCATTATTTAATTGAACAGAAGAGTATCTAGAATGCCTGAAAATGCAGTATTTAGGGGAAAGGAGAGACGGAGCGCATGGGTTATGCTGCCATTCCGCTCAGAGTCCAAGCCCTTCTTCTTCCTTGAAATACATTTGTATGCTACCCAAACCTCGTTACAACTGCATTTAGATATAGCAGAAGAAAGGCAATTGGCTTTTTACAGCAATGTTCAGGAGTCTGAGTAAGTCAGCATAAACTGGTGTGGAGTACCAGTAAGATAGTGTAACTCCAGTCTTCTGCTTTGCACACAACCTCTCCCCCACCCTCCCAACCAAGAGTGACGGAAGCAGCAAGAAATAGAAGTTTCAATCACTCCGGCATCACCCCAGTAGACTAAACCAAAATAAAACATCCCCATTAGTTAAAATTTGCCACTGATTAAAATGAGTGAATTACCCACTGACTGCATAAATGAAAGCTCATGGGCCTAATGTTAAAGGTCTTTAATGACCCTCTTTTGTGTTTCTGAAGTCTGTAGTCACCTGGCATTCTGGGCTCAGTCCATACATAAAGAATGTAAAACAAAAGCCCTGCTGGATCAAGCCAGTGGCCAATCAGTGTCCTGTCTCCCACAGTAGCTAACCAGATGGCCCACAGAGGCCCATAAGCAAGGGGGTACAGTGGCCAGAGGGCCCCCCCCCCTCAGCTGTTGGCGTCTATTAATTGGTATTTGTTGTTTCAGAGTGTTGTCACATTGGTCTGCAGTAGAACAGCTAAATATGAGTCCAGTAGAGATGGACAAGATTTTCAGAGTATGAGTTTTGGGGAGTCAAAGCCCTGATAAAGGGACCTTTGACTTCTGAAAGCTCATACCCCGCCCCCCCCCTCCAAAAAAAATCTTGTTGGTTTCTAAGGTGCTACTGGACTCAAATCTTAGCTGGCATTCCTTGGTTTTCTGCCTTTGAAAAGAGAGATTCCGTTATATCATCATGACTAGGAGCCACTGATAGACCTATGCTCTACTACAGGGGTCCCCCACCTCTGGGTCGCAGACAGGTACCGGTCTGTGGCCCGTTAGCAACAGGGCCATGAGTTGTATAATTATTTCATTATATATTACAATGATGTAGTAGTAGTAGCAGTAGAGGAGGAAGAGGAGGAGGAGAAGAAGACGATGATATTGGATTTATATCTTACCCTCCATTCCAAATTTCAGAGTCTCAGAGCAGCTCTGTGAGATAGGTGAGGCTGAGAGAGCTCTCCCCAGAAGCTGCCCTTTCAAGGACAACTCTGCAAGAGCTATGGCTGACCCAAGGCCATTCCAGCAGCTGCAAGTGAAGGAGTGCGGAATCAAACCCGGTTCTCCCAGATAAGAGTCTGCACACTTAACCACCACACCAAACTAACAGAAATAAAGTGCACATAAAGAAATAAAGTGTAGTAGAGCATAGTGGCCTAATATGTATTATTCCGAAACCATTGCCTCCCCCCACCCCCGGTCCATGGAAAAATTGTTTTCCACAAAAGCGGTTCCTGGTGCCAAAAAGGTTGGGGACCACTGCTCTACTACAAATAATTCTCTTTCAAAGCCATCAGTTACTGGGCATCATTATATCCTGTGGGAAGGAGTTCTCATGTTTTGGGTTCTGTAGTTTTCTTTTCCACTCCTGAATCTACTGCACACCAGTTCCATCAGGCAGCCCTGAGATCTTACAGGAATGGAAGAAAAAGTTTTCTCTGTCAATTTTGTCCACTGTGTGCTTAATTTTATAAATTTCTGTCATGCCCCCTGACCCTGCCTGTAACACACCACAAATCGGAAGAAGGCTTGATTGATGAAATTCAAGTATAAAAACAAGGAATATAATTCAGTGAATATAATTCAGACAAAAATAACAGAAACTGACCAGCTATCTTACTCACTGGAGTCCTGACAAAGCACCCATTGGTACTTAAAGCAAAGAATTCCAGAGCATAATGCAAATATCTTCCTGGCAGCAAGAAGGAATAGGAAGGAAAGAGTAAAAAGGGAATCAGGATTTGTCTGTTCAACCATACTTACAGAAAAATGCTGGCCATAACCTCCTGACCTCAACTGGTGACTGAGCGGTATCCATGGAACTTTCTAGGGTGAGAGTGTGCCCCTGTCTCATACCAGATTTACAGCTGAATTCTGTGGGTAACTTAACAAGCCTTAGTAGATAGCCTTGATGAGGAGCATATGAGGTGGTGCTAACACCTGTGGAGAATCAGAGAAGTTAGCTGGAGAATTCCTCTAAGATGGCTTCTCTCTTGACACCTCCTCCATGGCGTATTGGTGCACAAGGTCCACAAACTGAGAGGTTGGGGAAGGGGAATAAGTGTGCTTATAAATGACTGTGTTGACACTTCCCACATCCGTTTAATGCATCATGTTAGGTACCACCCCTATGCTCAATACCTGCATAGACTCTATAATTCTGGTATGGCAGTTGGACAGTAATGGGTTTCTTCTGTCATTTCAGACAGACCGGTTTTAGTAACTGGCTGCTACCTGAATACTTTTATCTTTTCAGACAATCCTGAAGCTGTCCCGGTGGTGAGGTGTGCTTGAGGTGTTGCTAACAAAGACAGCTTCCATCCAGTTTTCAACTCCTCCTTCTGGATCAGAATCACTATGGCAGGCTGTGTGAAATGCCCTCGTAGTACTTCCGGGAGTGATGGTTGTTTGTTTTCATGCCCTTTTTTTGCTGGGTGGTGCATGATCTCTGCTTTTTTTTTTAAACGTTTGTTTAAGAATGCTGTGAAATGGAATATATATCTCAATGTTGTCTAGGCATCCCAATGGTGGCACTGTTGCACTGTTTTGTTGTCCAATTTCAGCATCCTAGTGCTCTTAAAGGGGCCAAAGAGCCAGTTTGGTGTAGTGGTTAAGTGTGTGAACTCTTATCTGGGAGAACCGGGTTTGATTCCCCACTCCTCCACTTGCAGCTTCTGGAATGGTCTTGGGTCAGCCATAGCTCTGGCAGAGGTTGTCCTTGAATGGGCAGCTGCTGTGAGAGTCCTCTCAGCCCCACCCACCTCACAGGGTGTCTGTTGTGGAGGAGGAAGGGAAAGGAGATTGTGAGCCGCTCTGAGTCTCTGAGATTCGGTGTGGAGGGCGGGATATAAATTCAGTGTCTTCTTCTTCTTAAATGGACATTCCCTCCCCCGAAAAAAAAACCACAGATGTGCCACCCAGCAAAAAAAGGGCACAAAAACAACTGTCGCTCTTGGAAGCAATAGGGAAGGGGAACTGTGTGAAATGGCACTGCTTCAGAGATGGATCCCTGCCGGAAGTATTCATTGTGCTCTGTTTTGCATAAGTCCTAAAAACCAGTCAGTCATGCATACAGAATTTTAGCCATCTTTCTTCTTGATCTAAAAACAGGTGTTTGGAAATGTGCTGGCTGGGAAAGGTCTGAGAGGAACTCTTCTAGATCAAAGAACAGTATGATATTGTGAAAACATGGAGGACAGGACACCAGGACATATTAGATATAATATGTAGTTGTGAATATTTTCCCTCAGCATTTTTAAAAAGCTCCTGTGCAGTTATGCCTTCTTAACTGAAGGTCCTTTCAAATCATAGCTGCTTTGTAGCCCAATGGATTGATTTGATTTATTCAATTTTCAGCCCACCCTTCCCACAAAAGGGTTCTGGGCAGGGTACAACATAATCATAACAATAAAATATACATATAAACAGGGGTGGAATTCTAGCAGGAGCTCCTTTGCATATTAGGCCACACACCCCTGATGTAGCCAGTCTTCCGAAAGCTTACAGGATTCTTTTTTGTAAGCTCTTGGAGGATTGGCTACATCAGGGGTGTGTGGCCTAATATGCAAAGGAGCTCCTACTAGAATTCCACCCCTGCATATAAACAACTATCAGCGTTTTAAAGCCACAATCTAATACACGAACTTGGCAACTAAAATATTTATCTTCCAATTGAACCAGTGAAGCATAACTTATCTTCAGCTCTTGAGGGGCCAAATATGCATTAAACTTGATTTCAGAAAGAGTGACAATAATAATAATAATAACTTTTTATTTGTATCCCGCCCTCCCCGCACAAGCAGGCTCAGGGCGGCTCACAACATAGGAATGCAATACAATATAGTAAAATCATAAAACAATAAAATTGATATACAATTACAATAAAATTAACATTGAGGTGCTAAATAGATCTTAATTCAGTAGAGGAGAAGAAACATACACAGCGACATTATCTTAGTTCGGTATGGGTGAAGGCTATTTTGAAGAGGTATGTCTTACAGGCCCTGCGAAATTGATTTACGCATCGCAGGGCCTGTACCTCCTCCGGGAGTTGGTTCCAGAGTAGTGGGGCCGCAACGGAGAAGGCCCGATCCCGGGTGGTATTTAATCTGGCCTCCCTTGGCCCAGGGATATTCAGCTGGTGCTTACCAGCTGACCTCAGTGCTCTCTGGGGCTCATATGGGGAGAGACGGTCCCTCAGGTAGACAGGCCCTCGGCCATATAGGGCTTTAAATGTCATGACCAGCACCTTGTAACGAACTCGGTAGACCACTGGCAGCCAGTGCAGTTCGCACAGCACTGGCCGTATGTGCTCCCATCTTGGGAGCCCCAATAACAGCCTAGCCGACGCGTTCTGCACCAGCTGCAACCGCTGAGTTCGGCACAAGGGCAGCCCCATGTAGAGGGCGTTGCAGTAATCCAGTCTGGAGGTGACCGTAGCATGAATCACCATTGCCAGGTCCTGGCGCTCCAGGAAGGGGGCCAGCTGCTTTGCCCGCCGAAGATGAAAAAACACGGACTTAGCAGTGGCCGCTATCTGTGCCTCCATAGATAGTGAAGGCTCCAGAAGAACCCCCAAGCTCCTGACTCTGTGGGCCACTTTCAGTGGCACACCGTCAAGAGCTGGCAAGGGAATTTCCCCTCCCGGGGCACCGCGACCCAAACAAAGGACCTCCGTCTTTGCCGGATTCAACTTCAGCCCACTCAGCCTGAGCCAGCCAGCCACAGCCTGCAATGCAAGGTCCAGGTTTTCTGGGACGCAGTCGGGCCGGCCATCCATTAGTAGATAGAGCTGGGTGTCATCTGCATATTGATGGCACCCAAGCCCAAACCCCCTGGGCAAGGGGGCGCAATCTGGGCAAGGGGACGCATATAGATGTTAAACAACATCGGAGAGAGAACTGCCCCTTGTGGCACTCTACATACTAGTGGGTGCCTCCGGGACAGCTCTCTCCCAATTGCCACCCTTTGTCCCCGACCATCAAGGAAGGAGGAGAGCCACTGTAAGGCCAGCCCCCTAATCCCTGCGTCGGCGAGCCGGCGGGTCAGTAACCGATGGTCGACCGTGTCGAACGCAGCCGACAGGTCTAACAACATCAGCACCGCCACGCCGCCTCGGTCCAGATGCCGCTGGAGGTCATCCACTAAGGCGACCAGCACTGTCTCCGTCCCATGGCCTGGACAGAAGCCGGACTGGCAGGGGTCTAAGGCAGAAGTGTCATCCAAAAAGCTCTGTAACTGTAGCGCCACTGCCCTCTCAATAACTTTACCTAAAAATGATAAGTTCGAGACCGGTCGGTAGTTCGCCAATTCGGCCGGGTCTGCTGTACAAAGCGACAAGAGGGGTCTGATGGATAAATGGAAAAAATGGACTCACTGTTCATTTCCGGACATTTTTTTTGTAGAAGGCACAAGGGCAGCTTAGAGCTGGAAGAGTTTTTTTTTTTTAAACCCTAAATGTTAAAAAGGCCTTGCACATTATGTATTGATCAAGCCTAATAGTAACTCTCACTGCCACTGTATAATGACAAAGAAATGCACACAAATTAAAAATTAGTCCAAAAAAATAACATTTTGGGGGGTTGGAAGATTGACTTGCTCCTCTAATTTGTCCACCGCATCCCATGGAAACATCTGGGATATTTGGCCTCTTTTCCTGCAGTGTTGTTAGCCATCTGGGTATTTTTTTGGATGCTATAAACTTCAGTCACTAATCATAAAACTGCTGATAAATCTACTGACCCTCGGAAATTATTCCAGAAAAAAACAAAATTGCTCAGGCCAATCACGTAGCTACTCCAGGAGCAAGTACTCTCTGACATCTCACAATCAGTAGACTACTCACGTTTAGTGATCATTAACCTGTTGTCTGATATCTCAACAGCACAGACTCTTCTTACATTTATGCATTCTCAGGGCATGTGAGCTTCCTTGTAGATTTCTCTTGATAGCTCTCAAGCTACTTCAGGCATCATAAACTTCTCCGGCTAGCTCACAAAGCTTTTGTGTGTTTCCTCCTTCTCCTTCCAACTCTCTCTCTCCACTGCTCCTAACTTTTTAGGCCCAGCAGCAATGCCTGTGTATGAACAATGAATAAGTAAAACACGGAAACTCAGTGGCAGTTAGATCTGGGACCCTGGAATGGATTGGCAGCCACAGAAGGAACTGTAGCTCAGTGGCAGAACAGCCGCTTGGCATGCAGAAGGTCCCAGGTTCTATCCCTGGTTTCTCCAGTTAAAAGAATCAGGCAATAGGGGATCTTGAAAGACCCTGGAGAGCTGCCGTCCATCTGAGTTGATGATACTCCTTATCTTGATGGACCAAGGGTCTCATTCAGTATAAGGCAGTTCCACGTTTGTTCATGTAGGAATGCAGAAAAGTATTTCTATATCTTTGCCCTCTAATTTTGTTCAAGACTTTGGTGTGGAGGAAAGAAACAGTAACTCCAGTTGTACCCTCCTTTTCCCCCTTCCTTTCACAGTAGCACCTTAGGGAAGTGCCAGAGGGGAACATAACTGCCACCATTCCAGCAATTTCCGGTCTCCCATCCAGCAACAGTGATACCCACTCCTCCCCACCCCCACTGCAAAAGCAGGCACCATTGATGATCCTCACGTGTGAGTTGTTTCAAAGGGCCCATCTCTGGTCTCTTGCAAAATCCTTCAGCCTCTTCCCCTCTGCTTTCTCAGTAGCACTGCCAGAGAGGAATGGCACACCAGTTACCTTAGGAAAAGGAAGAAATTCCCTTACAGTTGTAGCCAAAGATGCTGCTGCTGCAGAAAAACACAGAGTCCTCTACTAATTCTTCTTGCATAGCCTGAGACATCAGCAGCAAGGAAGGCAACTCTACCCAACCAGTACTCTCTTCTGTGAATTCTCTTGCTAGGAATTGGTACTCTTCCCCCCCAAAAAAACAAATGGCACCAACATTACCCCTGTGTTGAACAGCCAGGAATTCTCAAGCAGGTATACACACTAGGACTGGTTTCACACTGTGAAATGGACACAGTTTTATTCCATTGCAAAAACGTCTGCTTTGGTTTGAACTGTTTCTGGACTATCAGACAGCCACTGCTGAAATGGCAGGATCTCGGCAGTGGTCAGTAGTTGTCTATTCATGCTGCTAGCCTGGCTCAACCACCAACTGCTGTGGAAAGGGTTGTCGTTTTTTTTAAAAGGCCCGTGTGTGTGTGTGTGCTCAATCGGAGAAGCAGAGAGCGGTTAGGAGTAAAAAAATACCCGACCTTGCTGGAAACGGCTTGGTGCTATCACACAGCTCTTCCGCTTATGAGTTGCCCCAGGGCATTCAGACAGCAGACGATTATGTGACCTACATCCAGTTCAGAAGGATGCTACCGGGAAAATCCAGGTAGCTTTTTGATGCGGATAGGAGGCGTCTGGAGACAGGGTGAGTACGGGTGCAGCTCGGAGGGTAGATGCGCTCGTGTGATCGTGCGCTTTTAATCCAAATGGAAGACAGGGCTAGGTCAGGCCAAATCTCCTATGTGAAACCACCCCATGTCTCAAACATGATTTGGAGGCCCTTAATTTTCACACACATTATATACAAGAGTTCTTGTATGTCTGGGAGACATCATCAGCCAAAAACTGCGGGTCAAGGTAGCTATTACCACAAATAGGTTGAGACTCCTCCTCTGCCAGCTCCATCTCTCTACTTTCCACCACTGTGACTTACCTCTCAGGACCTCCCCAAACCTCAGAACAGGAGCAGGAGGACACAAGTGACAGCACCCTTTCTCCCCTCTCAGGAATGCTCACCTTGGCTGTAGGCTCAGCATCCTTTCTGCTTCTCCTCTGCCTGGCTCTGGAGCCCTGCTTTATTTCTCCCAGGTCTCCTGAACCCTACCCTCCTGGGTCCGGGCTGGACCAGTCCCAAGTTCCATGGGGGGAGATTCAGCCTTGCTCACTATGTGACTTATCCCTGCCCACCTTTCCCTGCCTCCAGGCTTGGCCTCCATGCACCTCCTCCCATCCTGTCCAAGTTCGATGCTCAGTATTTGTAGCCATTAGGCTGGCAAGGAAGCAATATCCAGTCGGTGGGGATTCTCTGGTTTGATTTGATGCTTTCCAGGTGCCAATTGATAACATCATTGGCTGGTGCCAGGAGAGTGGCAGCAAGGATGGCTGTTGCTGGGGGTTGCCTGGCGGGCTCTCTGGTTTCCCTCAGGCCAGTGCCAGGATGCCTGGCAGTCAGTTGGGGCTCAATCTTGCCCTTGGCCATGGTCTGCCTGAGCTCAGAAAGTGATGGCAGCTGCAGGAGCAATGCAACCATCCCAGACATGGAAAAAGGCAGAGACACTGGGGTTTGAGAGGCCATTCTTGATATTGGCAGCAGGGCTGGGTCCAGGGTGGAGTACTGGTGGCGCCCAACCAGGTAAGGCTGCTTCTAACATTGCTGCTAAGGCCAAGTGAGACCCAAATATGGACAAGAGGCTGTGAGGAAACAAATGTTAGTCTTGTGGGCCCTGAGAAAGTGATGCATTTTTATTCAAGCATTCTAGATTAATTTCACTATGATTGGGGTGTATTTTGCAAAGAAGAAGAAGAAGATGATGATGATATTGGATTTATACCCCGCCCTTCACTCTGAATCTCAGAGCAGCTTACAATCTCCTCTATTTTCGTCCCCCACAACAGACATTCTGTGAGGCAGCTCTTCCAGAAGCTGCCCTTTCAAGGACCGCTCTGCAAGAGTTATGGCTGACCCAAGGCCATTCCAGCAGGTACAAGTAAAGGAGTGTGGAATCAAACCCAGTTCTCCCAATCCACACAGTTAACCACTACAACAAACTGGCTGTCTTCCCTTCCTCCCCTATCAAAAATCTTCTAACCTTTCCTCCCCTATCAAAACAAACCAGGAGATTCTGGACTCTTGAGAAACTGAAGCTCAATGCTATGGTGAGACTTTCTCACTGAGACCTCATAAACCGGTTCCATTCATCCCATCAAGTTCTTTGGACTCTGCCATCAGTAGGAAGGACAGAAACTGAAGCCACCCCCTTCTCATGCCCTTTTAATCAAAGTGCTTTCCTCCTTCCCATGAGTGAAACATTATTTCTTTGCTGTAGGTTTCTAGAAGAGCAGTGGGAATGATAATTTTTTCATCGGGATTTGGAGTTGGTTTTATTTGCGGTCTCTTGATGAGTATTGCCTGCTAATGTGATTTCGATTTTGGACTGCTGTTGTAATTATACCTTTGTTTATATTGAGCTGTTCTTGAATTTTTTGTTTTATGTTGCTTTTTTGTTTTATTTAGGACAATGTGCTGTGATTATGACACGAGCCTCCTTGGGATGTGAAGGAAAGATGGGATATGCATGCATTTAAATAAAGCAAACCCATCTAGGGGTTCAGTAAAAGGGTGGCTAACATGAATTCATTTTCCAGTGGATAGGAAATACTTTTAGAAACTGGATAAAGTGCGTAAAGTACGTCCAAGTCACAACCAATTTCCGTGATCCCTGCAAGGGCCTTTTGAGGCAAGTGAGAAGCAGAGGTGGTTTTGTTATTGCCTTTCTCTGCAAAGTCTTCCTTGGTGGTCTGCAGAGCTCCTGTCAAGATCAGGGGTGGCCAAAATGTGGCTCGGGAGTCACACGTGGCTCTTTCACACATACTGTGTGGCTCTTGAAGCCCTCACCACCCTGTTGTCTGGCTCGAAGAAGGCATTTCTCTCTTTAAATCACTTCTCCAAGCCAAGCCAGCCAGCGGCTTGGAGAATGTATTTAAAGTTAAAGATGCTTTCTTTTCATCTTTCCCTCCCCATCTATATCTCTCCTTCCCTCCTTCCCTCCCTTCCTTCCTTCCTTCCTTGTGGCACCCAAACACCTGATGTTCATATCTTGCAGCTCTCAAACAACTGACATTTATTCTATGTGGCTCTTGCGTTGAGCAAGTTTGGCCACTCCTGGGCTATACTATACCATTCCACATCCCATGAGTTATAATAGTACTCAGCTTAGAGTTTATAACCAGGGCTTTTTTTGAGCAGGAACGCAGTTCTGGCTGGCTTGGTGTCAGGGGATGTGGCTTAATATGCAGATGAGTCCCTCCTGGGCTTTTTCAACAACAACAAAAAACCCTGTGTGGAATAATGGTGATGTCAGGGGGTGTGGCCTAATATGCAAATGAGTTTCTGCTGAGCTTTTTCTACCCTAAAAGCCCTGTTTATAACATAGTCGGAGGCAGCTGATTCAAAAGTTTCAGGACCTTGGAGAGCTCCTAGGGAGCACAGAAGTTGACTGAACAAACGGACTGTATAGCGGCAAAGCAGAGCCTGCTTAAACCCTCAAATCCTCCCACAATTGCCCAGAATTTTCAAGAGTAGAACTCCTGCTTGGAGCCAAACACTGGTCTCAATACACGTGGCACAGTTAGAGTGCTCCTGGTAGGTCACATAATATTAGATATTCCTACAACAATCCTGTGAGGTATTATCTCTGAGCTGCAGAGACTTGCTTAAGGCTACCGAATAAGTTTATGGCAGCAGTGAGATTTCCGTTAGGAGCTTCCTCTGTAAAAGTTTGTGTATTGGCACAGCAGAAGGCTTAACAAATCCCTACCACAAAGAGCTTCCACAATTCCTCCTACAGGACTAAATCTCCAAAACAGGCTGCTTTTATGCAGCTGACACAGGTGCAAAATCATTCCAAACAGCAAGTGCCTTAGGTCTTGAAATCCGTTTGTACATTGAAAAGGGGGAAACGAATGCAAAAACTGTATGAGAATCCACTCCTCTTTGTTTCTGCCTCATGCACACTTTTTAAAGCAAGCTGCGACTAATGGTCTGGCTTTAAACTTTAATTGAAGTTTGTGGAAGAGCAAAAACAGCATGAAACAATTTTGCTGCTCTGTGTGTGGGAAATGGATGTTGTGGCTGGCTAATTTTGGTCCATGTCTCCGAAAGAAGAATGAAACATGGTGTAATATATGATGCAGTAGTCTTCAACTGCGCATGCTGCTCAATTGACTGGGATTTTCTTATCAACTCAGATGCAATTACTGCAAAAAGAGGGGAAAATGGTTCCAAGTTCATTCTCTAATTTTGTATCAGGGATTCAACACTTTGGGCAGCTGATTGATTTTAAAAAAACTTTTAGCACAAATCTCCATAAGGGAAGCCTTCTAATCTGCTGCCTTCTTCATGTTCTGGTTCCTTTCTAGTGGCCCACTTTTTCTATGACTACAACTTGAGCCCACTTGTGGAGAGGGTGGGATAAAAAAAAATATCAAAGAAAATAAAAATAAATAAATAAATTTCTGTGAAGTTGTTTTGTAAGTTCAGGTCTATGATCCTACACATTTAAACCAGTCTCTGATCTGTTTAGCCATTAGAGCTCCCACATAAAGCACTGTGAGACTCACACTCTTCTCTTCCTTGACTGAATGTCCATCTCTTAATTTTATTGGTTTAATCAAGTGAACAGTTAACAGATGGCCAAGCTCTGTGTAAAAAGGTAAAGGTAGTCCCCTGTGCAAAGCACCGGTCGTTTATGACTCTGGGGTGATGTTGCTTTCATGTTTTCATGGCAGACTTTTTACGGGGTGGTTTGCCATTGCCTTCCCCAGTCATCTACACTTTCCCCGCAGCAAGCTGGGTACTCAAACTCTGTGTACCAAACTCTGTGTATTCCATCCCTTACATGGATCACCAGTGTAATATGGATTAATAGGGCAACAGGGGGGGGGGGTTCCCCTAGAAGTTTTGCTTCGCTGGAATACCTTACCCTTCAAGGATGCTTCAGGCCTACTGACATGACTCTGGTCAGTTGGTGTTGATTTGCTTGCTTAAATTGAATGGTGTCCTGTACTATGAATTTGTTTCTCTTATATGCAGCTACTCTTATATGTGTTCTGGATTTGGCTTCAGTTAATCTGGGGAGCAGGCAGCTGAAGGACAGATGTCAGTGTACTTTTGACTATTTTGATGCTGTGTTTGGCTGTCACTTCTTTAAAGGTAAAGGTAGTCCCCTGTGCAAGCACCGAGTCATTACCAACCCATGGGGTGATGTCACATCGCAACATTTTCTTGGTAGACTTTTTACGGGGAGGTTTGCCATTCCCTTTCCCAGTCATCTACGCTTTACCCCCAGCAAGCTGGGTACTCATTTTACTGACCTTGGGAGGATGGAAGGCTGAGTCAACCTTGAACTGGCTACCTGAACCCAGCTTCCACTGGGATCAAACTCAGGTTGTGAGCAGAGCCTGGACTGCAGTACTACAGCTTACCACTCTGCACCATGGGGCCCTCTGTCACTTCTTTAGGGAAGCTCTATTTTGGGACTTCCCAGAAGTATCTGTCTGGCTATCACTAGGAAGAGAATCCTACGTGATGTGGACCTTGTTGTGATCTTGCTTTGTACTGTAGAGGCTTGGAGTAAATAGCCTTCAGTCCATTTTTTATTATAAAATGGAATGCTGCCAAATGAACCATCCAGCTGTTTCAGTTTCACAGGATGGACGTCATATCAATGCCTTGTGGCAAGCAACTCTTACTTCGTCCACATTTGCATAGGTTCACCATTCAGCTCATCTTCATCATGCTGTGGTCCTCCCTTCTAATGGCTACTATCAACATGGAACAAAGGCATGTAGTCTCACAATGGACTAGGGGTGAATGCCATGGAGAATACTTGCAAGAACTCTGGCAATGATGCTCAGTATGGTGAGATCATTTTTTTGGCTGCATCTCTATGTTGAAATCAATATGCACTCCAATCCTTAGTTACACATGTGAAAGTTCAGATAGCTGCAGTGCAATCCTATATCTCTGTTACATTGCCTAGAAGGTTATAGGATATGTGAACTAAGTTTCTTGCTCTGCTCCATTTTCAAGATCCATGGGTGTCAGGAACTTACTAATACCAGAAATGCACTGGTATAAAGTTGCAGAAATACAGATGAAGGGCCAAAAGTATCCCTCACTCCTAGTGAAACAGCAAGACCAACAGCAGCCATGACTAGTGAGCATCTACCTGTTCCTTTAGTGCAGGGGTGGCCAAACTGTGGCTTGGGAGTCACATGTGGCTCTTTCACACATACTGTGTGGCTCTTGAAGCCCCCACCGCCCCATCAGCGTGGAGAAGGCATGTCTCTCTTTAAATTACTTCTCCAAGCCAAGCAAGCAGGCAGCTTGGGGAATGCATTTAAAGTTAAAGTTGCTTTCTTTCCAACTCTCCCTGCCTCCCCATCTATTTGCCTTCCTTCCTTCCTTCCTTCCTTCCTTCCTTCCTTCCTTCCTTCCTTCCTTCCTTCCTTCCTTCCTTCCTTCCTTCCTTCCTTCCTTCCTTCCTTCCTGTCTTGTGGCTCTCCAACATCTGATGTTTATTCTATGAGGCTCTAACATGAAGCAAGTTTGGCCACCTTTGCCCTAGCCGCACACAATGCTTGGAAAGGGACCGTCACATGGGTGACAGAACTCCATCTACAGGACAGCCATTTTTTGAAAGGACCTGCTGCTGATGCCCTCACAAGAATGTGGCACCTCTTCTGTCTCTTTACATATATGCAGAGGGAAGTGGTGAGGCAAGGACAGTTAGCACTGAAGAAGATTCCTTTTTTTTTTAAGCATAGGATTTATATCCCACCCTTATATTGGATTTATATCCCACCTGTCACTCTGAATCTCAGAGTCTCAAAGCGGTTTACAATCTCCTTTACAATCTTTTTGAACCAATCCGATCCCTATCAGGCTTTCTCTAACTATATCGCAATCTGGCTTCCAGTTCTTGAGAAACTAGACAACGACCCACATTATATGAGCTCTATAACGAGACACACGATCCACAAGGATTTATTATTACTCTGAACAATTTTAGGCAACAGTGTTATATTTCTGTATTATTGGCGTAAGCCTCCTTGTATTATATTTTGGGTATTATTATTATTGATATAAGTTTGTTTATGTGCCAGTAAAAAATAGCAACAATCTCCTTTACCTTCCTCCCCCACAACAGACACCCTGTGAGGTAGGTGGAGCTGAGAGAGCTCTCCCAGACGCTGCCCTTTCAAGGACAGCTCTTTGAGAGCTATGGCTGACCCAAAGCCATTCCATTCAGCAGCTGCCTACAAGTGGAAGGAAAGAGGCCTGGAGCCTCTGAATCCTTCTGTGTTTATCACTACGTGCCCTGCAGGTCTTGTTATGTCCTCAGATGTTGCTGTTGCTTTCAGTTTTGTTCCTGGGAATGGACAGGTAACCGTGACTGAAGTCACTGGTACTGGCATGGCTAGGACCATAGTATCGTGCTACCTGGTCCAATACATGTGATCAAATTGGAGCGGCACCTCTAGAAATGTAAAGTTTTTATCGGCAGCAGTGTGCCTGGGGCGTATCACCATGCAATCCATGCCAACCATGTGACTGCAAATTCAATGTACAGCGTGGCAGCGCAGTGGCCGGCAGGTCTGGAGACAAAAATAATTCCTGTCACTTCAAAACAGCCTTAGTTCCTTCCTTCCCATTCAGGTGTCTGTGTCTTTTGTTTTTAATTGTATGCATGTATGTAAATACATATGGAGGGCTTTTTTTGTAGCAGGAACTTCTTTGCATATTAGGCCACACCCTCCTGATATAGCCAGTCCTCCAAGAGTATACGGGCCTATTGTAAACTCTTGAAGGATTGACTACATCAGGGAGTGTAGCCTAATATGCTGCAAAAAGCCCTGTATGTATATATGTGTTTTAAATCTTGTTTCAATGGTTTTCATTGTGTGTTGCCTAAGGGACCCTAAGTTAGGTGGAAAGGTGGCTTAAACAAATAAAAATAAATAAATTCAAGCATAGAAACAGGCAGCTGAAGCTTTCAATGGCCTGCAGGTAAATAACATCCCCTATTCATCCCCAAGCTGCTAAGGACAGGGTGTTTTGGAAATTGTTGATTACTGGGGTCGCCCGTGAGTCAAAAGCAACTTGACAGCACTTAACAAACACATTAAATAAGCCTCTGTTAAAGGGCAGGACATTATTGACCCTGGTAGTTGGAAACCCAGCTGGAGAGCAAACCCCCTGTAGGGACTAGAACCATGCTGCTCAGATAGATAAAGTAGGCCTTATTTTCCTGTTGTTTGAAAGTAGGTTAAAAATCGAGAAAGCCTGGTTTTCAAACGGAAAGTTCACACCCTAAATTCTTGCCTTTTGACCCTCTGCTTCCTCTATTATTACATTTTGTGTTCTGCAAATTGTTAGTTTTCTGTAGATGAATTGTTTTGTTGGCCGCCTCCCCATAGAATGACTGAGACTTACACATTGCACGCTCAGATTCAATTTTGTCTTTCCGCAGATGTATTTAGGAATTGCCTCAGCTCTGCAAAGGGCCATTTTGGCTGTGACGGCAGGTGGTAGTTTAGTGGCAATTATAGAATCAAACATTGCCGTACGTTATGTACAGTACAATTGAGCTCTGCAGAGCCATCCCTCTTCAAGGAAACCACAGCAGCCAGACCGGCCAAACTCCCTCCTTCATCCATGTTGCATTTCAATAATGCGTTCTTGCTGTCTCATCCCATTATGATCATTCTTCAGCATAATAACATTTTCATTTCCCCCCAGATAACTTGTCCACATAAAGTGCCAAAAGCAAACACACACCAAAGTTTGAGCCCGAGGCCCCATGCCTGTCTTCTGATTTAACTCTGGATCACTTCGACCCGCTCAGCCTGGAGGAAGTTGACGGAATCCTCTCCTCTGCGCGCCCTACAACTTGTGATTTGGACCCATGCCCCTCCTGGCTAATTAAATCTTGCCTGAGGGAGCTTGAATGTCCTTTACGGGACACCATAAATAGATCCCTCTCGGAGGGGCGTTTTCCATCATCCCTGAAAGAGGCTTTGGTCCGACCCCTCTTGAAAAAAAGTACAGCAGACCCGGCCGAATTGGCAAACTACCGGCCGGTCTCTAATCTACCATTTTTAGGTAAAATAATAAAGAGGGCAGTGGCGTCACAGTTGCAGAGCTTTCTGGATGACGCTTCCATCCTAGACCCTTGCCAGTCCGGCTTTCACCCGGGTTATGGGACGGAGACAGTACTGGTCGCCTTGGTAGATGATCTCCAACGGCACCTGGATGGGGGCGGTGTGGCGGTGCTGATGCTGTTAGATCTGTCGGCCGCGTTCGACACGGTCGACCATCGGCTACTGACTCGCTGCCTTGCTGATATAGGGGTGAGGGGGTCTGCCTTACAATGGCTCTCCTCCTTCCTTGAGGATCAGGGACAAAGGGTGGCAATTGGGGGCGAGCGGTCCCGGAGGCGCACACTGGATTGTAAAGTGCCCCAGGGGGCAGTTCTCTCACCAATGTTATTCAATATCTATATGCGCCCTCTTGCCCAGATTGCCAAGAGATATGGACTTGGGTGCCATCAATATGCAGATGACACCCAACTCTACCTGCTGATGGACAGCCGGCCTGACTGCGTCCCTGAGAATTTAGACCGGGTCTTGCAGGATATGGCAACTTGGTTGAGGAGGAGCGGGCTGAAACTGAATCCAGCGAAGACAAAAGTCCTTTGTCTGGGTTGGGGTGCTCGGGAAGGGGAAATACCTCTTCCGGTCTTCGACGGGGCGCCGCTGAAAGCGGCGCACCGGGTTAGGAGTCTGGGAGTTTTACTGGAGCCTTCATTATCAATGGAGGCCCAGATTGCAGCCACTGCCAAGTCAGCATTTTTCCATCTAAGGCGGGCAAGGCAGTTGGCTCCCTTCCTAGAGCGCCAAGATCTGGCAACGGTACTTCACACAATGGTCACTTCGAGATTGGATTACTGCAATGCCCTCTACATGGGGCTGCCTCTGTACCGAACCCGGAAGCTGCAGCTGGTGCAGAATGCAGCGGCTAGACTGTTGCTGGGGCTTCCTAAATGGGAGCACATACAGCCTGGACTGCGCGAGCTGCACTGGCTGCCAGTTATATACCGGGTTCGTTACAAAGTGCTGGTCATTACCTTTAAAGCCCTATATGGTCGAGGACCTGTCTACCTTAGGGACCGTCTCTCCCCATATGAACCCCAGAGAGCACTGAGGTCAGCTGGAAAAAAACTTGTTGACTAATCCCGGACCGAGAGAGGTGAAGCTGCAATGCACCCGTAACCGGGCCTTCTCCTCTGTAGCCCCGAACCTATGGAACCAACTGCCAGAGGAAATGCGGGCCCTGCGGGATCTTGAACAATTCCGCAGGGCCTGCAAGACCTTCCTCTTCCGACTGGCTTTCGCTGACGAAGAAAGAAATTGCTAATGTTAACCGCCATCATAAAAGAACAAATAGCATTAGCACTTTTATTAATTTAATTAATTAATTTTTAAACTTAATCAGAATTTTAATGTTTAAATGTAATTTGTTTTCTTTGCCTTTCTTTGTATAGTTGGAATTTAAATGATGCTGTTAGCCGCCCTGAGCCTGCTCCGGCGGGGAGGGCGGGATACAAATAAAATTATCTATCTATCTATCTATCTATCTATCTATCTATCTATCTATCTATCTATCATCTATCTATCTATCTATCTATCTATCTATCTATCTATCTATCTATCTAATTGTTTGTAATCAATATGTGCAAACCAGGGCTTTTTTGCAGGAAAAAGCCAAGCAGGAACTCATTTGCATATTAGGCCACACCCTCTGACATCACCATTGTTTCACACAGGACTTTCTTTGTAGAAAAAAACCAAGCAGGAGCTCATTTGCATATTAGGCCACACCCCCTGACATCACCAGTTCCACACAGGACTTTCTGTAGAAAAAGCCCAGCAGGAACTCATTTGCATATTAGGCCACACCCCTGACTCCAGGCCAGCCATAACTTCTTTCCTGTGCACATTTGGGAAATATTAAAAAATGCCGGGGAGACCCTGAGTGGTGTACAAATGTACAATGCTGTGGAGAAGGGGGGGGGCAGGGCAGATAACTCTCAATAAAACAACCTTGGTCACTAAATAGGAGAACTGGAAACTTCCCACATTCACATTTCAGATCAAAATGGTACAAATAGCAAGGGGTGCTTTTAATGTATTTTTTAAAGTTTTCAAGTGGTTCAGATATATATATTTCAGTAAAATGCTTTTAACAGCAAACATCTATAGCTTAACGCTTTTGCTAAGCAATTATTAAAAGTCTCTTCCTGATTTTATTTCATTTTTATCCATTAAACAAATAAAATGTAAATCATCTAATCTAATTTTGTTGATGGAGCATAATGCATTCTCGGATGGCGGAAGAATAGAAACCGTTAAGATGGGACTAAGATGACTGGAAAGCAGCGCAACTTTGCACATGGAGGCTTCTTTCCAGGGCGAGGCCTTCTTTTTCTGCCTGTTCTCCCTTCATGCTCTCTGACGTTGCCACATTCACAGGGAACTCAGAAGGGCAGAGCTGTGCTTCGGATAGCACTGTTTGTAACCACAGCTAATCTTAAGTATGGTTTGAGGCAGGCTTTTTCTATGCATACAACTATGGTTTTATGCAGCCCAGCAGGAACTCGTTTGCATATTATGCCACAACCCCTGACATCACCATTGTTCCACACAGGGCTTTTTTGTAGAAAAAGCCCAGCAGGAATCCATTTGCATATTAGGCCACACCCCCTGACACCAAGCCCATTGGAACGATGCATTCCTGCTCAAAAAAAAGCCCTGGTTTTATGTAGTGGAATAATACAGAGATCCTGGCTTGTTTCTCCTCACTGAAGTGCTTTGCTAGGACAGCAGCCAGGTCTCTACTGGGGAGGTAAGAGAAAGGGGGAAGGCAATGAGCCCAGCATTTGGAAAGACACAAGCTGGTTTCACAAACTAATCATACCTAAAATAAAGCATGGCTTTGTAATATGTCTGAACTGTGCCAATGTGCAACAACTGACGTGAGTGTTACCTACTCATTTTTCTGCTGCACGCCTTCCGACCAACAGCATACAGCCCTACTTACCTCTAAGCACTATGAGGTAAGAGCAACTTCAGAGCATTTGGGATATTTAG
Organism: Heteronotia binoei; assembly: GCF_032191835.1. NCBI lineage: Eukaryota > Metazoa > Chordata > Lepidosauria > Squamata > Gekkonidae > Heteronotia > Heteronotia binoei. The sequence continues at coordinate 25,069,462 of NC_083231.1, read as the reverse complement.
AAACATTCCATAGCACCTCATCAGCTGAATTGGTGGCAGAGAGAGCTCATCTCAGTCCCGTGAATTCAGAGCTCAGTTAGCCAATAGCTACAGGCATCCAAAGAATTCAACCTAGGTATACCTGAGACTTTGTCAAACCACCTGGCATAATCACAATTTTTCTACATTTGTTTGTCTGGTGCTTCAATGCTGTGTCTACAGCCACTCTAAAAGATTTCTTGAAGATTTTTTTAAAAAAATTCTGGTTTTTTATGTGTATGTGTATGTGCGCACGCATGCCTGAAAATCATGACGACTTCTGATGACCTACGGCAGGGGTCCTCAACCCCCGGGCCATGGACCAGTCCTGATCTGTGGCCAATAGCAACTGGGCCATGAGTTGTATAATTATTTCATTATATATTACAATGCAACAACAACAATAATAAAATAATAATAAATATGACATTGGATATATAGCCTGCCCAACTTTCAGAGTCTCAGAGTGGTCACAATCTCCTTTATCTTCCTCCCTCACCACAGACACCCTGTGAGGTGGGAGGGGGGGGCTGAGAGAGCTGTCACACAACTCTGCTAGAGCTGTGGCTGACCCAAGGCCATTCCAGCAGCTGCAAGTAGAGGAATGGGCAATCAAACCCAGATAAGAGTCTACACACTGAACCACCATGCCAAACTAATAGAAATAAAATGCACAATGGTATCATCCAAAAACCATCCCCCCCACCCCCACCCCCGGTCCATGGAAAAATTGTCTTCCACAAAACCGGTCTCCGGCCGTGAAGGTTGGGGACCGCTGACCTAGGGCATGGAGGATGTTCAGAGAAGTAGCTTGACACAGCCAGCCTCAGCCTTTCAGTCCTGGTATTCCAAGGAGATCTCCCATCCAAGTATTTGCCAGAGTCGGCCCTACTTAGCTTCCAAGATCTAAGAAGATCGGCTTAGCCTGGGCTGTCCAGGTCGGGGCTCTGAAGATGTTTTTCAGTCCTGCACTTGGCTATTGCATAGGGTAGAGCAGTCAGAAAATGCAGGTCAGAAAACAGTCATGAGGGCAAACAGGCCATAGAGCAAAGCACAGGGGTAGGCCACCAAGAGCTGCTGGCCTTCCATCGCCAAAGCCGAAGTGAATATTTTGGAGGCAGAAAGACTGCACCATCCGATAATGATTAGTGCCAGCAGCGTTCCTAGAATCCCCCTGCAAGAAACGACAGCAAAAGGGAAAACGTCATTAAACACCGTTAAAGAGTTTTAAAAGCAAACTCAGCAATAATGCCAACTGCTGGAAAGGATGCGTGTTGGAGGGAAATTTTATTCACTGCTGGTGGCTTTGCCCCAAAAGGAAGCAGCCCCGTGGCGCAGAGTGGTAAAGCAGAAGTACTGCAGTACTGTGGTCTGAACTCTCTGCTCATGACCTGAGTTCAATTCTGACGGAAGCTGGATTCGGGTAGCTGGCCCAAGGTTGACTCAGCCTTCCATCCTTCTGAGGTCGGTAAAATGAGGACCCAGCTTGCTGGGGGGGAAGTGTAAAAGACTGGGGAAGGCAATGGCAAACCACCCCATGAAAAGTCTGCCATGAAAACGTTGTGAAAACAACGTCACCCCAGAGTCGGAAACGACTGGTGCTTGCACAGAGGATCTTTCCTTGCCCCCAAACCCAAAATTACTGGGCCCTTTAAGTGGCCAAAATATCAGGAATTGTAGGATGTTTGATTCCACTTACGCCAGAATTGATACTCTTACATCTTCGGCCAGAAAATTTCTCCACCCTGTTACATAAAGACTTCATATCATTGTTACTACTTGCTGGAAAAATCTTGTTGGCACAGAAATGCAAAAAAAAATTTACCCCTTCAATTGAGGAATGGCATGCAAAAGTCAGAGATTTAATCGTACAAGACAAACTGTCAACACAACTATTAATGATGGAATTGTCAAATTAAAAAAATAACTTAATAGAGAAATGGTTTCCATAACTTGAATATATAAATTCAAAAGCCTCTGCAGAGGAGGTACTGGCTCCTGAATTGCTGGACTTTATTGTTTTATAAATGATGAACGATACTGTGGATTTATATTTGTAATGGATTTTGTATATGTGACTACTACAATACTTCTTTTCAATTGTACAAGGACAGTTATTTTTGTTACAGTAAAATTGTTTTTGCTAATCGCATGCAATGAGAGGCAAGAGTTAGCAGCAAACTGAAATAACACAACAGTATGGCAAATCAATCAATGGAATTGGGGGGGGGGGGCAACTCACTTGTTACTTTGAATGGAAAGAGTTCTATAATTTGCAGCTTTAAAGGAAAAAAACCCCTGCTATCTAATTTACTAGGACTGCAGGTCAAACAACCAGAAGCTTTCAGCAGGAAAAAAAAGAAAAGAAAAGAGGACAATATAAACATCATTGTAAAACATGCATTATACAATCTTGATGCAGGCATTTCTGCACTACAGCCTGCAGCCTGGTTGGCTCATGCTGGTTGTAGAATACTGAGGTGGAAGGAAGGACTCCACCATTTCTGAGTGCAGGCGGGAAATTCTGAAATATTCCCTTGGGTTAAAAATACCTCTACAAGCAGAAAATGTACACAGCCAGCAAGGAGACAGCACAGAATATTTCTCTCTGTGAGCTAGCTTTTCCTATGTGTATGTTTTTGACCATCCACACTCCTTTCCAACTACCTCATTCTCTTGAATGTGCGAACCAAGCTTTCTGTCGGCTTTATAGCAGTTACACTAAAAGGTCCGCCAATTCCAGATTTGGATATTCCTGGAAATTTAGGAGTGGAGCCTGGAGAGGAACTTCAGTGGGGTTTACTGCCAAGGCAGTAATTTTCTCCATGGTAACATATCATTCCTCCTTGTCCAAATGGATTGCTTGCATAGAGAAGAAAATATCCACCTTAGGTTTATCTATGGATTCTCTATACATGCTCCCTTTTACAAATGCATATTATCTAATAAAATGCAGAATCTTAGATATAGAATTGCAAAAACCAAATCAGTGCTGCAAATACATCTTGCTCCCCTTTGAATTTTGGAATTTCCCCAATTATTGGTCTTCTTATCTATCAACTCTCCATGTTCCACAGTTGCGTAGAGCATTTACTCTTGCCAGATGTAATACTATTCCATCAGCAGTTACATATGGTAGATATAAAAAAAATCCCACTCTCATTAAGACTTTGTACATGCAAGTTATAACAAGTTGATTTGTTGTCCCATATTCTTCTTTACTGCTCCCACTATGATACTCTACGCCTTAGGTTTCTAGACCCAATTCTGCTCAATATGACAAATTGCTCAGATGCTGCAAAGGTTTGTCATCTTCTGAATGACTTGTCATCTGAAATAACTGAAAAGGTTGCTTTATTCTTGGATATGGTAATCAAGGATCGGTTGTCCAATGTATAGCTGTATGTGACTGGTGTATTTTGTTATTTCTGTATCTCTTTTTGCCTTATTTATAATCTGATATATGCCAATAAAGGCTTGTGCTTTTAGTCTAGAGATCAGCTGTAATTCTAGGAGCTCTCCACCTGGAGGTTGGCAGCCTTATTCACTAACTCCTGTTCACCAAAAGAGTCCTGGGAATTGTAGTTTGGACTGATTGTTCCCTTATTTAGAGCTCCCAGCTCCCCACCTCCATTGGAAACACACTTGTGGGATCAAAGGACTGAGGGACATTCCCTAGGACTAATTTTTGTAGAAGCAACAGGGTTGCTTCCATTTCTTTCATCACTTATTACTTTCATTCCCCACTCCCCTTGTCCCACAAGCTGAAGGCAGTAGCTAGCTGCAATTCCATCAATACCTAATGAGTCTGGGTGGCTTTGGGAAAACAAAAGAGGGCAAATTACAAATAACCTGTTTCTACTTCCTTGCATTTTTTTGTCCTTGTTACTCCTCCTTCCCCCTCTCGATGTTCCCTCAGTGACACACTTTGCTCAAATTCATTTTCCCATGCCCATTTTCATTCACTCACATGCAAACACCACAGGGGGCTAACTGCACATCACACTGGAAGTCTTATAGTGGGAGATTCCCCCCCCCTTTTTTTAAACAATAGCTTCAGCAGGCCCCAAATGTGACACTAGGGAAGGCAATTCAACCCTTTCATCCACTGTATTATTCCTAGGGTGACCATAATGTCTGAAGGCCAGCCAGGGACACCTTGGGGGGGGGGGGGTGGAAGGTAGGGGTGTAGGCCGAAGGTAGGCCGAAGCAGCCTGTCACAGGTCGAGATGCAGGACAGGAACCCGGAAGTGACCGACAGGCTGCTTCAGCGTGCCGATGCGCCGGCCCCCTGGGCCCCACAACGATGGGACCGATGCCACAGGGACGGGCTCGAAACACTCTATGACCCCTCAAAAGAACAGCAGTCTAGCTCGCTTCCCCCGAGCCCTGCCACCATAAGCCTCAAGGGGGCTCATTTTGCGGCATCTCCCGGCGGGAGGGTGGCATCCGCACGGGACACATATCAAATGAAAGAGGGGGCGCAGGGCTATCAGAAACAGCCGGCAGAGGGAGTCGCGAGACCACCCCACTGGGGGATCCACACCCCGAAAGTGATGAAGGTGGCGCAGATAGAGCCAACAGAGCAAACAGGACAAAATAAATAGGCTGCATTATGCAGCACAGTTGAGAAAGTGCCTTATCCCATATACTGATGAAGTAAATACAGGATCTGAGAACAAAATTGCACCAGAAGACACAAACACAAAGCTCCCTTACACTGAATCAGTGCTTGGGTCCACCAAAGTCAGTATTGTCCACTCCAGTCACAAACACAAAGCTCCCTTACACTGAATCAGTGCTTGGGTCCACCAAAGTCAGTATTGTCTACTCCAGTCACAAACACAAAGCTCCCTTACACTGAATCAGTGCTTGGGTCCACCAAAGTCAGTATTGTCTACTCCAGTCACAAACACAAAGCTCCCTTACACTGAATCAGTGCTTGGGTCCACCAAAGTCAGTATTGTCACATAAGAACATAAGAGAAGCCCTGTTGGATCAGGCCAGTGGCCCATCCAGTCCAACACTCTGCGTCACATAAGAACATAAGAGAAGCCCTGTTGGATCAGGCCAGTGGCCCATCCAGTCCAACACACTGTGTCACATAAGAACATAAGAGAAGCCCTGTTGGATCAGGCCAGTGGCCCATCCAGTCCAACACTCTGCGTCACATAAGAACATAAGAGAAGCCCTGTTGGATCAGGCCAGTGGCCCATCCAGTCCAACACACAGTGTCACATAAGAACATAAGAGAAGCCCTGTTGGATCAGGCCAGTGGCCCATTCAGTCAGGAAGGGAGGAGGGAGGGAGGGAAGGAAGGGAGGGAAGGAAGAAAGGAAGGAAGAAAGGAGGGAAGGGAGGGAAGGAAGAAAGGAAGGGAGGGAAGGAAGGAGGGAGGGAAGGAAGGAAGGGAGGAGGGAGGGAGGGAAGGAGGGAAGGAAGAAAGGAAGGAAGGGAGGAGGGAGGGAAGGAAGGAAGAAAGGAAGGAGGGAGGAAGGAGGGAGGGAGGGAAGGAAAGAAGGCCAGCCGCCCCCCCCCGCCAGCCGCCCCCCCCCCCCGCTTTTGGCTTACCTGGATCCAGGGCGGTGGTGGCCTCTCCTCCGGGCTGCTGGCGGCGGCTGCGGAGGCCGGAGAGGCCGGCGCTGGTCTCTGGAGGCCTCCAGGGACCAGCGCTGGCCTCTCCACGCTGCCTCCGCTGGTCTCTGGAGGCCTCCAGGGACCAGCGCAGGCCTCTCCACGACGCCTCCGCTGGCCTCTGGAGGCCTCCAGGGACCAGCGGAGGCCTCTCCACGAAGCCTCCGCTGGCCTCTGGAGGCCTCCAGGGACCAGCGGAGGCCTCTCCACGAAGCCTCCGCTGGCCTCTGGAGGCCTCCAGGGACCAGCGCCGGCCTCTCCACGAAGCCTCCGCTGGCCTCTGGAGGCCTCCAGGGACCAGCGCCGGCCTCTCCACGAAGCCTCCGCTGGCCTCTGGAGGCCTCCAGGGACCAGCGGAGGCCTCTCCACGCTGCCGGCGCTGGCCTCTGGAGGCCTCCAGGGACCAGCGGAGGCCTCTCCGCTGCCGGCGCTGGCCTCTGGAGGCCTCCAGGGACCAGCGCCGGCCTCTCCGGACCCCGCACGCGGGCGGGGAGTGAGGCAGCCAGCGTCCCTGCGCGTGCGCACACCGCTGTGCGCACGCGCAGGGACGCTGGCTGCCTCACTCCCCGCCTTCCCTGCCCGCGCGCGCGGCCCGCCGGCTCCCCGCTGGCTATACCGGGACTTTGTAATGGTCCCGGTATAGGCAGCCCGGGAGCCGGGATTGGGTGGCCAGAACCGGGAAAGTCCCGGGAGACCGGGACGGTCTGGCCACCCTAATTTTTCCAGTGGTCCAACCTAAAATGGTTTCACTATTATGTGCCCGATTGGTGAAACATACAAAATATCTGTATGTCCACAAGGGACTTATCAGGTTAGAGCTACAACATAGCAGTGGAGAAGGGTTAGTACTCGTATTTCAGTCAAAGTCTCTTACTCAGGGGACCAGGAGGGGAAGAGCATCAGCCAATAGAAGAAAGAGAGGCTTGGCTCAATAGCTCTGCTGTGTGATTGAGAGAGCCTGGCAAAGCAAGCTCTCCCTCCCCCTTCCTTCCCAAGGGAGGAGCCTCAGACAATGGAGAAAATAGAGGTTTTGCTCTGTAGCTCCTGTGTAACTGAGCAAGCCTTACAAAGCAAGCTGTGATGCAGAAGGAAGTAAGACAGAGGGAGAAGGATGCAGATGACAGCCAGTTGTTTGGGGGCCTGATAGGAACCCTCTGGGAGCCTGATTTGGCTCCCAGGCCTCAAGTTTGACACCATTGCCCTAGCCAATCTAAAAGAAAAGTAATTCTTAACAAACCTGCCCGTTTCAGCCTTTTCGAAACCTAGGTCCTTAAACTGAGCTTCAGGGAGGGATGCTTGCAATCCCAGCTGATGATATAGCAGCTGCTAGAAATGGCAATGCCAGTTTGCCAGAAAAGCGACAGGGGGAAGACAGCTGAAAATCAGAACTAAAAGTGTTCCATCCCAGTTCCATCCATACAGAGTACAACAAACACATCCCAAGAACATACACATACCCTGTACCTTATATAGACAAGATTTCCAGGGCAGGATCCAATGTAAGCTATTGCTTTCTTGGATAAGATTGATTGTTACAAAGTGTTCATGCTTCCAGACCACTAGTTTTAAAGTTTAATTTGCGACTAATTGCTGCTTAGTTTCTACATGCACCAGAATATACCCTTGCAGGTATCTGAGCATTTCTATATGGCAGGTTCAGACTGTCTAAGATAGCTGAGCTCTTTAAGAGGGTGTTAATTTTCATGCATAGAAGAGTAATTGTCCTGAATCTAGAGTTTCAGTCCCCTCTCAGGTATCGCTTCCTGATAGTCACCCGTTGTAATGCATTCCTTTTATCATTCGCCGTCGGAAATTAAATGTGATCGTTTTTATTACTGTAAGGCTATAATTGTGCGAGGAAGGATGGGATAGAAATGGAAAGTATAAATAAATAAAAAAGTGTTGCTGTTGGCAGAATCTTGGATATATTCTGACTTTCAAACACTACTTTGATTGAAATAAGGTTTCACTTTCATAAGAACTTTCAAGAACCATTTAATCAGCTGTACTGAGTAGTTGGATAGCTGCAGAAAGAAGCAGTTGTGGCTGCTTTTTTAAAAAAATAAAAAACCCCTCTGCTGCACTGTATTTGCATTGATTGTTCCAGTGGTTTTCAACTCATAGGTCAGGACCATCAGGTGTGCCCTGCCAGGTCACAAACTCCTATAGAATAGCAAGCAAGTTTGATCACAGCAGAAGCCAGCAAAAACAATACAGATAAAACCAATGCCCGCTACAGTAACCCATATAAATTGTGCTGAGAGAACAAAAGTAAACTTGCTACGATCAATTATAAAACATACATACATACAGTTAATAATGGGATTAAACATTTTAAAAACTACCAACTAAGAGAAAGAAAATGCCTAGTTCTGCTTGCAATCCAGCCAAATTTAGCTAATTTGAGTATAACCCTAGGGTTCCTATCATTCAAAAGATCCTTCAGTTGTTGCAATTTTTGATTAAGAGTGATAGGCAAGATTGCAGGAAAAGGAAGGATTTCACGATGAATGCTGTACACCTTGCAGTCATACAAGACATACGCTAAAGATTCTATCCCTTCATTACAGCAGGGGCATATACAATCTTCAAAAAGTATTTTGTTATAACTGCCCTCCAAGACTGCAGAAGGGAGGGTGTCCCACCTCATGAGGGTAAAAATTCTCCTGTACTCATGATTTTCCAGCTGGTCTAAGGATGGAAGAGGAAAGGTCCCCTGTGCAAGCAGCAGTCGTTTCCAACTCTGGGGTGACATTGCTTTCACAACGTTTTCACGGCAGACTTTTTACAGGGTGGTGTGTCATTGCCTTCCCCAGTCATCTACACTTTCTCCCCAGCAAGCTGGGTACTCATTTTACTGACCTCGGAAGGATGGAAGGCTGAGTCAACCTCGAGCCGGCTATCTGAAAACCCAGCTTCCACCGGGGATCGAACTCAGGTTGTGAGTAGAGCTTAGGACTGCAGTACTGCAGCTTTAACACTCTGCACCAAGGGGCTCTTTTTTTTGTTATAAGTATGGCATGGGTGCTATTCTATTAACAGGTTCTAAAAGGGCTTGCCATTTTGAGATACTATTAAGATCATTCTGTCTGGCAATATCTGATATTCTCTGTTTCACCAGCTCTCTGGCTTCATTGTATGTAGGAGAGCTAAGATATTGTTTTGTAAGACCAAAATAGGGAAGTTTTTCCTCTATGACCCTAATCCATGGTGGAATTGAGATATCTTGGAAGATTAATCTTGTCGGCCTCTTAGAGGAAAAGATTAATTTCAGCCAGTACTGTATGGTCATGATCCAAGGCCTCGCCTCCACTTAATACCAGTTTCTATCCAAATCAAGGTGTTCAGAATGCCCTGAGGTATCTGAAGAACTGAACGCAAAAATTTAGATTGAACAATTTCCAACCTTTTGGGTTTTGTGGTGATATTAATTGGGGCACCGTATGTAAGTTGGTTAAGTACTTTGGCTTTAAACAACCTGAAGGCTGCTATTACATATCTGCCACCCTTGTTCCAAAAATTTTTTTTGATTGCTCCCATGCTCCTGTAAGCTTTTAAAATAATTGCATTCATATTGCATGATCTTGTACCATTTGCCTGGAAGTATACCCCCAGATATCTAAAACTTGAAAACTTGTTCTATAGGTTTATCATCTAATGACCAATGGTATACTCTGGGGGACCTTTTTGCAAAGACCATTACTTTGGTCTTAGAGTGGTTTACTTCTAAGTTGTTATTCTGGCAGAGCTGAGTAAATCCCTTCAGTGCTCTCTTTAGGCCTATAGGCATCCTTGAAAGGACAGCTCCTATAGAATAGCAGTTTTGGAAAGTTCTGCTGTATACTCTGCCAGTTTGGTGAAGTGGTTAAGTGTGTGGACTCTTATCTGGGAGAACGGGGGTTTGATTCCCCACTTCTCCAGGGCAGCTTCTGGGAGAGCTCTCTCAGCCTCACCCACCTCAAAGGGTGTCTGTTGTGGTGGTGGGAATGGGAGGGCAAAGGAGATTGTAAGCTGCTCTGAGACTCTGTGATTCAAAGTATAGGATGGGCTATAAATCCAATACCATCATCTTCTTCTACTTTGCATACTTGATTAAAAAAATGAGCAGGAAAGCAAGGTGAGGTCACTCACTGGTGGAAAGATTCCTCCATACCTCTGGTCTTTTGACTCACACTTGTTCCTTGCTTCTCCTGGTGCCTGCCTTGCGTTTTCTGTTTCCACCTGTTTTGGTCTGCTGTCCATGGTCCTGACCTCAATACTGGTAGGGTCATAACTTTAGCTCCCCTGCTTCCAGTCACATGATTTTTATGCCACATGACTTCCTGTCCTATGCTGCAGCTAAGTGGGTCCCAAGTTTAGGGGCTTCTGCATCTGGAGAGGCTGAAGACAACTAGTTTGTTCAACCCTGAGTGTTTGGGTTCTCAGCGATGTACAAATGCTTTGTAACATGCTTGTTGATTTCTTAAAGCACCTGTGCATTTTTATGACCCTCTGGAAGTGTGAACGCAATACGGTCAGCAGTACATCATGAAGAAAGAACACTTTGGAGGGATCTTAAGCAGAAACCAGTTGTGTAAGTGCGCTTGCAAATAGGTTATATGCTTATGCCATTCTTGTTGCACTAAATATTATTTTTGTTACAAATTATATTTTGTACACGTCTTGTTCAGAATGCCTTCATTCTTATCCCTCTCCTGCTCATAGGACAGCTGATTTGAAAGGACACACACTGTCTTCATATGGTTTTATTAATTTATAGAAGCTATTCCGCAGGAGTGGCCGAACTTGCTTAACATAAGAGCCACACAGAATAAATGTCAGATACTTGAGAGCCACAAGGCACAAACATCACATGTTTGAGAGCTGCAAGAAAGGAAGGAAGGGTGGAAAGAAAGGAAATAGTTGGGGAGGAGAGGGAGAGGTGGAAAGAAAGCAACTTTAACTTTAATGCATTCTCAAAGCTGCCGGCTGGCATGACTTGGAAAAGTTATTTAAAGAGACAAATGCCTTCTCCATGCTGGCTAACGGGGCAGTGGAGGCTTCAAGAGCCACATGTGGCTCCCAAGCCACAGTTTGGCCACCCCAGCTTTAGTGCTATGTGGAGATTTACAGTGTAACATTTTAAAAGGTCCCTGTTCCAAGAAAGTTACAATTTAAATTTTAGTTCACTGGATCATTCATTCATTGGCCACTTGATTGAATCAGTAATAGTTCTAATTCCAATGTGACAGCTGTCCTCTGGAATAAGTCCCATCTGTCTTTTAAATGCACATAGGCATCGCTGTATAAATAAACATTATTAACTAGGTTAATCAATTGCACCTGCTTATTGCTGTCAAGGCATGATATAATTAATGGCTCTTTCATCTAAAACATGGTCTGTCCTTTCAAGCGAACAAGAAATCCTTTAGAATCTGGCCAGCTTGAACACTACACTATTCCATGGAAATGTGGAGTAAGGTACAAAGCCTTACACCCTAAAACATAAATATAAATTAACACCTATGGCAGCTTTTTTGTTTCCTGGCTGTAGCTTTCTAGAATTGTTCTACAGTTTCTGCTACTACTGTTTTGACATGGATAAAAAAGGAGTAGGAATGTAACAGATAGGAGACCAGACATAAAGCAGAGAGAAAGGTGGGAGGTCTATTTACTGGATTGTTTTAAAATACTGGATTAGAGAGAGTCACAGTCGATAAATTTTTCCATAGCTATTAACTATTATTAGCTACTGTTTATAAATACAGTGTATTTTTGAGCACTGCACGATGAGGACAGGTATCATATCCGGTTTATGAGCTTGTAAGGACATCTGGCTGGTCAACTGCTGTAATATAAAGAAGTAGTAGAAGAAGAAGAATGGTCACCATCAAATATTTGACTAGTAAAGCTCTGGGACTTGCAGATGTATCTTTGCAGGATTCTTGATTATTATTATTAAGTGCCCTCAAGTCACAACCAATTTATGGCAACCCTTCTTGGCTTCCAAAGCAAGAGAACAGCTGAGGGGGTTTACCATTGCCTTCAATGGATTTTTGACCTGATCCATCAATATGATTCTTAAAAGACCCATTCCACCATATCCTCTTTCCTCATGATTTCCTTCAAACTCTGATGTGGGTTCTCAGTCCCAAACAATCCCAGAGTAAGACTATGAACATATGAACATATGAAGCTGCCTTATACTGAATCAGACCCTTGGTCCATCAAAGTCAGTATTGTCTTCTCAGACTGGCAGCAGCTCTCCAGGGTCTCAAGCGGAGGTTTTTCACACTTATTTGCCTGGGCCCTTTTTTGGAGATGCCAGGGATTGAACCTGGGACCTTCTGTTTCCCAAGCAGATGCTCTACCACTGAGCCACCGTCCCTCCCCGATCTTCCTGCCCCAACCAGGGCCATCCCAAGGGGTTTTGATGCCCTAGACAAACCATAACTTCTGTCACCTTCCCATATTCATTATAAAGGGGAAAAAGAGAAATCTAGCAAACACCCACACACACACACACACATCATTGCTCTAAAATAAAACCCCTTCTGTCTAATTTGGTGCCCTGTAAAGCCCGGGGCCCACAGCAAATGCCAAGTTCACCCACATGGTTGAGCCAGCCTTGCCTCCAACCATCCAAAGCAACCTGCCAGCATTCCATATGATGCACTACTTACTGTAGGGAGAAGATCACTGCATAGCTGGACAGGATCACCATTGGCAGCAGGCAGTAGCCTAGTACACTGGCCACACATCCATATGAAACACTTGCGATGCTCATCAGGTTCAACAGAGCATGGATTGTGATGCACCCAATGGCACTCATGCCATACACATAACCAAAATGGACTTTTCCCGCCTACGGAAATGAAGAAAGATAAAGACAATGAAAGGAGGTGGGGAGTCTCCTCTTTATATCACAGTGATTGCATTCACCTTTTTATGGGGCTGGATCCTTTGGACCGTGAATGGAAGATGTTTGTGGCACTGATCATTCTCTGTTTTCCTGGGAAAAGTGCTCTTGTGGGTTAGCAGCCACTTCGGAACAGGGTGGGTGCAGGGCAGGGGCTGCGGCTTGAAGGGAAATACACAGAATCACCCCCTTCCCTTTTTTTGAGTTCTTCCATGAATGAAGCAAGAGCTCGTGTAATAACTGGAGGTAACCATTTGCAAATTCTCCTTCCTTCCTAGAGTTCCCCAAAACTAAGAAAAAGTATTTCAGGGAGGCAGGGGTCGTTTTGTAGAAAAATAGGTGGTGGAGCTCATCCAGGGATTGTTATGCAGCTGCACCTACTATGCAATGGACAAGGAGGTGGAACTCTCAGAAAGGTTCACGTGCTGCGCTCCTGTGAGCTCCCACTGAATCTGAGGCCAGCAGGCAGGTATAGGACCAAAGGCAAGGAGAGATCTATTTCATAAGCCCCTTCTGTTCAGGTTCATGCTATTGAACTCCATGCATCTATTTAAATGTGACTGTCATGAAAATGGATTTTTAAGCTCACAGTACAATCAAATCATCAGATTGGGTTTCCACCATTCATTGTTTTTGGAGTGTTCATCAAATATCTAGAAATATTGCTTTATCAGCATCTAATAAAGGAAGGTAATGCTTTGGGCAGTGGTTTTCGACTCCATTTTGTTGAGGAAATCTTATATCGTAATATAGAATCATAAAAAACCACAAGAGCTGGAAGGAGCCATGCAGGCCATCTAGTCCAACCCCCCTGCTTAATGCCTAGAGCACCCCTGACTAGTGTTTGTCCAGCCACTGCTTAAAGACTGACAGTGAGGGGCGGGGGATTTTACCATAACGTAAACCCAAACAATTCTTCCTTAGCTGCAAAATAAAACTGATAGTAATATATGGAACTGCTACAAAATTCAGACATAAACATTGGTGCCGATGATTAACTACAACTTGGCAACAGTGAAGTGCCTGAGATGAGAGGCTGCATCCTTTGTTCTTAGATGTTTTTAATGACCCATCCCACCATATCCTCTTTCCCCGCCAGTTCCCTCTGGGAGATGCTCATGGAACCCCAAGGGTTCCACAGAACGCGGACCGAAGACTAATAGGCAAATCAAATATGTTTGAAGGCCAATGACACAAACACACAAAAGATACAAAGATAAATCAGGGGAATGAAAGTTGAGGGGAAACTAAATTTCAGGAAGAAAAGTCTTCATGGCGGGATGTCTGCTGAGGGAGATTATCTTCTACAGAATAGCTTTCCAATAACAGCACCATTTAAAACACCATTTAACCAGGCAGTGAGGGATGAATGAAATCAGCAGACTGAGTCAAGCAGTCATCAGCCTGGAGATACAATAATATTTCTGTTTATTGACTGCTCCAAACCTCTGTGCCTAATGAAGAATGCATAATATGAACATTTTTTTAATTAAGGTTTTAATTGCAGTTTAAATGATTCTATTTCTGTTGCGATTTATGACCCACCTTGAGAGTCCTTTGTGTCTAAAACGGGTGATAAATCGGAAAATAAAATTAAAAAAAAACAGGTTGGCCCAATAAAAGATACTGGGTACAACGTTCAGCAAGAGTTAATTATAACTAGGTCTCAGTGAACTCAACGAAAACAAAAAGTTCCATCTCATTGTTTTCAGTGAGATAACGGCCTAAATTCAGTGTTTATATCTAACTGTTTTAAGCAGTGCTCTCTTTTTTTTTGTAGAAAAAGCCCAGCAGGAGCTCATTTGCATATTAGGCCACACCACCTGGCTTGGGAGCACATGGCTACTGCATGGTGGGTCAAGCCAGCCAGAACCCTGGCTAGCCCAGGTGGAGTGCCACTCCTGTGGGCTCCGGCAGAAAAAAAAAGCCCTGGTTGTAAGCAGTGTTCCCTCTAAGCTGAGTTAGTGTGAGCGAGCTCACAAATTTTTAGCCTCCAGCTCACACATTTTTGTCTTAGCTCAGGAAGGATGACCCCAGAGCGCACTAATTTATGCAGCAGCTCACAACTTCAATGCCAGTAGCTCACAAGGTAGAATTTATGCTCACAAGACTCTGCAGCTTAGAGGGAACATTGGTTGTAAGTGAGGCAAAGGCCTAGATTTCACTGAGACATCACTTAGGTGGGCCGTAGACAGGAAACGCTGTGGTGTGCCATCATCTGCTTCTGCATCTTCCTCCCAAATGCTGTCAGTAGATAATGTAATGTAGAAATGGAATGTCAACAATATCATAGAATCATAGAGTTGGAAGGTACCTCCAGGGTCATCTAGTCCAACCCCCTGCACCATACAGGAAGCTCACAAATACCTCCCCCTAAATTCACAGGATCTTCATTGCTATCAGATGGCCATCTAGTCTCTGTTATATAAATATAACAAAGGCATTATGTGTTTCGGTTTGTAGTATTACATTAGAAACTATGAATGCTGATTCAGCAGAGAAGCAAATAGGCTTCCTTCTGGGTGACATCATGTTGTGGATGGCGCACGGCGATGGGGCTCTTTGGGGGTAGGGATCCCCCGGGGGCTTGCTCCCTGCTGGTGGGTTGGGACCCTCAAGACCAGGGGATTCCCCGCCCCTGGCAGGAGCTTGACAGCCCTATCCAGGTCCCAATGCACAACAATTACCTCTATCAGGGCTTTTTTGGTAGAAAAAGCCCAGCAGGAACTCATTTTCATATTAGGCCACACCCCTGATGTCGCCCTTGTTTTGCACAGGGTGTTTTGCAGAAAAAGCCCAGCAGAAACTCATTTGCATATTAAGTCACACCTCCTGTCACCAAGCCAGCCGGAACTGCGTTCCTATTCAGTACTGCTCAAAAAAAAACACCCTGACCTCTATCAAGAAAAGCAAACTAGCTTGTCAGGGTGAGGCCTTGTCTTTTTTTCATGTCATTTCCCCCCCCTCTGTGTGTATGGGGATAGGAGATTCTCTTGAAATGCAGTTGGGAAAAATCTAATGACCATCCCTGGGCCGAAGGAGATTAAACACCAGAATACTAGAGCACGGGCATTCTCAATCGCGGCCCCTACCCTATGGAACCGACTCCCCGAGGAGGTGCGGGCCCTGCGGAACCTTGATCAGTTCCGCAGGGCCTGCAAGACCACCCTTTTTAAGCTTGCACACTTGGACTGCTAAGAAGATCGGTAATTAAGGATCCGCCAATGCGGTTTGAAGACCTATACCGCTGAATAACTGTACTCATTGGATTGGTTTTAATGTTGTTAAGTTTAGTGTTTAATGTTTTATATTGTTAAATTTAAAGGCTTTTAACTACTGTATGTTTTTATAAAATGTTGTTAGCCGCCCTGAGCCTGCCGAGGTGGGGAGAGCGGGATATAAATAAAATTTATTATTATTATTATTATTTAGAAGAAGAAGAGTTATCTACGTATGGCTCAGATCCATGTGTGAAAACTTCTGTGAAAACTAGGTTTTCATTACTGCAGACTTCTACCCATTTGTTTCTCTGTATTTAACATTTTTTTGTGTTAACAGTTTAACATAGGGACACAGTTTTCATAAAAGGTAAAGGTAGTCCCCTGTGCAAGCACCAGTCATTTCTGACTCTGGGGTGACGTTGCTTTCACAACATTTTCATGGCAGACTTTTTACGAGGTGGTTTGCCATTGCCTTCCCCAGTCATCTACACTTTCCCCCCAGCAAGCTGGGTCCTCATTTTACCCACCTCAGAAGGATGGAAGGCTGAGACAACCTCCAGCTGGCTACCTGAACCCAGCTAGTATGTTATTTTCCCACTAACGTTGCAGCATTACAGAAAGCAGCAAGGTTACCCTGTCATTGACAGTTGACTGTTCTTCAGATGATTTTGTTTTGGCTGGTTGCTATTTTTAAAATGGCATTCTAAGTGTTCCGAGTCCATTACTACTGACTTCAGAAGAAGAGATGTCAGAAGTTGAACAATGTCAGGGAGAACCTCCTCTCCAAATGAACATTAACAGGCAGCAGCCTTTTGCGTGCACTCATATTCCTAGCACTTCCAAGATTGCTGCCGACATGGTGGTGTATAATGCCATTAGGGTAACAGATTACTATCAACCACCTCAGCAGTCATTAAAGGTTTTCAATAGGTTTAGCATTTTCAATTTGGGCAGGGAGGTTTGATCGGCAATATTTTGTGCAGATGCTGCGCGTAAACACAATGCCAGCAATAATCAGCTAATATTTTAACTTGTTTGTTCCAGAGCGTTTGATTAATTGACACGGCCCTACTTAGCAGCTTAATCTAAGATTAACCAAATTGCTATGCCAGAGGCAGGACAGTTGCTAAATGAAAACTCTCCTTGATAGACTGCAGAAAAACTTGGATGTAAGAGAGAAACTTGGGTGCAGTAAAAACAGGGCTGGATCCAGCCAGCTTTTCCATTCAGTGTTGCCCAGTTATCCTGTTTGCTACATTCCCCACCCCATCATGATTTTTATCTGTGTAGGTCCCATGTTTCCTAGCATGACCTTTTGGAGTGGTCAAAGGAGCCCCCTTCTTCTATTTCTATTTCACCACTGGTTGGATCCAGCCCAAAGAATGGAGGTAGGTATGGGGGAGGGGTGGAAGATAGGAGCTGGAACAAACCAGTCCCTGCTGTCTTTCTGGCTAGCACATTTTTATATGCTTTATCCTCCTTTTTGTTCATTAGAGACATCATTTTAGATCAAGGATGGCCAAACTGTGGCTCTCAAAGCCCCCACTGCCCAATCAACCAGCTTGGAGAACATATTTCTTTCTTTAAGAAGAAGAAGAAGATATTGGATTTATATCCCGCCCTCCACTCCGAAGAGTCTCAGAGCGGCTCACAATCTCCTTTACCTTCCTCCCCCACAACAAACACCCTGTGAGGTGGGTGGGGCTGGAGAGGGCTCTCCCAGCAGCTGCCCTTTCAAGGACAACTTCTGCCAGAGCTATGGCTGACCCAAGGCCATTCCAGCAGGTGCAAGTGGAGGAGTGGGGAATCAAACCCGGTTCTCCCAGATAAGAGTCCGCACACTTAACCACTACACCAAACTGGCTCTCCCCTCTCCAGCTGGCAGCTTGGAGAATACATTTAAATTTGCTTTCTTTCCACCTCTCCCTCCCCCTTCCCTATTTTCTTCCCTCCTTCCCCATCTACTTTCTTCCCTCCCTCCCTCTCTCCCTCCCTCCCTTCTTGTCTTGCAGATCTCAAACATCTGATGTTCATGTCAGCATCTGACATTTATTCTATGCGGCTCCTATGTTAAGTAAGTTTGGCCACCACTCTTTTACATGATGTCAGAATCAGAATGAAAAAAGTAGCTATGAAATGGATGTGTTGTGGTGCACTAATACTTTCTGTTTTAGAAGTAGGCAGGACATTCTGTGACCCAGCTATCAAGCTCACAGATTCACAGAGTTGGAAGGGGCCATACAGGCCATCTAGTCCAACCCCCTTCCCAGTGCAGGATCAGCCTAAAGCAGGGGTCCCCAACCCCCGGTCCGTGAACCGGTCCCAGTCCATGGCCTGTTAGCAGCCAGGCCATGAGTTGTATAATTATTTCATTATATATTACAGGGGAGGCCAACAGTAGCTATCCAGATGTTTTTTGCCTACAGCTCCCATCAGCCCTAGCCATTGGCGATGCTGGCTGGGGCTGATGGGAGTTGTAGGCAAAAAACATCTGGAGAGCTACCGTTGGCCACCCCTGATATATTACAATGTCATAATAATCATAATACATTGGATTTATATCCTGCCCTTCACTCTGAATCTCAGAGCAGCTCACAATCTCCTTTATCTCCTTCCCCCACAACATACACCCTATGATGTGGGTGGGTCTGAGAGAGTTTTCACAGCAGCTGCCCTTTCAAGGACAATTCTGCGAGAGCTATGGCTGACCCAAGGCCGTTCCAGCAGGTGCAAGTGGAGGAGTGGGGAATCAACCCCAGTTCTTCCAGATAAGAGTCCACGCACTTAACCACCACACCAAAATAAAGTGCACAATTGTATCATCCCAAAACCATTCCCCCACCCCACCCCCCGGTCTGTGGAAAAACCGGTCTGTGGAAAAACCGGCCTTCCACAAAACTGGTCCCTGGTGCCAAAAAGGTTGGGGACCACTGGCCTAAAGCATCCCTGACAAGTCTTTGTCCAGCTACTGCTTAAAGACTGCCAGGTCCTATGATAATATTCTTGAGATGGACATTCCTGAACAAGAGATCCTAAAGTTCCTGGAAATCTACCCCAAATACTGTTGTGTCTCCAGGAAACCATTGAGAGGTGTCTTCCCCACTTCTTCCTACTTCAGCCCAGTGGACCCCACCAAATTGTGTTCCTAGAGAGGCAGCAAATACGAACTGTGGAAAGGAGGCATCAGTAGAAATCACTGTCTGCTCTTTTGCAAACAGAAATGCCATTCTTACTGAGGCACTGTGTGGTTGGGCACTTGCCAGTGTCCAAGAAGAAATATGCTAAAGCTCTTCTGAGAGAAAAGAAGCATTGCCATAATCTGACAAATGCACAAATCAGAGATTCTGACCTTTATCCCAGGAAGCTGGGATTTTGTTCTCTATCAAAATGCTAGCTCTCCGAGGCTCTCCAAGGCATCTCTCTTAGATGGCAGCAAGTGCAGACCAAGGTCGTTTTATGTGTTAAGGTTCTTAAGCCAGCAGGCTGCAAGCTAGTGTGCTGTTCCTTTCCATGTCATGCCTCACAGACAGGGACTGAGGGAACCATTAAGCTTTGGGAAGTTTGCAGAGGTTCAAGTCATGGTGCTGTGCATGTATATATTTGGCCTGTGTGCAGCTCAAAAAGTAAAGTGGAAGAATCAGCTCTGAATCACTCTTGCAACGGGATTAAAGGGGTGGATTCATATGAACATGAAGCTGCCTTATACTGAATCAGACCCTCGGTCCGTCAAAGTCAGTATTGTCTACTCAGACTGGCAGCAGCTCTCCAGGGTCTCAAGGTGAGGCTTTTCATACCTACTTACCTGGACCCTTTTTTAGTTGGAGATGCCGGGGATTGAACATGGGACCTTTTGTTTACCAAGCAGATGCCCTACCGCTGAGCCACCGTCCCTCCCCTTAAACATTTCAAAAAGTGCCTCTCAGAGCTTCTTTGCACAACAGGGGCCGTTGGTCAAGCCAGATGGCCCTGGAAAGTGCTGGCAAGTCACAGCTGACTTATGGAAATCCCATAGAGGAGGGGTGTCGAACTCATTTGTTATCAGGGCCAGATCTGACCTAAATGAGACCTTGCTGGGCTGGGTCATGTGTGTCATAAAATATAATGCCAGGTAGCAGAGATATAGAGTTTTTGAGGTAAGGGATTTTCAGAGGTGGCTTGCCATTGCCTGCCTCTGGCATAGCAACCCTGGACTTCCTTGGTGGTCTCCCATCTGACTACTAACCTTAGCTTCTGAGATCTAACAAGATAGACCAGGCCAAGTCAGAGCCAAATCAGGCCCATACTCTCCATGATATCTACTTTTGGAGAAGAAAGTCTGTGGGTGATGCATGTCGGACAGAAGGCACTACTCTTTCGAACAGATAAGAGAAGAAAACCAGGCTCCTAATATTTACACTAGGCCTATTTAATCCACCGAAATCTGAATATCTGCTGGTCACAAGAATGGATGGTGTACATCCATTGGAGCACACGGGTACATTTTTATTTCACCTTTCAACAAGGAGATCAAATCACCATGCATAGTTCTCTCCTGCTCCATTTTATCCTCACAATAACCCAGTGAGGATGGCTAGTCTGAGAGAGAGCAACTGGCCCAAGGTGAACTTCATGACTAAATGGAAATTTAAACCTGGGCCACCGAAGACAGCTGGGAGGTCTAAGCACACAGGTAGCTCAGCAGGCTTGGTCTGAAGTTCATTGTTGAAGTCCTGGAGCCCTTAACTGATAGATCAGGGGTGGCCAATGGTAGTTCTCCAGATGTTTTTTGCCTACAACTCCCATCAGCCCCAGCCATTGGCCATGCTGGCTGGGGCTGATGGGAGTTGTAGGCAAAAAAACATCTGGAGAGCTACTGTTGGCCACCCCTGAGATAGATCATGGACTCTGCATGCTCACAGATATGGTGGCAGCCCAAATGGCCAGGGTGTGGCCAGCCAGATGGTGACTGCCACATAAGGGACAAAACTGTATTAGGCTAGACCAGGGGTGTCAAACATGCATTTTGGGGGCCGAATCAGGTCCCTGGAGGGCTCCTATCAGGCCCTTGAGCAACTGGCTGTCATCTGCTTCCTTCTCCCTATATCTTGCTTCCTTCTGCATGACAGCTTGCTTTGCAAGGTTTGCTTAATTGCACAGGAGCTACAAAGCAAAACCTCTATTCTATCCATTGGCTGAGGCTCCTCCCTTGGGGAGGGAGGAGGGAGGGAGAGCTTGCTTTGCCAGGCTCTCTCAATCGCACAGTAGAGCTACTGAGCCAAGTCTCTCTTTTATTGGCTGAGGCTCCCCATCCCCAGTCCCCTGGGGAAGGAAGGAAAGAGCCAGAGCTTCCTTTGCCTAGTTCCCTGGATCCCATGGGAGAAATACAAAGAAAGCACCTTTAAGACCAATGAGTGCTAACGTTTTAAGCATGTTTTAAAAAAAGATATGTTTGTGTTCTTTATAAAATTTATATCTCTGCTACCTAGTCTTAAATAGGTGCACACATGGCCCGGCCCGACATGGCCCGGCCCAACCTGACATGGCCCGGCCCAATAAGGTCTCATTTATGTCAGATCCGTCCTTCATAACAAATGAGTTTGACACCCCTGGGCTAGACTGGGCTCTTCCTAGCCTAATATAAAATGCTCTCTGTATAGTTAGAAATAAGGAAAGGCCAGGGCTGTCAGGCACTGGAGACATTACAGCCCATATTAGTCTGATTTTCCATAGATCTGATTCACAAAAATTTGAACAAGAGTAAGGCATTTAAGTTTTCATTCTGCTCCATTTCTTCGGTATCACATTATGGTTACTTCTTTTTCTGCTTCAGCAGAGCTATTTTGGATTTACATTATTTGTTCATTTTTCTCTTGTTCTCTTCCTCTCTAAGAGCGGGGGGAGGAATCTCTTGAAATCCC
Organism: Heteronotia binoei; assembly: GCF_032191835.1. Lineage (NCBI taxonomy): Eukaryota > Metazoa > Chordata > Lepidosauria > Squamata > Gekkonidae > Heteronotia > Heteronotia binoei. The sequence goes on along the minus strand of NC_083231.1, from coordinate 25,047,794 downwards.
ATGTAATTTGACCCCTTTCCCATACAAACAGACGAAACAGCTCAGCCCCTTTGCTGTCCCTCAGACACTGACCCACGGGAAAGGTTGTGATCGGAATGCCTACTGTTTCTATGGTACTATACCAGCAGCAGCGTGCCTCCCAGCGCCAAACAGAAAACCATCGGCCCTGTCAAGTCCGTCTCATTCATGATGCTGCCATCTGCTGGCTTCAATGGATTGAGGACCGTTAAGGTTTTTTGCCAGATGTGATCAAAGTTGATTCCTAGTTCTGCAACAGGGAGGGAAAAAAAGTTTTGAAATGGTTCATTCTCCTAAAATAAAAAAATCTCACTGTAACGGTTCATCAGGGAAGCTTTCAGTCCCAAAATAATAAAACAGAGAATTGGCTATAAGCAAATTACCCTAATGACTCATGTGCAATAGCCAAGACTTAATTTGGACTCTAAATTGGGAAGTATTGATTACTCTGTTATGAAAAGGAAAAACAGGTGTCAACAGTGACTCCGTGGTCTTGACTGCATTTTTTAAAAAATGTAAATACTTATAAGAACATAAGAGAAGCCATGTTGGATCCGGCCAATGGCCCATCCAGTCCAACACTGTGTCACACAGCGGCCAAAAAAATTATTTATATATATATATATATATATATATATATACACACACACACACACACACACACACTGTGGCTAATAGCCACTGATGGACCTCTGCTCCATATTTTTATCTAACCCCCTCTTGAAGCTGGCTATGCTTGTAGCCGCCACCACCTCCTGTGGCAGTGAATTCCACATGTTAATCACCCTTTGGGTGAAGAAGTACTTCCTTTTATCTGTTTTAATCTGACTGCTCATCAATTTCATCGAATGCCCACGAGTTCTTGTATTGTGAGAAAGGGAGAAAAGTACTTCTTTCTCTACTTTTTCCATCCCATGCATTATCTTGTAAACCTCTATCATGTCACCCCGCAGTCGACATTTCTCCAAGCTAAAGAGCCCCAAGTGTTTTAACCTTTCTTCATAGGGAAAGTGTTCCAACCCTTTAATCATTCTAGTTGCCCTTTTCTGGACTTTTTCCAATGCTATAATATCCTTTTTGACGTGCGGTGACCAGAATTGTACACAGTATTCCAAATGAGACTGCACCATCGATTTATACAGGGGCATTATGATACTGGCTGATTTGTTTTCAATTCCCTTCCTAATAATTCCCAGCATGGCGTTGGCCTTTTTTATTGCAATCGCACACTGTCTTGACATTTTCAGTGAGTTATCTACCATGACCCCAAGATCTCTCTCTTGGTTAGTCTCTGCCAGTTCACAACCCATCAACTTGAATTTGTAGCTGGGATTCTTGGCCCCAATGTGCATTACTTTGCACTTGGCCACATTAAACCTCATCTGCCACATTGACACCCACTCACCCAGCCTCAACAGTTCCCTTTGGAGTGCCTCACAATCCTCTCTGGTTCTCACCACCCTGAACAATTTAGTGTCATCTGCAAACTTGGCCACTTCACTGCTCACTCCCAACTCCAAATCATTTATGAACAAGTTAAAGAGCATGGGACCCAGTACTAAGCCCTGAGGCACCCCACTGCTTGCCGTCTTCCACTGCGAAGACTGCCCATTTATACTCACTCTCTGCTTCCTATTAATTAGCCCGTTTTTGATTCACAAGAGGACCTGTCCTTTTACTCCTTGACTCTTGAGCTTTCTAAGGGGCCTTTGATGAGGAACTTTATCAAAAGCTTTCTGGAAGTCAAGGTAAACAACATCTATTGGGTCTCCTTTGTCCACATGTTTGTTCACCCCCTCAAAGAAATGTAACAGGTTAGTGAGGCAAGATCTTCCCTTACAGAACCCATGCTGAGTCTTCCTCAATAACCTGTGTTCATCAATGGGCCTACTCTTTCTGTCCTTGATAATGGTTTCTACCAACTTTCCCGATATTGAAGTCAGACTGACTGGCCTGTAATTTCCCGGATCTCCTCTGGAACCCTTTTTAAAGATGGGGGTGACATTTGCTACTTTCCAGTCCTCAGGAATGGAGGCAGATTTCAATGAAAGATTACATATTTTTGTCAGAAGATCCACAAGTTCAACTTTGAGTTCTTTCAGAACTCTTGGATGTATGCCATCCAGACCTGGTGACTTATTAGTTTTTAATTCATCTATCAGTTGTAGAACCTCCTCTCTTGTCACCTCAATCTGACTCAGGTCTTTCAACACCCCTTCCAAAATTAGTGATTCTGGAGCGGACAAACACTTCTTGTCTTTCACAGTGAAGATGGAGGCAAAAAATGCATTCAGCTTCTCAGCCATTTCCCTGTCCTCCTTCAGTAATCCTTTGACCCCTTGGTCATCCAAGGGCCCCACTGCCTCCCTGGCTGGTTTCCTGCTTCTAATATATTTGAAGAAATTTTTATTGCTTTTTGCAATATGCTCCTCATAGTCCCTTTTTGCCTGCCTGATCACAGTCTTGCATTTGATTTGCCATAGCCTGTGTTCCCTTTTATTAATCTCACTTGGACTAGCTTTCCACCGCTTAAAGGAGTCCTTCTTACCTTTTACAGCTTCCATTACTTTGTTAACCATCCAAAATATCCTGATACCTAATTATCTTTTTGAAGTTATACAGTTGAGGCAGAATTGACGCCTCTTCAGGGGATATCCATCTTGGTGTCTTAGCATAGATCAGTCTTCTAATTTTTAACCAAACTTCATAAATGGTTTTGCGAATCAAATGATTTTTAAAATATTTCTGCCCTTTTTGCACATACCATAGGTTAGCATGCCATCCCGCTTGTAAATCTGAGCCTTCTAAGGCTAGTATGCGCGTATTCTCCAACCGAATCCATTCTTTTAGCCAGAGTGTGACGCACGCAACATAGTATGTTTCCCAATCTGGGAGTCCCAATCCGCCCATATCTTTTTTGTCTTTTAAAATTTTCCATTTTATCCTAGGTCGGTTACCTTGCCAAATAAAGGCTCTTACTAATTGGTCTATTTTAGTAAAGAAGGGTTTCCTTATCCCAAAACTAATCATCTGAAACAGAAACATGACTTTAGGAAGAACCATCATCTTAATTAGCGCTATCCTTCCCATAAAAGATAATTTCATGTTCGCCCATTTTTTTAAAGAAAAATCAATTTCCTTTAACAGCGGTACATAATTGTTATCGTATAAATTGCTACACTTATTGGAGAAAGTTATCCCCAAATATTTTATTTTTGTTTCATTACTGAATCCGGTTAATCTTTCAAGCTCTCTCACCTCTTGAGGAGAGATATTTTTGTTAAGCATCTTAGATTTTTGTTTATTTATTCTTAGACCCGCGACTTGACCATAGTCTTCTAATTCTTTTAAAATCTCAACCACGGACTCTCTGTTATTTTGTGATATCAATACCAAGTCATCGGCATATGCTAAGATCTTATACGACTCTTTCTTAATTTCCAGTCCTTTAATTTTGCTGTTAGCCCTGATTAAGTTATTTAAGATTTCCAATAGTAAAATAAAGAGCAGCGGAGAGAGTGGGCATCCTTGTCTTGTACCTTTATGTATCTTTACCTCTTCTGTTAAGTCTCCATTAATGATAAATCTAGCAACTTGTTCTGTATACAAGGCTTGTATGCTCTTAATAAAAATCTCACCAAAACTCATCTCCCCTAATGCTCTGATCATAAAATCCCAATTAACATTATCGAAAGCCTTCTCGGCATCGATAAACAAAAGAATCATTTGTTTTTCTCTATGTAAGTCGTAATATTCTAATATATTAGATATAATCCTGATGTTTGTTCGCATATATCTTTTCGGGAGGAATCCGGCCTGATCAGAATGAATTATATTTGCCAGAATTTTTTTAAGTCTGTTCGCTAAAATAGACGTATAAATCTTGTAGTCTATGTTTAATAGAGAGATCGGGCGGTAGTTCTTAATATCCTCTAGATCTTTTGATGTTTTGGGAATGAGTGATACATTTGCCCTTTTCCAAGACTCCGGAATTAGCTGGGTTTCCCAAATCTCCTCAATCAGATTTTTGTATTGGATTATAATATCTTCTTTAAAACATATGTAATATTCGGCTGGCAGCCCGTCCGGTCCCGCTGCCTTGTTCTTTTTTAATCTAGCCCATACTTCTTCAATTTCACCAATTGTAATTGGACTAGCTAAGCTAGTCCTTTGTTCTTCCGTTAATTTCTGTATTATTTTTTTCTCTTTGAAATAAGCTTCTATCTTGTCGGAATTTACCTCCTCTTTACTATATAATTGAGAATAGAAATCCCATATTATTTTTTTCTTATCTTCTGCTGCTGCTTTCTGACTACCATCTTTATCTTTCAAGACCCTTATTATTTTCTTTTCTTTTTCTTTTCTTATCTTGTATGACAGCCATTTACCTGGCTTATTTGCATTTTCAAAAAATTGAGATCTGGTATATTGAATCTTCTTTTTCATCTCATCCAAGAATATTAAATGTATCTTATGTTGCACTAACTTCATTTCAGCTTTAATTTGTTGAACCGAAGGTTTCTCTTTTAGGCAACTCTCTTTCTGCCTAAGCAATTCAGTTAAGTTTGTTAAAGTTTTATTCTCTTCTCGTTTTTTAAAAGTGTTAAAGCTTATTGCTAACCCTCTCATATACGCTTTACTAGTCTCCCACAGTAATCTGTGGGAAGTCTCTCTCTGCGAATTAATCTGAAAAAAAACCTTCATCTCCTCCTTAATAAATTTCACAAACTGTTTGTCATCTAAAAGCTTTATATTAAACCTCCATCCTGATCTTTTCTTAACATCTTTTATAGATATCATAATCGGATTATGGTCCGCTATTGTGCATGGTAGTATTTCTGCATCTTCCAGTATCTTAATTATTCCAGCTGTCACCCAGATCATATCGATACGCGACCAGGAATTATGTCTGCCTGAAAAAAATGTAAAATCACTTTTGTTTGGATACATGACTCGCCAGGGGTCTACCAGGGTAAACTCATCTACCATCCTGAAAAAATTATCTGGTAGTGTATTACTACCTAGTTTTTTCCTACCTTTTTTATGATTTATAGAATTTCTATCTTGCATGGGACAAGTGACCGCATTAAAGTCTCCTAATAGACAAATCTCATCATAGTTGTATGCACTGATCTTTGTATATAAATCTCTATAAAATTGGGTCTGTTTAACATTAGGTGCGTAAATATTAACTAACAAAAATTTTACTTTTTCCATAATTATCTCTATACCTTGCATCCTTGCATCCTCTGTTTGAAAAATCAATTTGGCTTGCAGTCGCTCATTAACATAGGTCACCAAACCCCTTTTTTTTTTCTCCAATTCTGAGGTCACAAACATATTACCTAGCTTCTTATTAAAAAGATATGCCTCATCCCGTTTTCTTAAGTGAGTCTCCTGCAAGCATATAATATCCAAATTTAATTTCTTTAATTGCTGAAAAACACGTTTCCTTTTTTGAGGCGAGTTCAGACCATTTACATTCTGAGACAAAATCTTTAAACTATTCATCATTTAGGAATCTAAACAATATCTTAATCTTCCTTAAAAATTCTTCTTTTTCTTTTGAGCTCTTGTCTCTCTCTGTCCTCGCTCTTGCGCTTGATCAGTTTCAGTTTCAGTCTTTTCTTCTTGTGAACGATAATCTGGAACCTCAACTGGGTCTGATTGCCTTCCTGGACTCCAATTTCCTTTAGAGATCCTTCTATCCGTTTTCTTCTCCCACGTTCTAGCCTGATTAAGTATAAAATCCTCTACCTTCTCTAAGGAGTCAATCTTGTATCTTACACCACCATATGTAAACAACACCCCTTCCGGGATCATCCATCTGTAAATTATCCCTCGGTCTTGCAGCATACCCACTAAATTAGTATAGTTTCTTCTCTTATGCCTTATTATCCACGGGATCTCTCTCATAGCTCTAATTTTTGTACCTTTAATCGTGAGAGATTGATCTCTTAACTCACGCCACACACGTTCTTTCATACACCTACGAACAAACTTTATGTGAACCTCTCTTGGTAAATCGTTCTTTTTCGCGTATTGGGTACCAACTCTATGTATAAAATCAATCTCTTTTATTATATCCTCCTTCTCTATTTTTATGACTTCAGTCAATGCCTCAGCTACTATATCCAAAAGATTCTCCAATTTCTCCTCTGGGATATTTAGTAACCTAATAATATAGTCCGCTTGGACCATCTCTAACTTAGCTAGCTTAATCTCATGTTCTTCCTGTTTTATCTCTAGTTCTTCTATTCTGTCCTCTGTTTTACTAAACTTCTCTTCTATTGACTTTGTAATATTTTTTATCTCATTAATGTCTTCCTTAGTATCTCTATAATTCGCCTCTAAAATCTCAAATTTTTTTGTTAGAGCTTCTGTCTGCTTGCTTAGTTCTATTTGAACTTGTTTCAAGGCCTCTAAGAAAGTCTGTTGGGTCTCTTTAATCTGTTGGATCTCTTTAAGAGAGTCTTGAGCTATGGAATCTGCCACCGTTTTGGGTTGACCCGGGGAACCTTTAAACTTAGCCTGTTGCGACATTTTATCTCAGCCAACCTCTGTTCTCCCACTAATAACCAGTAACTAACTAACAGTGGTGTACAGCTTAGAAAATTACCAATTAACAGATATCTTAAAGGTAATCAATAATTAGCACACAAGCAAAGTGATTCAAACAAAAGTCCACCTTTCTTCTTTTCTCCACCACTTCCAATTACACAGTCTTGGTCTCCTTTGACCTCCTTAAATCAGCTCTTAAATAAAGTCCAGCCAAAGTTTCCTACAGCCGCTGATTAGCAGGGCGTCACCCTCCACTTTTTCTTCTCCGTGATTTATCTTGTCAGCCTTGTTAGTCCCGACCGCCAGGCACGATAGTAAATCACCATCAACACTGTCACTAGAGCGCTTATCCGTCCGTGAAGAGAAGAATATACAAAGTTTTGTTAAGCCTCTTTGTTCTATCCGTCCTACCGCTCCTGGGAGTGGTCGGTCCTGCGTTCTCACCTCCAAAGGGAACAGAAACAAACGTATCCGCCTTCCTTTTTTTTTTCCCTTTCCAAGTCTGAGGAACCGCAAATAAACAGCAACTTCTCCACTATCCTGGTTTGAAAGTATACAGCTGAGCCTTCAGCATTTCATTGTGCAGCAAATCGCCTTGCCGCGGCTTCTCCTCCTCTTTCCGGAGGTCGGAGCTAAGTCGCCATTAGGCGCGCTTGGCTTCAAGACAGGGAGGAGAGAAACGTCTTCGAGACAAAACTCCTCCAGACGCTTCCCCTAGCCCCCTCAGTGTACTGGCCCCCCCAACAGGGGTCTGTACGGACAGAACGTCCCTCTGCGAAGCCAAGTTCGGCTCGTCTCTTCGGAGCTCCTCCGAGACGCGACCGCCTCGCTCTGCCAAACCCGGAAGCCCTGCAGGCCTTCTCTTATACCTGTTTGTACCTTTCCTAACTTGTGGTATATATTTCAAATGAGCTTCTAGGATTGTAGTTTTAAATAGCCTCCAAGCTTCCCCAAGGGTTTTGACTGTATTTACCTTTCCTTTCAGTTTCCTCTTCACATGCTTCCTCATCTCAGAGAATTTACCCCTTTTAAAGTTAAATGTGGTCGTGCTGGTCTTTTGGGGCAACTCACTATTTATACAAATGGTGAAATCAATAACGTTATGGTCACTGCTCCCAAGCAGTGCGATCACTTTTACATCTCTCACCAAGTCTTGGGCATTACTTAAAACCAAATCCAGGATCGCCCCACCCCTGGTAGGTTCTGAGACCATCTGCTCCATAGCACAGTCATTGAGAGCATCAAGAAACTCAATCTCTTTCTCTCGACCAGAACACATATTGACCCAATCAATCTGCGGGTAGTTAAAATAATCTATTACGACACAGTTTTTACGTTTAGCCACTATCTTTAATCCTTCCAACATATTATAGTCGTCCTCTATCTTTTGATTTGGTGGGTGATAACAAACTCCCATAGTTAAATTTCCTTTTGGGCCGTCTATTTCAACCCAAAGCATTTCTAGAAGGGAATCTAATTCTCTGACCTCAGTCTTACTGGACCGTATACCCTCTCTGACATACAGAGCCACTCCACCTCCAACCCTTCCCTCCCTATCCTTCCGATATAACTTATATCCAGGAATCACTGTGTCCCACTGATTCTCCTCATTTCACCAAGTTTCTGAAATTCCCACAATGTCTATGTTTTCTCCCAACACTAAACATTCCAACTCACCAATTTTACTTCGAACACTTCTAGCATTTGCATACAAACATCTATAATTTCCCAGGCAAGCTAGGCCCGCAACCTTCCTCCTGCTGCCTCGAGACTTTGGCAGATGTTTGTCACCATCTCAGTGGACAACTCTGATCCATTACCCAGTAGAAAAGCAACAGCTAACCCTTCATCTATTTGAGATGAGTCCTCCCGATCCAGAGACATTTCATCTCCTGTCGGCTTTCCCCCAAGATTTAGTTTAAAAACTGCTCTGCCACCTTTTTGATTTTAAGCGCCAGCAGCCTGGTTCCATCTGGGGACAAGTGGAGACAGTCTCTTTTGTACAGCTCCCGCTTGTTCCAGAAAGCATCCCAGTGCCTAACAAACATAAACCCTTCCTCCCTACACCATCGTCTCATCCACACATTGAGACTTCTAATTTGTGCCTGTCTCTCCTGCCCTGCACGTGGAACAGGTAGCACTTCTGAGAAGGCTACCTTGGAGGTCCTGGCCTTAAGTTTCCCACCTAGCAGCCTTAATTTTTCCTCCAGGACCTCACGACTGCATTTCCCCACATCGTTGGTGCCAACATGCACCACAACCACTGGCTCCTCCCCAGCACTGTCTATCAGCCTGTCTACTGCACGTGTAATGTCCGCTACCTTCGCACTAGGCAGGCAAGTCACCATACGGTCAGTACGCGGTTTTGCCACCCAGCTGTCTACTTGCCTAAGGACTGAATCACCAACTACCAAGACCCCCACTCTCTCCCTGCCCAGGGATGATTCCTTGGTGCGAAAGGATTCCCGCTCACCAACTGAAGAAGAGGTCCCTTCTGAGGGCACATTCCCCTTATCCTCAGCATAGTGCCCTATTCCCTCTCAACCCTCATGCTCCCTGGTAGCAATGGTGCTGCCACGTTCAGAGCGGGGCTCATCTAACACGTCCCCGAGAGTCTTCTCCGAGTGCCTAACTGACTGTCTCTGCTTCTCCAGGTCAGTCACCTCGGCCTCAAGGGTATGAACTCATTCCCCGAGGACCAGGAGCTTCTTTGCATCGAGCACACACCCAAGAATTCTGTCCTGTGGGCAGATAGTCATACATGTGACACTCAGTGCAAAACACTGGAAAGCCCCCACCCCCCTGCTGGCATTCTACCTTCATGATAGCTTTTTTTTTTTTTAAAATACACAGTCCCCTTTAAATCCTGTTTGTTTATGTGGCTCCCCTTCTGGAGGGTCAACTTACCTTATTAGGAACACAAGGAAAATAGGGATCTGGATTCCTGGTCCTTACACAGCCCCCAGGTGAAGAGCCACAGGCCAAGAGCCCTTTAGCTCTCGCCTCTGGCAAGGCACAGCTTAACAATGCAAAGAGGGTGGGGAACACAGCCACTCCTAATCAATCAGCAACAATCACCTTCAGTCACCTTCACCTTTAGCCCATTCAACCAAACAAACAGCAGTTCCCCAGCAAACCACAAAGTCAGAGTTTATAAAATAAACTCCCAATAATTGGGCAAATAACTTTGAAAACATTGAAGATATTCAAGATGCAAGCTGTTATTTTCTTTACCTGTTTATATATATATATATATATATATATATATATATATATATATTCATATTGGCTGCAATAAGAAACCTTATTGGCTGCCTATGAAGTTGGAACTGCCTTTATTCAGGCTTTTGGTGATCTGCCTTTAGCATTTTGTTGTACAAGATGCTGCTTTGTTTTGGTAAGCTGATGGCCAGTTTGGAAAAGGACCAACCAAAAAAAATGGTCATATGCATCTATCTTCAGGTTTTCAAGGAACCAACAGACTCACCTCTGGCTTCAACATCAGAATAAGAAGCTGGGAAGGAGTACTGTAGGCCCGCTCAAGGAGCGACTCAGCCTTACAAATTCAATAGGGCCACTGTGAGTAGTGAAAAAATCCCAGGCTGGATCCAAACAAATAGAAAAAGGGAGGTAATTGATGATGGCAATTCCCAGATTGACCTTCATGGCATTCCTGGGGATTCTTTGTCCCTCAGAGATCAATGCAAGGGGAAAGGTAGGAAATCTGTGCTCCATTGATGGAAATGCCTTCTTTTAGAGGAAATTTTAGTCTGGATCCAACCTCCTGCTTTCTCAGCTTTCCTATGATCAGGATTCTTTTGTGGCAGGAACTTATTTGCATAATAGGCCACACCCCTCTGATGTAGCCAATCCTCCTGGAGCTTACAGGGTTCTTAGTACAGGGCCTGCTGTAAGTTCCAGGAGGATTGGCTACATCAGGGGTGTATGGCCTAATACGCAAAGGAGTTCCTGCTACAAAAACAGCCCTGCCTATGATTTATTTGTTTACTTACTGAGTACACTGCAGCTGTGCAGCGCTCACACACAGTTCCCCTGACAGCACTGGGCATCTTGTGCTGCCAGGAGCATGAGTGGCAGGAAAAACTGTAGCCCCACAAAGAGGGGAGAAAAGGTCTCTCAGGAGGACAATAGGGGAAGTGGTGGCAGTGGGCCCCACTGGAAGCCCTGGACCTCAACAGCTGCCCCATCTGAAGTGTGCTGAAGCTGGTCAGCAGGATCCTTATTGGCATTTATAGAATATACAGAAACCTTTATAGAATTTACTGAAACCTTTCTGGCATTTATAGAATATGATGAGGCTGGTTTGTTTCAGCTAGGGATTTCACAGACAGGGTTCTAAATAATTTTTTTAAAAAATCTAGGATAGCTTGGTCCAATGCCACCACGGAAAGATAGACCTAATGCTCAGGGCTTTTTTTGTAGCAGGAACTCCTTTGCATATTAGGCCACACCTCTGATATAGCCAATCCTCCAAGTGCTTACAGTAGGCCCTTTACTAAGAGCCCTGGAACATCTTAGAGCAGTGTTTCTCATTTGCAGGAGAGGAGCTGGTCTGCCTCTCCTTCCTTCTCCCCTGTTCCCAGTTTTTGAGAGAAAAGCTGGCATCCATTGGCACTTTAGACCCATGAAGTGTTCTTCAAGGTATGAACTTTCATCATGTGCCTTGGAGTATGTTCTTCTGTGGAGATTTCCCCGGGAGGCCTGGGCAGCAAAGAATGGTGTGTATGTTTTTTTCAGCCAGGAGGGGTGAGGAGTGGACATTCCAGTAGCTGTTTTTTTTTTTGTTTTTTTTTACCAAATGACCCATGGGCAGAATTTTTGTTGGCTGGGGACATCTGATGGTGAGGAAAGGTTTTTTTTCTTTGCCCCCCACTTTCTTTCTTTCTTTCTTTCTTTCTTTCTTTCTTTCTTTCTTTCTTTCTTTCTTTCTTTCTTTCTTTCTTTCTTTCTTTCTTTCTTTCTTTCTTTCTTTCTTTCTTTCTTTCTTTCTTTCTTTCTTTCTTTCTTTCTTTCTTTCTTTCTTTCCCTGTAAGTGATACTCTGTCTGTATTCTTGGTGCTGGGGGCGGGGGAAGCAACAGTGGGTGGGCTTCTAGTGCTCTGGCCCCACTGGTGGACATTCTGGTGCTTTTGGGGCATTGTGTGAGGGAATTTTGGACTGGATAGTCCACTGGCCTGATCCAACATGGCTCCTCTTATGTTTATGTTTTTTTCTTTCCATGTCTTTCTTTTCTTTTTCTTTCTTTCCTTCCATTTTTGCTGGATGAAACTTTTCTGTTCATCATACTGTTGTTTCAGACATAGGAGCTCTGCCAATGAAAAGCTGGCACCCCCAGTTGTAGCCAGGTGGCCTTCTATGAGATTTCTGTGTGAGTGAGTGAGAGTAAGAGATGTGGGGCAGAAAAAGATTATTGGAGATTATTGCGGTATATCTCAACAGCACTGGAAAAGATGGTACTATGAACTTGGCACTATTTTACTGGTCCTGCTTTTAACAGCTGTCTGACACCAAAATTAAACTCCTCCTGTAGATATTAAAAAGAATGAAAGTAGTTCACTGGCTAAGTATCTGCACAACAGGTTGTTTTTAAAGGCATGAGAAACACAGCTAGTAAAAAGCTGCAAGCCCCTCATAAATATCCTTTTTGGGATAACTGCAGAAAAGCTTGTATGAACTTCAGATAACTTGAAATTAATTTTTTAATTGCAGTACAATTCTCTGCTACCTTTCACAGCAATTTCCCAGTGTTTCAGCCAAGGAAAAGTATGAAAAATAGCTGTCAAAGTATTTCCTTGAAACCAAGAAAGCTTGGTTGTAGCTTGAGGCAGGGTTCCAGTAGTAGCAGCTGAAGGAAGGGGTCAATGTGACAGCATATTTTGAGGTACAGCAACTGCCAGAGCCCAGTGTGGGTGGTACACAGTGCCGGCATTCCTGATGGCAATGGCAACATCACTCCCAACTGCATACACTGGCCAGTGCTGTTGAGGAAGGGATGTGTAGGTGGTGCAGGCAATTGAACATGAGCATTAGGAGTGCTTGCAAGCTGGAGAAAAATACACAAACAGATAGGTGCATGCAGTTGTGGGGGTGAAAAGAGAGGACCGCCCACTTTCCACCCCCATTTTGGCTCAGCATGAGTTTCAGAGAGGTTTTTCTGAAAATGAATTTACTTCCAAAGAAGAGGCAGGTTTGAGGGAGTGCCCTGGAAGTGACATCACAGGAAAAGGTGGTGTTTTGGTACAGTGTGCCCCAGAAATGACATCACTTGGTCCTTGACACCACAGAAAATGACATAATTTCTGTCTCCTGGCTCCACCCCCAAAGTCTCCTGGCTCCACCCCCTAATTTTAGTGGGCCACGAAGGAGAAGTGTAAAAATAACCGGGCCACAGGAAAGAAATGTTTGGGAAACCCTGTCTTAGAGAACTGGCTATATCAGGGGGTGTGGCCTAATATGCAAATGAGTTCCTGCTATTAAAAAGCCCTACTAATGCCACTCCCAGGAACTTGCTTGTATTTTTCTTAGGAATTAGAATAAGCCACCTTAATACTCTTTCCTTTTTAAGAACTGGCAAATTTATTACAAGACGTGTAAACAAGATTATAACAAGTGATTATTAATTATAGGCACCTTAACGTGATATCTGATTATGCAATATAAATACAGAGGGAAAGGCAATGCTATGAAATCTGAATGCAAAATTTATCGTGATCCTGTCATCCAGAGGCAGTAAAGTATATGATGCATATGCCATAAAAATGACTTAATGCCTTTATTTCCCATGCAAATTGTGGTGCTGCCCTTTCGAACGTAAACATGTGTCTGTGTTACAAATGCAAAACGACAAATCAACCTTTATCCCCCCCCCCTTCCTCTTGATTTGCCAAACCAGGACTGAACATGAGTTTTTAGCATAGTTTTACTTAAAATTTTGACTGTGCTACGACTCACCTATGCGGAGGCAGTTCTCTGGCCAGTCTAGCCACATATCTGCTGGGGTGGCACAGTCAGGAGGGCCCTCATGAACCACAGGGATTGGCTTGCTCCCAGCCATTGGTGATGTAGGAAGGGACTGACATCCCTTTCTGCCCCCGTAGCACTGCCAGTAGGCAGTGCTGAAGGCTTCAAGAGGGGATTGGAAAAACACCGGCCTTTTATTGTAGCAGGGACTCCTTTGCCTATTAGGCCACACACCCCTGATGTAGCCAATCCTCTAGGGTTGCCAATCCCCAGGTGGGGGCAGGAGATCCCCCGTTTTGGAGGCCCTCCCCCCCCGCTTCAGGGTCCTGAGAAAGCGGGGGGAGGGAAGGGAAATGTCTGCTCTATTATTCCCTATGTAGATTTATTCCCGTAGAAAATCATGGAGAATTGATCCGCGGGTATCTGGGCTCTGGGGGGGGGGCTGTTTTTTGAGGTAGAGGCACCAAATTTTCAGTACAGCATCTAGTGCCTCTCCCCAAAGTATCCCCCAAGTTTCAAAACGATTAGACCAGGGGGTCCAATTCTATGAGCCCCCCAAAAGGTGCCCCTATTCTTCATTATTTCCTATGGAAGGAAGGCATTGAAAAGGTGTGCCGTCCCTTTAAATGTAATGGCCAGAACTCCCTTTGGAGTTCAATTATGCTTGTCACAGCCTCGATCTTGGCTCCACCCCTAATGTCTCCTGGCTCCACCCCCAAAGTCCCCAGATATTTCTTAAATTGGACTTGGCAACCCTACAATCCTCCAAGAGCTTACAGGGCTTAGTACAGGGCCTACTGTAAGCTCCAGAGAATTGGCTACATTTGGGGGTGTGGCCTAATACGCAAAGGAGTTCCTACTACAAAAAAAGCCCTGGATAAATATATGGACCATCAGAGGTCCATCAGTGGCTATTAGCCACAGCATATTGATGACTCCCTTGGATGACTTAAGTCAATCACTAACCTTTCCAGGGGTTGTTTTGTAGAAAAATAGGTGGTGAAGCTCATTAGCATAATTTATTAGCATATGCTCCCCCCCCCAGCCAAAAGCAACTTGATGCAAGAAAGGAGAGCCCCGGTGAGCGAGGCCTGCTTCGGCTGGCTAGAGATCCAGCCAGTCCAAGCAGGCCTCACTCACCTGGGGCTCTCCTGGGTTCCCCCCCCCCCAGTCAAAAGGCCAGCAAACCAAGCTTGTAGATCAGTTCAGGATTGCAAGATATATAGACTGATATACTTTGAGGAGTCTCAGTGGACCTTGTTTGGAACTGTTTTGTATACCTGCAGGCAGATGTTTAACAGGTGTATCATATTGTAATTTGGTGATATAAGGATTCATTTGCATAAACACTTTAATAGACACCTTGTTGTCTGTTGTAAACGTTTATTGTTGTATGACTACTTTTGCACATTGGTTGTGATTTCATTAGCTAGGAAGCAGCAGGACAAGAAGAGGGTAGGGACAAAGGAATGAGTGTGATGTCACTTGGAACATAAACCCGGAAGTGATGTCACAGCTTCAAGGATCACCCCTCCAATGCGGTGATGTCACTTCTGGATAAGACCCATGTCTGGGCCTTGTCAGTGCCTACATTTTATAGTAGCATAAGCTTTCGAGAAACACAGTTCTCTTCGTCAGATGTATCTGACCAACGGTCATTTTGTAGAAAAATAGGCGTTGGAGCTCATCCAGAGATTGTTATGCAGCTGCACCTACTATTCAACGGACAAGGAGGTGGAACTCTCAGAAGGAGGTAGAACTCTCAGAAAAGTTCGGGAGCTGTGATCCTGAGAGCTCCCACTGAATCTGAGGCCTGCATCGACGAAGAGAGCTGTGTTTCTAGCTACAGACTCTTTACTATTTTGCAGCAACAGACTAACACGGCTAACTCCTCTGGTTTTATAATCCCAGTAATAAGGAAAGCAGATAGAAATGAACAAACAAGTAAAGCTGTGGAGTTGACTGAAACTGTACAGGCCTGTTATTTAGTATTGTGAGGTGGGGTTGCCAAGTCAACCAGGGGCAGGCTGGAGGGAGTGGCCATTGGTGATGCTGTGACCTCACTTCTGGTTTCCCCTGGAGTCATGTCACACCACAGGCCTGATGGCCCCTTTTAATTTTATTTTCCTCCCCCCACTGCTCTGAGTGGTGGTGAGGTATGGGAGCAGGGTGTGGGGAATCCCCAACCCCACCAGGGAACAGGCAAACCCATTGCGTGGAGAAATGTAGGTTTCACCTGTCGGGAAGAAGGGAAGAAGCACATTCCAAGGGGAAGTCTTTGCTTTTGCAAAGCAGTGGCTGGTGCAGAAAACATATTTAGTTATTCCATTTTTATCCCACCCACTGCCCAAGGAACTCAAGATGGTATCCCACAGCCTCTCTTTTACCTTTATAACAACGCTGTGAGTAAATTATGCGAAGGGGTCAGGCCTCGGATTCAGCAGGAACTCACAAGAGTGCAGCTCCTGAGCCTTTCTGAGGGTTCCCCCTCTTCCTCCTCACCTACCTTGTCCACTGAATAGTAGGTGTAGCTGCATAACAATCCCTGGATTAGGAGAGCGGGCAGCCAGTCAGACATCAGGAGCTTTGCCACACCCCCAGCAACCCTCATTAACCCTTGGAGAAGCCCGCACCGCCCTTTCTCCACTTCTTATCTGATTTTGGGCGGTGCTTGGTTTGCTGGCCTTCTGACTGGGTGGGGGGGGGGGGGGAGCCCAGGAGAGCCCCAGGTGAGTGAGGCCTGCTTGGACTGGCTGGATCTCTAGCCAGCCGAAGCAGGCCTCGCTCACCGGGGCTCTCCTTTCTTGCATCAAGTTGCTTTTGGCTGGGGGGGGGAGGATATGCTAATAAATTATGCTAATGAGCTCCACCACCTATTTTTCTACAAAACAACCCCTGGAAAGGTTAGTGATTGACTTAAGTCATCCAAGGGAGCTTCTTGGTAGACTGGGAAATGAGGGGGTCCCAAGTCCTTCCCAATCAATCAATTTACATTCCACCTGCCTCTGGAAATTCAAGATGGCTTAAATAACTTCTTGTTACAGCATATATCTGGCAGCATATTATTTAAATTGAATATCCTTTACCATTGCACATTGCCTTTAATATATATGCAAAATAAATCACTTTCCAGATGCCACAGAAATCAGTGATGAATGTGAACAAATTCTGCTTTATTCATAGCTGCTGGAACATGCAAAAAAAAAAAAAAGGGGGGTAATTAAGTGTTTTAATTCTGTACCTTCTAGCAAAGGAGGTTCTTCATCAAAGCTGTCAGGATAAGTGTTCTCAGATGGAAATTCGGAAGAGTGAGCTGGTTGAAAAATCTGGCCAGTGTATGGCTGAGAAGATGAAAGCATTTCTGGACGAGCGAATGCATCCAATTGTGGTTTGTTCCCCATCTGACTTCTACAGTATAGAGGATAATAAAACAAATCCAGAGTACCAGGGTTCAGTGACATGTTCCTAGAAGTGATGTATACTTTGGGTCCTTACTGGACCTTATATGCAAACAGTCTTCTGTATCTGCTCACATCGTCCAACTCTTCCAAAATTAAGCCCCTTAGATGTTGGCAAGATATTACTTTGAAACTGGCGAGTCCTATAATGTGAGTGGTATCATTCTACTTGTTCTGTCTTCTTATACTATCATTTTAAAAAAATCTGTTTTTACCCATGGATGTGTAAAATTATCACAAAATTAAAAATCAATTAAAATTCCATTAATATATTTAATTAATCTCTAATCCCATCTGACAAGGTGAAGGCATCTGGAATAAGGCATTTGATGATAATCCAGGTCACTAGGTAGGATCATATGGGAGAAGGCCATCTTTCAAAATATATGGGTGCAGATTGATTCACACTTAGAAGCAGTGGACCACTTCCCCATCTCATCTGCCTACACCATGCCATCAGCAATGCACGAAAAAAGCCCACGAATGAGGACAGCAATTTAGATCCTTCTTATGCAGGTGCTGTCTTCCTGGGTAATAGTTTGGGGGAAGAAACCACTTCATTGGGTATCTCATTGTGGTTCCTTCATGGACACATAACCAGAGTAGCATAGGAAGAAGCCAGAGAAAGTGTCTTTAAGTGTGAGTTGCTTCACTATTTGATTTTTTTTTAAAAAAAATGATAATCCTGCTGATTATTTGATAGGGTATATGTCTCACTTGTGTTAGTGCACGGGTGGCCAAACTGTGGCTCGGGAGCCACATGTGGCTCTTTCACACATATTGTGTGGCTCTAGAAGCCCCCTCCACCCTGTTGGCCAGCTTGGAGAAGGCATTTGTTTCTTTAAATCACTTCTCCTAGCCAAGCCAGCCAGTGGCTTGGAGAATGGATTATATAGTTAAAGTTGCTTTTCTCTCTCTCCCCCATCTGGTTGCATTCTTTCCAGCTTTCTTTCCTTCCTTGCGGCTCTCAAACACCTGACATTCATGTCTCGTGGCTCTCAAACATCTGACATTTATTCTATGTGGCTCTTACGTTAAGCAAGTCTGGCCACTCCTGTGTTAGTGCAATACTTTCCACTGGGGGGGGATATGATGAAAGATGTGCATGTACCTTGGGGGAGGGGAAGGAGACCAGGATGCATTTGTATATGTTCACAAAAGAGACACAATGACTGTAATCAGTTGTTACAGAGGTATACGCTCCTAGTGATATGAGTAGTTATGGTTGCCAACCTCCCAGTGGCACCTGGAGATCTCCCACTAGTGCAATTGATCTTCAGATGACCAGGATTAGTTCCCCTCGGAGAAAATGGCTTCTTTGGAATGTGGACTCTGTACCATTATGCCCTGCTGAGGCTCCACCCCAAACTCAACCCTCCCCAGGCTCCACCCCCAAATCCCTAGAACTTTCCCAACATAAAGCTGGAACCCTAGGAGAAGTATGTGCTGGAAGTTGTATAAAACAGTCCAACAACCAGGGCTTTTTTTTGAGCAGGAACGCACAGGAATGCACTTCCAGCTGGCTTGGGATCAGAAGGTATGGTCTAATGTCCAAATGAGTTCCTGCTTGGCTTTTTCTACAAAAAAACCCTTGTGTGAAACAATGGTGGCATCAAGGGTTGTGGTCTTATATGCAAATGAGCTCTTGCTGGGCTTTTTCTACTAAAAAAAACCCTGCCAAAAACTACTAGCAACGTAAGAACATCAAACAGCATGCTTGGAAGAACCTATGCGGTTGGAGCCATGGGTCAGTGAAATGATTAATTGCAAAGGCCCAGTCCCATTAAGGAGCACACCTGCCAAAGACAAGCACTGCTATCGATGTTAAAATAAATCAATATTGTCTTCTGATATAAGCCCTTACCTTTGGCTTCCATAAACACTTTCAGTAGTTCCAGACCCATTGTAATCTTGTTCTTGATCACTGACAGTGTAATTTGACTGGTAAAAGTCTATATCAAATTGCTCTAAGTTAGACATTCTGAGGAGAAGGAAATGTACTTTAGTACCATCGAAGTGTTTAAGATTGTTAATTTTCTCCCCACATGTGTTTTGGAGGGTAAGTTAGAAATCCCAGAGCTGTGCAAACTATCAAGAGTCCAGTAGCACCTTTAAGACTAACGAATTTTATTGTAGCATAAGCTTTTGAGAAACACAGCTCTCTTCGTCTACATTTCTCCAGGCTGTAGACTTTCCCATTTGCCTTTAAATTTATGGAGCAATAGCAAAAGATCGAACATTGATTTTAAATCTGTGTTTCAATCTGATAAGTATTTCTTACAGAGATCTTTTAAAAACCCTGCAAACCTCGTATTTACAAAACTGGAATGACATCCTATAATCAGATTAATTGGCCATACTCTGATGCCTTCATGTATCAAACACAGCATAAAAATCACATCATATAGCAACTCAGTTTCATTCCAGTATACAAATCATACAAGTTTCCAAATTAAGAATAAACATCTGATTTATTTTTAATAAGCCCTGTATATTAGGAAACTTTTATTAGAAATGTGACTTTCTCAATGAATTATGCACACATAAAATTACAAACTGAAGCATAATAGTTCTTACATCTCTGGTTCATATTTTAAAATTTAATTTTCAGTTCAAATTTAATGCTTTTTGATATTCCTCAGAAACACAAAACCCCCTCTCAGTTATTACTATTAATTACTGCCATGTGTACCAAAGACGCATTTATTACTAGCTAGAAGTTAGAACTTGGCCCCTTAAATAATCTTTTAAATTTAAGGTCTGTACCTCTTAATATTGCAGATGAAAATTTCCTACCATCGATGCAGTTTACATGAAGAGAAACCAGTCAAGTGTGAGTTAAGTGGGGGCGAGCTTGTACTAAATATAAAGTCCTAAATTTGGCTTTCCAACAGATGCATGACGGAACGAGAGTCACTCTGTGTCATGGAAAGCATTACGCACATGATTTATTGGGTAACAACAATAAAAAATGACACAGAAAGTAGCCATCTCACAAGGGGGAAAACTCCCTGCTTTAAAATTGGATTCTTTTAATTTTTAATGTAAAAACCCTCTTGTCCAAGGTCAAAAGATACAAAAGATAAAGTTCCTATTCTGTTCATAACTGCACAAAACATGGAATTTCCACAGAGAGGGTGACAATTCCCACCAGTTCCTTTCTCCCATTGCAGACCTGCATTTGTATGGTCCCTATTTGTCCACTGACTTCCTGTACCAACAAGGTTTTTTTGGGGAAAGGGCTCAGTGCTGCAGTGAAAGCGGGAAGTGAATGCACACCAATGTCTGGGGACTGTCAAACTTTTGTCTGCATGCCTGAATTCTGAGTTTTATTCAGTGGCCAGAATAATAGTCATGCAATTCGCTCTCATTGAACTTTTGATTTATCTCCGCGCCATGTTGTAATACATCATATGCAAACTGTCACTAAGATTCAGAACCTTCTTGAAAAATTAATGCAACCATGCGAGAAGGAAAACACACTTTCTAATGTCACATTACTATGCAGGGGGAGAAGAAGATTCATTAGCAGTAAAACTCCCCTCATCGATAACATTTAGTGCTTAAACATCCCTTTCTATATGAAACAATGCCACCACCTCTATTTTGAAGCTGCAAATTAAACATACAGCAAAAAGACATAGTGGTTACTGTCAAAAAAGAGAGCATCTGAACCAGCTAGGGTTGCCAAGTCCCCTCCGCTCTCCAGCGGGGGGCTTTTGTGCGTACGACGCAACGATGTCACCCGGAAGTGATGTCATCGTGCTGGTGATGGCACTCGAGGCCACTCTAGACTTTACTGGGGAAACTGTATGGTTTTCCTGGACGCTCTAGCCATTTGGGAGGGGAAAACTCTGTGGTACCGATTGTACTATAGAGTTTCCCCTCCCAAATGGCTAGAGCGTCCAGGAAAACCATACAGTTTTCCCGGAAATGGCTAGAGAGGCCACTGCGCTCAGCACCAGTGTGATGACGTCACTTCCGGGTGACGTCATCACATCTATGTTGGGGGAGGTTCCCCCCGCCGGCCCAATGTGGGCCGGTGGGTTGGGAACCTTCCGGGCGAGGAAACCCCCGCCTGAACCGGGGGCTTGGCAGCCCTAGAACCTGCTTACTTCTTGAAATATATCCCAGGAAGAGCTGGAAGTTCTTTCCCCCTTAAAAAAAAAATTGCAGTGAATGAAACCTCTATTTAGTGTTTCACTTAAGGGGTGGAATTCTAGCTGGAGTTCCTTTGCATATTAGGCTACACACCCCTGATGTAGCCAATCCTCCAAGAGCTCACAAGGCCCCATTTTTGTAAGCTCCAGGAGGATTGGCTACATCCAGGGGTGTGTGGACTAATATGCAAAGGAGCTCCTGCTAGCACTCCACTCCTGCACTTCCTGTTTGCGTGTGGGCAAATGAGGAACTGCTTCCTGCATGATATCTGAAATCTCTGAAAAGCTCTCAGCTCCAGTGTGCTGCTTGAAGTGAAATCCTCCTTGGCTTGACAAGTGGATGTTTTTGTTGCTGCACTGGCTAGGGTTGCCAAGTCCAATTCAAGAAATATCTAGGGACTTTGGGGGTGGAGCCAGGAACAAGGGTGTGACAAGCATAATTGAACTCCAAGGGAGTTCTGGCCATCACATTTAAAGAAACCGCACACCTTTTTAAATGTCTTCCTTCCATAGGAAATAATGAAGGATAGGGGCACCTTCTTTTGGGGCTCATAGAATGGGACCCCCTGGTCCAATCGTTTTGAAACTTGGGAGATACTTTGGGGAGAGTCACTAGATACTATACTGAAAAAACAGCTCCCCCAGAGCCCACGAAACCTCCAGATCAATTCCCCATTATACCCTATGAGAATCAATCTCCACATAGAGAATAATGCTCAGCAGACGTGTCCCCCTTCCCTCCCCCATTTCTGGGGACTCTGAAGGGGATGGGCCTTTCTACTCACGAGTTGCTGCCAACTTCTTCAAAGTAATGTAACGTAATGTAATGTAATGTAAAATTGTATTTATATCCCGCCCTCCCCCGCCGAAGCAGGCTCAGAGCGGCTAGTAATACAGACCCACCATCCCAAGAGGAAGCCTTTCAATCAGCGACTGAAGCCTCCGGAGGTAGAAACGCACATGGTCCTCTGGGGGCGGAGCTCCCCCCCCCCCCCCCGCCGGCCAGACTCCCCGAGGAGACGCCACCCGGCAGCCGGAGAGGATGCAAGGACTATGAGTCCCAGCATGCACCTCGCGAAGGGAGGCCGGACTGGAGCGGATAGCAGGCTGGCGGTGGGCGGGTCTTTGTGACCCGGAGGAAGGGAGAAGCCTGAAGCCAGGCAGGGAAAGAGACACGGTGCCATTCCACTCCCCCACCTTCAGATTTTTAGACAGCGGGGGATTAGGCTGCTAATCCAGGGGTCCCCCGGCAGGGCGGGGTTTTTTGGAAGTCTAGCACTGGCAGATGGGCAACATAAACAAAGCTACCTCCTGGAGATGACCCCAGATCTGCTCACGATAATGTGGAGGGGGGGGGACCGTTATCAGCACATCTGTTTATGATCATCTTTTGCGTACCTACAAAACTGAAATATCACACAAACCCTCTGCGATCAGTACATAAGGCAGACACTTGCTCCTGAATAACTGCTACACAAAGGAACTGTCTTTAATTGCATCCAAATATTGTGATACTTTCTGGCTTATTAAAGTTCAAACAGTGATGTCCCACTGTGGATGGTCCAACAAACAGTCATATTCTGGTTAACATCAAACTGAGATTTCAAATTAGGGTTTGTAGTTGGTTTGTTAACCACAGGTCATACTAATAGTGATTCGTTGTGTCGGAATTTGTTGTGTTTATTGAACAGCACCATTCTTTACAACCATCTGGCTGCATGAATAGCAAAATATAGAGTCGCCAACTTGAAAAGGGATGGGGCACACTTTAAAAAATAAATCAAATAACTTTTTTTAAAAAGTAGTGTTCGTTCTATTCCCTCTATCACAAGGAAAAGCCAAAAAGGAGAAAGAAAGAAAGAAAAGGTCATCCCAGTAAAAAAAACTGGTATGTGGGCCACTTTGGCAGTATACAGAAGATGTCCCCTCCCCACCAGTGTAGTGTAGTAGTGAAGAGCGGCAGACTCTATTCTGGGGAAAGGGATTTGATTCTCAATTCCTCCACATGAAGCCAGCTGGGTGACCTTGGGGCGGTCACAGTTCTCTCAGAACTCTCTCAGCCCTGTCTACCTCACAAGGTCCCTGTCTTGGGGAGGGGAAGAGAGTGCCATTGTATGCTGCTTTGAGGCTCCTTAAGGCAGAGAAAATTGGGGTATAAATACCTTATTTTCTATTGGGAAGTAGAGGCAAGGTATAGGCAAAAAGTGAGATTTACACCCAGAGATGGAAAACTTACATCTGGTAAGTGAACCAGAGTTTGTTGTTGTAGATTTTCCGGGCTGCGTGGCCATGGTCTTGGCATTGTGAGACCTGACGATTTGCCAGCAACTGAGATTGGCATCCTCAGAGGTGTATCCCAGAAAACTGGAGTTCTCTCTGGGTCAAAACTATTTGACCATTGCCTTCCCCAGTCATCTACACTTTCCCCCACAGCAAGCTAGGTACTCATTTTACCGACCTCGGAAGGATGGAAGGCTGAGTCAGCCTCGAGCCAGCTACCTGAACCCAGCTTCCGCAGGGATCGAACTCAGGTCGTGAGCAGTACTGCAGCTTTACCACTCTGCGCCATGGGGTTCCTATTCTAATGTGAAACAGGCCCAGCGCTAGGGGTTCCTGCACCCCAGGCCAAACCCCGCTCCGCTGCCCCCTTAGTGATTTGTTTATGTGCACTTCACGCATGTGCCCTGATGACATCACCACTGACATTACTATCATGCCCCCCCCCCACTTTGCTGAGGCTTCCCGAGCCTCGGGAGACCTTGGCAAAGTCTGGAAGGTAGCGGGTGTGCTCAGAGCCAGGCTCTGAGCATGCTTGCTGCCATGCCCCCCAACTTCACCCAGGCTTTCTGAGCCTCGGGAAGCCTCGCCGAAGTCAGCACAACAATGGGTGTGGGGCGTGAGGAGAGGGAGCACCTTGTGGCGCCCCTAGGCCAGATGGCTCCCTACACAACCGCCTACTTGGCCTACTCCGGCATTTCCCAATAGCAGGGTCATGACCCGGCACCGAACCACGGAGCTCTCAATGCCAGGCCACTCCTCTGGCCACCCTCACCTCCCCCTCATTGTGCCTCCCCCGTCCGCATCACTGCATCCCTCCATGCCTCCTTCTCCCTCTCTTCCCCACCACAGGCAGGTCAGTTTCATCTTGTGTAAAGCACCCCGCCCGACGGCCCGATCGCTAGGAAATTGGCGCGGAGCTCACTCTGTGCTGGCCGAAACTGGCAGCAGCTCAAGCAGACTGTGGCTGAAAAGGACGCGTAGCTCCTTCCTCGCTGGCACTTCCTTTCCATCCAGGAAGTACCGGTGAGGGAGAAGCCACATGCCCTTTTCAACCACAGTCTGTTTGAGCTGCCGCCGGCTTGGCTCAGCATGGAATGAGCTCCGTGCCGATTTCCTAGCAATCAAGCTGTCGGGCGGGGCGGGAGGCTTTATGTGCAGCTCTTCCCTCTGGTTTTGGGAAGTTGGCATTCATGATTGGGCATGACTTGACCAGCTAAGCAAGCCAGTTCATCTCCCTTTCTTTCAGAGACCTGCTCATTTATTTTTGGGGTGCCTCTAAGTAGGCCTCGGATTCAGCGGGAGCTCACAGGAGCTCAGCTCCTGCACCTTTCTGAGAGTTCCACCTCCTCCTTCCCACCTTGTCCATTGAATAGTAGGTGCAGCTGCATAACAATCCCTGAATGAGCTCCACCACCTGTTTTTCTACAAAACCACCCCTGCCTCTAAGCATCAGACCCACAACGAATTAACCAGGTTCTTCTACTCATCCCCCTTAAGACAATCTTTCTACTCCTGGCCTTGAGAGAGAGAGAGCCTTCATTTTGGATGCCAACATCCAAGCACTATAGTCTGCCTTCACTCTTAAATAAAATAAAATAAAATTTGTTTAAAGGGGATGTTTATTACCCCCACAGTATGAAATCAGCATGCTACTGAATGCGCCTGCTAATAATATAGTGCCATTCCAACAGAACAAATGTTTATTTTTCTTTTGCATTTGAGACATTATAGTACCATTTAATGTTGTGTGGCCTAATATGCAAATGAGTTCCTGCTGGGCTTTTTCTACAGAAAAGCCCTTTGTGAAGCAATAGTGGCATCAGGGGGTATGGCCTGATATGCAAATGAGTTCCTGTTGGGCTTTTTCTGCAAAAGAAGCCCTGATTGTATGCGCAAGTGGATGTTTTGAACAAATGACAACCCCTCTTGTGTGGTGGAGACAGCAAATGGGAAGCCCAAGTTCCACCAGAGCAAGAGCCTTCTTGGTTGTGGCCCCAGTACTCCGGAACACCCTCCCAGAAGCCATCAGGGCCCTGCAGGGCCTGCAAGACTGAACTGTTTTGGATGGCATATAACATCTAATGGGAGGGGGCTGCCACCACATCTGGATCTATCGCACTTTAGTACTCACTGCCTAGGATCTGTACACGTTGAGGAAGGAAAATATATGATCCACCTGAAGTAACACCATTGCAATTTATTTGATTGTTTTATTGTTTTAATATTGCTTATTGTTTATTGTGTATTTTATGCTGTTAGCCACCTTGAGTCTGCATAGAATGGCCAGGATATAAATATAATGTAAATAAATAAATAAATATCCTCCTGGAGTCTCAGGAAGAAAAGTAGGCTATGTGAGAATAACTTGAGGAAACAATGTATCAGCATATCTGAAGAACTGTACATACACACGAACGCTTATATCCAGAATTAAACTTTGTTGGTCTTAAAAGTGCCACTGGACTTAAACTTTGTTTTGAGAAACATACAACTTGCAGCACATGCAGAACTATGAATATTTGACTGATGCCCGTGTGGTTTCTTTAAAAGCTCCATTGTGTGTTTGTAGTTGTGTGGCGGTTGCACAGGCAGTAAGGTCTGCACTGCCTCTAAGGTTCAGTTTCAAAAAGGGGGCAAGTTGAAATCATTTAGCCATATGGCACACATATATGGGTCGCCTGTTCATCTGCTGTAGCCAAATCAACAGACTTGTGATATCTTGAAGACTGCTAGTTGCATGCATGCATCTCATGAAACCTAGCTGACTCACAAAAGCTTATTCCACAAGAAGAAGACTGCAGATTTATACCCTGCCTTTCTCTCTCGAAAGAGCCCCATGGCACAGAGTGGTAAAGTTGCAGTACTGCAGTTGGAGCCCTCTGCTCACGAGTCACGACCTGAGTTCGATCCCAGTGAAAGCTGGTTCAGGTAGCCGGCTCCAGGTTGACTCAGCCTTCCATCCTTCCGAGGTTGGTAAAATGAGGACCCAGCTTGCTGGGGGAAAGTGTAGAAGACTGGGGAAGGCAATGGCAAGCCACTCCGTAAAAAGTCTGCCGTGAAAACGTGAAAGCAACATCACCCCAGAGTCGAAAACGACTGGTGCTTGCACAGGGGGCTACCTTTACCTTTTTACTTTTCTCTGAATCAGAGACTCAGAGTGGCTTACAATCTCCTCTATTTTCTCTCTCAGTCCCACAGACACCCGCTACTGTAAGAGCTCTCTCAGTCCCACAGACACCCTGTGAGGTGGGTGGGACTGAGAGAGCTCTTACAGTAGCTGCCCTTTCAAGGACAACTCCTACAAGAGCTATGGCTAACACAAGGCCATTCCAGCATCTGCAAGTGGAGCAGTGGGGAATCAAACCCGGTGCTCCCAGATAAGAGTCCACACGCTTTATCAGTACAACAAACACAGCAATTCTGTAGGTGTCACAAGCCTTTCCCCATTATAAAGTAAAACAAGTGCTAAAATGAGACACCTCCTGTGTTCAAAAATTCCTCACCAGAGCTTGGGCAGGTGTTGTTTCTACAGCCGCTTTCCTTTATCGCTTCTTCTTTTCACCATAGATGTTTAGAGGCCCAGAGAGACACATTTCTCTACCCATAGAATACTGCTATGCAGGGCTTTTCTTCTGGAAAAAGTGGTGCCAGAACTCTTAAGAGGGAAATGAAGGAGAAATACATGGGTGCCCTCATGAACTTCTGAACATTTCTTGAGAATTTTGTTTCCACATAGAGGTTCCAGAATGCCATTCTACTGCATTCACTCAGGGGGAAAAAAGCCCTGCTGTTATGGGACATTAAAGGCTAGCAGTCTATTCCAGCTAAACCAGAGGAGGAGTTTGGTTGTCCCTGGAAGATTAACACAGTGTATACTGGCATAAAGTATTAGAGTGCTTGAGTCCCTTTCTTCAAATGCAGTGAAGTTCCAGCCCCTAAACTGCTAAGTAAAACTGGGCAGTCCTAAGAAGTCTTAAGAAAAAGAATTTAAAATACTGTAAAATATTAAGTGTCACGTATTTATTTCTCCTGCAACAGATTAATATGGCTGCTCTTCTGCATTAAATGAAGCATGAAATTTCAAGGACAAGAATCTGCTTTGGAAGTTGATACTGGTCCAGAAAGTGTTACTAGGCTCATTTTGCTCCCAAGCAACAGGCTGCTGGGTTTCTCCATCATTTCCCCCACTTCAGGATCATCAGAAGGCTGGGGGGCGGGGGGGGGGGGGATGTCTGCTGGGTGCTTCGTTATTCCTTATGGAGATCGATTCCCATAGGGAATAATGGAGAATTGATCTGCAGGTATTAGGGGGAGGGGCTGTTTTTTTTAGGTAGAGGCACCAAAGTTTCAGCATAGCATCCAGTGCCTATCCCCAAAGTACCTTCCAAGTTTCAGAAAGATTGGAGCAGGGGATCCAGTTCTATGGCTCCCTCCCCCCCCCCCCAAAAGGTGCCCCTATCCTTCATTATTTCCAGTGGAAGGCATGCATTTAAATGGTGTGCGGTCCCTTGAAATATGATTGCCAGAACTCCCTTTGATGTTCAATTATGCTTATCACAGCCTTGCTCTTGGCTCCACCCCCAAAGCCCCCAGATACTTTTTGAATTGGACTTGGGAACTCTATGTACAACAAACGGAGTTGTCAACTACTGCAGAGGCAGGTGCACGCAGGCTCGTCACTGACTTTCCGCCAGAGGCTGTTTTGGATTTCTATTTAAAACAACTCTATATATAATTTGCATTTCTTTGATTTTAAAAGAGGACACTTCCGATAGCGGAAAATGCCCACAACACTTTATCTTCTCTCGCTGCAAAGCACCACCGAAGCGTTAGCTGTGCGGGGAGGAGCCTTGTCCGTCCCCTTTCTCTCCCCTTCTGTTTCCGTTTCCTTTCTCCCCGACTCAGCTGGTTCCGCCCGTGGACTGCTGGGACCTCTTGGGCATGGTGGGTGAGCGCTTCTTCCCTTGGCTGAGGCTCGCAGCTGCTCCAGCCAGCCTTCCCTGCCTCCTGCTTGGTCTGTGGGCAGTTCGACGGGAACGCTTTCTTGGCCTCGCCAGGCTGAGGGAGTCCCCCAGCTCCTTCCTGCCTCCTTGCTGGAGCGGAGTCCGAGATGGCTCTTGCTCTGCTGGGGAGAGCGGCGTGGGGTCCTTGTTAGATTCTGGAGTGCAGTTTTTAGGGAAGATAAATCGGTCCCCCACCCTAAATAGGGCTCTTTCAATCTACTTTCAACCCACTTTCCAACTGGATTTTGCCAGTTCACTCAGTAAAATCCAGTTGGAACGTGCATTGAAAGTGCACTAGCTGCAGCCGGAAAAAGGGAGACGTGAAATTTCCTGGCCGTTGGGTTGTGGGGAAAAGGACATACATACATAAAGCTCTGGCCAGCTTGTTTCCTTAAAGGATGAGTTCGTTATCTGCAACCTGCAGGTAATTCTAGATGGGTAGCACTGTCAGTCTGTAGCAGCAAAATAAAACAGAAGTGTGTTATAGACTAACAAAGTTTATTCCAGCTTGAGTTGTTGTATGAGAAAAGGCTAAAGAATCTGGGAGCTTCTAGGGTGGCCAGCCTCCAGGTGGGACCTGGGGATCTCCCATTTTTACAACTAATCTCCAGCTGCCAGAGATCAGCTCCCCTGGAGGAAATGGCTGCTTTGAAGGGTAGACTCAGGCCCTTACCCTCCCTAAACCCTGCCCTCTCCCAGCTTCACCTCTAAAGTCTCCAGGTATTTTCCAATACACACCTGGCAACCCTAGGCTTCTTAGTTTAGGGGGGGGAAATGGGGACATAGGGTTGCAAAGCTCCAGGTGATGGCTGGAGATCTCCCACTATTACAACTAATCTCCAAGCGACAGAGATCAGTTCCCCTGGAGAAATGGCTGTTTTGGGAGGTGAACGGTATGGCATTGAAGTCCCTCCAAAACCCCTGCCCTCCTCAGACTCCGCCTCCCAAATTACCAGGTATTTCCCAACCCATAACTGGCAATTCTAATTAAGGTGGGCATGTTAGAGGTTTATAGAATTATGGGTGGGATGGAGAAAGTGCATTGAAAGAATTTTCTCTCCCCCATAATATTAAAGCTAATAACCACTCGCTGAAGTGGATAGATGGAAGATTCAGGCTGGACAAAAAAAAAAAGTACTTATTTTCTCAGCCTGAAATTAAAGTGTGGAATTTGCTGCCAATGCATGTAGTGATGGCCAAGAGCATAGATGACTTCAAAGGGGTTTAGGCAGAGTCGTGGAGGACAGGCCCATGATCAGTGGCTACTAGCCATAGCGACTAATGGGAACCTCCACAAGCACAGATAGTAAACCTCTGAATAACGCTGCTAGGAGGCAACATCAGGGGAAGGCGTTGTGGATTATATTCTGTTTGTTGCCGAGGGCAAGTGGTCAACTGCTGTGTGAAAGAGGATGCTGGAGCAGATGGACTACTACTGTTGTGATACCGCAGGGCTGTTACGTTATTTCGTGAGTTTCTTCATCAGAAACAGGAAATGTTTGTCCATTAGGCAGATGTATTTATACTCAAAGCCCGTCTCCCCCATCGCTACCTCCATGTTGCCCGCAGTTCTGGATGTAAATACTTCTGTGTAATGGATGGACGCTCATGAGAACTTTTGCTGCAGTAATTTTTTTTTTAAAGATGCCACTGGACTCCTCTTTTATGTTGCTGCAAAATGCAAATTGCTTTTGGAGGAAGCGATTACTGGCTAAGAAAATACCATATTTTGGCTGATGCAGGGAAGAAAGTACAAACGTTGAGAATGGCTTAAGTCTAGTTCTGAAAAATTAAGTGTAAGATTTCTCCTTTCACAGGATGCCGCCAACCAATAATTTTCTGCAAGGAGGTGTAAACTTGCATTCTGAGACTTCTCGGACCTCTCTGGCACCTATCAACAGCACTTTTCTTTCTAAGGAACTACTTTGCTCCATTTTTTGGAAATATGCTTGTTTTAAGGACTCCTCTGGCTGGTTACATTGACGAGTGTTCATTATGCTGAAGTTGTGGTGGAATCTCTGCCCAGTTCTGAAAGCGTTGTGTGCCACGCCACAGTCTGAATTGTAGTTTATGCAGTCATGTTTGTGCGTACAGAAAGGACCTGGTGTCTGTTTGTCAGGCTTAAGAGGTCATGCCGCGCTACTGTTTTGTCATATCTTTCTGGGCAGACGGAGAAACCTCCCACACCTTTTCCTACATTCCTCAGGCAATATGGTTCTGAGGCCATCAAGGTAAGAGAAATATGTCCTACGACTCTGGATGCTTTTAAAAGAGATTGAACAGGTTGTGGAAGATATGTCAATCAACATATCCATATTGAGAGGAAGAAAACTCTGAAGCCCTAAACATGGATGGCCCATGCCATCAGATCTCAGGTGCTAGGCAGGGTCAGCCTCGGTTAGTACTTGGCTGGGAGACCACCAAGGAAGTCCAGGGTCGCTACATAGAGGCAGGCAATGCCAAACGACCTCTGTTCATCTCTTGTCTTAAAAAGCTTCTGGGGCCACCACAAATTAGTCATGACTTGATGGCACTTTCCCCCACCAAACTTTTGATACCCAATGCTGGGAGGCAACAGTAGGGAAAGGCCTTGGCCCCTATGCCCTCCAGGGCAACTGATTGGCTGCTGGGTGATGCAGGATGCTGAACTAGGTGGACCCCAGATCTGATCACACAGGACTATTCTGATGTTAATTTAAAAAACTACTAAGGGATTTTCATGTTGATAATGTAGCTGAGAAAGATATTAATAGTAGATCAGCTAAATTTTTCTTAGTAAGTTGATGGGTTTGATTTACTGGGTTGTAGTTGAAATTAGATTAGATCAAGAAACTGGTTATCTGCTATTACTTTCCAGTCATGTGGTTTGTAACCCATATAGAGCTTTTCTTCTTTCTCAGCTCATATTTTTACATTGTGTTAGAGGAATGAAAGATTCGCTGTAGCATCTTAATGCTTTGCACATTTATTTGGACAGAAGTTCTGTTGATTTCAAGTATGGCAGCCTGAAACGTATCAGATGAATTTGCTATTAATGATTGCACATTTGCAGCATGTAAATAACACTGACAGATTTTGTTAGGTGAGGAGATGGAAAGCAAACAAATATCCCAGGTTGACTTTAAAATATGTGTGTTTTCCCTCTTGAATACAAACATAAAAACCCTGCTGGATCAAATCATGGGTCCGTTCAGAAGTATGTGTCCTTTGAACTGAAAGCATTGGTCTGTCTGCTTCTGTACTGTCTATCCTCGTACTGGCTTCTTCCATTCTCAGGTGGAGATCTTTCTAACCATTCAGATTCATACACCACCAAGCCAAGGCTTCCCTTTCTGTTTGCATGTACTGGTGCAGTATAACACAGCTAAGAGAGGTTTACATTCAGGGAATCCCTGTTACTGTGACTTTGACCTGTGGGGTAGAGTAGTTAATGTCAGATAAGCATTTGGGTTCAAATCCCAACTCAGCCAAGGGGCTCACAGATAGATATAGAAAGCTTTCCTCCAGTGGAGGGTGACTTTGTGTTGAAGAGAGTCATCAGAAAGTCTCTGCACAGAAAGTCTTTAGACTTCAGGAAGATTTGCTGTAAGTACTGTAGAAAGAAAATATAAAAGATACGGTCTAATCCTGGATGTGTTTTTTCTCAGTTGCATTTACATTTGATACATAGCATTGCAAGGTAAGAATTGGATCCCAAAATGATCCGGCTTGCACACATAACCATTCATCTAAACAGTTTACAAATGCAAGCTATATACTGTGGGAGTAGTGAACTTAACACAATGTTCCAGCTCTCCCCTTTGGCTGACTGGAGAAGTGCAACTTAACGAGATAGATATATATTTAATATTGTGGAGCTGTAAATATAACACTGTGTTTTTGTGTTTCATAAATGTATTTACAAAGCAGCATTAATTTTTTATGGATGATTTCGCCTCCACTGTAGGTTGTTAATGATGGTTTGCCTCTTTTTTTCCCCCCTGTGTATGCTCTAGGATGTCGTGGATATGTCCCAGTTTCCTGCAGAGAATATTAGAAATTTCAGCATAATTGCTCATGTAGACCATGGCAAAAGTACTTTAGCAGACAGGCTGTTGGAAATAACAGGTGAGATGAGTTTGATATATTACTTTTCACATATCTATGCTTCATTTACACTAATCTCAGCATTCTTTACATATCCTCCCCCCCCCCCCCCCCCAATTTGGAACTGTTACTCCCTCTAAGCTGTGGAGTCTTGTGAGCAGAAATTCTACTTTGTGAGCTACCGACATGAAATTTGTGAGCTGCTGCATAAATCAGTGTGCTCTGGGGCCATTTTTCCTGAGCTAAGACAAAAATGTGGAGGCTGGTGGCTAAAAAACTGAGCTGGCTCACATTATCTCAGCGTAGAGGGAACCTTAGCTGGCCTATAATGTTGTTCTTCTTCCCTCTATTTTATCTGCACAACAAAAGTGAGACTTTCCCCTTTTCTCCTCTTACTGCAGCTCCCTGAGATCCGCAAAATGTTGTTCCTGGGGGTTGGCAGCATGGGGTCTGAAGTGGGGTTCTAGAGAGATCACCACTACCTGCCCTTTTGAAACTGGCAAAGCCACCAGGGCTGCATCGGGGGGGGGGGCAGAGGGCTTGCCCTGGGCGCCGACAGAGGGGGGCACCAAATTGGGTATTGGCCCATTGTATTATATGGGACCATAAGATAGAATGGCCCATAAGGGGGTGCCATTTTTTAACTTTGCCCTCCCTCAAAACACATATAGATCCGGTCCTGCGTTCCATCGGAGGGCCACATGGTTGGATGCAGGCTGAGGTCTCTGCCACTGGTGAGCTAGTAGGATTCACAGGATTCAACAGGAGTGGACTCTATACTGCAGGGGTGGCCAGTGGTAGCTCTCCAGATGTTTTTTGCCTACAACTCCTATCAGCCCCAGCCAGCATGCCCAATGGCTGGGGCTGATGGGAGTTGTAGGCAAAAAACATCTGGAGAGCTACCGTTGGCCACCGCTGCTGTACTGCATTAGTCCTGAAACACCTTTTCTGTCACTACTTTAGGATGGGTAGTTGTGTTGCTTTGCAGTAGAAGAGCAAGCTTTGAGGCCAGTAACACCTTAAAGGTTCACAAAGTCAACTTTCAAGAGTTGAAGCTCTCTTGGTCAGAATTGAAGTATCTGATGAAGGGAGCTTGGACTCTTGAAAGCCTATTTTCTGGAAATCTTGGTTGGGGAGGGAAGGTGGCTCAGTGGTAGAGCATCTGCTTGGTAAGCAGAAGGTCCCAGATTCAATCCCTGGCATCTCCAACTAAAAAAGGGTCCAGGCAAGTAGGTGTGAAAAACCTCAGCTTGAGACCCCGGAGAGCTGCTGCCAGTCTGAGTAGACAGTACTGACTTTGATGGACCGAAGGTCTGATTCAGTATAAGGCACCTTCATGTTCATATATGATCATATGTAATCTCATTGGAAATTAAGGTGCTATTGGAAGGAAATCTTGCTATCTATGACTGCAAGATTGATCTGTATTGTAGATAATGATTATAATCAGGGCTTTTTTTGTAGCAGGAACTCCTTTGCATATTAGACCACACACCCCTGATGTAGCCAATCCTCCTGGAGCTTACAGTAGGCCCTGCACGAAGAGCCTTGTAAGCTCTCCGAGGATTGGCTATATCAAAGTATGTGGCCTAATATACAAAAAAAGCCCTGCTACAAAAAAAGCCCTGATTAAAAACGACTCCTAAGAACTTTCAGATGAGCCTTCCTTGATTCTGAAAAGCTGCCATCATGAGCTTCGGCACCTTGCTGTTCTGTCACATTCATTTTTGTAACCATTAAGGGCAAAATAGTATGCCTTTGGATCTGGCTTGTGTGTATTTTTCAAACTGCGCTCTCAAGTCTCACAGTGTTACGTTTGTTGCTGACATGCATTGTGCTCTCTAGGAACAATTGCCAAAACTGCCCAGAACAAACAAGTGCTGGATAAGTTGCAGGTGGAGCGGGAAAGAGGCATCACCGTCAAAGCGCAGACAGCCTCTCTCTTTTATAACCAGGAAGGAACAAACTACCTTTTGAATCTCATCGACACTCCTGTAAGTTTCTCATCCATGTTGGTTAAATGATAGGAGATGGCCTGTCTCTTTGCCCCACTTAACAGGAGGGTTGGCTCTAACCTACCAGTTCTGAGTTGCTTTTCACACTCAGGTGTCCTGTTCCTGTATATTACCCGTGGGCCATCGTCATGCAGGTGGGAGATTTAGTTCATGCTCCGTGACCATCCAACTGATGGTCAGGCCTTGGTGCTGTCGTATTAAACCAGAGGTCCCCAGACTTGTTCAGCTTGTGGGCCCTTTTGAAATGTTGAAACCAGGGAGGGGACACCACCTCAAAATGGCTGCCATGGGATGTTGTGCCTAATGACACAGTGTTGGGAGGATGCTGTCCAAGGAGCTGGGCATGTTTAGCCTGGAGAGGAGATGGCTGAGTGGTGATAGGATCGCCATCTTTTAGTACTTGAAGGGCTGTCATCTAGAGGATGGTGTGGAATTGTTTTCTGTGGCCCCAGAAGGTAGGACCAGAAGCAGCGGGTTGAAATTAAATCAAAAGAGTTTCCGGCTTAACATTAGGAAGAACTTCCTGACGGTTAGAGCGGTTCCTCAGTGGAACAGGCTTCCTCGGGAGGTGGTGGGCTCTCCTTCCTTGGAGGTTTTTAAACAGAGGCTAGATAGCCATCTGACAGCAATGAAGATCCTGTGGCCTAATATGCAAATGAGTTACTGCTGGGCTTTTTCTACAAAAAGCCCTGAAAATAGATATTATCAAATACATATATGTGTGTGAGTGTCTGTATACACACACACACACACATGATGTACATAGTGGCAAAGATTAAAAAATTTAAAACAAATTATATGAAGATCAGACTACATGGAATATCAGCTTTACAAAAGCTATAATCATTTTACATACAGAGTTGATGATTTCACACATATAGCTGATGAAACTATCAAATGAGCGTTTTGGCCACAAGGAGCTTCCTCAGTTGTCAGTAATACTATTGTAAAGAAACACACAGAAGTAAACATATATAAATACAAATAAGTAAATATGTGTTAATTGAAGCCAAGTGTTGCTTTCTGAAAATGTACAAAAATAGAAAAAGAAAGAAGTGAGTTGGTGCCATGAAGACTACTGGTGGGTTCCACATTGGTGATCATTGTGTTAAATCATGCTGTTGAAATTAGTGCATAACAAGCTTGTCTGTTTTTTAAAATGTGCATAGGGCCATGTTGATTTTAGCTACGAAGTATCGCGATCGCTGTCTGCTTGTCAAGGTGTCTTGCTTGTCGTGGATGCCAACGAGGTAGGCTTCTTCAATCGTTTCCTTTACAGTTTTGTGTATGTGGAAGAAGGGGTATTATGTATGGGTTAGTTCTTAAAGCAACAGGGAGCTTTCCTTTTGCTAGCGCAGAAAGGGATAACTGGTTCAGGATAAGATCAACTTGTCATTGACTTAAGTTACAGAAAGAGGTTCAATTTGGTGTGTGCTGCAAGCATTTCATTGTGAATCAAGTGTTTTCTGAGATTATGGTCTCTGAGAGTCTGTCCTTGTCTTGCCAAACATGGGGTTGGTTGTTGCAGCTTCTTTCTTAAACTTTCTTAAGTTAAAAAAAAAGTGTTTCTCCATTGGAGAAAGTCCTTTTTCATCAAAGGAAAACGAAAGGGCAGGTAATCATAGGATCCAACCTGATATATTTAGCAGTGTTTT
This sequence comes from Heteronotia binoei, assembly GCF_032191835.1. NCBI lineage: Eukaryota > Metazoa > Chordata > Lepidosauria > Squamata > Gekkonidae > Heteronotia > Heteronotia binoei. Next base: position 25,011,577 of record NC_083231.1, on the reverse strand, counting down.
GGGTTCTTAGCAGTGCAGTCCTATGCAGAACTAATTAATTTATTTCAGTTATGGTAGGCTGGAGTTACTGTGCATGGGATTGCATTGTTAGTCCACTGAGAATTTAGAAGAACGTGACTTTTCGGGGAGTTGCATTCAGCCACACACGGTAAGGTTACTGAGATCCAGAATGGCTGCAAAGTGTGTAAATAAACTATGTTGCTCAAGGTGGCACTGGTTGAGGCCAGTTGCAGTTTCCCAGAAGGTTTTTTTTGCTGGGGAAAATAATATACCAGGGCAGACAAACTTGCTTAACATGAGAGTCACATAAAATAAATGTCAGATGTTGAGAGCCGCAAGACGTGAACATCAGCTGTTTGAGAGCCACAGGACAGGAAGGCAGGCAGGCAAATATATGGGGGAGGGAGAGGTGGAAAGATAGCAACTTTAATTTTAAACTCCTTCTCCAGTCTGGCTGACGGGGGATTCAAGAGCTACACAATATGTGTGAAAGAGCCACATGCAGTTTGGCTGCCCCTGTGATATACATTTCTCATCCTCTGCTTGTGTTCATATTATAACTATGAAATCGTTCATATTCATATTATAGCTATGAAGTCTATGTGCTTGTCTTCTGGTCAGCTTCAGGTTAGTTTTTATGTTTTGCCATTAATGCCACAGAGCACAGATGTTTTCCCCCATCAGTGTCATTTTATGTACTTAATTTGTAGATGTTAAGCGTTTCCATGCTGTATAGAAGCTCTCGCCTGTCCATTTAAGATGACAGGTTTATATTGCGTATTGTTGCATTAACAAGGTTCTTTTTGTTCTCCATTTTCCTTTTCCCTGGAACTGTATTTTGAAAAATATGTCCAGAAGCTCAAGATGTTTTATATTTGATATTTTTCTAGGGTATTCAGGCTCAAACAGTGGCAAATTTTTATCTTGCTTTCGAAGCGCAGCTATCAATAATTCCTGTTATAAATAAGGTAATGCTTACAATACTTCATATGATATTAATAAGCTCTCAAGTACAGAACCTGAGTGCATCTTCAACTGAGTCTAACGCCAGGGAGCCTGGGTCTCATGTTTGAAGCTTAAGGCTTCTCTTGGTAAAGAAATACTTAAATAAATGGCCACACTTATTTGGTTGGTAAACAAGCTTACTAGAAGGAGATAAGAGGAAGAAGAGATTGGATTTATACCCTGTTGTTCACTCAGAATCGCTTACCATCTCCTTCCTTTCCTCTCCCCACAACAGATACCTTGTGAGGTAGGTGGGGCTAAGAGAGTTCTGAGAGAACTGTGACTGGCCCAAAGTCACCCAGCTGGCTGCACATGGAGGAGTGGGGAATCAAACCCATTTCTCCAGATTAGAGTCTGGCGCTGTTAACGATTACGTCAAATTGGCTAGAAGTTATTACTGAGAGACAGAAATAGGAAGCGCTCCCTGTTGTAAATTGGTTTGTCCTTTCCATACCCTTTTACTCTTTCTAAACATTTTAATTTCCTAATACATAAATATAGAATAATTTTTACTTTGGTACATTGTAGTGTCCTTTTGACAGCAGAAATAGCAGGACGGTACTTAATAATACCAGCTCTTAATCGCTTATGTAAATGTATCACAAATTATGTAGAGACATTATTTCATCTAATGTTATATATTGCCCTCTGTACCATAGGCTGAGAGAGAGAAATATTATCTCTCGGAGAAGGAATTTAGCTGAAACATCTGAGATCCAAAGAGTATACTTTTATTTACAAAAATAAAATTTTTGTGGCTCATTACAAAAGTTAACTATCAACATAACGTAACAAAGTTTCTTTCAGTGGCCTTTTTTTATAAGAGAGAAAAAGTCAGCGGATGGCCTCTATGGCTAAGCATTAGGAATAGGAAACAGGAAAATAAATGACCTATTCCTTGGCTGCAGAAGTGAGTTCGGCTTAGTCACAAAGATGAGAGACATTTTCCAAAAAACTAATAAAAGTTGGGGGGGAGGGAGAATCTTTTTCAAATCATTAATGTGCATGTGGCTATCCTGTCATTTTAGTGGCAACTTCAAAACTCACTTCCCTATACATGTTGTCCTGGTACTCAAACTGATGTGTAACAGGAAGATTGTTTTGCAGATTGATCTAAAGAATGCCGATCCTGAGAGAGTTGAAAAACAAATTGAAAAGGTGTTTGATATCCCCCAGGAAGACTGCATTAGGGTAAGATGTGTTCTTTCTCTCTTTTTTTTAAGCTCATAGGGTTGGAAGACAAGGCTATTCTGTATGGAAATTTTATAGGCTGTATTTCTAATTAAAAATGGGGTTATATTCTACCAGGATTTCTGCTAGGGCAGAAAAGGGATGATCTTGCTCGTCCCCCCCTCCTCCTTGCAGCCCTGTTCTGTGCATGTCTGTTTGTCCAGATAAGTCACACGATCCCCAGTGCACAGGGTTGGCGCGTGGGAGTTGGTGAACTAGGCAATGGCCTAAGGCACCGGCTCCCACAGGGGCGCCTCCCTCCCTCCCGGCAGGATTGGCTGCCCCTCCGATCCCACCTCCCCCCACCTTCGCAAAGGCAGGCGGGGGGGGAGCGCTTTGCGGAGGCTGCCTGAGCAGCCTTTGCAAAGGCAGGGGAGGGAGTGCTTTGCAGAGGCTGCCAAGTTGCGTCCCGAGCGCCTTGCAAGGCGCCCGAGAGGCGATCGTCAGCTCCCCCGCTTCGAATCAGCCTCCCTTCATTGTAAGAGGGCTGAGTGGAGAGGGGACAGGGGCTTGTGTCCCGAACACCTTGCAAGGCACCCGGGAGGCGATGGTCAGCTCCCCCGCCCCAGATCAACCTCCCTGCATTGCAGGAGGGCTGAGCAGGGACCGGGGCTTGCGTCCCCAGCGCCTTGCAATGTGCGCGGGACACGACTGTCAGCTCCTCCCCAATCAGGAAGCCTAAGGGGGACGGGGGCTGCCTGAAAGTGATGTCATGGTGCTGCGTGCGCGCTCTGTGTGCGCACACACATGATTTCTCTTTGTGGGGGGCGCTGAGCTGGGGTCTGCCTTTAGCACCAGCCCTGCCAGTGCAGCCTTCGGGGTGATCTGTAAGAGACCCCCCTCCCTCTTGCATCTGCAGAAAAGCTGCTGGGAGCCTTCCCGTATGTTCTTAATCTCACATCCAGATCGTTCAAGGATGATCTGTTTTATGCAAAAGAGATTTCTGCATTCAGAGTGCCCTGCTAGGGTCGAAACTCTGGCCCCAAAAGCCCGAGGCTGACGTTTGCTAGATTATGCAGATATGCAAATCCCCTAACAAGTGGTTGGTATGACCATCTTAAGCAGCACCAGTGACTCGGTTGTCAGGGGACTGAATCGGAGCACTCGCCTCTAAGAAAGATTGAGTGCATGGCTAATCCATTTGGCTAATATGCATACTGGAATTCTTGCACAAAGTAGCATGCTTGGATATGTGGGTGGAAGCCTGTATTTGGCCTGTGTTATGTGAATTTCAATGCACACTATTCTATGCTGTTTTTGCAGTGCATATTCTCTTTGACTTGTCAATGAGTTTGCTAGTAGTCTGGACGAAATCCTTTTTTTGGTTTAGTGTAAGAAAGATGGTTAAAAAACATTTGGAATAGGCTCTCCTTTTACAAATAATTCCCCATTCTTGTTTACCATCTGTAATTCTGAATGATGTGGCGTAACCCGCTCTATTTAGTATTCGTACAGAGATTTTTCAAATAAAAAAGAGCAAGAGTCTGGTAGCTGCTTAAAGATTTGTGGCAGAGTATGAGCTTTTGTGAGTCACTGCTCACTTCTTCAGAAACATGCCTTCAAAGAAGCAAAATATAGAAATGTGGTCTTTGTATTTCGCTAGCATTCCCTCAAAACAATGTCAGCTTTCATTGTTAACTTTTCTGTTTTCAAGATTTCTGCTAAGCTCGGAACAAATGTTGAAAGAATACTTCAGGCGGTTATTGAAAGAATCCCCCCGTAAGTTTTGTTTTCATGGGTATTTAATTCTCTTAGGAAATAGCTTGCTTTTATGTCCAGTTTTCTTCTTCAAGCTGGTCGCATGCTGTCACCTGAAGTCCATAAATAATATCCTTCATTTGTGGTGCAGAATTTTTAAAAAGAATTATTTGGTAACCTAAATGGGATTAAAAATCAGCGTGTGGAGAAGCACAGTCCATTACCAAATTTTTATCCTGCTCCCCTTCTGAGGACCTCGGGGTGTCAGACGGGATTCTCCCTTCCCCGTTTAACCTCACGACAACTCTGTAAGGAAGGTTAGACTGAGAGAATGTGATTGGTCCAAAATTACCCAGTGAACTTTGTGGTTGGATGGGGATTTAAACGTGGCCCTTCCTGTTCCTACCGAGACTCCAATCTCTAAGCCACACTGGCTCTCAGTTTCATGGTATTCTACCACCTGTCTGTGTGAGCATACCCATTTTATTTTATTTTTAAATTATTATTTAGGTCTAGTTGGGGGGTTTTGTAGAAAAAGCCCAACAGGAACTCATTTGCATATTGGGCTATACCCCCTGACATCACCATTGTTTCACATAGGGCCTTTTTTGTAGAAAAAGCCCAGGAGGAACTCATTTGCATATTAGGCTATACCCCCTGACATCACCATTGTTTCACATAGGGCCTTTTTTGTAGAAAAAGCCCAGGAGGAACTCATTTGCTTATTAGGCCATGCCCCCTGACACCAAGTCCGCCGGAACTGCATTCTTGTGCGTTCCTGCTCAAAAAAACCCCTGGGTCTACTAATGAAATCTTTAGAAATGTGAGCCCTTTGAGAATATGCCTCTAGTACTGAATAGATAATGCTGAGATATTCCTTTGCAATTCCCCTCAGTTGTGATTTGTTTTCTGCATTTGTAACAGGCCGGCTGTTAGTGTTCATGACCCGCTGAAGGCTCTGGTGTTTGATTCCACCTTTGATCATTACCGAGGGGTCATCGCTAACATCGCCCTCTTTGGCGGGGAGGTCCGCAAGGGCCGTAAGATAACATCCGCTTACACAAAAAAGACTTACGAAGTTAATGAAGTAGGAATTCTGACACCCAGCGAGCGACCAACGCATAAATTGTAAGGTTATTTTTTTTTCTTTTTTTAAAAAAGAAAAGGGCCTTTTGGGGCCTCTGTAGATATCTGGATTCCTTTGTTTTTTAAGAAAACTGATATGCCCCAACTCCGGAGTCCTGTCCAAAGTGGCTCATCCACTGTGGCTGTGACTTGACAAGGCTGCTTTGTTACAGACTTGCACTCCCAACCATGAGTGTGTGTGTGTGTGTGTGTGGGGGAACATTACTTAAAACTAGGGATGCCAACTTCCAGGTGAGACCTGGGGATCTCTTGGAATTAGAGCTCTTCTCCAGACTACAGAGATCAACCCCCCTGAAGGAAATGGCAGCTTTGGAGGGTGTTCTCTGTGCTATTATACCCCACTGAGGTCTCTGCCCTCCCTAGGCTCCATTCCCAAATTTCTGGGAATTTCTCAACCTTGATCTGGCCACCCTAACCCTCCTCATCCCCTCCAGGTGGCCGTGTTGGGAGGGGGCATGGCATTCCTACTTAAAGGAGGCACATGGAAGCCAAAATCCTCTTTTGACTGCTCTGAAGCAACACATTAACTGCTGAACCACAAGGCTGCATGAAGAACGATCAGTCTCTTCGACGATCGTTCAGTAAGGATACCAGTCTTCTGGCTGAAGTTTGTTTTTCCCAGGTCTTGTTGAAAACCCAGCCAATGATTGTTCAGTGTTGTCTTTTTAAGAACTTTATATAAAACCACTCTAATTATTATTGGGCAGATTAAATAAACAAGAATCACAATGATACAGAAAGGTGTCTCAGAGGTTACCTGTGTTGGTCCGCTGTAGAAGGACTAGGTTTGAGTCCAGTAGCTCCTTTGAGACCACGGTTTTTGGGGTGTGAGTGTTTGAGAAGTCAGAGCTGACCAAGGGAGTTTTGACTCTTGAAAGTTTAACATCTGCCCCCCCCCCAAAAAAAAAATTGTTGGTCTGTAGGGTGCTGCTGGACTGAAATACGGAAGACATGAGCATCTGCAAATGGGATTATAAATAAAAATTATACATGTCATCCCTTCTCCTACCTAGCTTGCATTTGTAGGGGGGAAATGCAATTTAAAAAAAATCTGTGATGCAGTATTTTTAAAAAGAATTGTTTAGTAACCTAACCGTAATCCAGATCTGAGATTTGGAAATTTTAGAGAGTGACTGATTTACGTGGACACAATTACACGTGACATCACTAAACTGTCTACTTTATTTTTTTCTATTGGTGTAATTTTAAACACCACTGAGCATCCCAAAGAAGAATTGTTTTAAATTCTGTTCTGTTTTGTTCTGGTATTTATTCTGGGTTTAAAGCCATCGGTTCAAAAGTTATGCTTCTCAAGGCTAAAAACTGTTAAGTTGACTAGGTCAGTGAAAAAAATGCACGTTGGCTGATTGATCCGAAAATCTACAAGCAAACTCTCAGGCATACTGGGTCAAAACATCCTGAACAATCATTCAGAGTTGAAATCTGCAACAGTTTTCCCTTCCAATGATGTATTTCCTTTGACACGAAGGGCAATCAGAGTAGAGCTAAGCCCAGTGGGTAGAACTGAGTGATTGCGCCTGAGTCACACTTCTGTGCCTGGTGTTGTGTTAGTGCTTTAAGTCTGCCTGTTATCAGAAACATTTCAGCCAGTAATATTATGCTTTTCTTTGACTCATGTGAAAAAGAAATGTCACTATTCCATTATTTTATTTATTTATTTAATTCAATTTTTAGCCCGCCCTTCCCATAGAACACGCTCAGGGCAGGTTACATCATAAAAACAATCAACAGTAAAAGAAACAAATTTAAACTGTATAAAATCTAAAATTACAGAGAACAATAGGTACTAAAATGGCAACTTCTACCTCACAGACATGGCCTATTGTCCAGGTCCAGCAGGTCTGATAGCACTGGGATGGAATGAAGGGGGAGGCCCATAACAAGTGACATCCACTGCCTCAACTAAAAGCCTGGCGAAAGAACTCTGTTTTACAGGCTCTGTGGAATTGAAGCAGATCCCGCAGGGCCCAGATCTCCAGGGGGAGCTCATTCCACCAGGTGGGGCCAGGGTCGAAAAGGCCCTGGCCCTCCTCGAGGCCAGATGGACGTCTCTGGGGCCGGTTATCATCAGAAGTTGTTGGGTTGCTGATCGTAAAGACCTACGGGACTCATTTCAATGAACACAGGGGGCCAAGGCACTGGAACTGTAGGCCTGACCCAAGAGGTCAGTGTGACGAGATTCCTAATTAAGGGCCAAGATACTTGCAGTTCTTCGTATTATACCTATTTCCACACGATGCCAATTTCATTTAGATACGCGGGCCAGGTGGGCTATCTGATTGCCGGAATGAAAGAGATTACAGAAGCCCAAATAGGAGACACTCTCTATTTCCATAACCAACCGGTGGAGCCGTTGCCTGGGTTTAAGTCAGCGAAGTCAATGGTCTTTGCAGGTGAGGTGCACTGCTCCTTCAAAGGCTGTATTTTCCATAGGCTAAATAAAAGATCATTCCAGGGGCACCTTAAAATGTTGACAAAATTTATTCCAGCATAATTGTTCATGGGCCAGTGGTTGTTTTATCGGATGTATAGAAGTGTACATCCATAGGATTGGTGCTTTTATAAATTCAAAGGCATGACTGGTGTTTTATTCAAAGCAAGACATGTTATCAAGAGGTTTAAAATAAGAACAAATCTAAAGAGTGATCGGTTCACTCATAGTAAGTGGTGGCCACCCCAACCTTTGTTAGACAGGCAAAGTAGCATTAACCTAAAGTTCAGTGCAAGATACACAGGTATAATAGAAAGTTATACACCTGTTGTAAGTAAGGATTCTCAGGTCTTGAACTCGTTAATGAATTCCATTTCAGTAATTGTGTATTGGATTTTTCTTTTGAAGATCCTTTGCCACAGAACAGAGAGAGCCAGCCTGGTGTGGTAATTGGAGTATCGTACTAGGACAGGGGTAGGCCAAACTTGCTTAACGTGAGAACCACATAAAATAAATGTCAGATGTTTGAGAGTTGCAAGACTTGAACGTCAGAGGTTTGAGAGCCGCAGGACAGGAATGAAGGCAGGCAGGCAAGTAGATGGGAAGAGGGAGAGGTGGAAAGATAGCTGCTTTAACTTTAAATGCCTTCTCCAGGCTGGCCGATGGGGGATTCAAGAGCCATACAATAGGTGTGAAAGAGCCACATGGGGCTCCTGAGCCGCAGTTTGGGCACCCCTGTACTAGGATCTGAGAAACTCAGTTTTGAACCCTCACTCTGCCATGGAGGCTTGGTGGGTGACCTTGGGCCAGTCACACACATTCAGTAAAGGAATAAAAAGTAGTAATATCTAGATCAGCAGCAGAAGCTACCCCACTGGCTTCTGAATGCTGTTGTTTTTATGTCAGATATGTGGGCTGCATTTAAGAAAACACACACACCTGATTGCAAGATAGGTCTTGAAAGGTCTCTTAAATGTGCATCAAGTCGTCATATGAGGATACTGATCCACTGTCTGTATCAGTCTTCATTCTTTGTTTATTGACAGGAATGTACCCAATAGACCAGTCGGAATATGGCAACCTGAAAAGCGCTATAGAAAAACTGACCCTTAATGATTCCAGCGTGACCGTTCACCGTGACAGTAGCCTTGCCTTGGGGGCCGGGTGGAGGTGAGCTCTATTGCATTCAGCCAACTGCTTTGGCCACTGTTTATGGATATGGTCATCTTCAGCGTGGAGTTGCAGAAAGCATCTCTTGATTCCATTTGGCAAGGAAGTGTCAGGGCTTTTTTTTGTAGCAGGAGCTCCTTTGCATATTAGGCCACACACCCCAGATGCAGCCAATCCTCCAAAAGCTTACAGAGCTCTTCATACAGGGCTTTCTGTAAGCTCCAGGAGGATTGGCTACATCAGGGGTGTGTGGCTTAATATGAAAAGGAGTTCCTGCTATAGAAAAAGCCCTGGGAAGCATCATGTGCCTTGTTGGCATTTGGAGATAAACAGTTTCTTTTAACCATGCAGATTGCTCTTTTGAAATCGTCCAGCGGAGGCATTCTGTTTACAGGTTGGGTTTCCTTGGCCTTTTACATATGGAAGTTTTTAATCAGCGTTTGGAACAAGAATACAACGCATCCGTCATCTTGACAGCACCCACCGTTCCCTATAAGGCTGTCCTTTCATCAGCAAAATTGATAAAGGTAATGTAATTTTTTTTTTCAAAACCTAAAGTCACACAAGGGCATGGTGATCGGAAAAAGTGATGCTAGAACTGTAGTTCGACTGGAGTCCAGTAGCATCCTTCATCAGATATGAGCTTCGGCTCTTCAAAGCTTCTACCCATAAACTCCATTGGTCTCTAAGAGGCTGCTGGATTCAAATCTGACTATTTTACTGCAGATCAGGCCTTTTTTTGTAGCAGGAAGTCCTATGCATATTAGGCCACACAACCCTGATGTAGCCAATCCTCCAAGAGCTTACAGGGCTCTTAGTTCAGGGCCTACTGTAAGCTCTTGAAGGATTGGCTACATCAGGGGCGTGTGGCCTAATATGCAAAGGAGTTCCTACTACAAAAAAAGCCGTGCTGCAGACCAACATGGCCGCCCTCTAAAACTATTTAGTTTTGTAGCTAAAGTGTATGCGGAAAATATGCTTGGTTAAAAGGCATCGCTGCACAGCACTATGGTTTGCTTTGCACATCTCGCTGGGCCACTTGTGAAACACACCAGGTCTCCTTCCCTCCACCAGCCCAACCATTGCGCCTTTTTCCTCTAGTTTGTGATGATTGTGGCTTATTGTTATAGCTGAACTGGCATAGCTGCTGTTGCTGCTTACCACACTTAACATCTGATTCAGAGACCAAAACCACAGTCAGAAGCTTGTTTCAGGTTCTGTGTATTGGTTGACTCTTCCTTGTGGAAATCGTGATTACTCTGACTGGAATACAGTACTAAACGTTAACCAGAAACTATGGAAATTGGCCCAGTATGACCTTGACTTACGTACTTGAGTTGCTGTGATAACCATGAACAGCTGTAGTGATTCTCCCTGCCTTTAAAACCCAATTCAAAATACACTTAAAGTAGCATATAAAGCTTGGTGGTTGTCATTTTAGAATCATAGAGTTGGAAGAGACCTCCAGGGTCATCTAGTCCAACCCCCTGCACAATGCAGGAAATTCACAAATACCTCCCATCCCCCACACATACATCCCCACTGACCCCTGTTCCATGCCTAGAAGATGGCAAGAATCTCTAGGATCCCTGGAGAAAAAATTCTGACTGACCCTGGGCATGTGAGAAGGGACCACGAGAACTAAGCACTGATGCAACCCTTCCTGCCCTCCTTCTCAGGATCTGCCTAGTTCACAGAATCAGCATTGCTGTCAGGTGGCCTCTGTTTAAAAACATCCAAGGAAGGAGAACCCACCACTACCACCACCACCATCATACCTTCCATTGGCATACTCAGACATAACATGAAATAAGGACAGACAAAGTATACAGTCTAAGATTAAGAACAATAAGCTAATAAAATTTATAGTGAAACATGCCACACAGGGTATAGATTTTAATGGACTTCTCCAGAAATTTACTCACAGCCCTTGTGATTTCTATTTCATTATCTTTCAATAGGCGGCCGTAATCAGTCCCATTCACTAGGTTACAGGGAAGGAGAGAAAGATTTCCAAACAGTTCTCTCCGGGGATTAGAATAGAACTGACAGTCCAGCAATTATGTTGGATGGAATCTGGGCTGTTCGCCCCACAAGGACAGACTCTCTCACTATATGGGATTTGGAGGAATCTGCCAGAGAGCCCACCACCTCCCAAGGAAGCCTGTTCTACTCAGGAACTGCTCTGTCAGGAAGTTCTTCCTAATGTTGAGCTGAAAACTCTTCTGATATGTTAACTAATATATTGAAATTAATCATAGAGCTGCTTGATTTGGTCAGTCCTCACAAAATGTTCAGAATGTAGACTTTGGGCCTGCTGTACTTAACCTAAAATTGCTAACTCAGTTTCCTGTGGCCTGCAGTGTCGCCATGGATTCTCCATAGTAGAATACTCAGTTGCACAGAAGGCATTGTTGTAACAGCCACCACAGTGAGATTAAAAAATGTTGCTTTGCCTTCGTGGCTGTGAAGCTGTCGTGAACACAAAGACAAAAATTCTGAGAGGGGCTACTGACTGAATAAATTTTCATGGTTGCAGGGGGTGGCCTTGCAGTAGAACAGCTAAGATTTGAGTCCCGTGGCACCTGAGATTTTGGGGGTATGAGTTTCAAAAGTCAAAAGAGAGCCTGATTGCTGTAGTGGTTAAGTGCACGGACTCTTATCTGGAAGAACCGGGTTTGATTCCCCACTCTTCCATTTGCAGCTACTGGAATGGCCTTGGGTCAGCCATAGTTATCACAGGAGTTGTCCTTGAAAGGGCAGCTTCTAGGAGAGCCATCTCAGCCCCACCCACCTCACAGGGTGTCTGTTGTGGGGGGAGAAGATATAGGAGATTGTAAGCCGCTCTGAGTCTCTGATTCAGAGAGAAGGGCGGGGTATAAATCTGTGGTCGTCTTCTTCAAAGCTTCTGTCATCTCATTTGAAAGAGAAGCCCTTTCCTCCTCCATGGAGTTGTGTTATTTCCAGGCCTGTTCTTGTTCTTACTTGGGAGCTCTGTCCAAAGGGATCACCTGATTTTGGAGCTTAATTAACACCAGGGGGGGGGGGGGTCACTGGCATCAGGATGGGACTCCTGACGAGTACTTCAGTGAGTTTATATCAGTAATATTTGCTTACAAAACTGATACCCTGTGTTTCTGCTCCGATCAGGGCCGCCAAGGTAGCTAACAGATTTTAAAATGTATTATGTAATAATACAAATAATAAATGTATGTTTAATGTTCATGATGTTTATGTTTAATTCGATTTATACCCGTCCTCCCCGCCAAGGGCACGTATTAGTCACTCCCAGTGCAGGGAGCAAAATGACCTATTCTCAGGGGATCCATTCCCAGGCACTGTCTTTCTGGGCTTGTTTCTTTTCAGAAACATAAGCCAGCACGGCATAGCGATTCAGAGTGGCGGACTCTAATCTGGAGAACTGGGTTTGATTTCCCACTCCTCCTCTGCATGAAGACAGCTGGGTGACCTTGGGCTAGTCATAGTTTGCTCAGTACTCTCTCAGCCCACCCACCTCACAAGGTGCATGTTTTAGGGAGAGGTCGGGAAAGGTGACTGTAAGCCACTTTGAGACTCCTTAAAGTAGAAAAAAGCAGGGTATAGCCAGCTTGGCATAATGGTTAAGAGCGATGGACTCTAATCTGGAGAACCAGGTTTGATTCCCCACTTCTCCACCTGGGCCAGTCACAGTTCTCTCAGAGTTCTTCTCAAGAGCAGTTCTCTCAGAGGTTTTCTCTCAAGAGCAGTTCTCTCATAGCTCTCTCAACCCCACCTACTTCACAGGGTATCTGTTGTGGGGAGAGGAAAGGAAGGAGATTGTAAGCTGCTCTAAGTCACTCCTTGTAAAGGGTGAGATATATATCCAATCTCTTCTTCTCTTTTAAAACCCAGCTCTTCTTAATTAGTGTGCTCATCTATAGCAGAGCAGTTCTTATTTCTTATTCACTTTGAAGGTAAATCCTTTCAGTGAAAGAGTAAAATCTGTGTTCAGTTTTAATTCAGAAAAAGCACTATATTATAGAGAAACGTTGCTTTATATTCTTGCTCTGTTTCAGAATTGTGACAGAGGTTTAATGCATTTGCTTTTGATAGAAAATGTGCTCAGCAGCCTGAACAAAATAGCACAAAATGGCTTCCTCTCCTTTCTGTAGGCCCATGGGGAAGAGGAGGTGACCGTCATCAATCCCGCTGAGTTTCCTGAGAAGTCAGCAGTGGTGGAATATTTGGAGCCTATAGTGATGGGCACCATCATAACACCTGATGAATATATTGGCAAAATAATCAATCTGTGCCAGGTGGGTTTATCAGTTCCAGCTGCTCACTTGCTTTGAGGTAGAAACCATTTGAGGCGATGTTCATTTTAATGAATCAAACCCAGTTGTTTTCAAGCTGTTGAGGAGCATGTCAAGAAAGGTCAAAAGCCCTGCATGCCTGCTGCTGGGGATCTGGGGCCACATCGTAGGTTGCACAGAATTGTGACAGAGGTTTTATGCACTCGGGATACCTGCAGCACTGCAGCATCTGTGTGGAATGTGTGTGCACGCATTATAATATGCCTAACGGTCCTCTGCAGTTGTTTTGTGCCATTGAGGAAGGAGCGTTGTGAAGTCTCTTTCTGAAATGTTTCCAGCTTCTCTGTGTCCTTTTGGAACTGTACTTTTGAGCTGGACAAATTATTCCCTGCACATTCACAGGGCACTGTGTTTTGGGTTCTCTTGCAAGAAGCCAAAGCATCTTTGGATGTTTTGAGTAGCATCTTGCCTGAACTCACACATTGACAGCTATGGTGTGATGTTGTAACTACTCACTTCCTGGATTTTCTTGTCCACCCTGGAAGTTAAATTATTACAATTCTGCAGTGTTCCAACAACATGAGGATCCACTTAGGTTTTAATTGTTAGCTTTTAAAGCAGAGATCAGAATGAACCGTTCCCAGACATGGTCTATATGACCTTGTTTCCTTGTAGAAATGTGAGGATCTGCTCCTTGTTCCCTTATTTGCTTAATCCTCGCTTGTAATTGGGACAGAACAAGGAGAAATATTATTATTTGAATGACTTCATTTCTGTAGGGCGTAACACTGTGTCTTTTACAGTTCTTAACGTTATGAATAACAGTGGCTTGAATCTGACGGTGCCATTCCATTCAGACTTCCATTCGTTGTGAAGCTTATGCAACGATACTGCTGCTGTACCATTAGTGTAAATAGTACGTCACACAGTAACATAAACAAACAAGAAAGATCCCTGTCCTAAAACAGCTTTCAATCTGTATTACAATTCCTGTCTTCCAATGTGACTTGGCCTCTCAAAAGTCTGCTGTTATCCAGGAAGCAAAGATTTAGCTGGGCAAGTGTTCTCTGATTTCCTTGCAAATATTGGTACCGAAAGGATATTGGCAATGATGAAACAAAACTCACCAAATAACTTTTCATAAAGAAAGGAAAGCTGATGTGCAGTGGCTTAGGTATAAGTTATTTGCCAGTTCATTACTGTGAGTCTGCAACTTTAAAAATGATTTATGTATTTATTTATTTATTTAAGCTGATTTGTATTCCGCCCTTTCCCACAAACAGGCTCAGGGCGGATGGCAACATAGGTTAAACAGCAGTTAAAATTTACAATTAAAATCATAACATACAGAACAGTACAATAAAACCAGAAAACAATAATATGGACCATAGATGGTGGTTTCAGTTGGGCATATTCTAACAATCAGTATTCTAATGGTCCAGGAAGTACAGTAAGTGAGTGGTGGTAATAAGATAGGATCGCAGCAGAGAAGGCCAACAGATGAAATAGGTTAGAAGCTTTTTTTGTATCAAGAATTCCTTTGCATATTAGGCCACACCCCTGATGTAGCCAATTCTCCAAGAGCTTACAGGACTCTTAGTATCTGCAACTGCAATATCTGCAACTACAGGGTTTTCTAGATGACGCTTCCGTCCTAGACCCTTGCCAGTCCGGCTTTCGCCCGGGCCACGGGACGGAGACAGTGCTGGTCGCCTTGGCAGATGACCTCCAGCGGCAACTGGATCGAGGAGGCGTGGCGGTGCTGATGCTGTTAGACCTGTCGGCAGCGTTCGACACGGTCGACCACCGGCTACTGACCCGCCGCCTCGCCGACATAGGGGTCAGGGGGCTGGCCTTACAATGGCTTTCCTCCTTCCTCAAAGGTCGGGGACAAAGGGTGGCAATCGGGGGTGAACTTTCCCAGAGGCGCACACTAGATTGTGGGGTGCCTCAGGGAGCAGTTCTCTCCCCGATGTTATTTAACATCTACATGCGCCCCCTTGCCCAGATTGCCCGGAGTTTTGGACTGGGTTGTCATCAATATGCGGATGACACCCAGCTCTATCTGCTAATGGATGGCCGGCCTGACTGCGTTCCAGTGAATTTAGACCGGGCACTGCAGGCCGTGGCAACTTGGCTTAGGCTGAGTGGGTTGAAGCTGAACCCGACGAAGACAGAGGTCCTTTGCGTGGGGCGCGGCGCTCTGGGAAGGGAAATACCTCTCCCGGTTTTTGACGGTGCGCCGCTGAAGGCGGCGGGCCGGATCAGGAGCCTGGGAGTCCTACTGGAGCCTTCACTGGAGGCCCAGGTAGCGGCCACTGCCAAGTCGGCATTCTTCCACCTGAGGCGGGCAAGGCAGCTGGCTCCTTTCCTGGAGCGCCGGGACCTGGCAACAGTGATCCATGCGACGGTCACCTCAAGACTAGACTACTGCAATGCCCTCTACATGGGGCTGCCTTTGTGTCGAACCCGGAAGCTGCAGCTAGTGCAGAACGCAGCGGCCAGGCTGTTATTGGGACTCCCGAAATGGGAGCATATACAGCCGGGGCTGCGTGAACTGCACTGGCTGCCAGTTACATACCGGGTCCGATACAAAGTGCTGGTTATTACCTTTAAAGCCCTATATGGCCGAGGACCTGCCTACCTGAGGGACCGTCTCTCCCCATATGAGCCCCAAAGAGCACTGAGGTCGGCAGGGAAGAACACGCTGACTATCCCTGGGCCAAAGGAGGCGAAATTACAGAGTACACAGGCACGGGCCTTCTCTGTTATAGCCCCGTGCCTTTGGAATCAACTTCCGGAGGAGGTACGGGCCCTGCGGAGTTTGGACCAATTCCGCAGGGCCTGTAAGACCCTTTTCAAGCAGGCGTTTGTAGAAGTTGATAGGATGGCTGTTTAATTACCAACGATTTATCTAGTGACCCCTGCCATAATACAAGTGTACAGATAACATCAGGAAGATCACCGCCGTTTAAACTATGGAATGATCCAGACATTTGGAACTGGTTTTAGATTGTTGTTTTAAATCAATGTATAACTTAAATGTTGTTTTAAATTACCTTATATTGTATATTTTATATTGTATAATTTTATCGAACTGTTGTCAGCCGCCCTGAGCCTGCCTAGGCGGGGAGGGCGGGATATAAATAAAATTTATTATTATTATTAGTACAGGGCCTACTGCAAGCTCCAGGAGGATTGGCTACATCAGGGGTGTGTGGCCTAATATGCAAAAGAGTTCCTGCCACAAGAAAAGCCCTGGTTAGAAGTTAACATTGGGTGGTGCTTTCTACCATGGAAAACTTCAGTTGTATCTCAAACAACTGCTTTCACTCATTAGAGTCGAAGAGCTGTTCAGAAGGACCTGGTGTACATCGACGATCATAGAATCATGATGAAGTATCTCTTTCCGCTGAATGAAATTGTAGTAGATTTCTATGATGCTTTGAAATCCCTCTCTTCGGGATATGCCAGGTAACATTGTTTTCATAAGGAAGATATTCAGTTTGAGTGGGACTTTTGAAATCAGTGCTGGAGATAATGTGGCAGGTAACTGGGTTTTCAGGAAGATAAGTGGTCTTTTATCTCCCAGGTTGTGGAAGTGGGGTTTTGTGTGTGTGTGTGTATTGGGGGGCGGGGGGAGGTAATTACTTTTCTTACATAGAGCAGGCAGGTCTGGTGAGAGAGGCTCACCATCTGTTTTCTGGATCTACTTACGTGCCTGTGGGCAAGCAGATGGTGCAGGCTACCTTTGAGGTATTCCTGTCATAAACAGGTTATTTCCTTTCTATCTGTTTTCTGGTGGAGCTGATGGAATATTTTAAAGGTCTGGGCGGGAGAAAAGGAAATCTTGCTTACAGTATAAGAAATGACTGAGCAAGAAGTGAAATGATGCCTTTTTTATTTGAAGTACCATACCAAACCTTAATGGCATAACAGTTGCAAATGAGAATACAGAGAATATAAAAAAAATAAATATTTGAGATAAAATCAAAAAGAAACCGAGATAACAGATGCATTCATACATGGTCAGATTTAAATGTAAGGGTGTCAGCCAAAAATTTTGCCACAGCCTCGCTAACCTCCCACTCAGTATCATTCAGTAAATAATGACAGGGTGGCAGAATAGACAGATCTGGGGATAAGGAAAGCTTGCAAAATAGATATTTATGGAGATTATGATATATGGAACAATCAAGCAATATATGCTTAATTGAGTCGGAAATATTCGCTCCACAGGAACAGAGTCTATCACATAAAGGGACTCGATGATATCTCCCTTGTAAAACTTCGGAGGCAAATGCATTTCGTCTCGCCAACATAAATGCCCTGCAATGACTTGGAATGGTTAAGTCTGATAGATAATGGGGCATTTTGAGACCTAAGGATGCTGGGGAGCAAATATAAGGGTCTGTTGGGCATAGCTTCATTTCCTCCATCTCCAACAATCTCAGTTTAATGCATCTGAAGATATATGATGCATCAGATGTAAGAAAATTCTCAACCGCTATCCCCCACTGGTTATGTTTGCACATAAGAATTGCTGACCAGGATGAGATATATGGATCTCTTTTCAGACAATAAAGAAGGCTATTAGGATCCATTCTAAAATGAATTTTGAGCCAGAATTTAAACACTGTGATCCAGGCTTTTGTCTCCACCAAAGACTGACTTATTTGAAGTATTTCCAGGTCACTGTCCTGTATAAAACTTAACGGATGGTTAACAGTTGAAGTATTAAATACATAATACCTGTTGATAAAGATCATAACACTTCAGCCTTAAAACAGAAGTACCAGCACTAGTGACACCAACAGCTAAGGTACATTAAAACGATTTTGATTTGGTGTCTGGAGAGAAGGTTGGTGCCAAGAGAACATTCCCAGGAAGAGAATTTTACAGCTTGGGGTGGGGCACCAAAGCAAAGGCTGTCTTTCTCTTAGTCACCCATCTAGTATTTGAAGGGAGGACATTCAGACAAAGACCTGAAAGGATCATGTCAGGGAATGGGGGCAAATGGTCCTTCAGGACTTAGAGTTGTGCCTAGGAAAGAGAGATCTGGGAAACGAGAGATCTTTTCGCGATGGCAAGATGTGTTCCAAACAGCACTTCGGATGCTTTATTCTGAACCCATCTGAAGTTTCTGAGCAGTCTTTGGAGGCAGCCACGCAGAAATTCATCACAGAACTCAATTGGGAAGCTTCCAGAAAACGGATAACTGTGGTAGGGCTACCCATGATGCTGAGTAAACACTCAGCCTTGGTCTGTGGCTGAACTATTGGTTGCTCTGTATCAGGGGGAGGTCCCATTATATATGTGTAAATCAGTATCTGGAAGGACAATGCTTTGTTGTAGGTCCAGCATTCTGCAGTTCAGTTTCAAAAGTTGTAATGAAAATGTTATATTGAAAAAGTGAAAAGAACACACTGTTTGAAGTGAGCGGTCATGGCTGTCTTCCTCCCTCTGCCCACCTTTAGTTTTGACTACGAAGATGCTGGATACCAGGCCGCAGATCTTGTGAAGATGGAGATTTTGTTAAATGGAAATGCCGTAGAAGAACTGATAACTATTGTGCACAAGTACGTAAACTGAACAGACACTCCTGCTTTCAGATACCCACTGCAAAATAACATGGACATTTTTTCACACCCTCTACTTGTAATTTGGGATTAAAAAGTCAAACAATAACACAAACCAATTCAAAATGGAACGTGAGGACTATAATGGAAAATTTATCCATGGTTAGCATTTAAGTGTAATTTTCTGGTTTTGATTACACTCAACTGTTTTGTGATTGTATTTTAAGTTTTGTTGTACACAAATTTCCCAAACATTAGCTCGTTCTCTTTCCTTTCGTGAATTGATTGCACTGTGGCATTTTAGCTAAGCCTTATATCTATAGAACTTTTTTGCTATTAATTCTAAAACTGCTAGTAATTCTTTTTGGCGACTGTCTGAAACAGCAAGGATTTATTGTGTTTTCTCTTCTAGGGACAAGGTATACAAAGAGGGTAAAGCTCTGTGTGAGCGCTTAAGAGATATCATTCCAAGACAACTGTTTGAAATAGCGATTCAAGCAGCAGTTGGAAGCAAAATAATTGCAAGAGAAACGTGAGTTTAATATTACTGATTTTAAAAGAAGTATCTGATTGACTTTCTGATCTCTTCCCATGTCTCTAATTATTTTAAACACTATTTTAATGCTTCCTTGACTTTCTGTCTGAAATTCCAGTTTCTTGAGAGAAAATAATTAAATAAAAAACAAATTATGTAACTAAAAGTAGCACCTTAATTAACACATGTATTGTGTCAACAGGTACAACATAGATTTCAGTATAACACTAAATATTATCAGTTCTGTTTACCAACATAGCACCAAAACAGTATGGTAAAAATAAAATTTAAAAATACCAACAACATTCTCCCTGGGTTAAAATATAAATCCCTAGAAAGGCATAAATGCCTTGGCTTGTTTCCTAATAACCAGTTCTGCAAAATTCCAGAGACCAGGTGCCACCACTAAGAAGATCCTGAACATCGGACAGCCCCAGCTGAGGATTCTGATTTACTAGAAATAGGACTCCTTTTGGGCAGGAGCTCACAGGAGCAGAGCTCTGGAATCTCTAAATTTTATTGTGCACTTTCTTATACCGCCCCCCCAAAGAAAAAACTCCTTGCTTCTGGGCTCCATTGTTCAAACCCCCTGTGAGAATTTTGCTGACCTCTTAAGCTTTGACAAACTTTCTAATATTTTCCCCCGCAAAAATTGGGAAAATAGTCCAAACATATAAAGCAGACAGCTGGAAATCTTCCTCGTGCCACTGTGGCCACATAGGAGAAAGTCATTTAAAAAGTATGATGGGAGTAAGGTTTATTATGACAATTATAATTCGAGAAGTATTTTAAGGTAGATGCTGAACTGAAATAATTTAGTACACTCTCTGGTGATGTCAGGATTGTGTGGAATATGCAAATGAGTGTGCTAGTGAGCGCCGGCACCTCTTTTGCGAAAAAATGACCCCTGTCTGGAAACATTATAAGTTACCCTTGTTGTTCAGTATTGACACTTTAAATTTAGAGGACCTTTGTGTCAGTTAAAGCTTTCCAAAGTACGGTGCTGTTACAATTTTGGTGCCCATTAGTAAATGTTCTGAAACATTCCTGAAGAGCAGAAGCATCCAGCTTGCCTTCAAGACTGTCCTCAGTTGAGCGCCGTTGCATGAGGTACAAGGGAATGCAGTGACAAAATAGTTTCACATTCTGAGTTTAAAAGCATTCACCTCCTGAAAGATGGCAAATTGATATTACTCTGCAGAATCTCTTTTTATAGAGGATGTGTGTGGTGCAGATGGCAGGCAGGATATGGAAATCTCTCAGGCAAGCTGTCCCCCATGGATGTGCGGAGTTTGCTGGCTCCCAGTGGCTGTCAGCAATAACTGCAGTTAAAACCAACCAAAAATGTAGCCTGTTAAGAAGTTGCAGCCTTCATCTGAAACAGTTGACGGCTTAATGATAACACAAATTGGTTTTTGGAGATCGTTCGTGATTGTGGGAGATTTCCTGAGGGCTGGTGTAGATGACTGGGAAGGCAAAGGCAGACCACCCCTTAAAAAGTCTACCGTGAAAGCATCATGATGCAACGTCACCCCAGAGTCAGAAACAACTGGTGCTTGCACAGGGCCTTTTCCTTTTAGATGTCATCCCACAAAGAATTTTCCCCTTCATCACAGTACAGTTTCCTGCCTACCCCACTGCACTAGGGTTCCCCTTGAGAGCTGAAAAAGAGAAGACAGCTTCAAGGGTAATAGGATCAGGGCCTATTTCAGCCTGAATTGATAAATCAGGCAAAACTGAAAGGCACAAAATGGTTTCTTTTAAATGGTGAACAAGAACAAAAGATCCCAGCTTTCAAGTATAGGCTAATGGGGTCTGAACTGGCTGAGACTGAGAGGGAACAAGTTCTAGAGGTCATAGTGGATAGCTCAATGGATGTGTAGTGTGCTGCAGCAATGAAAAAGGCAAACTCAGGGATTATTAGGAAAGGAATTGAGAATAAAACAGCCAGTATTGTAATAGCCCTGTATAGATTTATAGTGCGTCCTCATTTGGAATAATGTTTACAGTTCTGCTAAACATATCTCAAAAAGGACATCGCAGAACTGAACAAAGTACAGGGGAGAGCAACCAAGACAGGGTTGCCACTTTCTGGAAGGTCAGGGAAATGGAAATTGGTCAGGGAAATTGTGATTAAAATATATTCAAGCAGTGAATCTTTGACCTGCTGCTGCATGAGCATGGTCTGTTCTTGTGGCAACTGGAATAGAGAAGTAGCAGAATACAAGTAAAACTTAATGATGCCCTTTCCCAGTGCCACCTTTTTCTCAGCTCCACCCCCAGCAACCAGCCTAATGTATTTGTTGAGCTCTGTCCCTGCATGATTTCCAAGGTCTACCTGTAGCATTTGCAGAGCAAGGGTAGTTTAAATGTTTAGTAATATACAAACTTTAAACATCTAACTGTTTTCATCCCTACCTGCATTTAACTTACATATAAAGATAAGCATGTTTTTGGGTTATGCTTGTGTATGTAATGGACGTTTTGTCTCCTGCTAAACCCAGCAAAGAGTTGCAAATGAGTTTTGCCACTTTTGGATTTCACAAACAACTAGCACTTTCTACTCTGCACCATGCAGAGTAAATTTTGCAAATGTGATTGCTTGTCCCTGCTGGAGTTTACAGAGTACCAGCTTTCTCATCCTCTTTCCTGACTTCTCCCATGCAAAAAGGTTGCAAATGAGGGTTGCCTGCTTCTCTAGATTGTAGAAACTCCACCTCCTTTCTTGCTGCTGATCTACTCATTACACTTTCTGGAACCAGAAAGTGAAACCTTCCCAGCTTTGGAAAGTTCCTACTTGTTAGCATTCAGAGTTTACTTGAATTGAAGTTTGTATCTTGGTGTAATTTTTGGTGCAATTGGAAAACATGTTGCTACAGTTAATGCTGAAAGAAGCTGATATTAAATCTCTAACTTTGACAAATATTTTTGCCGTTGAGACTTGTGTAGTAGACTGGAGCATTTCATTATGCCTTGCATTAATGCAACACGACCTATTTATTTTTAAACTTGCAGTTATATTTGAATGGTGGTCAGGGAAATTGACAAATGTTGGTCAGGGAAAGTCAGGGAAATGAAAAATAAATTTTTAGTGGCAACCCTGCAAGATGATTAGGGGGATGGAGCACTTTCCCCATGAGGAAAGGCTGAAGAGTCTGGGATTTTTCAGTTGAGAAAAGAGATGACTAAGATGGAACATGACAGAGTTTTATAAAATTGTGCATAGGGTGGACTGAGTTGACAAAGAGAAATTTTTCTCCCTCTCCCAAAACACTAGAACGCAAGGCCATCCAAGGAAGCGGATAGGCAGTAGGTTCAAAACGGACAAAAGGAAAGATGACTTTTACACAGAGTGATTAAAATGTGGAATCCGCTACCAGAAGATGTAGTGATGCTCAAAAGAGTAAATAGCTTTTAAAAGGGGATTAGATAGATTCATGGAGGATAAATCTTTCAGTGACTACTAACCATGGTGACTGAGGGGAACCCCATGTTCAGAGGGACTAATCCCCTGAATCCCAGAGTCAGGAGGCAACATCAGGGGAAGGCCTCGGCCTCTGTGCCCTGCTGTTGGCCATCCAGAGGAACTGGTTGGCCACTGTGTGAGACAGGATGCTGAACTAGATGGACCACTAGTCTGATCCAGCAGGGCTGTTGCATTCTTAAGAACCAAGTTTATTTTAGAAAAAAAACCCCATACAACTGAGGTAAATATTAACACTTAACCAAGAGTTGTGAGGAGTTACATTTTGCATAGTATATGCCTCAGGAAAATCCTCTCAAAAGGTTTATAAAATAATCACCACAGCACTCTGTTGCAACCAAGTAGCATACCAGGCCTAGCTGAACCTGCTGGCTTGATGGTAGCACTTTAACGGAAAGATCTGAGATCTGCTTAGAGCTTTAATTTCCGCTTGTTAAACTAACCATCAAAAGGCAGCTCCTCTCAGTCTTCAAAACCTAACCTCTCTGTCAGATCTTAACCTTTTCTCTACTGCTCCTATTGACTGGTTAGAACGATTACTGTGGCTGGTTTCTGTGTCTCTTGGGCACTTGTCACAATGGTTTTACTCTTATCTTTTTTTTTTTGCCCAGCCTGTTGCTTACTGAGAAATTACTAGTGGTGTGGATAAAGATGAGGATTCATTGAGGAGTGGTATAAAGGGGCTGCTAGAATTGTGAAGTGGGTATGCTAAGAAAACAAGCCAAGTATACAGTAAATGGAGTTTGCTTTGATTTTGTGGAGGAAAAAATCTTGGCAACTATATAGTCTCATTTTTTTCTGCTTAGTGGCACATTTTGCACCCATGGATTCATAGCAGTTGGGATAGAACTCTAGGTCACATTGCAGAGTATCTTGACACCCAAAATACTTTTTTAAAAATGTAGTAATTATCTATGCTTTCTTTCCCTCAGGGTAAAAGCATACAGAAAAAATGTCCTGGCAAAATGTGTAAGTATCTGTCTTTTACTTATGGAATAAATTCTTCTATCACTACAATCTTTTCCCTTCATTAGGATATATTAGGGGGTTACCTCCCCCCAGTAACTTATTCTTTCATTGTGAGTTCCAGAAAAAGAAAGGACATGAATATTTTGGGTTCCTCTTGATGCAAATAAATTCAAGGAAGCTCATGGGCTTATCAGGGTAATAACATTTGTTCAGCAAGCTTCCCATGTTTCTTTTTACTGTAAACATTCTCAGGTTCGGATTTTACAAGAGTTAGAGTATCCTTATGTAATGCAGACTAGCATCTTCTGTTCATTGTGTCAATTTTAAACAACATGGAGTAATAGATATTCCCAGAATATCACAGTTCTTTACAGACTGTCCAACTTTAAAAAGTACTTGAAAGGATGGTTACAAAACTGTTTATCTGAAATACAACACAGTTGCTCTGTTCAGTTTCGCATATAGCGGGGTGGGAAAAAATTTGTTCTCTTTCTAAAAACAGTATGGTGGAGATATTACACGGAAAATGAAGCTTTTGAAGAGACAAGCCGAAGGAAAGAAGAAACTGAGAAAAATTGGGAATGTGGAAGTGCCCAGAGATGCATTCATCACTGTTCTAAAGAGACAGCCTGACAAGTAGTTTGAAAATCTGTATTACCTATAGCTACTTTGGAGTAAACTAGCAGAATGGACTACAGTGGCTGGTGCTGACTGCAATCTGAGCAGGTCTCGAATTTTGTATGCGAGTGTAAATAGATCAGTGTTACCAGTGTGTTCTTAAATTGGAACTGACTGTATAATTAAACTTGATTTTGGGGATTTGGAGACCTTATATATATTTTTTTATAAAACATTCTGTATCACAATCCAATATATATTGAAAGCTTGCAGGCAACTTCTGGAATATGGGGCATGTTGATGGGTGCCACCATAAAATGGCCACCAGGGGGCTGGAATAAGTTTTGCTTTGGGAAAGGGATGCTGTTGGTTACAATTCCTAGAGGAAGGGGGAGGATGTTGCTAAGCCCAGAGCTCCAGTTTGGTGTAGTGGTTAAGTGTGCGGACTCTTATCTGGGAGAACCAGGTTTGATTCCCCACTCCTCTACTTGCTGCTGGAATGGCCTTGGGTTAGCCATAGTTGATAGAGGTTGTCCTTGAAAGGGTAGCTGCTGTGAGAGCCCTCTCAGCGCCACCCACCTCACAGGGTGTCTGTTGTGGGGGGAGAAGATATAGATTGTAAGCCACTCTGAGTCTCTGATTCAGAGAGAAGGGTGGAGTATAAATCTGCAGTCTTCTTCCAAGGAAGTCTGAGAGTTAGTGTTTGCCAATCAAGTCAGCTGAGAAGCATTCTGCTGTTTTGGTCAAGACACAGGAAACAAGCTGCAGAATACTGGCATACCATATGGACTACTGCTTGTTGTGAGATTACTGGAGCAGGATGCTGCCTTTTCCTGTGTGTCAGCTTTACAACTGCATTCTGATGAAGCTCCTTAAACCAGTGTTATGTTGCAGACGACTTGTACATTTTGTCCTGCAGGTTCTTCATCTATATTTGTAATACGTTGATTTCAGTTTTTTTTTAAAAAAACCTCTCCCCTCCCCCCCAAAAAAGTAGTTGAAGGATGTGTATGGTGCTGTGAGAGAACACTGAAGGTGAGTTCGACTCTTCGTGCTTTGCAAGAAGGTATAAAACAGTACTTAAAAGAGCAGAGGACGCCTTTTGCAGATGGATAATTACCACTGGATTCAGCTTGCTCTGGTTTGTGTACTGACTGACACCGCAGGCTATCTTTCCATCATGGGCAAGTTCAATAGCAAACGCTGCAAAATATGGAGTGACAGTTTGAACAAGAATTGGAAAAAAACACCTGACACTAGGCAATATAATATTAATAGTCCCACGCTGTAATATGTCTCAGCCCAAGTAGTCCATATGAAGACCCTGGGTTTTTATTACTCTGTTTCAATTTTTCAAAGTGGTGTGGGCTCTTCAATGAAGGAGCGTGGATGCCAAGATTTTCTATCACATCAATTCCTGATTTGTTCCTTCTTCTCCACGTTATTCAAGCTAGTACAAGGTGCTTGATGGTTAGATGTGCGCTTGATTACATCGAATGTACTAGCCTGAATAACGTGGAGAATAAGGAACAAATCAGGAATTGAAGTGACAGAAATTCTTGATGTCTACACACTTGATGCAGGTGGTTTAGAATCAAAATACAAAACTTCTTGGCGTCCAAACTACTTGATTGAAGAGCCCACACCACTGTGGAAGATTCAAAAATTGAAAGAGTAATAAAAACCCGGGGTCTTCGTATGGACTACTTGGGCTGAGACATATTACAGTGTGGGACTATTAATATTATATTGCCTAGTGTCTGGTGTTTTTCAGATTCAAGTTCAATAGTGGACACTGTTTTGTCTGCTTTTACGCTTTTTCTACTATTTTGTCATTGTTGTTCCTGCCTATAGTGAATGGCATTAAACCTGGTATTTCATAAGAGCCATTAAATGCTGTACTTTAATCATAGGTGATGGCTTCAGGAGCACAACTGGGTTTTACGTACCCTGAAAGAAGAAAGATGTCAGTTAATTTCACTTATTCTAAATCTCAGCACCACATACAGGCTCCTTGGCTTCCTGCTGTACTGAATGAAAAAGCCATTCCAACTTAAACAATAGCTTCCATACTACCTTGAACATATGAAGCTGCCTTCCACTGAACCAGACCCTCGGTCCATCAAAGTCAGTACTGTCTGCTCAGACTGGCAGTGGCTCTCCAGAGTCTCAAGCTGAGGTTTTTCACGCCTATTTGTCTGGACCCTTTTTCGTCGGTGATGCCGGGGATTGAACCTGGGACCTTCTGCTTAAAAGCAGATGCTCTACTACTGAGCCCTAAAACCTTCAGTGCCATTTTTTCTGTAGAGTTAATTCACATAATCTGCTATAACTGAAAAATATTCTTGTATATAACAAAGCTGGCTTATACTGGTCAGGCATCACTGCCTAGCTGATGGCAGCTAAGTTCTCCAAGCTTCAGTAAACTTTTGAGCCGTATTTGCCGTGGACTCAATTTGGGAAATGTGTAAACATCTGGCCACAGAGCTGTGGCCCAACTCTCTGGATGTAAGCAAACCCAGTCCATGCCCTCACAACCATGCTAAACATCTCAAGAGTCTATTAGGAGCAGGAGAGACCATTTTGGTACTTGCTCTCAGCTGCTAAGACACTGTATGCGCAGTTGTGGAAGCAAGAAAAAATACCAGAGAAATGGGATTGGATCATGAAAGTTTTATCGTGGAGTGAGATGGACAAACTAACAAGAATTTTAAGAGACTATGATTTGGAAGTGTTTAAAAGGGAGTGGAAGAAATTTAGAGAAAGAGTGGAATGTAAAAGGACATTGGACAATTTTTTAATAATGAGTATGAGAAAAGGGAGAAATTGAACTTTGATTGATTAAGGGTATCTTTATAAGTGAGCTTAAGTATATAACTTCGGCGGGAGTCTAGTAACGGAGGGAGGGGAGATTGGAAAATATATGGGTTAGGGATAGTAATGTTATAAACAGGAACAGGAGAGACCAGAAGAAAACCAAACAGCAAAATATTTATTAAGCTCCATGATGAGGTATGATAGGATTAGTCTCCCCTTCACAAACAAATGCCTTTAAGGAACTGGCGCATTGCATCAATGGCACAAAATATCGTTTTGAACAAAGAATCTGGCCTCTGACCACTGGAAGCGTCTTGCTATTTGAGGCCATTTCACTGCTGAAGAAATAAAAGTACAAACTGCAGACAGCGATGCTAGACTTGAGATTAAATTAGAGCTGTGTTCTTAGCGATGCTGAATGCCATGGGGAATTAAAGGCTGCAATAGTATTCATATACTGTCCACTCTCCCCCCCCCCACCCTTGTAGGAAAAATCATAACCCTGTAAAGCTTAAGTAGACATGGATCATGTAAAAAAAAATGCCGTTGAGCGTGCTATAGGGAAAAAATTGTATGTGTAAAGCTGTCAGAGGCAGGTCAATGTCTATAATGCCAAGGTGGATTTTATCTTCTCTCTCCAGCAGACTCTTGCAAGCCTGGAAAGGTGATGGGGGAGGGAACTGATGAGAAAAAAAGGGCATTTCTGCTTGCCTTCCCCTTAACATGGCAACTTTTGCTGCATGGCAGCTCATTCACATGGATCCTCAAACCCTGGCATCACGGGTAACAGCTGTTGGCCTCGTTCACTGGCACTGCATAAAACCCATAAAACCCACACAATAGCTTTTTAAAGGTGCCAGAGGATTCTTCCATTTTACTTGTAAAACCAACATGGCTCCCATTGAATATGACAAAAATGTTACCGAAACAATCCACCTGTAGCTTCAGGTCACTGCTTTCCAGCTAGGTTACCCTGACACTGTGTTCCACAAAGGCGTACAGTTTTAAGGCAACTGATAACCGCCATGTACGTGTGTAAACATTGCATCATAAAGTGCCGGATTGTCTGGTTCTATACTGACATTACAAAACCTAAGGCAAAAAGAGGTGCCTTGGGACACTGAAATATTTTTGTATTTTGCATTACAGGATGTTTTTCTCCCCTTTGTAGAAACTGCGATTATGGCTCTGCCCTGAAGTCAAAACAATTCTGTCGATTTCTAACGACAGAATGTGTAACAGTCAACAAAAATCTGGTTAGGAATGAAGAGAGAACACAGCTTGCTACAGGGCTGAGAGGAATGTGCGAGTGTACACATTGGACCTTCAGATAAGGGGTGGGGCGAAGAGGAGAAGCGCAGCACTTAAGAGTCTCTTTTTTGTAACCAGTTTCCAGCACATTGCACAGCAGTCAATTCATCTGCTACCTCTTTGCCAGGGACAGGCAGATGGGGGTCCAGCTTTGGTTTCTCTTTCAATCTTGCTCTTTCATACTGTGCAGTGGATCCACGAGTTTGTTGTGCACATGCATTAAACCTTAAAAAAAAAAAAAGGAAATTGAATCAATAATAATACAAGATTATTTCTTTTCACTCTAGATTTATTAACGTGGAAAAGCTGCCACTTGGAGATTTTTTTGTAGCAGGAACTCCTTTGCATATTAGGCCACATATCCTTTGATGTAGCCAATCCTCCAAGAGCTTAGAGGGCTCTTAGGACAGGGCCTACTGTGAGCTCCAAGAGGATTGGCTACATCAGGGGTGTGTGGCGTAATATGCAAAGGAGTTCCTGGTACAAAAGAAGCCCTGCTTATTAGTGACATGGAGATTGTAACTGGTAGAAAAGTATAAAATCCCCAAGTGGCGGCTTTTCTGCATTAATAAATCTAGAGTGAAAAATAAATGCAGAAAAGCTGTTACTTCGGAATTTTATACTTCTCTACCAGTTACAATCTCCATGTCACGAATAAGCAGGGCTTTTTTTGTACCAGGAACCACTTTGCATATTAGACCACACACCCGATATAGCCAATCCTCCTGGAGCTTACAGCAGGCCCTGCAAACTCTCGGGGGATTGGCTACATCAATAATATGCAAAGGAGTTCCTGCTACAAAAAAAGAAACAGCTCTGCTAATGAGCACTCACAGAAAATAGGGCTGCTAAGGACCAAGCCAGATGATGCTCCCAGTGATTTCTTAAAAGTTCCATTATCATGTGGAGGGGGAGAGGAGAGGAGGTTTAAAGCCTTCATGCTATTTCACTCATTCTCTCTGTCTTTGGGAACTGCTGTTTGCGGCAAGCAGTTGCTCCCTTAGGCCATTTTAAATCAGGGAAGAGGGAAATTCCTGATCAGAATCAGACCCTTGTGCCTGATAACAGGTTCTTTGTTTTCCAAATGTTGCAAGTTTCTATCACCTATCCCCCAGCATTCCTTCTGGTTGGTCCGAAGTCCACACACTGTAGCATAGAATTTGGCCTCCGTTTTTCAGCCCTGCTACAACGAAGGATGACTATCCTTTTTCCCTTGGTTGCCGGCTCTCTTTTAGCAACTCAGTCTTTCCCTAGGATGGTGATGGAGTGCCCTGGAATTGTGCAGTGTTAGAAAGATGGGCACGCTACCAGGGAAAGAAGCACCATCGTTGATGTCAATAGTGTTTCGCAATATACAGAGAGCGATGAACTTATCAAAGAGGCTTCTTTGCACTCCTGTACAAAAACCTGCAGTTCTGGTTTTTCATGGACACAAAAATGAACAGAAACAGCACAGATCTGCATTACTGTTTGGGATCCCAAACCTTGGGCATTACTGATTTATGTACCCGGACCCTGGAACAGATAGATGCACTATCAAGGTATTAAACCACCTCCTGCAAGGCAAAGATTTTTCATGTGTGTTTCTAAACCAATAGTGGGAAGAGAAAGAGAGCAACAGAGATCTAAGTAACAGATGCAAAGGATACTGAGCCCTCAGCCAAAGGTGGGTGATATTTTTAAATGCTCTTCTAAATTTAAAACCTTGATGTGCTCATTTTCTACTTGCAGGGAAAAGATCTGTGCCTCAGCTTCCTACTCAGCTAGTTTCTTGCTTTCAGAATTTTGAAGAAAAAAAACCAAACAGCCAGCAAGAAAGCAATTTAGAAAATTTCTGATTCTCTGACTTGCAACCTGAAATGATACAGTAGAATGAGACAGCAGAATGGACTGCACGGATGGACAAACCATGACCGCCCTTTAAGAAGGGCAGGCCATATTAAAACAACCTGCATTTAAGAGGTTTATGGGTTTTACTTTTTTAAAAAGATTATATTCAGTTTTCTATCTACTCTTGTTCTGGGGGGGGGGGACATTTCATATCACATAGGCACATGCCTTGCAAAAGTTTTTGCAGCACACCACGTACCATGAAAGTGGACCTTAGTGTTTTTCATGGCAAATGAAATCACATGGCTGCCCCTTCTGTAGACAGACTATTATCAACGAGACAGAAAGCTACCACTGCAGAAAAGACTTCCAAATCCTTTCAAGCAAAGTACTTTGCAAGTAGGGTTAGTTTGCAGTCCACTTCAAGAAGCAGACTGTTACCAGGGGATAAACATCCATCCTCAGTGGCACCAGAATGGCTGAGTGACCTTGGGCCAGTCTTCCTGTCATCCTAACCTACCCCCAGAGAGGAGTTGTGAGAACAGACTGAAGACAGGATAACAGTGCAGCGAATTAAA
Source organism: Heteronotia binoei (assembly GCF_032191835.1). Classification (NCBI taxonomy): domain Eukaryota; kingdom Metazoa; phylum Chordata; class Lepidosauria; order Squamata; family Gekkonidae; genus Heteronotia; species Heteronotia binoei. The sequence goes on along the minus strand of NC_083231.1, from coordinate 24,980,863 downwards.
CACATAAACTAGCTGTCGACCTTTCAGGGAAGGGGCCGCTCACCTTTAAAATACTTCACAGTCTTAACTCTTAGTTCTAAGGTTGCATCTTCGTCGCAGACAAAGATCGTGTGAGGATGTTGCTGAAAAGCAGACACTGTCCACATATGATTGACCCCTTCTTCAATTGCCTTGTACAAGGCAAAAGCTTTGTGTGCTCCTGTGATTAGAATCATTACCTGGGAGGGGGGGAAGAGTGAATATGTGACTAGTCCAAGACATGATTGCTTTGCTAGAACAAGTCTGTCGTCAACTGATAGCAGACAGGAATACATCACCCCCGTTGGCTTTGTTTTATACATTTGTGAAAGATGTGCACCACCCCCCCACACACACAAACAAGGGCTTAGAGTGGTGGACTCTAATCTGAAGACCCAGGTTTGCTCTTAAGGAGGAGAGAATAACTATCTTGCCAGAGATAAGGGTTTAGTAGAAAAACCTAATCTTTAAAAACACAGGGATAATAAAGCTGAGTACTTTCTCAAATCCATGTGGCCTACAAGTTTTAAGTTTAAAAGGAAACACAAGGCACTCTAGAGCAAGTGCTATCAATGCAAAAGCATTTCAACATCTGTAACACATTCAGTGAGAGCTAAACAGCCTAAAACCTCTAAGCATCTCTTGTATATTCAGCACCATAAGACCCAAAGTTTTCTAAATATATTTAACTTTTGTCTACCCATTCCAAAAACTTAACCATTATGTAAATATAGCTTTCCTTCCCTGCCAGCTTGTTCAAATAATTCTGAAATCTGTTTAAATCTTTAAGTGTGCCTGAAGTGCCATTTCTGATGGAAAATATTTGAAAACACCAACTCTCATCTAACCTCGGTGACAGTTCCTTATTTGGGGGAAAAACCTACAAAGTACCTATCAGTAACCCGGTGGGACCAAAAGTTTATAATAAAAGGTTATTTATACAATAAGGCAGGGGACGTGCCACTTAAGGGCTACACTAAACAAAAAGGGGGGCTGAAATGTTTATGAGGGAAAACTGATGCAACATAAGCGTGATTGTTTTGTAGGTGATTAATAAAACAGCCATGTTGTTACCACAAGTAAAATCAAGGGGGGGAGAAGGTTGTTGCAAATGCTCAAAATTTCAATAAATGAAACACATTCCCCACTTCATGACAAAAAGACTGATCTTACTTCTCTAGCATCCATTACTGTTCCCACACCAACTGTTAAGGCCATCGTTGGAACTTTAGATAAGTCTCCATCGAAGTATTTTGCATTTGCCAGAATGGTGTCCATAGCTAGCGTCTTCAGTCTTGTTCTAGATACTAAACTGGAGCCTGGCTCATTGAAAGCAATGTGGCCATCTGGACCAATGCCTTTTAAAAAGAGAACACACACAGTGAAGTCAATTAATGAGTACTTCCAAGAACCTTGCAAAAGATCTTTAAAGACCATAGACGTGAGATATAATGGAACACTAATACTGATAAAGGATGCCACTTAAGAGACCTTGCCTCATAACATCATTGAACCTAAATCGTATGTCTCAAACATCCTTCTGAAACTGTCTTGGTTGTTGTGAGAAATACGTTCAAAAGGGAAAAGGAAAATCATCAGAGATGGGTGGGAGGGGTAAGCTACAACAAAGAAACACAGAGGTCTGGAGCAAACAAATCAAGCTTCTTAGCTGTAGTTAAATTTGTACAACAGAAACTTAGTACTGCCAAAAGGCCTGGGGGAAAAATGTCTTGTTCCTTTGGTGGTGGAAAGTACTGTTAAGTCACAGATGACTTGTGGTGACCTCATAGGCTTTTCAAGGCAAGAGATGAACAGAGGTGGCTTGCCATTGCCTGTATCAGTGTAGAAACCCTGGGCTTCCTTAGTGGTCTGCCATCCAAGTACCAGCTAAGGCCGATCCCTGCTTAGCTTCCGAGGTCTGACAAGATCAGTCTTCCCTGGGCCATCCAGGTCAGGGGCCTACTCCTTTAATAAAGGCTTAATGTGTGGAAATGGGGAGCTGAAGTTCTTTATGGCACAGAAGTAACATTGTCCAGGAAATAATATTCCATTAAGGCAGGAGTGGGGAACCTTTTTTCTGCCAAAGGCCATATGGATATTTATAACATCATTCGCGGGCCATAAAAAATTATCAGCTTAAAAAAACAGTGCTCCGCCGAGGGAGAATGACTCAGGCCAGCAAAATTAATGCAAATAATTGTTTTTCTATTTGAAGTCATATGGGGAGAGCCTAATCTGGCACGCACACACACCCAGCCCGCCACCCTAGGCAAATGCATGGGGTCCAGGGCTTTTTTGTAGAAAAAGCTCAGCAGGAACTCAGTAGCATATTAGACCACATCCCCTAATATTAGCATATTAGGTCACACACTCATTAGCATATTAGGCCACACCATCTGGGATAATCAAGTGCACAGTGAACTGGGACAGTAACTTTTCCAGGCCCTGCAGCAATTCTGGCCAGCCAGGCTTCAGGGAGGCTGCCGCACAGTACATCTGGGCCCTGTGATCCCTGCCTGGCCCTGGGGAGGCTGCTGCACAGTGCAGCTGGGCCCCACATGGGCTCGCTAGCCAGCCAGGCCCCAGAGAGGCTGCCACATGGCTCGGTTCGGTCCAGCAATCCCCGAGGGCCACACCAAGTGACTTCGAGGGCCATATATGGCCCTTGAGACAGAGGTTCCCCACCCCTGCATTAAGGGGACTAGACGTTTGTGCTTCAGGTAGCTGGCAACCCTATGAGATTCAAGTAGGTCTCTGGAAAGAAGGCTTATAAAATAAATAAACACTAGGCTTCATGGACAGAGAAAAAGTGTGCATCTAACTTAAGACCTCATGTGTAAGCAACACAAGCAAAACGAAACTGGCAGGCCATCTTAATATACAATTAATTTCTCACCTCCTTGTGTTTCCTCCGGATCTTTTTGTGTTAATCATTCAGGCCTGGGATAGGGACTCATTCTTTTTAAAAACAAACATATGTCAGAGTTAAAACAGCCTTCCATTACCTCCAACAAACAGATCAATTCCTCCCGCTTCTTCAATCTTTTTTTCAAATGCCTCACACTCGGCCTTTAAATCTGGTGCATTCCCATCGAGAATATGAGCATTGCCTGGATCTATATCGATATGCTTAAAAAAATTGTTCCACATGTAAGAATGGTAGCTCTCTGGATGATTCCTGGGAAGTCCTGGGACAAAGAGTTAACACAAAAGTTAGCTTTGTTTCCTTTCCATCACAGTTCAACTATGGGGAAAGGAAACAAGTTTCTTAGATTAGCAGATACATGCATGAAGCCAATCTTGCTCTATTTTAGCTCTAACAGGTCTTTTTTTGTAGAAAAAGCCCAGTCAGAACTCATCTTTAGGCAGATTAGGTTACACCCCCTGACATCACCATTGTTTCATACAGGGCTTTTCTATAGAAAAAGTCCAGCAAGAACTCATTTGCATATTAGGCCGCACCCCTCACGCCAAGGCAGCTGGAGCGGCATTCCTGCTCAAGAAAAGCCCTGGTTATAAGCCATTTGTTGATTCTATTCTACCATTAGTAAAGCTAATATCTGCAGAAGGAGAAAGAACCTACCTACATATTCATCCATATTGAATGTCTTCACATATTTGAACGAGAGATCTCCTTTTTTATGATACTCAATCAGCTTTCGGTAGCAGCCCAGAGGTGTACTTCCTGCATTAAACAAATTATTTCATTATCACTTCTGCAAAAAGGAAATACCGTCATTGCACTTGCAAACATCTATTTATTTAGATTTTCTTCCCTCCATTTTTTATCCTTGCAACTTGTGAGGTACGTTAGGGTGAGAAAGCGACTAGCACAAGTTCACCCAGCAAGCTTCCATGACAACGGGCATGAAAATACCAACCCAGCATAGCTGTTAACATGTCAGACTAAGATCTGGGGGACCAGCTTCAAATCTCTACTCTATTTATTCATAAACATGATCTCTAGCCCACATTCTGAAGCAGAAGCACTTCCACTTCACCACTGCTTGGAAATGGTACAGATCAACATGGCTGCTCACTTGCAACTAGTGGTTATTAAAAACGACTAACGACGACTGCAGATTTATGCCCCGCCCTTCTCTCTGAATCAGAGACTCAGAGCGGTTTACAATCTCCTATATCTTCTCCCCCAACAACAGGCACTCTGTGAGGTGGGGGGGGGGCTGAGAGGGCTCTCACAGCAGCTGCCCTTTCAAGGACAACTCCTATGAAAGCTATGACTGACCCAAGGCCATTCCAGCAGCTGCCAGTGGAGGAATGGGGAATCAAACCCGGTTCTCCCTGATTAGAGTCCACATACTTAACCACTACACCAAACTGAATAATCTACAACAGAGGGTTATATCTGGGTCAGATTGCTAGCATAAAGTTAGAGCCAGAAAGCAGGTCAATAAAACAGTCCAGGGTCACCAAATGAGCCAAGCTACGCTACTGAAACACTGAGCTACCTTTTAAAAAAATCAGAATGGAAGACAAAAATGTATATATATTACCTGTTGGTAAACCAAGAGTAAAATACCTGGTTTGGTTTGGCTTGGCCTGGATGATGCTATTGCAGATATATTTCGCAGCCCATTCACTAGCAAGATCATAGTTTTCAAGGATTACTAGCCTCATCTTTGTGAAAAACTGCTCTCCAAGCCAATTCTAAGGGAGAATAAACAGAGAGACATTTATTTCAGGAAGAACACAGAGGGCATGCTGTAAACCAGGCTCATACAACCTATGACCTGCTGAGCCAAACGAAGCACACCAGCTATGGATTGTAACCTGCTGCGTGCCTTACAACCACCTCCCTCCCATTTTCTGCAGTTCCAAGCAGGCAGAAAAATCATGAGTTTCGTTGAGTTTCTGGTGGACCATCAAACATGGCTGGTGATCTCCATTTGGCTTGAAGTCAGGCTGGTCTGTTTCCACCAGACTTCAGATGTTTACAGGTTGATAATCGATAACCACGATCGTTTTCTTCCACTGAAGCAGCAAAATGTGGTCTTCCACACAGGAAACCCATTAAAGATCTTGATCGCATTTTGTATACATGTCCGTTTCAACAATTTTAAGTTGTTCTAATTAACAGGAATACTCATAGAGCCTTTTTGTAGCAGCAACTCCTTTGCATATTAGGCCACGCCCCTGATGTAGCCAATCATCCAAGAGCTTACAGGGCTCTTCGTACAGGGGGCATGGCCTAATATGCAAATAAGTTCCTGCTACAAAAAAAGCCCTGTTCATACTGGTGAATACATTTAGATTAAGATATTTAGTCCCTGCTTTTCTCCACAGGGGATCCCAAAGGAGGCACAACACTATGGTGCCCATTTGCATTTCATCCTCACAACAACCACCCTGTGAAGTAGGGCAGACTGAGAGTGACTGGCAGAAGATCACTTGGTAAGCCGGAGAGCCAGTGTGGTGTAGTGGTTAAGAGCGATGGACTCCAATCTGGAGAACCGGGTTTGATTCCCCACTCTTTCACATGAAGCCAGCTGGGTGACCTTGGGTCAGTCACAGCTCTTTCAGAGCTCTCTCAGCCCAAAATAATAAGTCTAGCTCACCACCTAAGATCTCCTGACTTTACTATACACAATGCTGTCTGATAATTATTACTTAGTAAGCCACCATGGCAGAATGGGGGTTCAGGCCTGGGCCTCTCAGATCCTAGCCTACCACTCTGACCACACACCACACCAGTTCGGATCAAACAGAAGTGCCACTCAGAAGCTGGTATTTTTCTTTAACAGCAGTAGAGAAGCGAAAGCCAGGCACAATTAGATATTTTCCTAGACATTTTAGATAGCGGTTGGGCAATAAGCCACTTGTATGCAGATAACCACTACTGGACACATCATCGTAACGGAATGATCAGTGCTGTGGTGATTACAGAGAGAAATAATAATAATATTTAATCAGCCGCAAACAAGCAAGTTAGACAATATAGCTTATTGGACTGATGTATGGTATTGAAAAACTGTATTTGTTTTCAAACAAGACAGAATCCATTAGACAGTCATTTGAACAAAACATTCATTCCTAAAACATTCATAGGGATGCAAACAGCTGAGGAAACTAATCCCACAAATACTGTTTTGTTAGTTATTGTATATATTTTGTCTTTTGCACAGCCATGCTGGCTTTTTAGACTATATATCTGATTCAAATATATAACTAAAATTTACAGTTTACAGGATCTGAAAGCTGCAACTCAAGATACTAAAATGTAAGCAATGAACTCTCAGTGTTTCTGATTTCCATACAGTAAAGCTTATTATGTTATTCACAAATGCCAGTGGGAATTAGAGGCCCAGGAACTAGCTAGAAAGATAGTTAGCAACTAGCATAAGAGACTGAGTACTCCAGCAATCTTAAATTGAGAAACCAAACATAAATGCAGCACAAGACTCTAGAGTGTGCACTTTGACTCCCACCAACTAAGAAAATATCATTTCTTTATTTCCATTGATTTATACCCCTCCCTTCCCAAGAATTAGCACAAGATATTAGAATTAGTGCAACAAGAAAAAGTTGGTAAGTGAATTGGATACGAATGAAAGACAATTTCACTTATCAGGGTTATTTATGCATATTCCCATGTGATGATCTGCATCCCATTGGCATGTTATTTTCCACTAGGCAGGAGATCTACCACAGTTGAAGAGCAGCAGCAGAAATCAGATGTTTATGACCCTTAAAATACCTTGCATCATTCTATGTAATTGGTATGTTACTGGCTGTAACCTTCAGGCCACATGTACCCCAGATTCAAAGTTTCAACCCATCACAAACATTCATAAATCTTTGGCTATTTCAGGACAATGATGATCAAACATTATAGTGTTTCAGTATGCTAAAATGAAAATACCCCCGCCCATCCCCTCCCCCCCACACATGCAACTTTAACCAATAAAGTTTGGAGAATGCTTAACAGAGATTAAACCCTGTAGGTTAGTTGACTGCATTTATTATCAGAAAGGGACGAGAAAGCCACGATGACTCAAAGCTTCAGATTTCTACATTTCCAGGAGTTACTGGTCTAATAGTTACACCAAACACAGATTTCCTGCTGACTGTATAATCTGCAGATAATGCAATTAGTGCCTCGATGTTATACCACGAGGTTGTATTTGCAGGCTGTAGCCTCCTTCACTTTTATTTTATATTTTTAGCATCTTAAGCCTAATCGCATCTCTTTATAGAAATCAAGTTACAATGGCCATTGTCCTCAAGCTTATCAAGGAGAGCCCTAAAATACACAAGAAAACTGATAGGAGCCTCCTGAGAGTTCACAGCAAGTCCCTGTGTAGCTTTAAAGTCTGCTTAACTTTTTATTGGAATTGAGAGTTGATGTAAAGCAAAAATATTGTTTAATCATATTTTTTCAGTTTGTAAAGCCAACAGCTGGCAAACAATTCCGTACAACAAGCAGGTAAAAGAACAGTAAAACCCACAGCCTCTTTCCCACCTGTCTTGAAACAGCTATTGGACTATACCTGCAAACTGTGATCTAAATGACAAAGTGATCGCGGGTTTTTAACAGTGTAGATTTTTACCTGGAAGACTCGCTTCTAAAGCCTCTTATGATTAATACAGCACAATACCATCCTGCCCAGACAGGCCTCACGTTCCAGATTAATGGGAGAAAGAAAGGAACAAGCAGTCTCCCAAAGCCATGCTTTGGTCGCTAAACATCACACAAGGCAATACGTGACCCTGACAGCTAGCCTCATATGCCCCGCACACACCCAAAGGGAATTTCCTATTGCACATGCAAGCAAAAATACAGAACAAAGCCCTAGCAGAGGAGTCATCTTGCTTTAGCAGATTATTGCAAAAGGGGCAAACGCGAACTCAGAAACCAGATCTCTTCGCTCTCTCTCCCCCCCCCCTTCCCAAATAACTAACAAACTCACCCGCACCTCGAGCCACCAAACCCCTCTCGCTGCACCCAGGAGCAGGCGAAAGACTACCGATCCAAGGGGAAATGCCCCGGCCTGATGGGGCGGGGCTAGAACTTCCGGAGTAGCCACAGCCAGGCTTTTGCAAGCGGTAGAGACGGGAGGAGGGAAAGGGCGGAGTCTTTGGGAGTGGGAAGGGAGGGAAAGCTGAGGAAGACTCTTCTGCGCATGCCCTTAAATGTATATAAAAGGAGGCGACAGCGCTGGGCCCTGGTAGTGTGCCTTATCGAGTGGGTGGAGTGAGGTGGGTTAGAGGAGAAAAACGAAACTCGCAGATTTTTTTTTTCCTCTCGTTACAGGCCGCTGCCTGAAAAGTGATGATAGCTCTATGTAGGAGCTTTGCTAGAGAGTTCTGTATAAGTTTTCGTTTATTGTGCATGCAGAAGGTGGACTGTAGATCCTGGAGGCGTAAAATACCTGACTTTTGAAGTGTTCTTGCCATTCTTGTTCAGTAACAGAAGGCCTGGGTTTTGAAATAATAAAAATTCTCCTAAGTTGTATAAAGCGTATCCTTATTTTTTTCTGGCTGAACCAAGGAGCAGCAATCATACTTAGCCAGAGTGATATTTGAGGCAGGGCAGTGTAAAATGGCTAATGTGGGAGGTGTGGTTAGTTGCGTTGGGAAACTCCCAAGCTGAATGCCCTCTTGGAAGGGGTGTATGTGCTCATTTTACTCTGAGGGAAAAGTAAGGCAAGATCCTGGAAACTTAAGGTGCTTATAATATAGTGGGTTCTGTGCATCGATGACTGGGGAAGGCAATGGCAAACCACCCCGTAAAAAGTCTGCTGTGAAAACGTTGTGAAAGCAACATCACCCCAGAGTCGGAAACAACTGGTGCTTGGGCAGGGGACTACCTTTACCTTTTCTAATGCATCGATGAGGCAAGGTTGTAGTGATAACAAGCTCTTTGTTAAGTACAGCATGGTGGTTGGATGCACTAACGACTGGAGAACAGGACCACTGGGCCAACTATATACAACACTGGGTTCCCAGCTAGCATGTGATTGGGTCATTCAAACCAGCAGGGGACCTGTGATTGGAGCAGGGCAGTTTGGATTTGGATCCTACTGTCCATTGTTCCTAAGTCCCCAAGCTCAGTCCTTCAGGCTCCAGTGAGCTGGGCAGGAACACCATTTGGTAACAACATGGATTCTCGTACATAACAGCACTCAAGGAGTTACTCATTGAGAATCATATTGTTGCTGTGTCTGCAGTAGCAATATAAGGATGTTAAATTAAATAGAAATAAAAGATTTTTTTTTTGTAATCTTTTTGGTGGGTAGTAGCTATCTCTTATGGAGCTGTAATATGAAGACTTGTCTTCCAAATGTGGTAGAACATCCCTCTTCTATTCCCTGCCTATATAGTCTACAGATTTAGAGATTCTTTTAACAAGATGAGGTTTTGCTCTTGTTAGGTTTGATGTAGTCTATATAAACTGGGCCATTTCTGGTACCTGTTTGGAACACAAAACTTGCCCTGATTTCCTTTGAATAACAAGTTCTCTGGTGAAGAACCTTCTAAATTTGATTTTTTTTTAAATGCAAACACTTCCCTGAGGTGAGAGGGAGACCATAACAATGTACAAAAATATCCACCAAGGAAAATAACATTCAAGAATGAGCAGTGTTCACAAGAGGGTTTTTTCCCCCACAGCCAATCTTTATTTTTTTCTTAATTCAAAGAAGGAAAAGACAAAACATGAAGCAATAAGCCAATATACACAATACAAAGGTGTAACATATAAAATAAAATTTACATCTTAGTCAACACTAACAATAAATTACTACAGGGAAGAGTGTCAAATCAAATAGTTGCAACAATTCAGGAACGTAAAATGCTCTTACATACAGAACGTTTCTTGATTGAGTTAATGAACAAGGAGTCATCAGTTTTTTCAAGTACAGGATACCATTTAGCAAAGTTCTGGGCAGCTTTTACTGGGTCGTTGATATCTAGGTCAGCGGTAATTTTGTCCATAGTTCTGAAGTCCCATATTTTTAGGAACCAACAGTCTATACTCAGATTTTGGGGAGATTTCCAGTTTTGCGCTATAATGGACTTAGCTGCTGTTATAAGAGTAATGAGCAGTGATTTTTTGAGAGAGTGAGAAGCTTTAACTGACTGTCAGTTGTTAAGGAGTACAATGTCCACCTGCCTAGGAACTATAACGCCTGTAATATTGATATGAGACAGGACCTTTAGCCAGAAAGATTGAACTATCGGACATTCCCACCAACAGTGAATAGGGGAGGTTATTAAACCACATTGCCGCCAGCAGGTAGGGGAATATTGAGGATTGATATGGGCAAAGTGTTGAGGGGTGTGGTACCATCTTGACATCAGTTTATAGTTTTGCTGGAATGTGTTAATGGATTTAGTACGGAGAGCCTCAGATTCCCATATAGCATCCTACTGAGCAGCCCTCAAATTGTTCAAGGCAAAAACACTTAGTCAGCTTACATTTGGTTCCCCTTTTAATATCACTGCAACCCCCCCAAAATTAGAAACTGTCCAAGCAAAATTTTTGAGATCAGTTCTGCAGGCCCCTCCCGGCATTCCAAATGTTCTTATTAGAATTGAGTTGGGCACGGTCCCAGTAGAGGCAAGGCTCTGGATACTGTCCATCCAATACTGGCTGAAACTCATTTTTTATCTCAAAGGGCTGACAGGCTTAATCCTTCAAGATATTATAGAGCCCCCATGGCTGAAAGCGATAGGGGAGAGGCCCTTTTATGGCCTCTCAAGTCAATACCTTAGCAACCTGGCATACGATAAGGCAAGAGTGATGGTGGCTCAAAGGATATTAGATACTGCCAGACAAACTGACTTAAATAACTCACAAAAATGGCTCACCTTTATAGAGCCGTTTCATAGGTTATCTCCCACGCCATAGAAAACCATGAATACAGAAGAATATTCTCCCTTTTGAGGTGGGACGCCCTCCCTTCTGCAGTTACAGAGGGTAAATACAGGGAAATCCCCTACAAAGTTCGTATATGCCCTTGCTGTAATGATGGCATAGAGTCATTAGTTCATGTCTTTTATGATTGCAAGGTGTACAGTAAGCATAGGGAATCCCTCCTGTCTTCCATGATTACTTCCCCTACTAGCAGTCAAAAAAGCCAACTTCAAAAACTCCTGGAGGGCAAATATCCTGTAGTTACTCTTAAAATAGCTAAATTTGGTTGGTTTGCCTTTAGGACGAGAAAATTACTAGTAGCCTAAAATGCCAGAGTACATTTGTTTTAATGGCCATTTCTATATATTTTTTCAATTTTAATAATGTTATAATACTTTTATCATGTTTTACAGATAGTTCTTATGGATATTTATAGTTATCGCTTTTGTTTTAGATGTTGGGTTTTGCCATAAATAAAATCTATCAAGGACTGAAGTTAATCAGATGTTACTCTCAGTGCCAGCAACTGCAAAACAAAGGTAGAGTAGCACGAACTTGAAATAGCAGAATACAATAAATTTTGGAGATAAGTCCTTCAGGTTGTAAGGGGGAGTGAAAAAGTAAACATTCGAATTCAGTTTGAGGACGCAATAAAGTGCGAAAGGAAGGACTATTTAAAAAGTGACAAATTTGCAGGTACTCAAACCAGGGGAGCTTAGAAGATGTTTTGGCTTCAAACAAGGTGTTTTTTGGGGAAAAGTTGGAAGAGAAAAACCAAAGAGGCCTTTCTCCAAACTGGAAATGAAGTCAGAAGTGCTGGGGAGAACCATGGTTGGCCCATGAAAGACAGATCTGGAGCCAGTGTGGAGTGGACCTGATCCCAAACAACAAGAGTGGCATTTAGGAACGGACTAGTACTAAGCCAGCGAGGGTGATCTTTTTGTTTCAACCATAAAAACTCGTAGTATGTGAAAAGTGTGATGTGGGCCTCTTCAATATAGGCCCACTGTGGGCATGGGTTGATGTGCAGCCGTATAACCATGGAGGAAATTACTGAGGCTTTTTACTATAAATGGCAACCTGGGAATGCTAGACCTCCTTTATTCTTTGGTCTCGGTATATTGTCGAATTCTGGGGGGGTTGTTGCTCCATATAAAATTACGTATTAGAGCTATAGGAATGGGGATTGGGAAGGCTCGAAACAAATAGAGAAATAAAGGATTTAACGTGTTAAGATGTTCTAACCAGGATAAGGAGAGTGAAGTCCATAACTGGAGAGAGGAAGATATTTGGTGATAGGTTGCTGTGTAGTTGACTTTAATAAGATCTTCAAGGTTTAGAGGGACTGAGATCCCTAAATAAGACCAAATAGTAGTAACCCAGGGGTAAAGATGAGAAACTTGTAAGGAAGAACATGAAGAGAGATTAATAGGATAGATTAAAAACTTGGAAAGCTTAAAGGACAGGCCCGAGTAGCGATGAAATTCTGTGAAGAAAGGTTTCAGAGTTTGTAGTAATGAGAGAGGGTCCCGCAAGTAAAGAACAATGTCATCGGCGAACAAGTTTATTTTGTAATCAATGCTGTGAATGTTGAAACCAAGATTTGAAGGGGATTATCTAATGAAATTAGCTAGCAGCTCGATGGAGTTAGCAAATAGGAAAGGGGACAGCACTGACAGCATCTTTCTAAATCAATACTATGACTTATATTTTGAGCCCATTTCACCACCAACTCATTCACCATCTCATCTGCCATCTTAGATTCTAATAAAAAATTGTAAATAAGTTTAATCGTTCTTGCATCTGGATTATTTATTATCTTGTCAAATTGTCCAGCCTCTAAATGGAAACGTAGTTGTTTATCTTTAGTAAATCTTGATTCTATTTGTAGACTCTTCCACCACTCCAAATCTATTTTCTGTTCCTTCAATCTATATTTAGATTTCAAATTTCCTTTCTTATCCAATAGATTCTGATATGTCAGTTTTCTCTGGATACAATAAGGTTGGTTGTGTAAATGCTTCCACTGGGGAGACCCACAAAGGAATCTTCAAATATAACAATCGTTTCACTTTATTCCGTAAACTCTAAAGAGACTTCCTAATCCAATTATTTTTGAAGTATCTATGTCCTTCAGGCTTACCACAAAAAATAGTGCCAACCCTGTTGGAGGTCGTGACCTTCCAGTTTTAGCAATTTCTTATTGGTAAGTAGAATCCATTCTTTTAGCCATGTCAAAGCACATACCTTATAATATAATTCCTAATCCGGTAATCCACAACCTCCTCTCTCCTTCATGTCTTGTATGGCCTTTATTTTTATTCTTGGGGTTTTTTTTATTTTGCCATATGAACTTTTGAGTAATTCTCTAGATCCTTTAAAAAGGCTTGATTCAATTTTATCAGTATTTTAAAAACAAAAATAACAGATGTGGAAGTATGTTCATTTTCATTGTTGCAATTCTCTCCAAAAGTGATATTTGTAAATCTTTCCATTCCAAGTCTTTCTTGATTTAATTTAGAAGTTCCATATAGTTCTCTTGAAACAGTCTTGTACATCTGTTTGAAAGCTGAACTTCTAAATATTTAACTTTCTTCACCCATGTAAAGCCTGTTGCTTCTTCTAATTCCTTTATCTGCCCCATGATCGTATTCTTTGTTATGAATTTCATTTTCTGGTAATTTATTTTCATACCCCCTACTTCTCCAAATTCATTTAACCTTGTTTCCAGTTGTCTAATTGCGGTCAACTGATCTTCCAATATGAATACTAGGTCATCTGTAAATGCTTGCAATTTAAATTCTTCACCTCTTATCCTTGCACCTTTTAGTTCCGTACACTTCTAATCTCATCGTTCAACATTTCCAGTGTAAAGATAAAAAGTAGTGGAGATAAGGGACATCCTTGTCTGGTACTTTTAGCAATATTAATATTATCTGTTGTATCCCTGTTTACAGTCACTCTGACTTTCTGCTATATATATACTGCTCGAATAACTTTATAAAAATTAAGTCCACAATTCTCTTCCACTTGTTGTAACAGGAAATTCCAATTAACATTATCAAAGGTCTTTTCAGCATCTAAAAATATAAGAGCCATTTGCTTCTCTGGGTGTACTTGATAATATTCCAAAATATCACAAATAATTTTAATATTATTTCTCGATTGTCTCTTTGGTAAAAACCCATTTGGTCTTGATGTATAATCTCAATTAAAACCTTTTTCAGCCTTGTAGCAAAAATTGAAGCAAATATCTTATAGTCTACATTCAACAAGGAGATAGGCCTATAATTTTTAATCTCAAGGCTTGCTCATGGGTGTCGACCTCATCAGTGTGAGAAATTAACAAGGAGCTGGGGAGGGAACAGAATTTAAAGAACACCCGGAACTTTGGCGGGCCTAGCTTGCCTGGGAAATTATAAATGTTTGTATGCAAATGCTAGAAGTGTCCGAAGTAAAATTGGTGAATTGGAATGTTTAGTGTTGGGAGAAAACATAGACATTGTGGGAATTTCAGAAACTTGGTGGAATGAGGAGAATCAGTGGGACACGGTGATTCCTGGATATAAGTTATATCGGAAGGATAGGGAGGGAAGGGTTGGAGGTGGGGTGGCTCTGTATGTCAGAGAGGATATACGGTCCAGTAAGACTGAGGTCAGAGAATTAGATTCCCTTTTAGAAATGCTTTGGGTTGAAATAGAGGGCCCAAAAGGAAATTTAACTATGGGAGTTTGTTATCGCCCACCAAATCAAAAGAGAGAGGACGATTATAATATGATGGAAGGATTAAAGATAGCGGCTAAACGTAAAAACTGTGTCGTAATAGGTGATTTTAACTACCCGCAGATTGATTGGGTCAATATGTGTTCTGGTCGAGAGAAAGAGATTGAGTTTCTTGATGCTCTCAATGACTGTGCTATGGAGCAGATGGTCTCAGAACCTACCAGAGGTGGGGCGATCCTGGATCTGGTCCTAAGTAATGCCCAAGACTTAGTGAGAGACGTAAAAGTGATTGCGCCGCTTGGGAACAGTGACCATAATGTTATTGATTTCACCGTTTGTATAAATAGGGAGTTGCCCAAAAAGACCGCCACAACCACATTTAACTTTAAAAGGGGTAAATTCTCTGAGATGAGGAGGCATGTGAGGAGGAAACTGAAAGGAAAGGTAAATACGGTCAAAACCCTTGGGGAAGCTTGGAGACTATTTAAAACTATAATCCTAGAAGCTCAGATAAAATACATACCACAAGTTAGGAAAGGCACAAACAGGTATAAGAAGAGGCCAGCATGGTTAACAAACAAAGTAATGGAAGCTGTAAAAGGTAAGAAGGACTCCTTTAAGCGGTGGAAAACCAGTCCAAGTGAGATTAATAAAAGGGAACACAGGCAGTGGCAAATCAAATGCAAGACTGTGATCAGGCAGGCAAAAAGGGACTATGAAGAGCATATTGCAAAAAACATAAAGACCAACAATAAAAATTTCTTCAAATATATTAGAAGTAGGAAACCAGCCAGGGAAGCAGTGGGGCCCTTGGATGACCATGGGGTAAAAGGATTACTGAAGGAGGATGGGGAAATGGCTGAGAAGCTGAATGCATTTTTTGCCTCCGTCTTCACCGTGGAAGATGAGAAGTGTTTGCCCGCCCCAGAACCACTAATATTGGAAGGGGTGTTGAAAGACCTGAGTCAGATTGAGGTGACAAAAGAGGAGGTCCTACAGCTGATAGACAAATTAAAAACTAATAAGTCACCAGGTCCGGATGGCATACATCCCAGAGTTCTGAAAGAACTCAAAGTTGAACTTGTGGATCTTCTAACAAAAATCTGTAATCTTTCATTGAAATCTGCCTCTGTTCCTGAGGACTGGAAGGTAGCAAATGTCACCCCCATCTTTAAAAAGGGTTCCAGAGGAGATCCAGGGAATTACAGGCCAGTCAGTCTGACTTCAATACCGGGAAAGTTGGTAGAAACCATTATCAAGGACAGAATGAGTAGGCACATTGATGAACACAGGTTATTGAGGAAGACTCAGCATGGGTTCTGTAAGGGAAGATCTTGCCTCACTAACCTGTTACATTTCTTTGAGGGGGTAAACAAACTTGTGGACAAAGGAGACCCGATAGATGTTGTTTACCTTGACTTCCAGAAAGCTTTTGATAAAGTTCCTCATCAAAGGCTCCTTAGAAAGCTTGAGAGTCATGGAGTAAAAGGACAGGTCCTCTTGTGGATCAAAAACTGGCTGAGTAATAGGAAGCAGAGAGTGAGTATAAATGGGCAGTCTTCGCAGTGGAGGACGGTAAGCAGTGGGGTGCCACAGGGCTCGGTACTGGGTCCCATGCTCTTTAACTTGTTCATAAATGATTTAGAGTTGGGAGTGAGCAGTGAAGTGGCCAAATTTGCGGATGACACTAAATTGTTCAGGGTGGTGAGAACCAGAGAGGATTGTGAGGAACTCCAAAGGGATCTGTTGAGGCTGGGTGAGTGGGCGTCAACGTGGCAGATGTGGTTCAATGTGGCCAAGTGCAAAGTAATGCACATTGGGGCCAAGAATCCCAGCTACAAATACAAGTTGATGGGGTGTGAACTGGCAGAGACTGACCAAGAGAGAGATCTTGGGGTCGTGGTAGATAATTCACTGAAAATGTCAAGGCAGTGTGTGTTTGCAATAAAAAAGGCCAATGCCATGCTGGGAATTATTAGGAAGGGAATTGAAAACAAATCAGCCAGTATCATAATGCCCCTGTATAAATCGATGGTGCGGTCTCATTTGGAGTACTGTGTGCAGTTCTGGTCACCGCACCTCAAAAAGGATATTATAGCATTGGAGAAAGTTCAGAAAAGGGCAACTAGAATGATTAAAGGGCTGGAACACCTTCCCTATGAAGAAAGGTTGAAACGCTTAGGGCTCTTTAGCTTGGAGAAACGTCGACTGAGGGGTGACATGATAGAGGTTTACAAGATAATGCATGGGATGGAGAAAGTAGAGAAAGAAGTACTTTTCTCCCTTTCTCACAATACGAGAACTCGTGGGCATTCGATGAAATTGCTGAGCAGACAGGTTAAAACGGATAAAAGGAGGTACTTCTTCACCCAAAGGGTGATTAACATGTGGAATTCACTGCCACAGGAGGTGGTGGCGGCCACAAGCATGGCCACTTTCAAGAGGGGGTTAGATAAAAATATGGAGCAGAGGTCCATCAGTGGCTATTAGCCACAGTGTGTATGTGTGTGTATATATATACATATATTTGGCCGCTGTGTGACACAGAATGTTGGACTGGATGGGCCATTGGCCTGATCTAACATGGCTTCTCTTATGTTCTTATGTTCTTTGCTCTGTTTCTGGGGGAATATATTCAGCAGGAACGCTGGCTGTGCCAGCCGGAACTCCATTCTGGTGCGTTCTGGTTCAAAAAAAGCCCTGGATAGATTTCAGATTTATGCTGGTTAAATTGTAATCCTGATATAAGACTAAATGCAGTAAGAATAGATTGTATTTCTTTTAACGAGTTATATGGATCAGTTAAAAATAATACTATATCATCTGCATACAATCCTATTTTAGGAACCTGTACTTTAATAATCCTTGAATTTCAGTGTTTAGTCAAGCGTCTGAACTAATGGTTCAATAGCTAGTGAAAATTACAGGGGGCAACCTTGTTGGGTTCCTCGATATAAAACTTGACCATTTACACAAAGGCCAGCAGAAGGATGTTAATTTGCTCCCCTCCAGTCAAAATGATGAGATGGACGCCAGTTCGGAATCAAACAAGGGCCACTTTATTTAATTAAAACTAGGCAGCACCAGGGAAAGGGAAGCATTTCAAGTATGGAACAGGCAAAACAGGTGTCGTTCCTTGACCAATCATTTGACTACTTTGGGCAAGCTCATAGCCCTGACCCAGAGCCATACACTTGGCTTATGGCCAGCAACCTGACAAAACTGGTTGCTAACCTGGAATGCCATCTTCAAAGCCTACAACTTGCAGGAATGAACCCAACCAGGTAGTTCCCAGCAGTGGTCCCCATTCCCAGCCCTGGGCCTTGAAATTGGAAGGCTGTTCCTGAGTAATTCCAACAGGAATATGCCATAAGATGCTCACCGGTTCCGCTTTCAGACCTGCCCTACACTGTCACCACTAAAGCCAAGCCTCTACTTAGACCTTAGTGCCCCAGTTAGCAGCTCAAAGCTGCCCTCAACCCTTGCTGCAAATCAACTAAGAAAATGTCATTGCTCTAGTTGGATAAATGCACCCCATCATTTCTATACAGGTGCTGAAATTCCACCTGTATAGCTGGGTGTGCCAAATACTGACCCAAACCATCCTCCATAGCCTTCTTCATCTGGTGATTGGCCTTATGCCTTGCATGATCCAAGCATCTAGAATCACCCATACCGTGTCACATCAAGTGAGGTAGAATAGCAGACCAAATTATCTGCACTCCTGGCCATTGAGCCATTATCAACCCTAGATCAGCCTTGGCTTGGATAACTGAGGCCAAACCGTTCGTAAGACCCAGGTCATTACCTCTTGGATGAATAACTAAAACATAAGGCGACCAACCCTGCCTCTCTTCAAACAACAAAGGGAGAAGGCCAGGCCATCTCTAGCCCCTTCAGCCCAACCATTCAATAGAAGCCAATTCACTCAGGCCTAATTGGGAACCAAAAAGCGTCCTCCGTGCCAGGTGAACAGCCAAAAAACCCCATGCTGTTACAGCATACGGTGACTCTTCTTTTCACCCAGCAGCCTTCAGCATCTGTAACCAAAAACACAGTGGGCGTCTTCCCACAGAGCTTACCTCGGAGCTTAGTGCCGGACCTTTTGCATCACAGATGTAAACCGCTAAAAACCAGTTTACGTTAGCGACACAAAAGCCACGGCTCTTCCTGGTTATGCGGAGCAGTTGGTGGGAAATCCGCGCAGACGCTGCGCGGTGAAGAGGGACGTCGCTCCGAGGTAAGCTCTGTGGGAAAATGCCCTCTGTTAGATTGGAACATACATTAAACTTTGCAAGCAAGAACACAACCCTTATAACTACGAGATTTCCATCTCGCCAGCTTTTGGACATCAGCAGTGAAATACGCAAGGCAGCTGCAATGGAAGCCAAGCCAATTCGAAAGCCAATCTAAATTGATCTAGAGCTCTATGGGTCACAGCCCAAAACTGAAATGTAGTAAGGGGGGTGTCCTCAGGGTGCACAAATTTAAAAAACCCATCATGCTCCCCCTCACATAGCCATGCATTGGCACAAAGCCAACACTGGACACAACTCAGCATCCGAACATGGACCCAATTCAGTCAAAGACCCCTAGCCCCGCTGGTTGGTCTTGGATCGCTGACTTGTCATCTTAATGTTGGGTTCCGAAAAGCATATATCACAGCCACAGATGGCACCCCCTGGATATATCTTGCCAGGAGCCAGCAACGAGCTCACTCATTCTCAGTGCTCCAAAGAATGCAACCAGCAATGCAGCATGAAAAAGGAAAACCTCATGTCTGTTGAAAGAAAGTTTAGGCTATTGGGCCTTAAGGACCCCAGGTGAAATAGGCTCACGGGCATCCTAGCAAGTGCCATCTTCCCAACACCAGCCTTCAAGTATCTTCCTTCCCTGTATTGTCGCTGTGCCTCGTTGCCTTACTAGCATAAGTCAGGGAAGATAACTTTTCTCTAATTGAATGGATCAACAGGTCCTTGCCTTTCAAGAAAACCCAAAATTGCATAAGGTGGGCAACAGGAATGGGCAACACTTTGCAACCTAGCCTGGTTTAAAAAATCCACAAACTGTTGACCAGCCCTCCTACATGCCTTTCTAGTATTAGGAGCAAGGGCTAAACCAGGGGTGGCCAAACTTGCTTCATCAAATCAAATCAAATCAAATTTTATTCTTATATCCCGCCCTCCCCCACCAGAAGGCAGGCTCAGGGCGGCTTACAGACATGACACGTCATGATTCAATTAAAACAAATAAGCAACATTTTAAATATAATACAGTTACATAAATAGATAAAAATAGATAAAAATAGGTGCTATAAATTCTGTCATCCCAATTACATACTATCAAACATCAGTTACAATTGCACATAAGATGGCTAAAGTTACGATGATTTAATCAGTTTAGTCTGGTCCTAATTCAAATGTGAGCTGGAAAAGAGAGGTTTTGCAAGCCCTGCGGAACTGGTTCAGGTCCCGCAGGGCTCGCACCCCCTCTGGGAGTTGGTTCCACCAGCGAGGGGCCATTAATGAAAAGGCTTGCTCCCGAGTTATCTTCATTCTGGCCCAGGGATTTGCCCCAGGGATTTGTAGGAGGTTTTGGGAGCTAGATCTTAACGCTCTCCTGGGGATATATGGATATATGGCTTCATGTAAGAGCCACATAGACTAAATGTTAGATGCTTGAGAGCCACAAGGTGACTTCAGAGGAAGAGGTGGGTTTGGGGGAGTAGCCTAAAAATGACATCACAGGAAGGGTGGCACAGGATGTGACATCATTAGAAGAGGTGGGGTTTAGGAAATGACATCACCTGACATTTGATCTTGAAGTGGCATCACAGAGCATAACATCACAAAGTGATGTCACAACCTTGCTAGGTGCCACCTAGAAGCAGAGAAGCAAAGGTGGAAATTGGTATTTTTGAAACCCTTTTCAGCATTTTCCCCTTATTTCCTCCCAGAATTCTGGTAATTAAAATTACACCCTGTCTGTGCATCAGCCTTCTGGACTGTTTGTCTCCAGAGAGTAGGCAGAAACATCAGTCCTATCTGGAGCAGATTTTTAACTTCTTAATTGTGCTGTATATATGAGATATTTAAGAACTTTCTAGTTATCTTTTTTCACTAAGAGTCCACACTGTGACTCAATAAAAACCAAAAGTTAAAACAGATAACACCAAAGAAAATAATCAAGAAACAGAAAATATCCTCTCCTGAATCAAAATATTAGTAAAACCTTCATGAAACAACTAAGCAAAAAAGAGCAATCAATAAAATATTTGCTACTGGGTAGTAAGAGAGTGTGGAAGGAACAGAAAAAAAATGGAAAAGAGAAAGGTATTGCAGAATGAAGGAACAGAACAGTGTTCCATCTTCACATTTAGTAACATCTGACAATCTAAATTGGAAGTTATTATCCTGAATACTTATTACAGGCATCCAACACTTCAAACTAAAGAAAATACAATAACTGAGTAAAGTCATAAGGATAATATACATCTTATATACACAATCTGACACACTCAACCCTACAGTACTGTACAGTACTGTGGCAGGGTTTCTTAAAGGTCGTGTAGATGACTGGGGAAGGCAATGGCAAACCACCCCGTAAAAGGTCTGCCATGAAAACATCATGGTGCGATGTCACCCCAGAGTTGGAAACAACCGGTGCTTGCATAGGGGACTGCCTTTACCTTTTAACACAAATGCAGTGGAAACCCAGAACAGGAACAGTAAAGACATCCTCCCTGGTCTTTTTAATATTTTAAACAAGAGTTTTCCCATTCCCTGAATGCAGCCTTCACTTCCTCCTCTTTTTTGCTTTCCCCACTAACTGAAAGGTCGTTTTCGCACTTAGCGTTTGCTCCCCTTATTCCGCGGCGCAGTTATGTCCGGATCATTTTTCTCGTTTTCCCACTAGTGACTCTTTGCGGAGTCGCCTTCCCTGAAGCCCCGGCTCAAATCGTTTCCCCACTGGCATCGACTTGAGTTCGATGCCCTGTCAATCATTTTTTTTTTAAGCGCAAGTCTGGTTGCGTAAGGACGTACTAACGTACTAACGTAACATCGAGCTGTTCCCTCCCCTTCTTTTCGTGGACAAACCGCATCACGTGTGCTGCTGCTGCTTATGGATTGGCTGCAGCTGTAGAATCCTCCACAGCCCTTTATGTATTAACAGAAGCATTCACAGTGGAGAATCCTAGCACTATATTCCCCCCCAAATTCTGAAGTTGCGAAATATCGCAATAACGAAGAGAGAGAAATCGAGGGGTTTGTGTGTGTGTGTGTGTGTGGCAGCTTCTTCCCTTCGCTCCCTCCCGGGTGGCGAAGCTGGGATTTCCTCCGCTCTCTTTCCCTTCCCCGGCTGGCGCTTGCAACGGGGACCTGACTGATTCCTGCTGCCAGAGCTCCCCCCCCCCCGTCCCATTCTCTCCTTCCCCTTCTGTGGCACGTGTGAAGAGCGAGCTCGCGTCTATTTTCTAACCGAGCGGAATGTAGCCAGGGAGAAGAATGCAGGACTCCAACTTCCCATTTTATACATGGCGATTTTGTGCAGGTCCAGAAATCCTGGTGGCACAGCTGAGGGAGGCATTCCCTTTTTAAAACACACACACATGAACGCTTTGGCCCGCACCGGCACTAGATTCCCCCCCCCAACAATGGTCGTTTTCGCATTATCGAGATAACGCAACAGCGAAATAACGCAACTAAAGTCAATAATAATTAAAAAAAATTCTAATGAAACCAATTGAAGTGGCAATTGAGGCTATTCCAGGAGGTTTTTTTTTTCCCTTTGTTAATTTCGAAATATCGCTATTACGCAAAACTGTGAAGTTTTAAAAAAAAAATGGCCGTGCCGGCACTTTGGGGAAGCGCCGCGAAAGGCTGATGATTGGCCAAGGGGGTGGATGGGGTGGGAGGACGGAAAGGGAGAGGGTGCCGCCCACACAGCAGTCGATCCGGCGTGGATGGATTTCCCACAGAAAACTCCGCGGAGTGGATCCGGAGGTTTTCAAAAACTCCGGAAGGAGGTGGATCTAGATACTCCGGCATGAAACCCCTGCAGCGCCGGAGCAAACCGCAGCGCCGGAGCAACAGGTGGGAAAACCAGGAAAAGATCTGGAGGTAAATGGGGTGCTACGCCGGAGTAAACGCTAGTGCGAAAACGGCCAAAGTGTCATTTGTTGCACCCCACAATCACAAGCCCCTTATCAGGCTCTGATAGCATTTCCAAGCATTGCTTTATTATAGGACACATACTGTGCAGCCAAAATAAACAATGAATCTGCAACACAGATGGCAAGCACTCAGAGTGCTCAGCTTAACACCTTAAGCAAGGGCAAAGAGAAACCTCCTACCCAAGTTATATTTAAAGCAAAAAAAAGGCTTTTATTTTCTTCTCCATACAGTGTTCTGCCCCCCTCAAAAAAAAAAACTATTTACACAGTAAACGGAGGCACTTTGGAGAACCCATGGAGAGACTTGCTCCATGCCTGCTTCCCTCTCCCACCCCTTTCTTTTCGCAGAGATTTTAAGGGGGTTGCTTGGGGTGGGTGAGAAAGAGACTTCTTAGTAAGCACATTGAAAAAAGCACGGAGGGACTGTTTTTTCTTTCTCTGGATCACTGCAGCTTCACAGCAGAAGAGCAACATTGCTCCATGCCTCCATCTCTCCTCTCGCAGGGATTTTAAGGAGCCTGCCTGACTCAGGGGGAAGGAGACTCCTTAGTAAAATGAGGCACATTGAAAAACCTACAAGGGGACTGCTCTCTTCCTCTCTTTGGATCAGTGCAGCTTCACAACATCACCTAGAAGAGCAACATTGCTCCATGCCTGCTTCCCTTGCCCCCTTCCTGTTGCAGATTTCATGGCTGGGTAGGAAAGAGACTTCTCTCCTTCTCTCTGGTAGTCATTTCCAACTGTGGCAAGAAGAGATAGCAGCTGCACCCCGGGCTTGTCCTAGTGCTAGGAGCTGGGGGCAGGGCTTAGCTGTCTGTGGACAGAGCCTCCTGGCTGCTTGCCAGCCTGCCCGCCCACCCTCCTTTTCAATTAAAAAAAATTACTTGCTCTCTGCTTTCAAAGTGGGGTTGTGGGGTGCGCGGGGGGGGAGACAGTTTCAGGAGCTGCAAAGGAGGCCTTAAAGAGCCTCATGCGGCTCCCGAGCTGCAGTTTGGCCACCCTTGATATATACACATGCAAGCATCCCATACACATGTTGTTCTTATGTGTATGTTCCAACAGTAAGGCACACCAATTCCACAGAAAGCAAATTAAGTCCAGATTCAAATTTAAACCTTCTGGTTCCACCTTGAATGTCCAAAAGGACTCCTCTCGCAGAAGAGTCCTCCATGCACTAAAGCTATCCATATATCCCAGCACCTTGTATATGGCAACAAATTTAAAATCATCTATTGCATGACGGGCCTGTTGAAAATGATTCATGAGAGGGGTGTCAGGAACAGCCAGACGCACCCTTGACCTGTGTTCGAGCAAACGAGTCCTAAGGGACCTGGTGGTGCTACCCACGTAGATTTTTTGACATCCACAGACCAGGCAGTACACGACCCCCCATGACTGACAGGTTGTAAAAGACTTTAATTTAACCCTAACCCTACTGGGGCTCAGAAACTGCTTTAATTGCATAGATTGAGGGCACAAAGAACATCTTCCGCATTTAAAATTCCTATCGGAGTCCTATCGGGTTCCACTGACCCTAGTCTGGGAAGTTGGGCTCTAATCAACTGATCTCTGATGCTCTTAGTCCTCCTAAAACCCACCCGTGGGAACTGTTCACACCCAGGGATTTCTGAAAGTAAATGCCAATGTCTGCAGATAATCCTGTTGATAGGCTGTGATATGGGAGTATAGTCAATTGCTCATACGAGTCTGTTGCTGCTCTTCCCAAGGGTTGTTCTGCTTGGAACCAAACTCCTGTGGTCAACATTGTCTGCGAGCTCTGCTGCCTGATATACAATTTCCCTTGGATATCCCCTGCTTTGGAAATCTCTGGACATTTTCTCCCGTTCCCTAGCATAATCTACTTGATTCATAGCATTCTGTTTGATTCTTTAAAAGTGCCCCAAAGGCAAATTGCATCTCAGATGCTGGGGATGGAAAGACTTTCTATCAGTGATTTTTCTAAAAGGTTTTAACAGCAAGGCACCCTAAGGTGTCCACATACACTGTAACATCCAAAAAATTGATCGACTCAACACTAGCATTGCCTGTGTGCTGAATGTTGGGGTGGATACTATTAATCCACATCATAAAAGGTTCCACTGAAGACAAATTATTCAGGACCACAAAAACGTCATCAATAAAGCGAAAGTAAATTAAGGACACCAAAAAAAGGATTATGCTCCTCTCTGTAAATTGAAGACTCTAGTTCTGACATAAATAAATTCACCATACTGGGAGCAAATGTCGAACCCATCGCAATGCCTTTAATCTGCCAATAAAATGTGTCTTGAAATTTGAAAAAAAATCTTTTCTAATATGTCAGTAAGTTCTAACAAAACAAAAGTCAGAGGATACTTGTTTAATCTGGATTCCAGCGTTCTTTCCACAGTGTTACAGGCTTCATCTAGAGGGATGCTCGTATAGAGCGAAGCCACATCCATGATCAGTAATGTGGATCCCCCACTGGAACTGCTATCCCCTCCACCTTCCTAATAAAGTCCCCAGTACCCTTGAGGTAGGACTTTTCCCAGCAGTGCTATGCTGCCCGCACCCCTAATTCACTGCTGCCTGCATGCACCTGCCTGCCTCGCTTTCCCAGAAGTCAGCAGTGCTCAGCGCCCCCTGCTGTCATCATCCCGCAGCGCTGGCTGGCAATTGGGAGAGCAGGCACATATGCCGTGGCAGCATCCTCCTCTCCGCTGGCTGGCTCAGCTCCCCCTCCTCCTTGGCTTGGCTTTTCTCACCCCCCCCCACTGCCTTATTTGGAAGCTGCTGGCTGCTGCTCTCTCCTTCTGCCTACCTGCCTCACTTTCCCAGCAATCAGCAGCATTCGGCATCCCCTGCTGTTGTCATCCCATGGTGCTGCTGGCTGGTGATTGGGAGAGCATGCTCATGCCGCGGCAACAGCATGTTTCCTCAAGGAGGAATCCGCTCAGCTCCCACTCCTCCTTGGCTGGCTGGCTGGCTGGCTGGCTGACTCCCTCCTGTTGGCCTTGGGACTGGCCTTGGGATGGGACTGGAGTGGACAATGAGGCACCGGGGTGCAGAGCCGAGAGGGAGAGGGTTGTGATCACGCTGGGGAGGGGGGAGGTGGAGCGGAAAGGATGAGTGCAGTGCATCACAGCGGGGGGAGAGAGGTGGGACAAGGCTGCTGGCCAGGGGACACACCGCGCCCATCGTGATGACATCACTTCT
The DNA here is from genome assembly GCF_032191835.1 of Heteronotia binoei. Classification (NCBI taxonomy): domain Eukaryota; kingdom Metazoa; phylum Chordata; class Lepidosauria; order Squamata; family Gekkonidae; genus Heteronotia; species Heteronotia binoei. Next base: position 24,954,878 of record NC_083231.1, on the reverse strand, counting down.
TTCAAGATCCCCCCTGCCAATCAGTGGGAAAAGGCCGCTCCTATGCCAGCTTTCGGGCGCTCTCTGGACCAGCAAGCCTCTGAAAAAGCACCCACCGCCTCCGCTGCTTCCTCCCCACTTCCCTCCCCGATTGGTGGGGAGGCCTTGAAAGAGCTCATTGGTGGGGAGGCCTTGAAAGAGCTCCAGGAGCTGGCACTTCACCGGCTGGGATGGAAGAGGAGGCACCACAGAGGGGGGTAGGGGCCACAAAAGCGGTGGGGAGATTGGGGTGCAAGAGCAGCAGCGGCAGAGAGAGAGCAGGGGCCGCCAGAGTGGGGGGGGGCCTTCCATTGGAAATTTTATTCCGTGGGCCCTTCCACCTAAAATTTTCTGGCTATGGGCCTGGTGGTTGCATCAGTGGATCTTTGGTCTTGAGGGCCAAAGCTGGGAACTGCAGTTCTGAAGCTTTGGCCTTCCAAATGATAAGATCTGCAAAAGACGTCATATCTTCTGAAGGCAACAGTGTAGCATGGCTGCCAATCTTGGTCATCAGGAGATGGTATGGAGGCAATGTTGGAACCAGCATCCAACTCATGCATCTCGGTACCACAGTCCCCTCTGGAACCAGAGCAGTGTCTGCTCCTGGAACAGGTAAACAGGGTGGCACTTACCTGTAACTGTTGTTCATTGATGTCTTCTCTGCATAGAATCAGAGACAGCTACATTAATCTCCGTATCATCTGTGCACTATATATCTTATAATCTTCACTGGGTGACATAGAGTTAACCTCTCCTGCCACCTCAGGGGTGGACTCAGAGGGTATGTACCCTCCCCTGGAGGCTCAACCAAGAGTTCAGGGGGCAACAAAGGCATTTGTGAGGTGTCCAAATCATAATCTCCAAGCTCCTGATTCCAGGAGCCCACATACTGTGGAGACTGTTGTACTACTGCCTGCAACACCAGACATGGCTGGTAATTAGAGAGTCTTGGCACCAAGTCGTTTATCTGAAGTAGCTTAGCAGGGGGAACCTCCGAATCCGTGTACATTACTTGGTCAGTTTCAATAGGGAGGTGAAAGGGAGGACATTCAATGCCTAGCTGGTGTAGGAGCCGTTGTTAACTTGGAGGGAGTAGTCACCATATACGTGGCTCTAGGTCATTTATATGATCTGATGGTGAATTTTGGGTGACCTGAAGCAAAAAGACCAAGAATTCGTACTTTGGAACCATGTTTTGCACACCATTGCAGGCTTGCAGCTCCACAAAACAGTGGATCCATTATTTTTTGTGGTGCAGTCTGTGGCTATGGACATAATATGTGATTTGCTGGCGAGTTTGGGGCAACATAATGCAAAAACCCTGTGGATCCATGCTTTAGAACCATGCTTTTGCAACGTGTCAGTGCTGCAAAGTGATGGATGCTTGATTTTTTGGGGGCAATCTGTGGCTATGTACAAGATATGTGATTTTGGGGCAAGATATGCAAAAATCCTGAGGATCCATGCTTTACAGCCATGTTTTTGTACCCCTGTGGTGCACAAGGCAGTGGATCTGTTATTTTTGTGGCGAAACCTGTGACCATGGACATGATGATACGTGATTTGCTGGTAAATTTGGGGCAACATAAGACAAAAAACCAGAGGATCAATAAGAATCCATGCTTTAGAACCATGTTTCCGCGATGTGGCAGTGCCATGAAGTGATACATGCATGATTTTTGCGGTGCAATCTTTGGCACTATGTACCAGATATGAGATTTTATGGTGCTGTGATGCAAAAACCCTGACGATCCATGAGGATCTGTGGTTTCCTACCATGTTTCTGTGCCCCTGCAATAGATTTGTGGTCTTTGTGGTGCAAGCTGTAGCCATGGATGTATTATGTAATTTGATGGTGAATTTGGGATGACCCAATGCAAAACCCATGAGGATCTGTGCTTTGGAACCATGTTTTGTGTCATGGTGTTGCCATGAAGCTGTGGTTCCCCTGGTTTTTGTGCGGCAGGTGATGCAACATAATGCAAAAACCCTGAGGATCCATGCCTTGGAACCATATTCTTGTGCCATGATATTGCCATGAAGCCTATGACTCCCTGATTTTTGTAGTGCAGGCTCTGCCCATGGACATGATATGATATTTGATGGTGAGTTTGGGTGACTCGGTGCAAAAAACCCCTGAGGGATTCATAAGGATTCATGCTTCAGAAACATGTATTTGTGTCATGGCGTTGTGGATCCATGATTTTCGGGGTGCAGGCTCTGCCTATGTGATTTGATTATGAGTGTGGGGCAATGTGATGTAAAAGCCCGGAGGATCTGTGCTTTTCAACCACATTTTTGAGCCCCAGTGGTGCCACAAAGCAGCAGATCTGTAATTTTTGTTGTGCGAGCTTTGGCCATGGACATGATATGTGATTTGATGGTGAGAATCCATTAGCATCCTTGCTTTGGAACCATGTTTTTGCCACTTGGTGTTACCACAAAGCTGTGGGTCCTTGATTTTTGTGGTGCAAGCTGCGGTCATGGACATGATAAGAAATTGGATGGTGAGTTTGGGATGACAATACAAAACCCCCTTAGTATTCATTAAGATCTGTGTTTTTTGCAGCACAAGCTGTAGCCGTGGCCATGATAGGTGATTTGATGAGTTTAGGGCAACCCAATTCAAAACCTGAGGATCCATACTTCTGAACAATGTTTTTGCACTATGGTTTCTCCACAAAGACATGGATCCATGATTTTTGTTATGCTGCCTATAAACTAAGACATGGTCTATAGCAGGGCTGGCCAAGGGTAGCTCTCCAGATGTTTTTGGCTACAACTCCCATCAGCCCCAGTCAGCATGACCAATGGCTGGGCTGATGGGAGTTGTAGGCAAAACACATCTGGAGAGCTACCCTTGGCCACCCCTGGTGATGCTGTTAAACAAAAGAATGGGTGATGCTGTTAAACAAAAACTCTTAGCGTTGGAAGGTCATGGAAATAAATTTGGCTGGCACACTTATATGTATTATGGCAAAAGGAAGATGGATGGTTTTTTTTCTCACCATTATATAAGAAACAATTTGTTAAATACGTGGATGAAATATAAGAAATATGGGAATGAGAGAAAGCCATTATGGATAGTGCCAGCAGAAGTAATAAAAATAACAGCTGAGACGGGTGAAGAAAAGTGGTTATCATACTATCAATTATTAAAAATACAAAGTGGCAAAATAGAATTGAAAACTGCTAAAGAGCTGAATAATAAATATGATTGGTTCCAAATGCAACAAATAAAGAGTTTGGTGGAAAATGATATTAAAACAGAAGGAATAAGAAAAGAGCAAACAAATGGAAAAAGTTCTGCTTGGAGACAATGAAAAATTAATTTCAAAACTATATAAATTACTTTTAAAATTGTCTGCAGAAGATGTAGTGAAATCTCAAATGATTAAATGTAAATTAATGTAAATAAAGAAATACAGATGGAAACTTGGGAATATTTGTGGAAGAATTCTATGAAGCTTTCAACATGCCATAGTATTAAAGAGAACTGTTTTAAAATGATGTATAGATGGTATATGACTCCTAAAAAGTTGGCAAAGATGAACAATAAGATGCCAGACAGATGTTGGAAATGTAAAAAACATGAAGGTTCTTTCTACCATATGTGGTGGACTTGTGAAAGAGCAAAAAAGTATTGGCAGATGATTCAACAAGAAATTTCTAGGGTCTTGGGATATGAATTTAAGAAAGTTGCAGAGACTTTCCCCACATGAACCCCAGCGAGCACTGAGGTCAGCAGGGAAGAACCTGCTGACTATCCCCGGGCCAAAAGAAGTAAAACTTCAAAGCACCCGTAACCGGGCTTTTTCTGTTGTGGCCCCACAGCTGTGGAACCAACTTCCAGAAGAAATGCAAGCCTTGCGGGACCTTGAGCAATTCCGCAGGGCTTGTAAGACCAGTTTGTTTCGAATGGCCTTCGCAGATTAGAACTGTTAATTAAGGCCGCCACCTAGACAATAGCACAATTTAATTTTACTGTTTTAGAATTTTAATAGTTTTAATTAATTATGGTTTATAATGTTGTTTGTATCCTGTATATTTGAACTTGTTGTTAGCCGCCCTGAGCCTGCTTTGGCGGGGAGGGCGGGATATAAATAAAAGTTATTATTATTATTATTATTATTTTCTGTTGGGATTACAAATGGAAAAATTTCCAAAAGAAGATAGAACTATAATTTGGTACTTGCTTTCAGCTGCTAGGACATTGTATGCGCAGTTATGGAAGCAAGAAAAAAATACCAGAGAAATGGGATTGAATTGTAAAAGTTATGACATGGAGTGAAATGGACAAATTAACAAGAATTTTAAGAGACTATGACTTAGAAATTTTTAAGACGGAATGGGAAAAGTTCAGAAGATATGTAGAAAAAGAGTGGAAAATAAAAGGACATTGGACAATTTTTGATAATGATTAAATCTTAGAAGGAAGAATATTAATCTTTGTTTTTAATAGTTAAGGGTGCCTTTAAATATTAGTATTTTAAGTAAATAACACCGGCGGGGGTCAAGTAACGGGGTGGTGGTGGTTAGAAAGTAATATGGGATAGATAAAAAGAAGTTATTAATGATGCAAGAAATAGATATTGTTACCATATGTTACTAAATAAAATCGTTTTAACAAAAAAAAGAAACAGCACTTTAAGTTAGCAACAATCAACTAGGGTTGTCAATCCACAGGTGGGGATCACTGGAAAATGAATAAACACACAACCACAAATGGTTTTAGGCCTTGAACCATTTCTGAGCTGGTGCCTGTTTGAAGTTAGTTGAGACTATATGTCCTGTGATGAAACATTGTGAGATTACTTTAGTGTTATATGGAAGAGGTTGATACTGATTAACTGTGAAGCTGTATAAACTGGTTCATGAATTATTTGATTTGAAGGAATACGGAGTAGCAGGGGTGGCCAATGGTAGCTCTCAATTTTTTTTTGCCTACAACTCCCATCAGCCCCAGCCAGCATGGCCAATGACTGGGGCTGATGGGAGTTGTAGGCAAAAAAACATCTGGAGAGCTACCATTGGCCACCCCTGGAGCAGAGTTTTCCATTGCTTGGAGATTTGTCAAAGCAGGAGCTACAAGTCGACTCCCTGTACTTTGGTGCTCTACTATCTTCCATGAATGCACTCTTCGAGAGTTTTGCCTATGTCTCTGTGTATCTATGTATTCTCACCATTATCACATTATTGTATTGCTATATGGTCTTAGTAATTGTTGGTTACTATAACCATTTGTGGTAGTGTGTTTATTCAATCCACAGGTGGGGGCAAGGGATTCCCCCCCCCCCAGTTTGGGGGCCCTCCCCTTGCTTCAGGGTCATCAAAAAGGGGAAGGGAAATGTCTGCAGAGCACTCTCTTATTCCCTATGGAGACCAACTCCCATAGGGTATAATGGAGAATTGATCTGCCGGTATCTGGGGCTCCAGAGGGTGGGGCTTTTTTTTTTTTTTTTGAGGCAGAGGCACCAGATTTGCAGCATAGCACCCAATGCCTCTCCTCAAAATGCCTTCCAAGTTGCAAAAGGATTGGACCAGGGGGTCCAATTCTATGAGCCTCAGAAGAAGGTGCCCCTATCCATTATTTCCAGTGGGGGAGAAGGCATTTAAAAGGTGTGCCGTCCCTTTAAATGTGATGGCCAGAACTCCCTTTGGAGTTCAGTGATGCTTGTCACAACCAGGCCTCGGATTCAGCAGGAGCTCACAGGAGCCCAGCTCCTGAACCTTTCTTAGGGTTCTCCCTCTTCCTCCCCACCTTGTTTATTGAATAATAGGTGCAGCTCCATAACAAACCCTGGATGAGTTCCACCATCTATTTTTCTGCAAAGCGACCCCTAGTCACAACCTTGCCCCTGGCTCCACCCCCAAAGTATCCACATATTTCTTGAATCGGACTTGACAACCCTCTCATCCATACAAAGCTCAGAGAGCAGTGCAGAAAGCGGCCCTCCGGAGCTCTTGCAAGCCTCTTAGAAGCTGAGCCCGGTGCCTGCAGACCGCCGGAGCTGTTTTCAAGGAAAGGCATGTAGACAAGTAGCAGAAGACTGGCAGGCAATCCAGCCAATCTTGTCCAGACATCTCCCCTTGAAGCAGAGTTTCTGTCCAGCTGTTTACAACACTGCATGCAGCCGTCTGCATCCCCAAAGTATCCAGATATGCAGCCGTCTGCATGCAGTGAAAGGCTGGGGAAGATATCTTGTGGATGGGGTTTTTTTTTAGCAGGTAGCCTTGCTTTTCTCCCTCAGTCTGCTCTCCTCGCTTCCTGAGGCTTCCCCAGCGATCCCTTCTCAGCCGGGATCTCCCCCGCCCTCCCCACAGCTTTCCCCCGCCCCTCAAGGGCGAGGCTTGGGCTGCAGAACCATCCAATGGGGGAGCCCAGCTGAGGCCACTTTCCTTGGCCCAGCCGCCGTTGGCCTGTCTTCCTGCGAGAGCGACATGGAGCAGAGCTCGGAGGCTGTGGCTGGCCGGCTGGCGCTTCTCCTGCGACACCTCCGCCCTGTCGCCGCGAATTCTCTAGTATCCTTTTCCTGGACCGGAGGGGAGGGAAGGCGGCGGGGACCACAGCCAGGCAGTGCAGCCGGTGGCTCCCGTGGCCGGTTGTTTTCTCTCCCCGGCAAGTGCTGGAGAGCCAGTTTGGTGTAGGGGTTAAGTGTGCGGACTCTTCTCTGGGAGAACCCAGATTGATTCCCCACTCCTCCACTTGCACCTGCTAGAATGGCCTTGGGTCAGCCATAGCTCCGGCAGAGGTTGTCCTTGAAAGGGCAGCTGCTGTGAGAGCCCTCTCAGCCTCACCCACCTCACAGGGTGACTGTTGTGGGGGAGGGAGGTAAAGGAGATTGTGAGCCGCTCTGAGACTCTTCGGAGTGGAAGGCGGGATATAAATCCAATATCTTCTTCTTCTTGCAAACACCCCGTTTGCAGTTACTCGAGGTGTCCCGAATTTGGCTCAGATCCTCCTGGCGGCGGCTGATTCCTGCAGGGGGTGTTTTCTGTTACTCTCTTGCAGGAAACGTTAAACAGGAGCCCCGTAGCGCCTTAAAGACGCACCCGGGTGGTCCTAGCAATAGTTTTCCTGGGTCATAGCTCGCTTCCTCGGGTGCCTGGGAAATGTCATTTCGCCCTGCGTTTGTTGTGAGTTGAAGTGATCTGTCGAGCTCAGCAAGGCTTGGGAGGAAATAGGTTTGGTTAGATTTCTAAATGGCTGCTGGAGTCTCGGTAGCTGGTTTTTGTATGTCACAAACCATGTTCTCTCTAAGCTGGCAATAAAGTTGGGAGCGACTGCATCAATGAGTGTGTTCTGTGGGGTCATCCTTCCTGAGCTAAGACAAAAATGTGTGAGCCGGAGGCTAAAAATCTGTGAGCTAGCTCATGCTAACCGTTTGGTCTGGAGAAGTGTGCTTTTAGCACATGAAAGCTTACGTTCTGAATAAAACTTTGTTTGTTGGTCTTAAAGGTGACGCTTGACTCCTGCTTTGTTCTACTGCTTCAGACCAAATACGGATGCTCACTTGGATCATCTAAGGGGGAACACTGGTCACAAACGGGGCGTGGGTGGGCATGCATACCTGTTTGCCTGTCTCTGGGTCCTTTGAACACTGCAGGTGATGTGCATTTAAAAAAGCAATGACTCCTTTCCAAGGCACCCAAGCAGGTTCTTGTGGCTTCAGAGAGAGGAGAATGAGGGGCGGGGGGGGGGGGGCTGGAATACTGGCTCCTAGATAGCAACAGTAGGGAAGGCACTTCCGTCTCGTCTTGCGCTGAATCTGCTGCCAGGAAAGCGTCTGTGTAACCCTGTTTTGGGCAACAAAATACCTTGATTTTTGGGGGGCATATTGTACTTGCCATCAGGTAAGCAAATGAAACTTTTTGTGTGTGTCTTTTGTGAATGTTGTGTTTTTGTTAATGGCCAGTACAAAAACTTGAGAGCCAGTCTGGTGTAGTGGTTAAGTGTGCAGACTATTAACTGGGAGAACCTGGTTTGATTCCCCACTCCTCTACTTGCACCTGCTGGAATGGCCTTGGGTCAGCCATAGCTCTCGTAGGAGTTGTTCTTGAAAGGGCAGCCATTGTAAGGGTTCTCTCAGCCCCACCTACCTCATAGGATGTCTGTTGTGGGGTGGGGGAGAAAGGTAAAGGAGGTTGTGACCACTCTGAGATTCAAAGTATAGGGCGGAATATAAATCCAATATCTTGTTCTTCTTAAGCAAATCCCCCCCCCCCCTTATACTGTAGAGCAGTTGATCACACACAGTAGATGGAGCGCTATTTTAAATAGCTGCGGTTTTGTATGCATGGGATTGCAGACTTTTTCCCTAGGTGGATCTGTCTTTGCTCTCGTATTCGTATACACTAAACCAGGACTTTAACCCTATGGTGCCATAGCTGAATCAGTCATGACTCTTTAAAAACAAAATGAAAACTTCTCAGTTAAGGTCCGTTGCAGTAAGTGGGATGCTGTAATAATCATTATAGGAAGGGAATGGCAAGCAAAAACTGTAATATGGCTAAAGGGCTTCTTAGAGACGCATAACAGAATCTCCTCCTCCTCTTCTTCTGTGTTTTGTTTCCTAGTAAAGGGCACATAATCACCAGTGTTTGGGCTGAAGAACATAAATATGGCAATTAGCAATGAAGTTAAGTTGTATATTTTCAGTCACACAAATGAGCTCTCTTATACTAACTCTCTTATACTATTATCTCTTGCTCTGAACTTTGACATAGTACAGCTCTTTATTTGCAAAATGTTGTTGACCTCTGCCCTAAGTGTTTGTTTAATAGCAGAGCTTCTTCTGGTTAGTTGAAACCTTGCAATGGATATGGCAGAGGTGCACTTAACCTATTTTCCAGCAAGCCAGTGAGGTAGAATTGTTGTGCTATTGTTGCGGATGACCTGGTTTTGAGTGTTTCTTCTGAGGGTGTGGGAAATAATCGATGTCTGTTGGGCTTGTGTGGGTAGTTTTTGTCACACTATGTTGCGTATATTGTTCTAATCACTTGTACTGCATAAGTGCATGTAAGCCACTACATTCGTATAAGTGTGGTAAAATACTTTTAAACAACTGTATAGTACAGGGGTGGCCAAATGTCAGATGTCAGATGTTTGAGGGTTGTAAGACATGGATGTCAGATGCTTGAGAGCTGCAAGAGAGGGAAGGAAGGCAAGAAAAAAGATTGGGGGGAGGGAGAGGTGGAAAGAAAGCAACTTTAACTTTGCTGGCTTGGCTTGGAGAAAGAGACAAATGCTTCTTCAAACTGGCCAGTTGGGAGGTGGGGGCTTCAAGAGCCGCATGTGGCTCCCAAGCTGCAGTTTGCCCACACTTGTTATATAGTACTTAAAATATGTAATATGTTCTGCAGTCTTTATATTGTGTGATTGTTTAGTTGCCCAGTGAAATCACTATGCACATTTTTTTGGAAAGTAAATCCCATTGAGTTCATTGGGGCTTGCTTCCAAGTAAAGGGTGTGTAGGTTGCCACTGTCTTTTGCATTTAACAACTGTGCAGCTGAAAGAATTCCACAGATTCAATTTCCCTTGACCTGCAAATGGACAATAATAGACACTGTATCATCTCATTTTTTGCTTGTTACACAGTTAGTAGGAGCTTTGCTAGAGAAAGGGAAGAGAGAGACCCAAGGCTATACCTGTGATGGAATTTAAATCACTTTTCTAAGTTAAATGCCCAGCCATACTTCTCAGCTTCTGTCCTGTGATTAGTTATACTGGAAGGCTGTGTTGCTGCAAAATGATTTCCACCGACCAGCTTGAAACCCAGGTTGGTTTGCATATGGATATGGTGCTTCATCAAGCCAGCATTGTGATTCTGAGAGGTATAAAATCATGGAGTTGGAAGGGATCTCCAGGGTCATCTAGTTGAACGCCTTGCACAATGCAGGAAATGCACAAATACCTCCTTCCCTTCACGCACACCCAGTGACCCCTGTTCCGTGCCCAGAAAAAAACCCTCCAGGACTTGGCCTGGAGGTCGCATCAACCATCACCAGTGGTCTGACCTAGCCTCAGATCGCAAAGCATGGAGGCACACCATCCACCAGGCTGTCTCTTCTTTTGAGAACGCACGCATAGCTGGTCTTGAGGACAAAAGGAGATTGAGGAAGAATCGCACTGCTACAGCACCAACCCTAAATCAGACTTTTCCCTGCAGCCACTGTGGCCGGATCTGCCTGTCCCGCATTGGTCTTGTCAGCCACCAGCGAGCCTGCAGCAGACGTGGACTATTGCACCCTTCTTAAATCTTCGTTCGCGAAGCCAAGCCGAAAGAGATCCCAAAGTGGCAGTCAGCATTTCCCTGGGCGTATAAGAAAGAGCCACGAGAATTAAACACAAGTGCAACCCTTCCTGCCTTCCCTCTCAGGATCTGCCTAAGTTCACAGAATCAGCATTGCTGTCAGATGGCCATCTAGCCTCTGTTTGAAAACCTCCAAAGGAGAGCCCGCCACTTCCCAAGGAAGCCTGTTTCACTGAGCAGTCATTCTATCGGGAGGTTCTTTCTGAAGTTTAGCCTAAAATTCTTTTGATTTAAGTTCAATCTGTTGGTTCTGGCCTGACCTTGTGGGGCAACAGAAAACAACTTTGCACCATCTTCAAGTACTTGAAGATGATTATCATATCACCTCTCAGTTGTCCATGCTAAACATTCCTCATAGGACTTGGTCTCCAGACCCCTCACCATCTTCCTTGCCCTCCTCTGGACATGTTCCATATATCCTCAAGTTATGGTGCTCAAAACGGAATACAATACTCTAGGTAAGGTCTTACCAATCACTTTGCATGATCTGGACACTATACTTCTGTTGATACAGCCCAAAACTGAATTTGCCTTTTTAGCCACCGCATCACACTGCTTAGTGTAAAGTCCACTAAGACCCCTAGATCCTTCTTGCACATACTACCGCCAAGGCAAGTCTTCCCCAACCCATAATATTGCATTTGGTTTTTCCTACCTAAATGCAGAACTTTACATTAGCCCTGGTTAAAATTCATTTTATTTGTTTTAGCCCACTTTTCCAGCCTATCAAGGTCATCCTGTATCTTGTCTCTGTCTTCTACTGTATTTGCTGCCTTTCCCAATTTAGTATCACCTGCAAATTTAATAAGCATTTCCTCTATTCATCCAAATCATTTATAATGATGTTGAACAAAACAGGCCCCAGGAAAGATCCTTGAGGCGCTCCTCTTGTCATTCCTCTCCAAGAAGGTGAAGAACAATTTGATTATGATGTCAACCAGTTACAGATCCACCTAACAGTAATAGGATCTAAACCACATTTTACCAGTTTGTCAACAAGAATATTATGTGGAACCTTATCTAAAGCATTACTGAAATCAAGATAAACTATGTTTACAGCAAGAGCCCCGAGGTGCAGAGTGTTAAAGCTGCAATACTGAAGTCCTAAGCTCTTCTCATGACCTGAGTTCAATCCCTGGTGGAAGCTGGGTTTTCAGGTAGCTGGCTCGAGGTTGACTCAGCCTTCCTTCCTTCCAAGGTCAGTAAAATGCGAGGAAAGTGTAAAGTCTGCCATGAAAACATTGTGAAAACAACATCACCCCAGAGTCGGAAACGACTGATGTTTGCACAGGGGACCTTTCCTATGTCTACAGCATTCCCCTGATTCAGCAATGTAGTCACTTTCTCAAAAAAGGAGATAAGGTTAGTCTGATATGACGCCTTCTTGAGAAATTCGTGCTGGCTCTTAGTAATCACGTTCACAGCCGTCCTTTCTAAATGCTCAAGGACTGACTTTTTGATGATTTGTCCCAAAACTTTTCCAGGTATAAATGTCAAGCTGATGTGTTGGTAGTTACTCGGATCCTCCTTTTTTCCCTTCTTGAAAATTGGGACAAAAATTACCTGCCTCCAATCTTCTGGCACCTCACCTATTCTCCAAGAATTCTCAAAATAATGGCCAGAGGCTCAGAAATGATTTCTGTGAGTTCTTTTACTAGCCTTGGATGAAGTTCATCTTGCCCCAATGGCTTAGATTCACATAAAGAAACTAGGTGTTCATAAGCCTGCCTTTGGCGGGGGAGGGCGGGATATAAAAATAAATTTATTATTATTATTATTATTACTACTACTCCCATGCCGATCCTAGACTGCAACTCCCTTCCCCATCATATGTTCTGGTTTTGCCAGGTTGAGCAGTACTTTCCTCTCTTCATTACCGGTTACAATTTCAGTTCAAAGCTATGAAACTGCAGTATTTAAATGTGACTTCTGAGTCACTTAATGAAAAATGGGTTAATGCTGACTGTCATTTTATCTTTAGGGTTTGTAGAATCTTTTGGGATCAAGCGCCGTGTTCTACTGGAGAAAGTTTTCCTTCCAGACGTTTCGTTCTCAGCTGCGGAGAACATCCTCAGTGGCGTTGCAGCCGGAGCAGGCGCTTAGACCTTCTTGGCTGCTGTGCATTGAGTGGGGCCAGGGCTGCTGGAGAGCTGCTATTTGTAGGCTGGAGGGGGTGTTCATCACACCCCTTCCATCACACCCCCTCCAGCCTACAAATAGCAGCTCTCCAGCAGCCCTGGCCCCACTCAATGCACAGCAGCCAAGAAGGTCTGAGCGCCTGCTCCGGCTGCAACGCCACTGAGGATGTTCTCCGCAGCTGAGAACGAAACGTCTGGAAGGAAAACTTTCTCCAGTAGAACACGGCGCTTGATCCCGAAAGATTCTACAAACCCTAATGATTTTACCAGCCGTGAAAACCTGAAATCTTTGATTTTATCTTTAGCTTACAGCACTTTCAGTCTCAGTGATGTTGAAAACATTTAGATTGTTGTTGACACTGTTAAAGATCTGTGCAGAACAGCAAGCATTCTGACACTGGCCACCTTGATAACTCATTAGAGGCTGTGTTGATTCTACACTGCTTTTAGCAGTTTCCTAAGGATGCACGGTGGGGGTTCTCCATTGCATTTTAGAACTTTGGTGCTGGCAGCAGTGATAATTCCCCCCCTCCCCCAGAAAATCCAGCAAAACTTGAAACTCTGCGCGATTTTCCTTCCAACCTTTGTACCTGCAACTTACGTAAGGTGTGTAGTGATACTGTTGCGTGCTGATTAGCTCTCCTCCTCTCTTGCTATTGAGATTAGGGTCAGATGTGCAAATCACTGGTGTCAGTCTGAGAATGTACCTAAATGCTGGGTGCATACAGTTTCATCCTAGAATCTCCCCACCACCTCTGAGGGGTGTCAAAAGCTGGCTCGTCCTCAGCATGCATTCTCCGGTGGAGACCCACATAGGTACAAGTTAGGGTTGCTAAATTCAACTCAAGAAATATCTGGGGACTTTGGGGGTGGAGCTAGGAGACTTTGGGGGGTGGAGGCAGGAACAAGGATGTGGCAAGCACGATTGAACTCTGAAGTGAGTTCTGGCCATCACATACTCACATAAAAGGACCATACTCCTTTTAAATGCCTTCTCTCCATTTGGAATAATGAAGGATAGGGCCACCTTCTTTTGGGGCTCATAGAATTGGACCCCTCCGAGTCCAATCTTTTGAAACTTGGGGGGGTATTTTGAGGAGAGGTGCTGGATGCAATGCTGCAAATTCAGTGCCTCTACCTCAAAAACCAGCTCCCCTAGAGCCCCAGTTAGCCACAGATCGGTTTTCCATTCTACCATATGGGAATCGGTCTCCATAGTGAAGTGCCCAGCAGACATTTCCCTCCCCTCCCCACTTTCTGATGACCCTGAAGTGAGGGGAGGGCCTCCACCTGGGAATTGACAGCCCTAATACAAGTTTAGGGGTGTAGCAAGAGAAATTAATAATTTCTGGGCCCTTTCTTGCATTTTTTGTATTTAGATGTATGTGCGCACCTGGAAGTCATGGCAACCACTAGTGACTGACCCCTTCTGGAGGATATTGAGAGAGGTGGTTGAATAAAGCCTGCTCCTGCTCTCCTGACTGCTGGTATTCCCAGGCGGAATCCCATCCAAGTACTTACCAGAGTTGACCCTGCTTAGCTTCTGAGATTTGACAAGGTCAGGCTTGCCTGGGATATCCAGATTGGGGCACTTTCCATACAAACGCTCTGGGAGCTGCAGCATGGCTGAAGCGAAGCACATGTGATTTCCAGTTTGTGACCTGATGGGCTCTATCTCAATGTTCACGCTGATTTTTCAGTCAGCGACAGGACAGTCCCTGGATTTACCAAGGCAAAACCCCACTTTTCAGTATACAAATGTAGATGGCTTGAAAAAACCTTATACTCACCAGATGTGAGGTGGGGGGGGGGTGGCATATCAGGGCCAAAGGCTGCCTGAACTTTCCCATTGTCGCCCACTCACCCAGTTTTGTGGAGGTCCTCTTGGATCGTGAACATTTAGAGTATTCTGTTATAGATCCAGTTAGAAATTGAAATTAGCTGCGGCTAAGTATCTGTGGTGGCTGTTTCACCGGTGAGGAGACAATGGTCTCCTATAAAGGTTAGCAAATAGTCTTTTAGTGGGTTGTGGACAATTTCTCCTCCCTTGCAGCAAACTTCCCCAATAAAATGGGGTGCTGTTTGGGCATTTACCGAACCATCTCCTGGACATAGTTTATCTACTGAAGTAATAGAACAGTCTGATAGTGACAGAGCTTCTGAATCCAGTTATAAAGCCTTGCATTTGTTTGGGGAGGCAGCGCTGGAAGATTCACTCACTGTGACTTTCCATGTGATCAGGTTATCAGGTGTTAGTTGTTTAGCTGACTTTTGGGAGAAGTGCGGGTCTAGGCTTGTTCTGCATTCTGTGCCCCCCCCCCCCTCCCCGCATTGGAGTATCCACTGGCTGCTGCAGGGAGTTTTCTTCTTACTAAACCAAAAAGAAATGATAAAACAGAGCATCCTAATAACCCAAACTTGCTGATCCTAAATTAATTAAAATTTGTGCTAGAATGTGCTGGTTTTGATAATTTAATAAAATGTAACATAAGTAGAGATAAAATCTCCTTAAAAATGGAGTGGCATTTTCAAGCATCCTGCCGTGCACCACCCTGCTGAAATATTTTTTTAATTGAAAGTCAGAATAGTATGCCGTAGGCAAACCTCTCACTTCTTTTATCTTAAAGGGCCTTTTACATTTTGATAAATACTTTTCTTCATTATCAAAATGTTCTGTCTGTGAAACTTGTAGTCTGTCTTACTTTATTATTGCAGTCAATGACCGGTGCAGTCCAAACAAACAGGACAAGTCATATTAGGAAATCCATTAAAAATTTGAAATTTGACACCTGAACTTCAGTATTAAAATCTAAACAAATTATATATAGTAATATAATAAAATACAAAATCCTAAGTTGTGGACCCAAAAAACAGACCTTGCTCAAAGGACCACCTGTAGTGTTCGATGTTTGAAACTTGTAGTCCGTATCATTTCTGAGCGTTCTTTCTGTAGTTGTTGATTTATAATTAATACTGAAAAAGCTTTTTTAGCTGGATGGTAGATAGATGCCTACATTTTGTTTTTATTTTGGGCATACATGGCAGTTCCCACTTATGGAAAACATTTTCTAAAAATGCATTTTGTCATAATTAAGCATAATAATGTAATTCTTGTAACAAAAAAAAATGACCAATAACTCCTTAAACTTATGGATAATCTAATGATCAGTATCATCTAGGTAGACTCCTGTTTGAAACCTTATTTCACCACCATACCATACCATACCATACCATACCATACCATACCATACCATACCATACCATACCATACCATACCATACCTTTAATGGCATAATAGTTGCAAATAAAAATACATAGAATATAAAAATTTAAACATTGGAGATAAAATCAAAATGAAACCAAGTTTACAGATGCATTCATACATGGTCAGATTTAAATTTAAGGATGTCAGCCAAAAAATTTGCCATAGCCTCATTAACCTCCACCTCAGTATCGTTCAATAAATAATAACAGGGTGGCAGAATAGACAAATGTGGGGAGAAAGAAAGCTCGCAAAATAAATTTTTATGGAGATTATGATAAAAGGAACAATCAAGCAATATATGCTGAATTGAGTCGGGAATATTTGCTCCACAGGAACAGAGTCTGTTGCCTAAAGGGACTTGATGATATCTCCCTTGTAAAACTTTGGGCAGAAACGCATTTAGTCTAACCAGTATAAATGCCCTGCGATGACTTGGAATGGTGAAGTCTGCTAGATAATGGGGCATTTTGCAGCAGAAAGCATAAAGACCTAAGGAAGCTGGGGTTATTTCACCTTATTTCCCACACCTGGATTACTGCTGAGCAGCTTGAAATACTGCATGGCACAGGAGGCACTTTAGGGCGGCTGCTTCTCTGGGGGAGAACTACCAGCAAAAGTCTGGCTGATAGCATGGACCTGCCTGTGTTTATCTCTCACTGCTATCTTGAAACAAGGAAAACCAATGAACCATTACAGCTTGGTAATAAACTGTGATAATTATAGGGCACGCAATAGTTTCTGAGGCTTGAGCTGGCAAACTTTCCCTCCCCTGCTTTCTTTCTTTTTAACATCTCAGCTTCCTAGCTTTCTGCGTTTTCTGAAGTGCTTTCAATTATCAAAAGGCTGTATTTGGGGTTTCCGCACACCCACCTTTTTTGGTTAATTTTACATAGTCATGTTCTTCTGCATGCCCAGAGAGCATGTAGGTCTTCCTGCCTCGTTGTGTGTGGCTTGCTTTGTCTGCTTACATGATGTGGTATTAGGACCAGTTGCTTCTCTTAGTTAGATTCGCTGTAGAAGATTCTGCAGCTGCTTGTTGCATTCATATTCTGCTTTGTGATTGGCTTCCAGAATAGCTTAGGACAGGGGTGGCCAAGCTTGCATAAAGAGCCACATAGAATAAACATCAGATGCACCAGATGTTTGAGAGCTGGAAGGGAGGAAGGAACTTTAAATGCATTCTCCAAGCCGCTAGTTGGCTTGGCTTGGATAACTGATTTAAATGCCTTTTCCAAGTCAAGTCAAGAACCACACAATATGTGTGGAAGAGCCACATGTGACTTCTGAGCTGCAGTTTGGCCACCCCTGGTTTAGAACAAAATTACAAAACAGCATGTGTATGTGTTGCAGTATCTTTGGGCCCCTGGCAGTTGATGGCACGGTCTGGGCTCTTCTTCCCTCTGAAGGAGCTGCAGGTGGCATTGGGGCTGGCTGTTAGTAACGATTGGAACCCCCAGAAAACTTCAGTCTGAGATTCACCTTCAAGAATGTTACCTTCTACTGGTGCAACGGCCAGCCCCCAAGAAGCAGGAATGTGTTTCAGCACTAAAGATGGGGCACCTGTTAAGTGCTTGGCTATTTTAATGCTATTGGTGTTGGTTTCTGCCATCTCTGTGGTTGTCTCTCTAATGAGTGTATGTTAAGCTTCCCTCCCCAAGTGCTCCTTTGGTGAGATGCGTGTGCCACCTAGTTACCTGTGAGATGTGTTGTTTGTTAACTCAGTAAACATGCTTCCACGAGGAGCAGTTTGGGCAGACGTCTTGGTAGATGGAAGGATCTGTGCAGGAGCAAGTGCAGCACCTTTCCTTTGCTGAGCACCTCCTTGGATGACCAGGAGTTGCACCCAGCTCACCTCGCTGAGTCCGGGAACACTGAAATACCCACAACTCAAGAAGGAATAGTAAGGCACGTGTTCCAGTGAGGCTGCAGGATTTCCAACGGCTGGAACTTGGAACTGAGATGAGATGAAAGGGCATGGAAATGGCCACAGTGTCCAAAATGAAAATTAGAATAAGGTGGAGGCAGATGACCATAGCAGTATTACAGGTTAGCAAGGATTGTGGTAGGTGGCGTTCCCTCTAAGCCAAGGGTGTCAAACTCATTTGTTATGAGGACCAGGTCTGACATAAATGACACCTTACTGGGCCGGGCCATGTGTGTCATGAAATGTAATACCAGGTAGCAGACACAAATACAATTAAAGATTTTTTTTAAAACTTAAAATGAAACATGCTTAAAACATTAGCACTCTTGCAATATTTTGTTTATTTAAGAGTTTGTGATAGCTGGCACCTCTTGCTCTGAATTACTGCATCAAAAATAGGAGACAACGTCTGTGCTGTAGCAGTCCTGAGTATGCTGTTCAGGTTTGTATCTGTAAGTTGAAAACCTACTTTAGATTTGTTCATGGGCCTGATAGGACCCCTCCAGGGGCTTGATCCGTCCCCTGGGCTGCATGTTTGACACCCCTGCTGGAAGCTGAATTAGTGTGAGCGAGCTCTGTTTTTAAGCTTCTGGCTCACACATTTTTATCTTCGCTCAGGAAAAATGGACTCAGAGCAAACTCACAACTTTAACGCCAGTGACTCTCAAAGTAGAATTTTTGCTCACAAGACTCCTGGGAGGATTGGTAGCAGCCCCACTTTAATTGTATTTTATGTATGCCACAGTGAGGATCCTTTTGGATCAGAGGATGGGCTAGATACCATGTAAAGGAGGGAAGTCACATCAGTTCAAGCACAGGTCTGTTTCCAAATGTGTCGGATACATACCACCTGAGAAGCAGTTGAGGCTGGTTTTACACTGTGAAATTTACACAATTTTATCCCGTTCAGAAAAAATCCGTTAAAGTTTGAACCGTTTCTGGGCAATCAGACAGCTGCTGCTGAAGTGACAGGATCCCGGCAGCAGTCAGTGGCTGCCCATTTACACTGCTAGCCTGGCTTAACCACGGACCTGCTGCGGTAAGGGTTGTCTCTTTAAAAAAGGCCCCCATGTGTGCGCTGAATTGGAGGAGCGCATCTCAGAGAGGGGTGAAGGGGGAAACCCCCCCCACCGACCTTGCCGGAAATGGCTTGGTGCGATCACACAGCTCTTCCGCTTATGAGTCACCCTGGGGCATTCAGACAGCAGCTGATTATGCGGCCTACATCCGATTCAGGGGGATGCTACCAGGAAAATCCAGGTAGCTTTTTAATGTGGTTGGGAGGCATCTGGAGATGGGGTGAGTGCAGCTCGGAGGGCAGATGTGCTTGTGTGATCATGCATTTTTAATCCGAATGGGAGGCTTAGCTTGGTCGGGGCATATCTCCTGTGTGAAACCACCCAGTGGCCTGTTCACACAGCGTGTTGAGTCCGTGTTAAACTGACCTGGTTCTGTTCCGAATATCTTTGTTCCAGATATTATCGATCAGATTGCCATACAGCAATTCGAATCACTCTGTGGTGAAACCGTCTTCTGCCGTCCACACGACGGCACCATGCAGTTCTTTTTTCTCCACTATTATGCACTTGCATGCATTATGCGCATGCGCATGCACGGGTTAAAACATGCGGTTATGCGCATATCGCTAAGCAGTAAAAAAAAATGGCGACCGTAAACCGGATATCTGAGGCTCCTTTTGCTCCGGGACAGCCTTCAGACATCCGGAAGTTGGTTGAGAACTATCCAGACAGGGAAACTACGAGGTGAAACCGGAGAACTCAAAAAACACCACAAAGGAGCAGGTAACAAAATATTCTAGTTCTGAGAAGGATTGGGAGGGGCTACTACAAGTTAGTACCATGAGGCAGATGTTGCTGTCTAATCAGCGACTTTTAATCCAGTATGAAACAGCACCAACAACTGATTATAGTGTCAAGTCTGAACAGCCCCAGTGTGTGATTTCTGTTGATTCCATACATACCTGCATATCCTCATTTTGCCCCTGTGCTGTTCATGAAGGCTTGCTGATTCCCAGAAAAAATGGGGGGAGGGGGACGCTGAGTGGGCTGCCAGGGCAATCCTTGCTTCCACTTCATAATTTGTGGCTTGATAGATAAACCTTTGTTTATGCAACTTCCTGAATGTGAGTAATCTGTTCATCTTAACGTATGTGCCTGAATCTTCATGGCTCCTGAAGGCATGACAAGCTTTTTCTAGTATGGCTGTGCACAGTGGTTTCTTTATTTCTGGTTCTGCAGAACAGCTGAAATGCCCAGAGTGGGTGGGCATATAGTGGGTGGCAGAGTTGACTAGAATAGTTCCCAAGGCAAAAAAAATGAGAATGCATAGGATTAGGAGATCAGCAACAGTTCATAGACAGCTCTCTAACCCCTGGGCCATACTGCTAGGGAGAGTTGCGTTTGAAGTGCTCCTTGGCTGCCAAGTTCACGTGATTGTCATCTCTCCATCTGGTACATTTTGATCCTAACTGGCTCTCACCTGTTACTGCGCTTCAACTTAACCTGACTGATAGTATTATCGTAAGGGTAAAGGAGATAGGAATGACACTGTGTGTGCCTATGTATGATTTGCTTGGAAGAAGGGCAAGGTACACATGTATATCTTTGAGAGCCAGCGTGGTTAAGAGCAGTGGACTCTAATCTGGAGAACTGAGTTTGATTCCCCACTTCTCCACACAAAGCCTGCTGGGTGACCTTAGGCCAGTCACAGTTCTCTCAGGGCTCTCTCAGCCCAACCTGCCTCACAAGATGCCTGTTGTGGGGAGAGGAAAGGAAAGGTGATTATAAGCCATTTTGAGACATTTTCGGATAGAGAAAAGCAGGGCATAAAAAACAATTCTTCATTTGCTTCAGTTGAGCTGAAACAGCAAACATACGTACCCGCTGGCATTTCAGTGTTATCTTTAAGTCCAAAGTGCTAATAGAATTTAACCTAAGATAAGCATGGGAAATAACTGTAATAGAATTGTTTTGTGTAGCTTTCGATCATGTTATTCTGAATCTGTTCTGAAATTAAAACGATCAAGAATATGGCTCTTTTATTTCCTTAATTTATTCTCAAGACACCATTTCCTACTTCATCCCAGGTTGTTTCTGCAAAACACCCAGCACAGTTCTTGTATGTTATATTTTACCTTATTTCTTCTTGAATTCAAACAAAAGCAAATAGTCCTTAGATTTATAGGGTTAGGGGTGTCAAACTCATTTGTTATGAGAGACAGGTCTGACATAAGTGAGACCTTGTCTGGCCGAGCCATGTTGGGTTGGGCCATATGTGTACCTATTTAAGATTAGGTAGCAGAGAGAGAAACTTTATAAAGGACACAAACACAAAGGTGTGTGTTTGTTTGTTTGTTTTAAAAAAACAACCTTAAAACATGCTTAAAACATTAGCACTCGTTGGTCTTAAAGGTGCTTTCTTTGTATCTCTCCCATGAGATCCAGGGAACCGGGCAAAGGAAGCTCTGGCTCTTTCCTTCCTTCCCCAGGGGACTGGGGGGGAGGAGCCTCAGTCAATAGAAGGAAGAGAGGCTTGACTCAGTAGCTCTGTGCAATTGAGAAAGCCTGGCAAAGCAAATGATTCCTACCCCCTTCCTCCCCAAGGGACTGAAGGGAGGCGCCTCAGTCAATAGAAGGAAGAGAGGCTTGGCTCAGTAGCTCTTTGCAATTGAGAAAGCCTGGCAAAGCAAGCTATTCCTACCCCCTTCCTCCCCAAGGGAGGAGCCTCAGCCAATGGAGAAAATAGAAGTTTTGCTCTGTAGCTCCTGTCCAATTCAGCAAGGCTTGCAAAGCAAGCTATGATGCAGAAGGAAGCAAGAGAGAGGGAGAAGGAACCAGATGACAGCCAGTTGCCTGATTCAGCCCCTGAACTGCGTGTTTGACACCCCTGGTATAAAGTAGCGTAGAGTTGGTAATATAAAGAGTTCCAAGAAAAGACCAAGAATCATCTCCCACAAGGCCTTTGGTCACTATTCACTTAAAAATATCGTACATAAAGTTGCAAATCTGTAGAAATCTACAAATATACCAAAGCAACTATGTCTTGAAACGTATACCATTCTGGGTGGCATGTGACAAACGAAAAAAAACCTAGAAACATAATGTGCACAAATGAAGCTGTTTAAGATATCCACTCCATACTGTGTTCTCTTAAATCAACTTTGTGCCACAAAGGTTATAGGAGAAGACTGGGGACAGGATGGAGCGGAACAAAATTAAAGAATTGGACATGTTGGGGGACATATGAACAGCTATCACGGCTGACTAACTTGACATTAGGTAGCCTTTTTCATAAAATATTCAGCACACGCAGATTTTTTTTTGCATTGTTGCAAAAATCCCGCCGTACTGCAATGTTCTTCATCGTGATGATAACGACTCTGATACTTGTTATTTTTCTTATCTTCATAGCTATACTTTGGACAATAACGTTTTAACCCCGGAACAACGACATTTCTATGAGGAGAATGGTTATCTACTCATAAAAAACCTGGTCTCTGATGAAGACATTGAATGTTTTAGGTAAAATACAACTACTTAGACTGATTGAACTTGCCTGCAAACACACTTGTTGCATTACAGAAACTGGTTGTTTTTCCTCCTTCAGTTTGGCATTTGACAAATTGGATGTAGCCTGTTTCCAGATGCAGGGAATACCAACAGGAACAATACACGTGTAGTGACATTAAAGGTAAAGGTAGTCTCCTGTGCAAGCACAGTTGTTACTGATCCATGGGGTGACATCACATCATGACATTTTCATGGCAGACTTTTTATGGTGTGGTTTGCTGGGGCAATCCCCAGTCAGCTACACTTTAACCCCAGCAAGCTGGGTACCGACTTCAGAAGGATGGAAGGCTGAGTCAACCTTGAACTGGCTACCATATGAAGCTGCCTTCTACTGAATCAGACCCTCAGTCCATCAAAGTCAGTATTGTCTACTCAGACTGGCAGCAGCTCTCCAGGGTCTCAAGCTGAGGTTTTTCCATGCCTATTTGCCTGGACCCTTTTTAGTTGGAGATGCCGGGGATTGAACCTGGGACCTTCTGCTTACCAAGCAGATGCTCTACCACTGAGCCTCTGTACCTCCCCAAAAGATTACAAAACAGCATACAAGCTAGAACTCACCTTCTGACTAAATAGTTGGTGCAAAAGTGTGAGGGGGGAGGGTGTTTCAAGAGAACACGGCAAAGCCTGTCTTCAATGGTGGTCTTAAAATGGGAACGGTTTGATACAGGAGTAGGGCAAAAAGGTTCCCCCAGTGTAGAGTGATCTGTGTGGATCTCTTGATCCTAGCATTTACTTAGAATTTTCAGTGTGTAAACAATTCGTCTCAGTTTTTAAATGCCACACAGTAGCTCAAAGTCTGCCACTTACAATCTTCTCTTTAGAGAGGAGTTTGCGCGAATCTGCAGAAGAGAACTGAAAGTGCCAGGGCTGGTTGTCATGAGAGATATCACAATCGCCAAGTCAGAGTTTGTTCCTGATGAGACAGCAGTTACGAAAATCCAGGACTTTCAGCACGATGAAGAACTTTTTAGATATTGCACCCTGCCTCAGGTAAAAGAATAAACTTATTTAGTGTCCCGAAGTTCACTTGTATCTGCATTATATGTGAGCTCATAAACAATGTTGTCTCTAAGCTGGGGGTTCTTGTGGGCATGGATTCTACAGTGTGAGCTACTAGCTTTAAAGTTGTGAGCAAACCTACATTTGTCCGTCATGTAAACCTAGCCTAGAGGAAGCATCTGTGCGTTTAGACTGAAAAGCTGTTAGCAGACCAGCAAAAATCTGTGCGTATTTGCTCACATGCTCACACTAAAGGGAACCTTGGTCATGAATAACATCTTCAAACTAATTCAAAAGATAGGTAGGAAGATATGCTGGACCATGGTCATCTGGAGAATTTCATGGCTGGGTGAGGACTGGAATCCAGGTGTCTCTAGTCCTGGAGATCTAACCACACTTGTGGTATAGCATGCTTCCCAGCTGTGGTGCCCATGGGTGACTTGGTGCCTACCCAGTGCTGGATTAAACCCTGTGGAGGCCCCTAGGCAGTCAAAATCTTGGGGGCCCCCTTGCAAATCCTCTCTAAGTCAGAGTTCCCGCCCTACCGCCCATGACTGCAGCCTGCCAGGCACCTTCGCAAAAGCCCCTTTGACAAAACTGTGGGGGAGAGGCAGAGAGAGACAAACTTGGCAATGACACCAGCAGCAGCTGCACCAGGCAAGCTGGGTAAAGAGTGGCTCAGTTGCTGGCTGCACGTGCAGGCTGGGAGGGGTGCAAGCAAAGGGAAAACGGGGGGGGGGGAGCTGGCACGGGGCCCCTAAAGGTGTGGAATATTAATTTCAACAAGATGTCCCTGGTGGGTTGTGACCATGACTTGTGTGTTGCCAATTTTTGCAGAGCCCAGTGGTCTTGGAAACAAATTTAGGTGACTTATCAGTAATATGTAAAATGGATTGCTTCTTCAGCATTGGTTCACTGACCACATAACATTTTGTTAGGCCTCGCTGTTCTCATTTTTTAAATGAGTAACATTTACTGTCGACATCGTAGCCGTGTTGGCCTGAAGCAATAGGGGGGGGGGGAAGTTTGAGTCCAGTGGTACTTTTAAGACCAACAGAGTTTAATTCTGGGCAGGGCTTTTTTGAGCAGGAACGCACAGGAACACAGTTCTGGCTGGCTTGGTGTTAGGGGGTGTAGCCTAATATGCAAATGAGTTCCTGCTGGGCTTTTTCTACCAAAAAAGCCCTGATTCTGGGTATAAGCTTTCTCCTGAAGAAGTGTGCATGTGCCTGGAAAGCTTGTACCCAAAGTAAACTTTGTTTGTCTTAAAGATGCCACTGGGCTCAAACTTGATCCACATCATGTGATTATATCTGATGTCCTACATCCTGGGTCCTCAGCATTTTTCATTCTGTGGGCACAGGGTGTCAGAATGTCTTCTGCAATAGGTGGAGCCAAGTGCCTTGAGACCCATTTGTTATCTAGAAGTTTTTGAAATAAACACTTTTTGTTTTCCGTAGATAGTAAAATACGTTGAATGCTTTACTGGACCAAACATCATGGCTATGCACACCATGTTGATAAATAAACCTCCAGATCCCGGTAAGGAACATTTAACCAGATGAGAAATAAAACAGTCTATTCAAACAAGAAGACATTGTAATGTTAAAATACTGTTGGGTTTTATCGTCTTGGAAAGGGAACTGCATACTTGTTGAGCTGCTGTGATAGAAGTCTGAAAGAAGGGCTCTAGCACTGGCCAAGCTGGGCTATTTCTCCCCTAAAAATAACTCAGTGTTATAACCTGCCCACTCTGTGTCAGAACTTAAGAACTTCAAACAGATCCCATACTTGGTTACAAAGCTAGGATTTTATTAGAGAGAACTAAGCACTGGAAGAGACGAGATAACAGTGATGGCGAGGGCCAGCACCAGCGCAGTTTTATACACTAAAGCAAACACATTACAAAGCCACAATTCACACCGTTACAAGCACATCTGTCTTCCCACCATCCACTATCAGCGAGGAGGTTACCTCCCCAGAGGAGGAATCCAATTGGTTTTCCTGTCACCATTGGCAGATCCCCGTAGAAGCTGACAGCCCAGGCTGGAAGAGGGATAGAGTGATTGCCCAGACAGCTCCCAGGAAGTGGTCAGCAGCTGCTTCCTGTTCCTCCAAGACTCCTTCCACTCTAGCCCCACTGAAGGCAGTCATAGCAGAGGCGGAACTGGGGTGGGGCTAGACAACTGGCAAAATATAATTCTGTCCCTTGAACGTAATTTCACCAACCTAATTTCACAAATGCTTCTAGTACTCAAGATCTTTCCATATGAAAACTAATAAAATAAGAAACCTGCATGTATTCCAAAGTAGATAGAAAATTCCCAGCTGGAAGGAAGGAAGGAAAATAGATGGGTGGAAAGAAAGCAAACTTTAAAAGCATTTTCCAAGAAGTGATTTAATAATAATAATAATAATAATAATAATTTTTAATTTATATCCCTCCCTCCCCGCCGAAGCAGGCTCAGGGCGGCTTACTTGGCATAAAATGCAGAGATTACAATAATAAAATAATAAAATACACTAATTACGTAATTATATTTCTCAATTAAAATATACTATTACATTAAAACCATCAATTATAATGATCAAATTTAAAACCAACAAATTAATTCGGTGCTACAATCTTGATGTTACTCATCATGACACAGTTTTAAGTGATGACGGTAAAATAATTCCACATTAAGAAAAAGCCAGCTGGAAGAGGGTGGAAGAGCTTAAAGAGACAAATGCCTTCTCTAAACTGGCTGATGGGGAAGTGGGGGCTTAAGAGAGCCACACGATATGTGTGAAAGAGCCACATGTTCTCGAGCTGCAGTTGGGCCATCCCTGTTTTTATGTATCATTCTGCCAGTAAGCTAACGTGAATAGTTTTTTTTGTAGGCAAGAAGACCTCTCGACACCCAATGCACCAGGACTTGCATTACTTCCCCTTCCGACCTGCAGAGCGCATTGTTTGTGCCTGGACTGCCATGGAAAGAGTCGACCGCAGCAACGGATGCCTGGTTGTGTTGCCGGGAACTCATACAGAGTCTCTGAAACAGCATGATTACCCAGACTGGGAGGTAATTTATATGTGAGGGAAAGAGAGTGAGCGACAGAAACAGGAAGGGATTATCAGATTGGGAGGGCAGGTATTTGTTTTTAGTTGGTAAGATGTGAGAGCCTCTTGGGGTTCTCCCGGTCTTTTCTGTGGATAGATTGAAAGAAATTTTCTCCTTCATGCTACATAAACTGTGGAGTGACTTTCATGCAGCAAACTTAGATTGTGTGAAGAGAAGCTTGTGCTGGTTGTAGTTTCATTGCTGCCATTCTGTCAGCATGGCAGGAGTTGAAAAGTTTCATAGCTGCTTATCTGATTGAGTCAGACCCTTTTGAAAGACTCCGTTCTTCCAGTGGACTGGGGAGTAGAGTCAACATTTCTCCAAGCTAAAGAGCCCCAAGTGCTTTAACCTTTCTGCACAAACAAAGTGTTTCAAACCTTTAATCATTCTAATTGCCCTTTTCTGGACTTCTTCCAGTGCTGTAATATCTTTTTTGAGGTGTGGTGACTAGAATTGTACTCTGCGAGCCAGGCTTATTTTTATAAGCATAAACCAATCTTAATTATCTTGGCTTTATCCCAGTGTCTTGTTCCATGGAGTCTTCAGCTGCAGTGTTTGATGGTTTGCTTTTAAAAAAAAAATTGGTTGACTGTTGGACTAATACAGGGGTGGCCAAACTGTGTCTTGGGAGCCACATGTGGCTCTTTCACACATATTGTGTGGCTCTTGAAGCCCCTGCAGCCCCGTTGGCCAGCTTGGAGAAGGTATGTCTCTCTTTAAATCACTTATCCAAGCCAAGCCAGCCAGTGGCTTGGAGAAAGCATTTAAAGTTGAAGTTGCTTTCTTTCTCTCTCTCTCTCTCTTCCCTCCCTCCATCTATTTTCCTTCCTTCCTTCCTTCCTTCCTTGTGGCTCTCAAGCATCTGACGCTTATTCTGTGTGGCTCTTAAGTTAAGCAAGTTTGACCACCCCGGACTGATATATGGGAGACCCAGGTTTGAATCTCCATGCCATGGAAGCTCACTTGGTGCCCTTGGGCCAGTCACACTCAGAGTTGGGTGACAGAAGAACAATGTAAACCAGCTTGGGTCCCTACTGCGAAGAAAGGTGGGGTACAAAGGTATTAAATAAATAGTTTGGGATATATAATGAATGACACTTGTGAGTTCCACCCCAGACATTGTAACAGAGGCAGGGGGAGGGGGGAAATATGAACTGGACTGCTTGTGTGTGTGGGGGGGCAGGCTGCAATAACTTAAGGCAGGGATGGCCAAACTTGCTTCACGTAAGAGCCACATAAAATGAACGTCATGTTTGAGAGCTACAAGAGAGGCAGGCAGGAAGGAAAGCAAATAGATGGGGGAGGGAGAAGTGGGAAGAAAGCAACTTTTAACTTTAAATGCATTCTCCAAGCTGCTGGCTCTGGCATGGCTTGGAGAAGCGATTTAAAGAGAGAAATGCCTTCTCCAAACTGGCCAATGGGGTGGTGGAGGCTTCAAGAGCCACATAACGTGTGAAAGAGCCACATGTGTCTCCCAAGCCACAAGTCTGAATTGGGTAGACTTCTCCAAGGTATGCTAGTAAAATGGAACCTTCTCTGTGTTCAGTAGCAGTGCAGGTCTCAGTGTGAATTACCAGGGGGTGATGTGGGACTGGCTTTCACACTGTTTCTGTAGAATAAAATTTTAAGAGTTCAGTGGCACCTTTAAGACCAACAAAGTTCTGTATTTGAGGTATGAATTTGGTGTGCATGCAGACTTCTTCAGATACAATGGAATGGAAGAAAACCGTTCAAACATAGACAGGGCTGAAAAGCAAATTAGCATATAAAATGATGTAGACAGGGCTTTTTTTGTAGCAGGAACTCCTTCGCATATTAGGCCACCCCACCCCTCCACCCAATGTAGCCAATCCTCCTGGAGCTTACAATAAGCCCTTTACTAGGAGTCCTCTAAGCTCTTGGAGGATTGGCTACATCAGGGGGGTGTGGCCTAATATGGAAAGAAGCTCCTGCTGCTGCTGCTGCTGCTGCAAAAAAAGCTCTGGATGTAGACATTTTGAGACAAACCAGAAACAACAAGCCAAGCATTATAGGGTCAACACCCATATGGATTCAGTTAAGAGGGAATGACTTTGAAGCAATAAATAAGTCAAAATAGGAGATAAGTGTGTAAGAAAATCTTCTCTAATTGTGGGGACGTTAACTTGGAGCAATAGTTGGCTGGCCTCTTGAAAACACACTGCTGAGCTAGGCTGGACTTGAGCTTGACTGTGCTAAGCAGTTCTTATGTTCGTTAAGTCTGATCAAAAGTGCTTCAGGCTCACCCAATCTAGTCAGCTCTCAGAAGCTAGCCAGGGTCAGCCCTAGCTCTTATTCAATGGGAGATCACCAAGGGGAGTCTAGGGTTGCTACGCAATGGCAAAGCACCTCTCCTTTTTGCCTTGAGAACCCTACGGGATCACCATAAGTTGGCCATGACTTGACACATCAAGTCAGGTCTTTATACACACCAGGTGGTTTAGTGCGTTAAAGAGTTTTTGTGCTTTTGAAGAGTGACCTGTCAGAATGTGGAAGTGATTCATGAACTGTTCTGACTCCAGGCTTTTCAGGAAGCTTCTTATGGGCATGAATGTTCAGACTACAGATTCTTGCGCAACGTTTTTTGCTGCTGCCTGTAAAGTTTGTAAGGGATATTTTATGTAATACTCTAGTCTCTGAACGGTCAATTTTAATTCGTTTTTATATCCCATTTAACTGATGGACCACTTTTAAAACTCTGAGTGGTGTGTATAATGTTCTGTGCTGGTCGTAGACCATAAAAAATAAATTGAGTTGAACTGATTTCCAGGGTGGAGTGAACAAAATGTACCACGGTGTACGTGATTATGACAAAGATGCTCCTCGGATCCACCTTAGCATGGAAAAAGGGGACACGGTCTTCTTCCATCCCTTACTGATCCATGGCTCTGGAATGAACAGGACAAATGGGTTTCGGAAGGTAAGCGGCTAAGTCAAAAGTCACGCTTTGAACAGCCATGGGTTTTTAAAAGCCAGTTGCATCATGCACACCACTCCCATGTTTTTTAATTAACGTTTGATGCTGCAAATTCATTATCGTGTTTAATAAGTTTTAGAAAGTGACTTAAGTCTCAGTAGGTTTCTTCCTTTTCAATGCATATTTCACTTTATGCTGACTTAAGTCAGAGCTTGTGTGGACAGTAGCTGTTGTGACTGTTTTGTACTTTTATAGCCCAATAAAAACTGTCAACAGCAGAGAAATGATAAAATGCAATGTTTGCCATTCGCAGCTGGGCCTGCAGCCTGTTTTCCTCTGCTGCGGAACCCAGAGGGACAAATGCACAGCTGTCAATTGGACCTGCCTTCTAGAGGCCTATTTGCATTAAGCATTTTTAGAGATCATTGGTATGTATGACAAGGAGTGGGAGAGAACCAAGGCATGGGACAGATGTGTGTGTTGCTTCCAGCTGTCTGCTTGCAAGCCAGCACACTTGTGAGCACCCTTATGAGGAGGGGCAGGCCTTCCACGAAAAGCGAGAGGCAGATTTGCCAATTAATAGGCACCCCGGGGGAGGAGGGCAAGGCCCTTCACTGCACCTGAATAGATTTAAGCCAGGACACTGTGGGAAAGAGCCATCCTCTTTCAGGAAGTATTAGCAACAAAATCTGAGAGAACCCCTCAGTGAGAACAAGATATGGAAAGCTTATACCAGGGGTGGCCAAACTTGCTTAACGTAAGACTCACATAGAATAAATGTCAGATCTTTGAGAGCCGCAAGACATGAATATCAGATATTTGAGAGCCTGAAGGAAGGAAGGAAAGGTGGAAAGAAAGCAAATAAAGGGGGGAGGGAGGTAGAGGTGGAAAGAAAACAACTTTAAATACATTCTCCAAGCTGCCAGCTGGTGTGATTTGAAGAAGTGATTTAAAGAGACAAATGCCTTCTCCAAGGTAGCTGATGGGGCGGTGGGGGTTTAGAGAACTACACAATATGCGTGAGAGCCACAGCTGGCCACCCCTTGCTTATACCAGCCACCCACATGTGTACCAAAGACAGTCATAGAACTCAAAAGGAAACTGAAAGTTCTGAGAAGGAAATCGAGTGTCGGCACTAGGCTGCCCCTTGCCTGCTCGTCAGGCCAAAAGATTTAGCGCTCGTGTTTGTTTGTGCTGCATAATCCTGCACTGCAATTCTGCATTTAATGCACTAATATTGAATGGGAATTGCTGACTCAGTTTGTTTCTTTGAGAAATCACTTAGCAAGGTTTCAGACTGCTGTATCTTAAGGAGTTTGCTTTTCAAGCTAACACGTTGACGGAGGATGCCTGTAGAGAGAGGGAGGAGAGACTGGAGTGTGTGAGAGACCCTGCGCTTAGATGGAAGCATGAGCATTGTTGGTGCATTTGGCATGCACTTCCGAGGCTCAATCCATGTGCAACCACCACTAGTTGCATTATGTGCTGCACATGCATTTGGGAGATGTGCAGCTTTCCCTCGCGTTCCCCTCCCTTGGGCAAGTTCAGTTTTGGGAGAGCACAGTTCTGAACTGCCTTTATCGAGTCCGTCAGTCCATCGAGGTCAGTACCGTCTACTCCGACTGGCAACAGTCCTCCATGGTCTCAGGCAGAGGTCTTCCCCATCATCTAACCTCTGATGCTTCAAGTCTCTGTATAGCACTTAATATCTTGTTTTAAATTGTAAATTGTTTATGTTTTATACTTGTCACTGAGATTATTGGTTTTATTATGACTGTTAGCCACCCTGAGTCTGTGTTTGGAATGGGTGGGGTATAAATCGAAGGTAAATAAATAAAAAATAAATTTAGCGTCAGAAATGTTCCCTTGTAGCCATTTTAACTTTATCGCATTGCCTTTTTAAAAAAAAAAACGTACGCAGGCAATCTCTTGCCATTACGCCAGCAGCGATTGCCATTATATCGATGTGAAAGGTACCTCTCAAGAGAACATTGAAAGAGAAATGATAGAAATTGCCAAAACGAAGTACGGCATCGCCTCACCAATCGGCATGCAGGTAAGGCTTTGGGGTGTTTTTTGAAAAAAATGTTTTCCATGCAGTTAGTTCAGCAGAATTGATCTGTTCACTTGTGTTCCTCAATGTGGCTGAAGTTGCTGGTGAGGAGAAGGTTTTGCTTAGATGGAAAATTCCTGCTTTGCACAGAATTATTGCTCAGCTCTCATTTTTCAGAGCATTCAGTGTTCTTGCGGCTTCTGGCAGCAAAGTAGTTCACAGTCAGTGCCAGTGCCTACCTTGGGAGCAGCTAGGTGTGGCTCTTGGCATTAAGTCCCATCCCTACTGAATGCTAGGAACTGAACGTGTGATACTTTTTAATGCAATCCAAAATTAATTAAACAATTACAAGGTTCTTCCTCTTGAAAGTGCTGGAGGCTTTCCTTTGGCTCTCTAGTTTTTTTTTTTTTTAAAAGCTGTCGGTAATACAACGCTATACATTATATAATGGGATAATACACGGGGGATGTTTAATCAGCTGTGGCGGACTAGAGCAAAAAAAGGGTGATTTTGCAAAACTGCGGGGCAGAGAGGGAAGAGTGGCTACGATTGACAGCTCTTTTCCTAGCTCTCCCATTGGTTGGAACAAGCCCACCGAATTCTAAAGAGGGAGTTGACTTTTGACTGTTGTGGTGGTTGGAAAAAGAAATATGCCTGGGGAAGAAGAGACTCTTGGGAGGTGTCACAGAGGAGGTCTCTAGGAGAGTGCCAAAGAGACCAAGTGTGGTGCAGAAACAGTGTCCACCTGAAGATCCTAGAAGTGTCTGCTTATTCCTACCCAGTTATGTCCAATAAATTTTGTTTTTTATTTAAATTACTAACCTCTCTAGTGCCATTTCTGCTCATCATAAGGAAAGTTGGGCAACTCCTGTGTTCCCCTTGTTACTTCACTTGTTCTGTGGTGGACAAAGAAGGAGTTGTCTTTTGTTTTAAGAACATAAGAGAAGCCATGTTGCATCAGGCCAATGGCCCATCCAGTCCAACACTCTGTTTCACACAGTGGCCAAAATCTATCTATCTGTCTTCTGTCTGTCTGTCTTCTGTCTATCTACACACACGTTGTGACTAATAGCCACTGATGGACCTCTGCTTCATATTTTTATCTAACCCCCTCTTGAAGCTGACTATGCTTATAGCCGCCACCACCTCCTGTGGCAGTGAATTCCACATGTTAATCACCCTTTGGGTGAAGAAGTACTTCCTTCTATCCATTTTAACCTGACTGCTCAGCAATTTAATTGAATGCCCACGAGTTCTTGTAATGTGAGAAAGAGAAAAGTACTTCTTTCTCTACTTTCTCCATTCCATGCATAATCTTGTAAACCTCTATCATGTCACCCAACAGTCGACGTTTCTCCAAGCTAAAGAGCCCCAAGCGTTTTAACCTTTCTTCATAGGGAAAGTGTTCCAAACCTTTAATCATTCTAGTTGCCATTTTCTGCACTTTTTCCAATGCTATAATATCCTTTTTGAGGATTTATTCATAAACTGTACCAAAACTGGAGGGCTTCTAGTGTCCTGGCCCCACTGATGGACCTCCTGATAGCACCTGGGGGGGGGGGGGTTGGCTACTGTGTGACACAGTGTTGGACTGGATGAGCCATTGGCCTGATCCAACGTGGCTTTTCTTATGTTGTTCTAGCTGTTAGGAGAGTAGAGATGGGAAAACCCTTCCTGAATAAAGGGAATTAACAGGGGTCTGTCATATCACTTATATGCAGGAAACTCCTTTTTTGTGTGATTAGTTCTTATTTATGGAGTGGTGATTATGCTGTGCACAGAACAAAACCCACCTTTCCAATTTCTTGCTTTTAGGAGATGTGGATGTTTCGAAGCCGTCTTGTGAAAGGAGAGAAAAGAAGTCTTTAAAGGGTTTAATTAATTCAGAACTTTCACCTTGCTGATGTTTCAAATGCAATGTAGCTAATAGAAGTCTTAATAGATTTACACTTGGGGAAAAAAGGCTACTCTTACACACACACACACCTTGGGAAAAAGTCAGCAAACATACTCAAGATCATGCCTTAAGAGACTAGATATTTTAATTACACTTGGTGTACTCAAGTAAGATTCAGCCTTTCTTTTAAAGCACAGGATCTTTACATAAAAATAGTTTTAAAATTAGTGTATTAAAATGAGAACTCAGATCTTTATCTAGATGAAATTAAAATAACTGAAAGCCTGATCAGTATCGTGGTTAAGAGTGGCAGACTCTATCCTGGACAACCAGGTTTGATTTCCCTCTCCCTCCTTTGCCATATGCAGCCAGCTGGGTAACCTTGGATCAGTCACAGTTCTCTCAGAGCTACCTCAGCCCCGCCTCCTTCACAGGGTGTCTGCTGTGGGGAGAGGAAGAGAAGGTGATTGTAAGCTGCTCTGAGACTCCCATGTGAAGGGTGGGGTATAAATCCAGCTCTTCATCTTCAATTGTGTGAGATTAATTTTAACTGCAAATCTCATTTGTCCACTGGTTTTAAGCTTAAGTAGAAAAGATCAGTGTTACTGCTTCTTTGTTTTTCCACAGGCAGTGTGACCGGTTTGTTAGCCTAGCAGTTACTGTTTCGCTTAGGGTTGCCAATCCCCTGGTTTGGAGGCTCTTCCCCCACTTCAGGGCCATCAGAAAGCAGGGGCGGGGAGGGAAATGTCTGCTGGCTACTCCATTATTCCCTACGGGGACTGATTCCCATAGGATATAATAGAGAATTGATCTGTGGGGCTCTGGGGGGGCTGTTGCTTGAGGAAGAGAAATCAAATTTTCAGTATAGCATTTGGTGCCTCTCCCTATAATAACCTGCAAGTTTCAAAAGGATTGGACCAGGGGGTCCAGTTTTATGAGCCTCCAAAGAAGGTGCCCCGACCCTTCATTATTTTCAGCGGAAAGAAGGTGTTTAAAAGTCCCTTTAAATGTGATGGCCTTTGGAGTTCAACTATGCTTATCACAACCTTTCTCCCAATTCCACACCCAGTCTCTCCTGGCTCCACCCCCAAAGTCCCCAGATATTTCTTGAATTGGACTTGGCAAGCCTAGTTTCACTTCCTTTGGGAAAGTGTTGCATAGCACAAGCCAGCACTGGTGCACGTATAGTACTCTAATGCGGTCCTGTTCCCATCTTTCTGCCAAAGCAAGAAAACAAGATTTCCTTCCCTTCCTTTCTCAAGCTACATCTCTGGGAGAACTTAGCTGACTAAGGCGAGTGAATAGACGATTCCCAAGGTAGTCTTGGGAATACGGAATAATACAGAATAGCATCCACCTTGGAAGCTATGCGGAGTCTGTACTTGGGTGGGAAATCACCAGTCTTCCTTTGCAGAGGAAGGCAGTGACAAAACAGCTCTCTTAATCACATTCCTTGAAAACCCTTATGGGGTCACTATAAGTCAGCTGTGACTTGACAGCACTTTACACAGAGAGTGTGGTAATTACTGCTTACTCGAGCTCAGCATCAGAGTCCTTTCTAGTGCACTGTTTGACAATGCAGCATCCTTGCTTAAGGAAGCATGCGAATAATTCCACCACCTTGGCGGCACTGCTTTTTTACACCTGGCCTCCAGTCCTGATTGCATATAGTGATGTCTGTCTAATTGCACCAGGCTGGACATGTGCCCCCCCCCCCCCCCACTGAAGCAATGCAATGCAGTGCAGTTCAGGTAGTCATCTCGCTGACTCCCATAGAGCTACAGAGAGAGAGAAAACAAGCATCTGAGAAAGCAGCTTATAATGGTGCTAACTAAGAATACATCTAGACATAACCAGTCTGTGCTCTCTTGGAGCATGACTTAGTTCACAATTTTATTTATGTGTTGACATTCTAGACCAGAGGTGGCCAAACTTGCTTAACAGAAGAGCCACATAAAATAAACCTCAGATGTTTGAGAGCCACAAGGCAGGGAGGGAGGGAAAAGTGGAAAGAAAGCAACTTGAACTTTAAATGTATTCTTTAAGCCATCAACTGGCTTGGCTTGGAAAGCAATTTTTAGAGAGAAATGCCTTCTCTAAGCCAGCCGAAGGGGTGGTGGGAAAGAGCCACATGTGACTCCTGAGCCACAGTTTGGCCACCCCTGTTCTAGACCACCTTTCTCACTGGGACTCAAGGATCAGTGTAATCAATAGGATGATGCATATAATAAGCAATGTAACATGACAAGGAACCGTGGAAACCTGAAACAACGGTCATCTGAACAAAGTAACATGACATGTTAGTACAAAACATGGCATTGCATCAGTAGTCAGTATTATTAAAAAACATTTTATCAAATCTACTTGATATTGTATAAATCTCTTTCTGGGTGCAAATGCTTCATCTTGTTTCTCACACATTTCTTTCCATGAAAATGTTTATAATCATTAAAAATATGACCAGTCATTCACCTTCTGCGTAGTCTTTTGTTTGCAAATGCAAAGCAGCAAAATCTGGATTCCTGTACATGCTTTTGCTATTATCCAGCTATTATCCAGATACATAGGGAGCAAAATCTGTAGTACCTAGTATGTCCAGTCTGATCTGATGAAGAGATGGCTAGTGCCTGAGTGTGGGGACAACTCTCAAAAGAAGTTATTTCACACTAACAGCAGTAACAAGCATTTTTCAACAGCATCTCCCAGACTGCAAAACAGGGTTGTAAATTTGGCAATTCTAATCATCGCAGATCAATAAAATTTGGTGTCATAGGGATTATTCTTTGCAAGGATAAATGAACCAATTCTGTATTACATGTTAATAAATTATCAAGGGGGGGGGGGAAGAGATGCAAAATTCTGCTCAGAAATAGCTGGAGGCTTCCTTAATCCTTGGATCAACAGTATTTCTTCCTCAGTGCTCTTCCATCTAGGACCCTCTGCAAGGGGCATAGCCAAGA